>NC_073746.1:329606260-330221260 GCF_029784135.1 Toxorhynchites rutilus septentrionalis | reverse complement strand
GCTTAAACGAGCAGTATCCTCTGCGTAGAACGAAAAACACACTACAACATGGGAGTGAAATAAAAAATGATCGGAAATGCTCCTGTTTAGACTACTCTGAGAATGCAATCCCGAAACTTTTAGGTACTTTAGGTAATTTGAATCCTCTTTATAAACTCATTTTAGTATTCAGTGTGGGAAAACATAGAGGATATGAGTATATCGTTCATCGCAAATCATCTGCAATTTGTCGTGTGCTTATTCTTCCAAACATTCAGTGATTTCCATGTTTTATAATTACGTCAATGTTCGTGACAATTTGTCGCTTTTGATGGCGCAGATACGAGCAAATTGCTCTGAAATAAAATACGACGTATAAAATGTTATGCACAATTCTGAATCTTAACTGACTAGAATAATTGAGTTGGTTTGTGTACTCCATGTTGCATGAGGCTAATCAAAATGAGAACAAAATTCTATCCCGCGCCATCTTCCAGATGAAAACCGAATTTCGGCACGTGCTGGGCGCTTACATCGATGAGCTCGCGTACAAAACGCTGAGCAACATTGATCGCGACATGGAGCACACTGGACTGCTGGAGGTAACCCACAAATTCGAATCGGACGTGTTCAAAACACAGCTTTATGGTCTCCGGGATATGCCTACGCCCCAGCTGTAAATCTCCGCTCAATTGCTTTGTCAAATTGCAACAGAGATATTCAAATGTTTTATTGCTTCCAGCAATCCCAAAGAGCGGGCCAAAGAGGATAGCAAGCACACCGATATTGATTTGCCTCTGCTCGGATTTCATTTGGTGTTGCCAGCTGCCGTTAAGTGCCATCACTCAGCAATAAGAGGTTTATGGTTAAGTTATGACCATTTCAGTGACTATTGTCCTAGCTACGACATGCCCTACAGGCAGGACTATCGGGCCGGTAAATTAATATATATTCCCGGTTTTATTATGCCATCATAGAATAATGTTGTATTTTTTCATTCTTTCTCGCACCATTATCCCTTATCGAAACCCGGTCGGAACGCAGATCTGCGGATTATCAGCCGAATCGAGTGGAAGAAGAGGAAGGAAATTTTAAAGGCTGTTTACGAGGAACCGCGCGAAAAACGACCCGATGATTCGGAGGAGGACGAGCGAGCATCGCACGATATTGATATAGATAAAATTTACACAGAACACGCGGATGAACTGATGAAAAAGGAGCGAGCCAAAAAAGGGACGAAAGCGTTGACTCTGTTCGAACACGACGTGAATATGAGAAGCCACCGTATAATTGCTGGTGTTTATTGCATCGATTATCTGGAGCAACCGATGCAGGAGGTGAAGATAGGGAAGAAATCGCTTTTAAGAACTGGTGAGTAAACAACAGATTGTCGTCGCTTGTATCACATGTTTGCAATGAAAGGCTATTATTCCAATTCCCATTTCTATCCAACCCACCCGCAGTGCCTCAACCGGGGCAATTAACGAGAAAGAAATTCTATCAACCATACAGACCTCCGCCAACCCCACAACCTGGGGTTCGCCGATTGCCCGAGGAAATTGAAGCGGAAATCAAACAAATGGAGGAAAACCTCGACAAACTGGCATTGATCACGTTAGAGTTGCCCGAGAATGTGTTCTGGTTCGAACCACCAATTGTGTGCAGATGGGAAAGCAAAGAGGAGACGCTCGAATCCGACCCAGGTTTTGCAAAGTACTTGGACAAACACCAACAGATGGTGCAGGCGGCAAAGCAACGCAAGACGAAATCATTGCGAGACAGAAAAACAAAATACATCGAAGATTTCAATATTCTCGACATACCGTCGCACATTCACCTCAGCTCGATTGTTGTTGATTTTATAATCCCTAAACTGCCGGAGAGTTACACGGTGAAAATAATTCCACAGGATGAGAAAAAGAAGGGCAATATCTCGCTCGGCGGTAGGAAATCCCGGGAAAAGAAAAGAAAAACAACAAAATCACCCTCCAGCACCGGACTGACGAATATCGTTTATGAGACGAAAATCCCAACCTATCTTTTCCCGCCGGGATGTGACGGCAAAATTCTCAAAATATGGAACCGACGGAATAAACTTTGCTACCCATCAGTCACGGAAGAAAGTGACGACCAGGGCGATTACGACGATTCCGATAACGACGCTCAGTCGAATAGTAAAGCCAGAAAGAAGCAATATTTGTTCTCAAAGTTTATGAAGGATTTAGATGATCTAATCGATGCTAAAACGCCAAAGTTTGAGTATAAAATTGAGGAAATTACCACGACGGTGGCGAAAGCGGACCAGGGACGACAAAGTATACTGATAGTGAAATCGGACGAACGAACGCGTGAGCGTGACCGCAAAAAGGTGCACAAAAGCAAGTTCGATTCCGATGACGAGGAGGTGGACTATGGTGACATTCTGGAGGTGGGCAATTACGCAATGATGGACAAGGAGAAGGAATACGTGGGCAAGTGGACGACCCGAGATATCCATGATGTAAAATTCAACGAGGACAGGTTAACCATTCAGTTTCGAATCGGGCGGCTGGGAGCGTTCGGTTTTGCTGCTAACCGATACAGCAATCTACCATATCAATCGTGGGAACTGAAACCTGACATCAAGAAGTACGGGTCATGATGGCCATTAAAAGCGTTACGATGTCGTGTTGTTTGTGTTCATGTGTCGTTTTCCGTTGCAGCTCGGGCAATATAACATTTTCCCTCACTGCAGCTGTTATCAGTACCGAGATCACAATAACGGAGGCTGGATTTCGAGTGAATGCACTGCAGGGTGGCCCAACCACGGCCATGCAGGAGATTATCGGCCAGGTATTGCCTTTGCGGAAGATGATGCAAATGTTGCGACTTGCGGCCGTCGATTTGTTTCCCGAGGATGACGCTTTCAATTATTCAGAGGGATCGTGTGAGAAGAATCCCATTATGGAGTCTCATCTCTATGATTGCATGGGTCTCTTAGCGTTGTCGCATAATTTTTCGTGGTCCAGATGGAATCTGCTGTCCGGGTGTCGGATGTGTGTTTTATTAATGAGGGAAATCATCGAACACCGCCGGATTCCCAACCATTCCACGCTGCTGGTGACTCCATTGAAAGCGTGAGTATCTCAATAATTAATGCCCCACTGTTTCCAGAATTAGCTCTTCATCCCTCTTATTTTATTGCGCACATGAGAACAAGTGTTTATCTGTGATTGCCTGTGTTCGTCGTTCCAGCGTGACAGACAAATTACAAGACCCCCTTTCTTGGTATAAACATTATCTGACTCTGTTTGGCGCGCGCACACACATTGCGATTTCCCACAAAACTACGTTAGAGTTGCCGAGAACGGAGCAAATCTTATCCAATACCTGTAGACGTAGGTGTAGACTTTTCCTATTTAATATTCTCTATAAAACGTGTTTTGTTTGAGTCGGAAAATCAGCAAAGTTTCACGGAACCCGTAAACTCAAGATTCAATGTCGACGATAACGAAAATGAAAATGTTTGCAGAACTGGAAGCGAAACTCGTTGGCCGTTGTCAAATGCCAAGGATTTTATGTTGTTCCACGCAAACATTCACGACACAAAGAGCCAAACTGGTAAATTGAAGTCATGCCAGAAACATGCGTGTGATATTGCACTGGCCACATTCATCTATTTGTAGCTTGGTAGCGTTTGGATAAAAAGTGAAGTGCGAAACATTGAATTTCTATTATGATATTTACGTCGACAGAGTTCAGTTAAAATTGGTCATATATGAACAAAATTTGGGTGCTCATTTCTAAAATTCAAATGCTTTCAATCGATGGATCGGAACCACACATTCAACCGCATTCCAAGTGATCAAGACATTCTAGAAGCAAATACAATTAAGCAGAACTATGGTTGCGTCATGAAACGCAGCATAGCAGATCCGGGATCCGGTTATCACGTTTGTAGTCCTGTCAATATGCTTCAAACTAATACAAAATCAATAATCTTGTCTTTGTTGCGAAGGTTTTCCCTCAAAACACACCGGAATATCACCCTATCGAGAAATGTTGTGTCATAATGAGGGCAAACCTTCGTAAAATACTCAAGATTTATTATAATCCTCAAATTTAAGATAGTGGGTTCTAAAGTGTCGAAACCAATCGGCCCTACCATTGTCCAAAACCTGAGACAAAAATACGAGCGTTTAGGTTAGAAGAGAAGTTTCAGTAATCAATTCTATCAAAACATAACCTTATATTAGGTGTACCGATAAGTTTCTTCGGTTTTACAACAGATGGCGTAACTTGATTATTATACCATTGAATCAAATTTCCAGACATTCGTTGGAAAACTACTGTCATTGCGCGTCTTTTTTAGTATATGTCAAAAATTTGAAGAGTAAACAACATAGTTTTTTGCCACTTCGAATATGTCGAATTTCGTACCAATGAAAGTGTTTTTGCGGGGATTCTTACTTCATTACTTCAATATAAAGAAAAAAGCTGCGGAAAGTCATCGCATTTTGGTGGTAGTTTATGGTGACCATGCTCCAACTGAGCGAACGTGCCAGACGTGGTTTACACGGTTTAAAAGTGATCATTTTGACCGCCAAAAAAGTTTGAAGATGAAGAATTGGATGCTTTACTCGATCAAGATCCGGCACAAATGCTACAAGAACTCGCAGATACACTTGGAGTAGCTCAGCAAACCATATCCGATCATTTGAAAGCAATGGGAATGATCCGAAAGATAGGACCTTCAGTGCCGTAGGAATTGGAGCCACGAGACGTCGAACGCCGTTTTTTCACTTGCGAACAACTGTTCCAACGGCATAAAAGAAAGGTTTCTTTGCATCGAATCGTTACAGGCGATGAAAAGTGGGTCCATTACGACAATCCTAAACGTTGGGCAACGTATGGATATCCCGGGCATGCATCAACATCGACGGCCGCGCGAAATATTCACGACATTTGAGCCGTGCACTGACGGAAAAACGGCCACAACACTAGCAAAGGCACGATAAAGTTATTTTGCAGCACGACAATGCTCGGCCGCATGTCGCGAAACCGGTCAAAACATACTTGGAAACGCTGAAATGGGAGGTCCTATCCCACCCGCCGTATTCTCCTGAAATTGCTCCGTTCGATTACTACCTTTTTCGATCGATGCAATATGGCCTGGCTGACCAGCACTTCTTCAATTTTGATGAAGTCAAAAATTGGATCGATTCGTGGTTAGCCGATTATCCGGCCGATTATTCCCGCAAGGAATCCGTGAATTGCCATAAAGATGAGAAAAAGTTGTGACTAGCGATGGGCAATACTTTGAATATTATATTTGTAACCATTTTTGCAGAATAAAGCATTAATTTTTGAAAACAAAAACGAAGAAACTTACCGGTACTCCTATTGGTAGTCTTTCATTCCCATTAGTTTAGAAGAACCTACCTGAGTACGGGTCAAATTTTATGAAAATATGCCTAAAATCCGGATGAGTTTTGGTATATTAAAAAAAAAACTAATAAACGTAGATAACTGATTAGATTTCAAAAGTTTTGTTACTGTAAAAAAGATCATAAAAAGTGGTATTTATAAACATTAACTTATTATATATTATATTATTATATTTATAAACATTAACTTATTTATATAAATACATTTCTTTTTAAATAATGAAAAAATCAAAATTAAACAATTTTATTCGTAATTAGGGTTTGCTGCACAAAGCGCGTGAAGTCCTTTTTTGCAAATTGAGCAAATTAGATTTGATCTTTCCACGTGCTTTTTATTATTACATTCTACACATCGCCTTAAATTTCGCCCTGGTAGCTTTTAAAGTGCTTTTCGGAAAATATCGGATATATCGAAAAATAGGACAAATTTTTTATCATAACCATATTGGAATATAAAACAAGTAAAAAAAAAACGTTTCAAGGTAAACGGTTTAATTGTGATCAAACATAATAATGTACTGAAAGCTAGAAAATAATTAGGCAAGTAGCAGTTATCACACCTCTCCTTCATTAGTCTAGGACATTGATAAGACTAAAATACAATCATAGGACATATGAGGAAGTCGCTAATTGTGGATAATGGAAATCCAACGTACTAACTGCTACTTGCCTAATTATTTTGTAGCTTTTAGTACATTATTATGTTTAATCACAATTAAACCGTTTAACTTAAAAAGGTTTTTTTTACTTATTTTATTTTCAAGTTTTTAGTACATTATCTGTTTCATTAGAATATTTCTCTACAATAAAACCATTGTACTGTATTCTATCAGTCAAATAATTTCATTTGATACCGATATTGAGTGGATTGCAGAAAATACATAGTGTGTTCTCCAAGTCAAGTTCGTTCGTTTGATAGACATATCTCAATCAACCTTTTTTTGAGATGATATGGAATCAGCTATTTTGTAGCAGCGGCCAAGTTGGATTTTTCAACATAAGCCGTTTTAAAATACCAGCAGAGATAAAGGTGTTTTATAAATTCAGTCAATTCTTATTGGTCAAATTTATATTAATATGGGACAACCATACAGACATATAAACATATATACAAACAGTTCAAGCTAAATAAAACCGTTTAATAAAGTAGTTTGCTATTTTGAGTTGGCGGCCATCTTGGATTTGATTTTTGCATGATCTACTGTGACCTTCTATTCAATCCCTTTCATTTGATACCCACATTAATCGGGTTCTGAGAAAATATGTAGTCCGCCATTTTGTAGTGGCAGCCATCTTGGGTTTGTATTTTTCATAAATAACTATGTTCTACTAGTGAAGCCCTTTCATTTGATACTCATATTAACGGGGTTTTGACATAACATGTGGTCCGCCATTTGATAGTGGCAGCCATCTTGGATTTGCATTTTTCATAAATAACCGTATTCTACTATTTACTAGCAAGAACGTATTTACGTATTTTACTAGCAAGAACATGTTGAAATCGAAAAGCAATTTTTATCAGTGCAAAATATCTCCACCGACATTCTTCACTTCTTTCTATCGCGGTGCCGCTGTGCCTATGACCGCTGGCTCACCATCTCGTTTGTTTTGATATAGTTTTCGTTCCATCAACAGAAATATCAGTTCATTCTCGATGTCAGTGAATGCTCAAGCCGAAAATATCACCTTTCATTGCGTCCTGGTGAAATTTTCGGTGAAATAAACTCAAATGTGCCGTTGCCCATCGATGTGTGTGCAATAAGCGGCACAAAAATGGGACCGGGGCTAGAAACATACTAGGAAAACACACACGAACACGCGTTTAAACGTCTGACGCGGTGTCAGTGAGATGATATTTCCTTGTATGGAATTTTGTTCCCTTCCACTGTCAGCTGATCGAAGATGCGTATGAAAATTTCGGGCGGAAATTCTCAGTGAGACAGTGGAACGAATGAGTGTGGGGAATAATGCAAAAACCAAATGTTCCACGTGACGGAGTGTCGGTTGCATGGAATTAAGCAAGGCGCCTAGAAGTATATACTAAGGTGGGCCAACTTGCTAAAACCACTCTTCAGCCATCTTGGAAGTCTACTGTGTTTTGTTTGTAAACAAAACACAATACGCTATTGCTCAAGCTCGCTGATGATCAGTCTGTCTCTTTCACGCTACAAGCAAATAATTCCCCTTCTACTTTCTTCCGTGCTGTTTTCATATACCGCTCCCCTAACCAACTTAATGACGAAACGGCCTCACCTAGTACCATAGACCCGTCTTGGAATTAAGTTTGGTTCATTTGTCATGAACTGCAGGGGAATTGGTGGTTGATTTTGATGTTGTCTCAATATCTTGCGCTGTCAGTAAAGTGAGTGTGAGATTTTGCAACTCTGTTTACTAGTCAAGCCCTTTCATTTGATACCTATATTAACGGGGTTCTGACAAAATATGTAGTCCGCCATTTTGTAGTGGCAGCCATTTTGGATTTGTATTTTACTAGTCAAGCTTTTTCATTTGATACCCATATTAATGGGGTTTTGGAAAACCCATATCGATGAGGTTTTGAGAAAATATGTGATCTGCCATTTTGTAGCGGCCGCCATCTTGGATTTTCAAGATCATGAAATACATAGTTTTATAATGACTAAAGAGATAAAGGTGTGTTCCAAGTTTCAGATCAATCGGTCAACAGAAAGGGGGTCAAATTCCTATTAATGTGGGCTAGCGCTACAGACAAACATGTTACAAACATACAAACAGATTACAGGGCAAGCTAAATAAAACCGTTTAATAAGAATCTTTCAGCTCTTCATGTAGCATCGTGAATTCAGGTTTTTCAGCCTGGAACAAGCGATTCAATCTGTTGATCTGGGGCAAAACATACGTCGAACGCGAATCCTCTCAGACGATCCTTGTAAGGAATTTCGTCCTTAAGAAACTGATCAATCATTGCATTGTGAATGCTTTTATGGTCAGCAGAACCAATCGATACTGCGGCGTAAAAGTCGTCATGTACCTCAATGTTGCTTTGTTCAAATGTGATTTGAATTTGTACAAAAAATTTGAAAATTTGCACCAATCTATACTTTTTGACGAAAATCTGTTCTCTGTACCGTACAGAATCTGTACCAAAAATAACGAAAAAATCTGTACCATTCCAGATAAATCTGTACGTGTGGCAACACTGTCATGATCGAACCGCAAATGGAAAGGCAGTATGAAAATTTCCATTAATTCTGTACAAGGTTTATTTGCTCCTTAGACAAAAAAATTTGAATTTTCTACGGTGGTTTTCAAAACGTGCAAAAAAAAATTTTTTTAGGGTTCTAGATAATCTACTGCAATTTCACAATTATAGCAGTAATTATCAATGTTAGTAGTTAAAATTGTTAGCTTGGTTTATAAAATTCTTATGAACGTTCCATATTGATACGTTTAGCCATTTTCTGTAGCCGATCGATCAAAGTTTTGATTCAATTACAGGAGCACTCCACCGAAAATTATGGCAGGAGTACAAAGTACTATGCGTACCCTTGGAACAAACGATCCGTAACTTTCGTTTTCATGAGTTTGGGAGTGAGCTGTGTGTGTATATGTGGAAATGCATATGTATATCTGTGAGTATCATCACTCCATGCGATCCTCATAGCCAGGAACACACGAACACGAAAGTTACGAATTATTCATTCCAAGGGTACGCATAATACTTTGTACTTCTAGCGCAATTTTCGGTGATAAAAATGTGCTCGTGAAAAATTCCGGAACTTGAAAGCTTTTAAATAATGTACATCCTATCTTTATGCGTTGATTTTTCATGATGTTACAACTTTTCAAAAAACACCTAAACATTTCGATGTCGCGTTCTGTTCCTCTATTTTTTGACCAGTGTATGGCGGACGATCAAAAACCACATCATGTCGATCGGTCAAATAAATGTTGAGAAAATTGAGCTAGGATGCTTCAAAAGATTTCTATATGATCGTGACATACGAAGATTCACGAATCTAACTTCAGAATCATTCAAACGAGCCAAATCCAACAAAGTTTGATCGAAGCATTTTTAGACGAGTACTTCCATGTTTCTTTGTGAATCTCGTGAAATCATTATGAAAACGAATTGCCACAGAATCAAGACAAACCATTCTCCATTATGATGACAACCTGAAGACTTGATGAAACATATGTTGTATAGGCCCTAATTTAGCCTCTCTATGACTTCTTCCTATTCTCATCCATCTATAGTTTGAAAATGAAAAAATGAGCTAAAACTATCTTCTTTGATATTATTTTGCAAAACAATAAAGCCATTTTTAATGGCACGTACTTGTTTCTTCTCACTTTGTTATCTACAAAAAAAGTTTCATGTGATGATTATAATCCAATTTTCGTTTCGGTACATTAGCCTCCTGAATCATTTTATACGATGCAATCAGCCGCATGGTTACCGCCCACAACTCTACAACACTGTTCTCATTTATTCATGTGTCGAAATTAGGTGGAATTAGTTAGCGCCGTGTAGATCTAATTTCAATATTTTTTTTAGACAAATGCGCGAATATTTAGAGCTAATACAATTACTCTCATCCTATTATAACATTTGCAGAACAATCGTGGACTCGATAGAGGTTTCGCCCGTTTTCAACACCACCCCCGTGGATGGAATGGAGGTAAGCATTTTCTACAGCATTGACACGAGTGTGCACACACAGAGGGGACCAATATGTACGTACATTCCGATTGCAGCATTATGCTGATCTCTACCATCTGGGGAAGGACCATTCGCAGCCGTCGTCGAGAATCAAGCAGGAAAACATGAGTCCCATTCTGAGGGACAACATCGTGCAGTTGTTGAAGGCGGTTCGTCCTTTGAGCTTTTCCTAACGTGAAACGAAGTGAAACATATAATACTTGTTTGAATAAAGTTCTTCAACAGCTTTGTATAGATATTAAAAAATCATAAAACTATTTCCATCTTATAGAGATAATGAAATTCTAAACGCTCTTGTTCTCCTACGAAAAGTTGCTGAAACACAAAACCAGCCGCCTCACGGAGATGAGAGGGCGTTATGAGGCTGAGCAGTTGCAGGCTGTGGCTGCAAAAACAGAGCAGGTGTCATCTCTCGTCGGTGGCTTCCCGCTCGAAAAATCTAGTACTGCAACACAGGAGAAACCCATTCCAGCTCTCGCAGCTTCGGCGTGAAAGAATCCTATTTTCCATCAGCATCATTTTCTCACCACTAGTGGCGCTATTAGGCGATGCCGTAGCTCTTCTTCTCAGTAGTAAACGACGGTTCGTCTCAGCCAGTAACGATTGGAATCGGTCGGATCGTGGGGCCCGCAAATGCCAGTAATTCGTGCTTTTTTCATACGCAGTGGACTATTACCATAAAAATTGATCACGGACGCTGCAGTATTCAGGGATTCAGGGGGGTGAAAGTGTTTTTCGTTTCATATGAAAAATAGGTGCACAATTTCCATGCGAAAAGTTCACTCCTAGAACTATTTGTGCTTAATTCGACTGATTGTGTATGTACCCATTCTCTTCCATCATGAATATTGTCCTCGACAATAGAGTGAAAGTGTACGACAAGTTGAGTTATTATTATTCATAAAAAGCCAGCGTGAATTTTAATGAAAGCGTTCAATAGAGAATAAAGGAATGCCTCTGAATGTGGATTATGCTCGGAATAACTTGAATGGGAGAGAGAGAAACACAAGTAAGGTTGAATTGTAATTTATTAACCATACGAATGGAATTATGTGAGTACCTTTCACACGCACATGAATCATTGCCAGGCGTGAATTGCGAGAAGTGTGAATTGATTTAAAATATGTTATTGCTTTCGCATGGAAAAGCGTTTATCAAATTTTCATTGGACATTGAGTGAGGAAAGGTTGTCTGTCGGAACGACAAACAGGCACATACGCACACACACACACGCACGCACTCAGGAATCCGACATTGGCCATCCCAAAAGCATAGTTAAATGGATGAACAAATGTCTGCGTTCGGTTTCAACGAATGCTGCATACCACCGTGCTTACGCAATTTAGTGCGCACTTGGGATTATTGATAAATTATAGTATCGCTAGGTGGATTGAAAATTGGCTTTTGTAAATTGTATTTGTCGTATCCCAAAACGTTCGCTCCGTTATCTGTGCATGTAGCAGGAGCAAAAGGAAGAAAAATACAGCAACGAGGGGGAGTAAATTTGAAATCGTCTTCAACAAGCAGCCAGAGTCCGATGCCTTAGATGCTTAGACTGTAATTTGTTTCAATTACTGGAAAATCCCCGGTCGTCAATCACGGTGGATCAGTGGAAGAATTTTTCATCGCCGCTTTTTCTGGTATGATTTTTCAGCTAGCAATTTTTATCATTTGGTAGAATGAAATTGAAAAGGAAGTTCATTTTTTCATCTTTCAACGACCATCAATTTTCGAAATGTTTCAGCCTGAACATTAATCTCGCCGGGATTAAAACAGTGAAAAAGCCGAGAATTATCCTTTCTCTGTTCAAAGACAATGCCACAGACAGCAAAGTTCAACGTCCCCTCGAATGATTTCCAAGAACAAGAACCAAACCGTGTAAGATAAACTGACCAGACGTTACGCGGGACAGTCCCGCATTTCAACAAAATGTCCCGCGTAAGATTACGTCCCGCGAAACGTCCCGCATTTGGTAAAAGAAACGAAAATGTCCCGCGATATCAATATATTTCAATATTACAATTTGATCATGTTGATTTTATTAAATGCATGAACCTCAAAAATAAACTCTTATTCGGCAGATTGTCCAAGAGAGCTTCCAATGCATCCAAAGATTAATACGTTGAGCTGGTTTCATCGCACCGACAGTGGGGTTTTTGTTTAGAGAGTGTCAAATGGAAACGACAGCAACAAAATTAGAAAATGATTTTTATAAAAGTCCCCAATTGATCCGAAGGGACCAACGTGAGTCAGACGAAAGGTTCATCTTTAGTCCCCTAGCTCGGTCAGGGCTTAACGTGTTAAATAAGCCGGACAAAAGGCAGGGTTGTTTGATGAAGTATCGTAAATTAAGAGCTTGGTGGCCTTACGGAGGTTGGCCGGAACCTCAACCATGGCCGATGAAAAGATGTATGTAAGCGTGTTCTTTTACCTTTTCGTGGCTTTGGTGGTTGGCTATCTCTCCATTTTGGCCATTCGCTCGAAAGTTTTCTATCGGTCGCAGCTGGGGGATGTTGGGAAGGTTGGCGGTCTTCGCGACAATGTTTATCTCCAGCCGATCCATCCTCCAGTGATCTTTTGGCATAAAGGACAGATCCTAGGTGCGGCATGAAGACCACATCACCTTCGCAACTTCCGGCAAGCACTTCGTACTGTATATCTCCCAGTTCACCATATGACTCGAAGGAAGAGCGGCTTGGACATTCCCTTCTCGTTTGTTAGAGAATTACCTTCTTCGAGAACTTGATGTGGGAGATATATTCGTCCCAACGCTTACCTGGGGAACGTGAAGTATTCGGTCCCCTGCCATTCGTTGAATTCAAGCATCAAGTACGTCTTGTCTTTCATTATGAGCACGAAAAGAAGTTTTTCACTTCTTTCACCAGATTTCATTATCTTTCGTAGTTTTTTTTTTCATCGCCATCCGAAATTAGTCCATTCTTTTTATTGCATACGTTAACGCTAAAATCGATGAAAAATGGGTTGGAATTTTCGAGCATTCCATGCGTTAATTGGAAGAAAATTGTAGAATTTGAATTGTGCTTGCCAGACCTCAATGCTCTGACTGAATGAGTGATTTTCAGGCGTAAACAACATCCAAACCACCGAAAAATCACAACTGAGTGCAGATACTTGTAAGAAATAATACAGATCAAGTTTAATTGCGAGGACACATGTTAAGAGTTGCACGAATAAATGAGACTCTCTAAACTATGGTTTATGTTCACTTAACGTATATAGATAACGTTTTGTTTTTTTTTTGTGTCCCGCGTTAGACCTCTGACCATCTGGTCACTTTAGTGTAAGACCTCGGTATGAAGGATTATGACAAGTTGGGGAATCGGGTTAGTTTTTGCGAGATTGAAGTTGGGTTCGTTCCAATCATGAAGGTTTTTTTAGCATATCTCATTTGCATATCGTGTCGTCGTTTTGCTATTTTGTGGTGTGTGGTGACACTTGTTTACTACATTTCATCATTTCCTAGAACATCTTACACTATTCCATAAACGATGTCCTTCACTATTCTTGTGCTTCACTGCGTCCCACCCATAGTTGCTTCGATAATCCATCAATTTCCATTATTTTCTCCGTTTTTTTAGCTTTATGTTGTCGTACACTCTTTACAACTTTTATGGGACCACTTTGAATATATTTCGTTGTAGCACAAACAGTTTGAATTTCAACGAGATATTTTCGAAAATTGTTGAATGCTTTCTTTTAGAATTCGTTTATTTTTATAATTGTTGAATTATAAATTAGAATAAAGTTAGAATAAAGTAAATTCAACGTCAATTTCGTTCAAAAGAACCGTTTGCTTATTTATTGGGCCTAAATATGATAACTTCATCTGTCCAGTTTTGATAAGACTATTTCGAAATTTATAAGTATTATCACGATTCGGACTCTTAAAAGCAAACTCGTGTTATTGTTTACACTAAGCTTTAAGCTGAAATTAATTTTATTATACATAAATTCATAATTGCATTTCATAGTTTCTCACATTTTTAGTCTTCTCGGTGACTTTCCGTATTGGATGATGGAAATTGGGATCAAATGGGATCGAATGGAAAAACAATAGATTAAGTTAAGGAATCCACAACGAGTTCAGTGCGAGTATTCACAAATAAATATTGTTGTACAATCTGACAGATTAGTCAATCTGACAGTTCGCATGGCAGCATGACGCTACGATGTGTAACGGTTTTCTCACTAGGGAGTCTCGTAGGAAAATGGATTCACCTTCCGTTATTTGCTGACCGGTTGCCGTTCGTAACAATTATCAACGAAAAATTCAAAACAATCAGCAGATTTACATGCCACCTTGTCATTTCGGTTAATAACCTGGAAAATTCATGTTGGCATACTTTTTAACTTCTGCAGAACGGATTTCCCGATATTTTCTCATGTCTCCGAAATTGCACGGTGTACTGCAAATGTTTCCGACAAGATTCAAGTCTGAAGAGCGAGCCGGCCAGTCCAATAAGTCAGGTTTTCGGTCCTTAATCCATTGCTTAGCTTCCCTGCTGGTATGAACAGCAACATTGTCTTGCTGAAATGTGAATTTTTGCGACGATATCTACGCAAAAATGGTAGATATTCATTTTGAAGGATGTGAAATCAATCTTGAGTTTTTCGGTTGCACAGAATCCCGCCCAAACTATGCACGAGCCTTCACCAAAGGTCCTGGTTGAAAAATACTGCTCCGCATTCCGTAAATTACGCCAGTACCCGTGTGGAAACCACCAGGACCATCCAAATTGAAATTTTATTCGTCACTGAAGATAATCCAGCAAAGCTAAAAGTAAAAAGTTCAATGTGAAACAATAGTGTGGCTAACATAAGTCAAAATCTTATGGTCTATAGAACTAACGCATTTTTGACGAAAAACCTTTCATCAAATTTTGCACAGTAGCTGTTGTGCATTTCCTGGATGCTGCTTTCCAATTTTTTTTCTGAATTCCTCCATGGTTTGGGAAACTGTTCCCTTCTTCTTGAAGAACCTTTTTCACTATCGCCCAGTAACGTTATATTGGTCGGAGCTCTGGACAATTTGGTGGATTGATGTTTTTCTCGACGAATTGGATATTATTGTCTGAGAGCCACTGTAACACTGGCTTAGCGTAATATGCAGATGCCAAATGCGGCCAGAAGAGAGAGGAAGATTGATGCTTTTTATAAAGGGACAGCAATCTTTTCTTCAACCATTCATCTTTGTAAATTTGAGCATTGATTGCACCTTTTGTGAAGCAAATAGAGGACCGCAGACCACAAGTACAAATAGCTTGCCATATTAGAACCTTCTCTCCTAATCTTTTCAGCGCAATCGTGTATTCAGCATTGTCCACCTCCTCCTCTACCGATTTCGTGTAGAATTATGGCCCTGAAAGCGTTCTTGGATCCTGTTTGACGTATGTTTCGTCGTCCATCAGGATGCACTGGTTGTTGTTGTTCAGTAGCCGGTTATACAGTTTTCGTGCCCTTGTTTTGGCTCGAGATTGTTGTTCTGCGGTTTTCTTAGGCACTTCCGCTTTTTGTATGTCTTCAAGGACTGCCTGGCCTTGATTCTTTGAATCATTCCAATGCTGGTTATACAGTTTTTGGTCAAATCAAGCGTTGATACCGATCGTCAACGAGAATGATTTGCTAGTCCCAAGCGTCATTCTGTGTGTTCTTTGTGCAATTTGGTTGGTTCAGGTCAATCACGGAGAGCAACTACGAATTGTACAGTCTACCCAAGCTCAAGCTCAAATCAAGCGTTGATACCGATCGGTGTCGTTTGATGTAAGTCACTACTGTACGATCTAACATGGGCTGACTGGAGCCAGGTTTTCTACTGGATCTAAGCATATCATTAAAGGAGAACTCTTCGTCATACTTGTGGATGATATTTTTCACACTTGTGTGGTGCAATTGAATTTTGCGATTTGGTTGAAGGTAGCACACATTTCAGTACTTTCAAGCAGAAATTTCTTTCTTGTCTCAAGATCAATTCTAGTCATAACGAAAACGAACAACTTAAACGAAATGAAACGATTGCACAATTTGTTGTTGACATGTAAACAAACTTTTGCTTGCATACACACTAAAACAAGTTTATCCATTTTTGAGTGGAATCATTATAAAAGTTGCCAATTACTTTTCGATACAGTTCTAAGCAAAATTTATTCTTTTGAAAACATTCTTTGGCATAACATATCATTTCCCACTGGCAGTTCATGTAAGGTTTGGCAAAACTCAGACGACTTTCGATGTGAAATGGTGTCTTTTGAACTCTCTTTGAGTAAGGACTTTTTACCAATATTTGACAAATTGTCTCCCGGGAAATATTTAAATTCAAAGATTACCTTATTTGCAGCGGCGATGTTGAGATATTCAAATCTTTTCTAACTATTTCCCGCTTATCTCAGTCAGAGATCAAAAAAACTCAAACAACGGAAAATGTAGCTGGTCTTACAAACTTTACACTTGAAAAAAAAACAAAAACATTTGTTTACGCTCAGCGCTTGCACACACACATATGAAAATCATGCAGCGAATGGTAGATACCAATACCAATACACTAGAAAATAAATTGGAGCGTTGTTCGTTTACAATGACACAAAGTAACAAGATCATCATCTGGTCTTATAGAAGTTGAACAGAGTTTAGATGGCCTGTTGAAACTAGAGTATACTGTAAAGTAATGTAGAATGTAGGGTAACAATCTAAAATTCAGTATTATTTTTGCAATTGAAAATGTTTGTTCATGATGTTTTTTCATTTGATTTGAAAAAAAGGGTAGCAGACGTTCATCAATTACTTGGAGATCGTAATGATCAAGCTCTTTTGCATACAATATGTAGAAAGTGGCAAAGACGAATCGAAAGTAATTGATTTTAAGTCAGAGGCGTTGTCATAATCGATTCAATATCACGGTTCCCTTGATTGCCAGGTAGGAAGAATGATTTTTAGTGGCGCAAAGTGTCTGGTGATGAAAAGAGGATCTACCACAACAAAACAAATGGCAATAAATCATTGCTTGACCCAGGACAACCATCAACGTTGCATCCAAAACGGAATATCCATGGTCAATGTAACTGTTACTGCCTATTGTGCGGACACTCCGGACTGTGAGCTATCATCGGATTACCAACTCTTCCGTTGTGACCGTAATCGTGATACCAGCGAGCTTTCCAGAGTTGGGGGTGTGCTCATCGCAGTCAGGTCTGATTACGAATCTTCTCCACAACCGAATTTCAGGCTTTGTGGCTACGGCTCATACAACAACGACTTGTCTATTATCGACTGCCAATAAATTTTTACCGGAGACTTCGATGATGCATTGGCTGATCCTTTCTATGCCAAATTACATGAAACCGTTTACGTACGGGTTCCTCTCGAACGACGCGTGGCGAGACGTACTTCATAGCAACCTTGGTGGAATTCTCAATTATACAACTTCCGGAATCTACTGCGTAGGTCTCGCAAACGTTATCTGAACATCCGAACAATCGACAGTAAAAACAGCCTCAGAATAATCGAACTGCAGTACACCCAGGTTTTTTTACGCGGATTTTCCAGTTAACACAATATCACATCTCTCTCTCAGCTCACATTTCTTCTTCATGCTCCCTCAGAGCGTATGACGGTAATCAGTGCTTGCGACGGAACTTAGCGCTTAGGACGGAAATTAGTGCCGCACTCTATCACGATGCTTACATAGATTTCAGGTGACCTGGTTTCTTTTACGCGGATTTACCAATCAACGTGGATTTCCGAATTAACGCGGTTTTTTACGCGGATTTTCCAATTAACTCGGATTTTTTTACGATGTACTTATCCCCCGCGTAAAAAAAAACAGGGTGTATAATTGAAGTCTTAAAGTCTGGTGTCATTATAAAACTGCGTATCCCATGATCTTGACAATCCAAGATGGCGGCCGCTACAAAATGGCGGATTATGTACATTTTTTCTCAAAATCCCATCAATATGGGTTTTCCCAAAACCCCATCAATATGGGTATCGAATGAAAGGGCTTGATCAGTAGAACACAATTATTTATTTATTAATTGTACTGTCATTATAGAACTGCGTGTTCCATGATCTTGAAAAATTCAATTTGGCCGTCGCTAAAAAATGGCTGAATGAATTGAGTTGGAGAACACGAAACATAATAAACAACATAAATTTAAAAAGATCGCCGCCACTAAATGGTCGATGGTATTTTTTGCAATCCCCTCAATATCAGTATCAAATGAAATGATTTGACTAATAGAATACAGTATACATGAAAATATTCCGAAGCAAGTTAGGTAAGAAATAAACGTTGGATTTCCATTATCCATAGTTAGTTGTTTCATCATATACCCCACGATTTTATTTTAGTCTCATCATTGCCCTAGATTAATGAAGGAACGGATGTGATAACTACTTACTGCTACTTGTTTAATTATTTTCTAGCTTTTAGTACATTAAACCGTTTAACTTTAAAAGTTTTTTTTACTTATTTTTTAGTAAATTATCTATATCATTAGTATACTTCTCTACATTAAACCATTCAAAAAATGATTTTCTTAATTTTATTCGAATTTATGTTGTTCATAGTGTAGAGTCCAAGTCAAGCCATTCAGCCATTTTTTAGCGGCGGCAAAATTGAATTTTTCAAGATCATGAAATACACAGTCTTATTTTGACAGTGGAAATAAAGATATGTTACAAAATTCAAATCAATCCGTAATGGATCCGTAATCAAATAGTAATAATTTATTTGGGAAATGCGGTCATCTTGGATTTGGATTTTTCATCATCTACTGTGTTCTACCAGTCGAGCACTTTAATTTGATACCCATATTGATGGGGTTCTGAGATAATAGGTAATCCGCCATTTTGTAGTGGCCGCCATCTTGGACTTGCATTTTTTATAAATACTTGTATTCTACTAGTCAAGCCCTTTCATTTGATACCCATATTGATAAGGTTCTGAGAAAATATGAAATCCGCCATTTTTTAGTGGCCGCCATCTTGGATTTGCATTTTTCATAAATAACTGCATTCTACTGATCATGCCCTTTCTTTTGATAACCATATAAGCTATTCAATATGGAATTATTATACAAATTATTCAAAATTTCCGAAAATCAAAAATAACATACTCCGGATAATCGAGTCTCCGGATAATCGAGTCCGACCTGTATTATGCAAGTTCGCTTGCTTCGCCGATTTCCTGTCTGTTCCTTTCGCAGGGTGTGGAAGATAGCCACGATTGTTACAATCCACAAAGCAGGGAATCGAAATCAAGTTGAGAATTACCGTGGAGTATCGCTTCTCTGCAGCATGAGCAAAGTTTTCGAAACTTTAGCACTCAACGACCTTTACAACGTGGTTCATTCCGTAATATCTGATTTTCTACATGGGTTCGACCAGCACTGATCCCCTACCTCAAATTTGGTGTGCTACACCAATACACTGTTTCGTTAGGTCGAATCCCGTAGGCAGGTCGATTCCATCTGCATTAATTTTTCGAAGGCGTTGACACCACACCAATATGCAATGGGAAAATTAAAAGTTATGGGATTTCCAACTTGGCCGGTTGAGGGGATTTTATCCTACTTAATCGACCGTTAGTTTTCCGTGTCGATTTACTTCGCTCATTCTTCAACTTTCAAAATCACATCTGGAATACCATAAGGGAGCGTCCTTGGACCGCTGTTGTTTAAATAATGAACAAATAAATAAATAAACAAAGAGTTTTATGTGATAAACACATTGAAAGATTGAAGAGCAATTAAAGACCACCTATTCCGATTCAAGATAATATTCGGTCATACACTGACTCGTAAAGAAAACAATTTTTTCTGCATCCAGCGATCTCACCAGACATAAAGCCTTCCAATTACATGTTCTGATCGATGCAGCATATTGGATAAATGCTAGAACAACTGGATGATTGGATGCAAATTTCTTTGTGAAGAAACAAGATCATCTGCTCATATTCACTCGCGCCAGTAAAAATAAAAATTAACCACTCAAAAATCCCTCTTGAGGAGGCTTGTCAGAATAATTTTTGTCGTCAAATTGACACAGAGAGTTGTGGATGATAAATAAGATCTACAATCAAGTGTGCTCGTGATGCTCGACTTAAACAAATTATGTCATGTTTGTTTAGCATTTTGTACAACGTGTAAAAATATCGATCGAAAAATTTAAAATGTTCAATTTTTGTATTGCAAATGAAACTCCGCCTACACAATCGCTGAAAATGTAAATAAAGTAAATCGGATTTATCCAAAACACACGCATATGACTGGTACAGGTGGATTCGGCGATCCATTTTTATTTATATAGATCACAATATGGATCTGGGGAGAGTACTTAAATTGGTGGAACGACTTGTGGGTGATTCACATGTGATAGACGCCAACGGGAATCAAGAAAATATATTTTTTATACAAAAAAACACATTTAAACACATTATTCAGTAAATACATATCTAAATCTCACGAGAAATGAACAGTTCTTATATATCTTTCATGATCTTACATGATATGTTATGTATCACTGCTCTTTCAAGGAACATTGATTCCGACAAGTACGACACCCATATAAAAATTTAATACGACCGTAAAAGGTTAGTTATTTTTTTTTTTTTATTTAAATCGTTTATTTTTACAGGCTCAGTTAAATAGGTTTAAAGGAGCCGAACTCCTTACTGTATTGTTACTAGTATATATACATTTTTCCTTAATTCTAATGTTAATAATATAGGAAACCGATTACTCGCGGTCGACTCGAGTTTAGAAGGGTGACATATTTTCTTCAGGAAAAGGAGGGGATATGAGGATATGTTGACAATGATTACACTCACACTCTCAATCACACTCATCACACTCAATTCTTAAACCTATCTTATATCTAATATGTATTTACATTTCATCTTATTCTTAAGAAGGGATCCGATCTCTCACAAAGGAAAAGGAAAAGGAAAAACTAAGGGTATAAGGACAATCACACACGAAGATCGATAGCTTTAAGGAATACATATATTTGGGACATGTAATCAAGGTCTAACCGAGCCAACACGTCTCTCACCGGCACCATGGGCTGCCTTCCTCGGGCCCGAAGGGTGACTACTAAATTCGATCTGGCGACAAGATACAGCTCGCACGACCAAACAACGTGCTCGATGTCGTGGAAACCTTGGCCACAAACACAAAGATTGTTGTCTGCAAGATTAATTCGAAAGAGTAGCGCATCTAACGAACAGTGATTGGACATGAGTCGGGAGAAGGAGCGAATAAAGTCCCGACTCAAGTCCAGACTTTTGAACCATGGTTTGAGGCTAACCTTAGGGATAATCGAGTGGAGCCACCGGCCCAATTCATCTTCGTTCCATTTGCGTTGCCAGTTAACTATGGTATTTTTGCGGACTAAAGAATAAAATTCATTGAAGGCGATTGACGCTGATAAATATCGCCTTCAATTGCATCTACCTTTGCTAATGAGTCAGCCCTCTCATTACCCGGAATTGAGCAATGTGAAGGGACCCAGACAAAGGTAATGACATAACAGCGTCTGGATAAAGCACTCAAAATTTCTCGTATTCTCTCAAGGAAGTACGGCGAGTGCTTTTCCGGCCTCACTGAACGGATAGCTTCGACAGAGCTAAGACTATCCGTTACAATGTAATAGTGTTCAACAGGTCGTGAGGCGACGCTGTCCAGCGCCCAATGAATTGCTGCCAATTCAGCAATATACACTGAGCAAGGATTCTGAAGACTGTGTGAGGTGCTAAAAAATTCGTTGAACACTCCAAATCATGTGGACTCGTTTATAGTGGACCCATCAGTAAAGTACGTATTATCACAATTGATACCCCCATACTTTTCATCGAAGATCGTTGGAGCGATCCTCGATCGTTGGTAATCTGAATATCCATGGATATCTTGCTTCATGGACAGATCAAAATGCACAGAGGAATTGATGTAGTCAGGGAAACAAACACGGTTGGGAATATACGAAGAAGGATCAACCTGCATGGAGATGAATTCATGATATGAACTCATGAATCCGGAGTGATCGAGCTACAGCTGCTCAAAATTTCCGATCACCAATGGGTTCATAACCTTACACCGGATGAGGAACCGAAGAGATAATAAATTGAAGCGATCTTTTAGTGGGAGTAAGCCTGCCAAAACCTCGAGACTCATGGTATGCGTTAAGGGCATACATCCCAACGCAATACGGAGACAAAGATACTGAATTCGCTCGAGTTTAATGAGGTGTGTTTTGGCAGCTGATTGAAAACATAAACTGCCATACTCCATCACTGAGAGAATAGTTGTTCGATACAACATTATAAGATCTTCTGGATGGGCTCCCCACCAGGTGCCGGTAATTGGACGGTTATGCTTCCTAGAAAAAACCACCATCTCTGTTTTCTCCGTGGAGAATTCGATCCCTAGCCCAATGGCCCAGGTTGAAAAATTGTTCAAAGTATCTTGTAAGGGTCCTTGCAGGTCGGATTCGTTTGATCCTACGACAGACACCACTCCATCATCTGCAAGTTGTCTTAGACTGCAATTTTGTGTAAGGCAATTGTCGATGTCGCTTACATAGAAGTTGTACAAAAGGGGGCTTCAACATGAGCCCTGGGGGAGTCCCATGTAGGAGACCCGACTTACTGTCGAATCCCCGTGAGAAAAATTTAAATGTTTCTCACAAAGCAAGTTATATAACATATTATTCAATAGAGGCGGCAGACCCCGAGAGTGTAATTTGTCTGACAGGACCTCTATTGAAACTGAATCAAAGGCCCCCTTTATGTCCAAGAATACTGAAGCCATTTGGTTTTTTTCGGCGTAAGCCATTTGAATTTCTGAAGAAAGCAACGCAAGACAATCATTCGATGTCGATGTGAATATTCCTCGCTTTCATTGGATGAAGAGCGATTTCTCATGTTTCGAGCCACTTTCCATAATTTTTTCATTGACGTTTCTCGTGACAAACCTCCCACGAAATTTCGCCAATAAGCACGTTTTTTCCCTTTGATCAAGTTTTTAAATTGATTTTCAAGGTCCAAATACGATTGAAAATTTTCAATGGTTCCACGTTTCCGAAAAGCTTTGAATGCGTTCGATTTATCCTGATAAAGCTTGGAACATTGGCCATCCCACCATGGATTGGGAGGCCTTCGACGAATAGTGGAGCCTGGGATGGGTTTCGTTTGAGCGCGAACCGCGCTGTCATAGATCAAACGAGAAATGAAGTTATACTCCTCCAATGGAGGCAAACCATCTCTGGAATTGATGGCTAGAGCAATCGCGTCCGCATATTTTTTCCAGTCAATGTGTCTTGTGAGGTCGTATG
Source organism: Toxorhynchites rutilus septentrionalis (assembly GCF_029784135.1). Lineage (NCBI taxonomy): Eukaryota > Metazoa > Arthropoda > Insecta > Diptera > Culicidae > Toxorhynchites > Toxorhynchites rutilus. Next base: position 330,197,809 of record NC_073746.1, on the reverse strand, counting down.
CCATGTTTATTGATTCAGAAGAATTCAACCCATTGGTGATAGAAATTTTGATTGGCAAGTGGTCACTACCGTTGGGATCCTGGATTACATTCCACTTGCAATCTAACGATAGTGAATTCGAGCAAAGCGAGAGGTCAAGAGCACTTGGTTTAGCAGGAGGTTTAGGTACACGTGTTGTTTCCCCAGTGTTCAAAACGGTCATATTGAAGCTGTTACAAAGGTCATATATCAACGATGAACGATTATCGTCGTACGGTTCCCCCCAGGCAGTTCCGTGAGAGTTGAAGTCTCCCAAGATTAATCGTGGCTCAGGAAGGAGTGAGCACATGTCAACAAGTTGCTTGCGGCTAACCGCAGCTCTCGGAGGCCAATACAAGCTGACTATACAGAGGTCTTTGCCTCTGATGTTTGCATGACAAGCAACAGCTTCGATCCCTCCAATAGGTGGAAGGTCAATTCTAAAAAATAAGTGACACTTATTGATCCCCAATAGTACCCCTCCCGTATCTGTCATCGCGGTCTAAGCGTATTATATTAAAATCGTGGAAAGAGAGATCATTTTGGGAAGAGAGCCAGGTTTCGGACAGAGCAAAAACATCACAATTGAGTTTATGAATTAGAAATTTGAATGTATCCAATTTAGGCATAAGACTACGACAATTCCACTTTAAAACAGTGATATCTCCGACCTCTCTATTTAAATTAGACATCAAGAGAGATAATCATTGCAAGGAGGGGCCATGTTTGCATCAATTGCTGCAAAATTGTCTTTAATACTGGAAGCATTGCGGTGACAATGGTTCTGATGGAGTCGGAAACATTAAAACACGTGAAGATTTGATCCACAAGTTCAGATAACTTTATAAATCTCGATTGGGAAGTTGAACTTGACGGAAAAACAGGGACATTTGGGGTTTTTGGTGTTCCCTCGAGTGCTGGGTCGTTCGAAGGTGAATCATTCCCACGGAAGCCAGGAGGAACCTGATTTTGCTTGTCCGCTGCACTCGTTTTTTTAGGCAAACTAACAGGGGGTATCACCGGAGGGACTTGTCCTTGAACTTTGGAAGTGGTCACATTTTTGCGCCGGGGATTCCCTTGAGAAATAAACGGCGTGCCCCCGTTAGCTTCCATTTCGTCAACTGGCAACGTAGCGAAGACATTGTGTGTATTGATTGGTTGTTGTTCTTGAGCCAGTGGAGAAGCGCCCTTCTAAATTTCTGCGAATGTGCGTTTAGAGCGTTCCCTCAAAGAGCGCTTCTGTTTCTCCCAGCGAGTCTTGTATGTTTCACAAGCTGAGAGCACGTGTGGGGATCCCCCGCAATATGGACACTTATGCTCAGTCGCACTGCAGGATTTCCCCTCATGTTGTTCTCCGCAAGTGGCACATCGTTCTTTATTGGCACAATAAGCAGCCGTGTGACCAACTGACTTGCACTTTAGACAAGTCATTGGCTTTGGAATAAAAAGTCGCACGGCTAACCTCAATGTATCTACCATCACGTAGTCAGGGAGAGCTGAACCAGCGAAGGTGACTCGAAACGAGTTGGACGGCGTAAATTTCTTTTCTTCTCCTTCATGGGAGACTGTTCCGAGCTGGCGGCAACCCAAGATCTTAACAGTCGTCGAGGGCAGTTTTTTAAAACGGCCGGTACCTTCACTCGTAATGTATTCGCACGTCAGACCCGTTTCGGTTATCACACCCTCAATTTCGACTATGTGAGAGGGAATGTAAACCCGATACTCGATTGTAAAATGCTGATTGACAACAATCTTGTTTGCGTCTTTTCGATCAGTCACGACAACTCGCAATTTGTTTGGTCTAACCTTCGAAATTTCCGAAACGGAGGTATACTTTGCCAGATCTTTCGCGATCTGCATGACTCTCAACGCCTTTCCATTTGGCTTAGGCCTGAAGAAAACAACCCAGGGACCAGTTCCGGGCGCATCTTCTGGATAGACCTTTACACGGGGAGTGGGAATAACAGGAAGGGAAGACGAGGACGGGGATTGAGAGGGATCGGGGACAGTAGAGTGGGAAGGTGAAGGTTGAGAAAGAGCGGGAAGAACAGAGGGAGAAGACGAGGTTGAATGGGATCGTTAAGGGCAGATGGGAGATTTGCTAGTTTTTTGGAAGGAGGCTTGGTAGGGTTAGCTGACTCGTCCCCAGAAGAAGTATCTTCCGTATTTGGAACACGTTTGAGTGACTTAAAGGTTAAAGTTAACATCTATGAAATCTACATTGCCAAATTACTCACCACAAAGTGTTTTTTCTCCAGTGAAATAAACCCCTTAGCCTATGATTTTAATTCCAAAAGAGGGGACCAGATGCAAACGTTTCAATGGGTCACACATCGAGTAACTTCACCGCTCTGGTGAGTGTCTTAGCGCCACGAGTGAGATTTGATTTTATAGTTCCAGACATTTAACATCGAGTGAGACTCGGTGTTGTATGTGAAGGGGCTAAACAAACATATTCGACTTGAAATCGCTCTCTCGGTATCCATTTTGGTGCAGTTTTGTGCGCATCGTATCTATGAATTTTCCCGTGAAATTCTGGGTTTATTCGACCTGATATCTTCGAAAAATCCTAAGTTTGAACGACTGTTATTTTTCGACCAAACCGTAAAGTGTTATGTATTTCTTTCTACGTTTTCGCAGAGTAGCGGAACGACTCGATGTGCTCGAGTTTGGGCCGTGCTGTTGGATATTAAACCCTACGGGATGGAGTTAACCCCATTCTAAAATAATATTCAGTTTTACAGCTTATTTTTTTATGATGAAAAATATACTATTTTAATTTTTTGATGTAAAAACCGTTTTCTGTTATTAACCACAATTCCGCAGGACCACAATATGTGGAAGCAGGAAATGGGCATATTCCTTAGGATGTTTCCACCTCTTCCCCAACTACTCAATGTTTAAAATTTCTCTGAGTTCTTCATCCATGCTTTGAAGTGAGTCCGAGCTTGCTGTATGAAAAAAACAACCTTTCGGTAGAAGCAAGAATGTATCAAAATACCCCTCCATCCTCCAACTTGATGGCAAACTCGAATTGTGTAACACGTATTAATCGAAGAAGAGCAATAGGCTGAAGGGTTTTCACATTGTGGCATTTCTTCCTCCTCAACCGCTCAACCAGTTGTGGAAGGAAATTTAATTGGTTGGAAATTGATTTATAGGTTTAGTGTACCCTTACTCCGAAAATGATTAACTAAAGCTATTTTCGACACGAAGCTGTACAATATTCAAAGCATGAATGTCGGTGAACTTGTATGCTGACGGCGAATGAATCCCAGCACAGAGAAGCGAGACGAGACTATTGGAGCGACTAACAAAAAAAACATGCATTTCTTGTCATTGTCCCGCATTACGTTATCGCCACATCATTTAAGCATTGTCCTCTCGAAGAGCGATGCAATCCAAATGAGATGAGTTCACCCGATAGATTTTCAGTTCCTCCCGCGAATGAAAGTTTTAACGATGAAAACAGTAAACAGTTAATGAATATGTTAGATAATAGTGCTCACAGAACGCTTACTTGCGGTACACCACAAGAACTCTCGACAAACTACAACAACAAAACTAGTTCAAGGAAGTGCTCAAAAATCCGAGTTGAGTGCATCGATCCTACCAAAAGCGTAGCATCAAGTGTTCGTATTGCAGTGTTGAGGCCAGTGGCGTCGACTGAGGGGTTCGGAGGGGACGGACCGCTCCCGGGAGCACGATTTTAGGGGTGCAAAATGAACCGAATTTATATGAAGAAATTAGATATGGGTGGGGGAGGGTGGCGGTGCTAATCGACTTTTCCGCCCCGTGTGCAGAACCCTCCCTCGACGCCACTGGTTAAGGCAGTATTCTAGTATAGAAGTTAAAAAACCTTTTTTTCATATTTCTAAAGTTTAGGCATTCAAGCATATACCCTAGAGAGGGCTTTTTGAAAATCCCATTATTTATCGAGTTATAGCCATTTTTGTGATGCAGTATCTGATAAGGTACAGAGTTGTTAGCGCAACAGTGGTTTATTTGAAAAAAAAGAACGATACAGGTACAGGTATTGAATTATAAAGATTTTGAACTCCGAGAGTTCATTCGTCTCTGTAAAAACGATACAATTCATTCAGAGCTTTTTATAGCTACTGAAAAATAAAGAGCCTACTACGCAAGAACATCATAAAGCATATGTCAAGATCTAAACTTATCTAGTTATCTAGATCGCGTTTCTGTTATTCAACGGTTTCTAATCTAATCTAATCTAGGCTCAACAATTAACTTCAAACGCGTTTTTCTCGGAACTAGTTTTTTCAAACTGGCATGGACGATATCTCAAGTTTTACGGAACCGATTTATGTCGAATTTATTGACGTAGGACTACGTCTTTCATTTCTATACCGGGGTGTAAAATCAAAGTTTCGAAAACGAAAGCGTTACGCTTGACACCGAGATTTTGAGTGTTAATAGCTCCTAAACAACTGAACGAAATGGTATGATAAACACTTCATTCGAAAGATAAAATGTCTACGCGTTCTATACTTGTTACTTTCTGATCCAAAAACTTGTTTCAATAGTCTTAAATTTGCTTTCAAAACAGGCTATTGAAATCACCAATCGGTATATAAGCGAGATCCGCTCGGAAATCCACTCAGTTCTAATTGAACAGCGATTGGAGCATGTTGTCGCTGTTATGGTGAAGCTCTTCATTTATCATGAAAGCGCGGATGAACGGTGTCACCAAGAGCCTGTTTGTGCACCTTAGGCCAGAAGGGAATCCATTAGGAGGAGAGTGATGCCACAAACGGGAAGATCTCGAAGCAGCCGCTACACACACACACACACACACACACATACACGCGCGGAATTCTTTCCGTTTGGCATTCTTTGTGTGGACACCGACTGGACAACATCGTTGCTGGACGAGCTGGACGGCGAGGGATCGAGTGCCTTTCTCAAGGCAAGAGGGTGGAGGTGGTAGCGCTGGATTAAATAGAGTTGAGTTTTCAAAAGGCTTTTCTCAAGGCTAGAGACGAATGAACTGCAAAAGTTTAAAGTCTCTCTAATACAAGACCTTCCTTCCTTCCCTTCCGTTTGGATGCCATTCAGCATCGAGAAAGATCCGGAAAATAATCTGCCAGTTCCTCTAGGAATTTAAAAATACATTCATGTGAAAGAGTTTATTTGAATGTTTTCTATCCATGTAACACTGTGACCAAATATGTTTCAATCAAGTGATATTAACAGATGGTTATCGAGTTAGCATAAACCACTGGTGGGCTTCCAGTATCGAGGAAAATGTGGAGATATCTAATCGTTACTGAAAATAATCGTCAGTTCCTCTGGGAATTTAAAAATACATTCATGTGAAAGAGTTTATTTTAATGTTTTCTATCCATGTAACACTGTGACCAAATACATTTGGTTTTGTGATTTTTCAATCAATCGCAATTAACAGGATAGCTTCTAAAGATTATTCTTCTCCATCAGTAGGATATTTCCGTATCCAATATTGTATGCGCCCGCAATCGATTATTGCTCAGTCGCCGAAAGTTCCGAGCTCAGAGAGTTCATTTCCCTCTAGTTTGTCTTCCAAATTGCCATCGTAAACCACACCTTCTCTCGATTCAATCACGCACAAAAAGCATACTTAAGCGATATTCTGGTGGTGAGACGCATTCATTTTTCGTGAGGACATCGACAAGACAACATCGTTGCTGAGGGTGCTGGATGGCGAAGGATCGAGATCTGCCCTGAAACGCAAGCAGTTTGTTTGAAACTGTGAGGAGCACAGAGAAGCCGATCCTTCAGGAGAAGAGAAGGTGACCATCGAAGCAGCCGCTACACACACACATACACGCACGGAATTCTTTCCGTTTGGATGCCATTCAGCATCGAGAAAGATCCGGTAAATGATCTGCCAGTTCCTCTAGGAATTTAAAAATACATTCATGTGAAAGAGTTTATTTGAATGTTTTCTATCCATGTAACACTGTGACCAAATATGTTTCAATCAAGTGATATTAACAGATGGTTATCGAGTTAGCATAAACCACTGGTGGGCTTCCAGTATCGAGGAAAATGTGGAGATATCTAATCGTTACTGAAAATAATCTGTCAGTTCCTCTGGGAATTTAAAATTACATTCATGTGAAAGAGTTTATTTTGATGTTTTCTATCCATGTAACACTGTGACCAAATATGTTTCAATCAAGTGATATTAACAGATGGTTATCGAGTTAGCATAAACCACTGGTGGGCTTCCAGTATCGAGGAAAATGTGGAGATATCTAATCGTTACTGAAAATAATCTGCCAGTTCCTCTGGGAATTTAAAAATACATTCATGTGAAAGAGTTTATTTTAATGTTTTCTATCCATGTAACACTGTGACCAAATACATTTGGTTTTGTGATTTTTCAATCAATCGCAATTAACAGGATAGCTTCTGAAGATTATTCTTCCCCATCAGTAGGATATTTCCGTATCCAATATTGGATGCATAAAACCTTGTGCCTCCAACGTAACGCTCTCGTTTTCGAAGGTCTCCAAATATTCATTCATTCAGAATGAATTCAGATTCAACTACAAACAAATGATCTCTAAATCAACGATAGTCCTACGTCACCCTTGCGGTTATACCATAGATATAACCCACTTCCTGTTTTTGAATAGAATCTGTATGCATCTCTCTATCGCAAAAACCAATAAAAAACCATTTTTTTTATTTTACCATTTTCAAAAAAAATCGGGAAACGTAATGAAACGTTTTAAACGTTTTTTTTCTCCTTCAAACGGCCGTTATTTAGTCAAAAAACATGTTTTTGACATGTCCGATATTCATGCGATAGCGGCGTCTTTACTGATTCAGAATCTGTTAGATTTTTTTTTTGTATCAGATAACCAGAAGGACTGGAATACTTCACTTCATCAGCTTGAAACCATTCTAATTAGGGATGTTTTATTGTTAAAAGATAGATAAACAATACTCTAGATACTCCATTAACAGAACAGTTTAAGCTTAATGATGATTAAAGAACAGGAGCTGGAGGAACAAGAAGAAATGAATAGAGGACTAAAGAGCGTTTATAAAAAAAAGGAAAAGCTTGCAGAAGAGACAAAATTACTTCGCGAACGCGAACGTTGAAAGACGATTCAGAGCTAAAGCGGAAAAAACGACGAGAAACTGAAAGGATACTGGACATACTAGATACAGCTTGATCCCCTTTCGCAGCCGCCAGCGTTAGAGAAATCTCACGTTACTTTCAAAAAGGACCTATCTGCATTGACCGATACTCTTCACTAACTTTCATTTTCGATATCCACAGCAAACAGACTTTGAGCAAGTTTTGATACCAGAGTTCGATAATCGAGGTTCCCTTCTACTCTTCTGATCGTAATACCACCTACGACCACCGCACATACTTTTTCTACTCAGACACTTTCTCATGCAAACCCTCCGCTTCAGGTTCACCCACAAATTCTCGATAGCACGCAGCTGGGAGACGTTCGGAGGGTTGGCGGATTTCTAAAGGGGCGGAAGCCGTGTCCGGCCAAAACACCACATCCTCGCCCGGTTGATGAAGGCGGCAATGGAAGAAGGAGGCAACTTCCGGCAGGCACTTTGTGCTATAAATCTCCCTGTTCACCGTAAGTCCCGAACGATCTTGACATCCCCTTTCCTTGATGGAGCACATTCTTAGGGAACTTGGTGTGCGAGATGTACTTTATGTCTGAACTCACCTCTATGGTGGGGGACGTATGGAAGATGGTTCCCTGTCATTCAACGCAATAAGTGCATAAAATTGGATTTTTTTTCGTGGCGCGGCCCACTTTTAACTTTTAATAAAGACGAAATCCTACCACAAACACTAAAATGGAAGAATTATTGACTGAAGACAGGATTCAAAGATACTCAAAATTTGCAGCAATATTTAAAATGTGGAAAAAGCTATTAAAAGATAGAGATCAGAATGGGCATGGTAAATACATTTCCGCATATCACTAATTTCGTGAAAACATATTTAAACCAAGTGAACCCGAACCACGCACCACCCACCATATGGTTAGGTTCCGACGATGCAATCAGATCTCATGGGAGAGCAATTCAATTCTTATGAAAACATCATCGTTTGTCTTGATAATTGGATTGACTCACGATACCAGAACATTTGCAGGCAAGGAATCCATGAATTGCTCAAAGGGCGGGCGATAGTTGTAGTTGCAGATGGAGTATACTTTGAAGGATTTTTTTCTGCACAAATAGGGGAAACCATATATATTATAACGCCCTTTGTAGTACATAGGGGACAACGTATTAAATAACTCATTTAAAATTCAAAAGATTCAAAACTTTTAATATTGATTTCGAAAATCAATATATATGGGAAAGTCGGGAAAGACGGACAGGTTAGGAAAGACTGACACCCCTGTTTGATTGATAAATGACATTTTTATTTTAAACTAGCTGACCCGGCTAACTTCGTCCCGCTCAAATTTTACTTTTAGTTATCACATCCACGTTTTCTTACTAAGCGCACGTTCATGAGTCCAATTGCAGAACAGTTCATTGATTGATCTTCTAAAAATCTTTAAATTTACCTTTTACTATAAAAATCCTAGTACTATCAGATTATTTTCAGACACAATTCTCGTTCAAGATTTTTCAACCGCTTGCAAATAACATGTTTCTCCGTTACATAACATAAATGTTTGATACAGAAAATATTATAGAATAAAGACAGCCCTAAATCGGATAATTCTTTCTCTCGATTTTTGCATTCGGTGATCCATTTTTATTTAAATAGATAGAAGACGATATAGAAGTGCGTTTTATCACAATAAAATCCATTGACACTTTCGAACGAAGATCAATTTCGTTAGCGCAAACATCAAATGAACTAACAACGCTTGTCAATATGTAATTCTAGAACAAATGCGAATTGAATTTTTTGAATATTTCTGTTGGGTGGCTGGTCCACTTCGATAGCCCACAATGTCCAGCACCCAACACTGCTGGGGAAATCCTTTCCCCACCCAATTGCCATCGGCGAAAACACTAAATCACCAACTGCATTAGAATGCAGTGTCGACAACAAACACTAGATGACAAAACGACCAGCACAAACATCAAAGTTTCTTCTACGTAAACATAAATACACAATGCTGGTTGAACTTCATTTAATAAATTAAGGAACTACATATATTACATTTCACGTTTCACAATAATACAATTTACTTTCACAATTTAACAATAATCGACATAGTATTCCACATATATATTATTATCCCGTGGTGAACGATCTTCGACTGAACCTTCTCCGCAGAATAGCATTTTCTCCACACACATCCTTTGTTATCGTTGTTTCCGATCGGCTGTGGTGAGTTTCTCCAGTATCTTTCCCATCGTTCTTCCATATTCCTAACCGTACAGGAGTGAGCGGTGATTGTATCAGTCATACGGCTTCTCCCTCTCTTGCGCTTGTAGTAAAGCCCAAGATGCTAAACTATAGGTGTTTCGTTCTTGACACTTTCATGACAATACCTGAGACGAGTAGCGAGACGTAGCTTTCTGAATTATTTACTTTTTGTTTGGTTGTGTGGTTATGGTTTCATATCAACTCGCTGAGGAAAACAACTGAATGAAGAAATAAACAAATATATATTCGTGAAAAATAGTGTACTATAGCTGCAATAAGGTATTTATATTATATATTATAACCGCTCCATGTAATGTAATTAAACATACACATACTCTTTACAGATACACAGGTCGAAGGCCACTGATCATTCAACAAGAGCCAAAGATTGTACCGCTCATGGCAACTCTACACGAGCTGAAGATTGTACCGTCCAGTGACCATTCTACCCTGGATTCCTCGAGTCAAGAGAGACGCACCACGATTGATATGAGGTACAGACTAGGGGGGCGTCGCTGATCAATGGTCAGTTATACTCCAATAGGAAGTATCCCGTGTCGGCCACACATACATAGTACTGGAGACTGCAACATCCCAATTATGAGATCTTTGTAATACTAACCTCGAGCCAACCGCGAGTAATCGGTTACATATTACTAACATAGTTGTAAGACAAAAATTGTTCAAATATTGGACTCCCGGACCCGTCAAGCTACGTGCCTTAATAAAATATATATTTTGGGAAAAAAAATTATATATTATTCAATATTTTTGGGGGACAGTGAGGATTTGATTAGCTTGTGAGTGTGATAAAAGTGCTATAAGTCTAAGAAATCTGTTGTCCAACTCCTCCACAGATAATCGTTCATCTTGTGGTTCTCTATCATGCCAAAATTATATTGTGAATATTTTATTTACTTCAGATGCCGTATTATTGTGCAGTAAAAGGATGTGGAAACAAGGTTCTCATAACGAAAAATAACCCGGACATTGTTTACCACACTTTTCTGCTCACGTCATTTCCATAGAAGCAGTTACGATGACCGACATCAAATGCGCCATGAACTTAATGGTACGAGGAAATATAGGATGTTGAATTCCAAAGTTAAACATTTTTTCCGCCTTATATGTATCAGCCATTCCATGTCTAACCGATATAGTGGTTTTCCGATTTTCGTGGAAAGTGGTAGATTGTAGACTTTATTGTAAAATATTAGACCCGTCTTTTCTTGTTTTTTTTATTAGGGCTGTGTGGTATACGTTGCAAATCGTGCATATTGTCACCGGATTAAGGGCATTGTAGTGATGTAGAACGTTGAACTTTTGACTAGTCTGAAATCGATCCACCGCCGCAACAATAAGAAATTTCTCACCGTGCAATTTTTCGAAATGACTGGTACACTCATCGGCAGTGCGGAAATACTCTCGGCATACAAAGCAGCAGCGCAAAGAGGGGTCCAAATTGTGTTTCAGCATACGTTCCACCGTAGTCACATAACGAATTTCCGATAGAAGTCGATTCGCCGCTACCATCTCTTTAATTTCCTTCAAAACTTTGTCGTTTTGTAAAATTGCATCCAGCATACGCAGGGATTTGTTTTGCTTTTTGGAAGTCAACTCTGAAAAATCAACAAATATAATCATTCTTTAGCGGAATAAATATATCAAACCGACCTACCAGCGTGATTGTTCTGTTCTTGCTGCTCCAGTAGGTTTCGCAACCGCTCCATGTTCAATTTAAAATTATTTGGTCGATTACCATTGGCATGCTGTTGGATTGGCTCATTACGTGTTATCAAATTGTGGTTCATCAGCACCCAGCCCAACTCGTCCATTTTCACACGAGTGTTGCGGCGCAGTTTTATCTCTTCGAAAAGTTTTTCGCGTAGTTTCCGTTTGATGATGCCTCCGTCCTTGATCAGATTGTGCCGATAAATTCGTACCACGTACGATTCTATTTCATGCTTTTGCCCTGGTGATAAAACAAAAAAAAATAACACTTTCTTTTAAATGCTCAATAAAACCACATACGAAAAACGCTGCTTGCTTGGAAAGAAAAGCATTGATTGCGCGGCTAGAAGGTAAAATATACTCAAAACATCCTTCTGCACTGTTTTTAATTCGACCGCTGATTGTAGATATCTGAAAAAGTAGAAGCAATTATGAGAAATTGTTATACAAAAAAATCCAGAAAATTACTGCCTACAGTGAAGCGCGAGCAGCTATTTTGCCAACGAATGCATTTGTCACCAAAAGATATGATTTGCTTTGTAAACAAATTTGTTTTTTCACGAGCAATGGCCGAACAGCAATTTTGACATTGCGGTCCACCTATAGTATAACGCCTTGGTAAAGCCGTTGTGTGAACCAGCTGATCGTACCGCTTGTTTGTGTTCACTGAACTGTCATTGACCCCGTACAGCTGATCAGTGCATTCGCTTGGATTGGCAGTTGGGATGTGCAATTAGTCACGAACAATTTCCATTTTCCTTCAGTTTTCCGAAAATTTTCAATTGTCATGTTTTGTTGAAATATGTGTATTATTTTTATGGGATCCCTTCTCCATTCTAGAGGAAGGAGTGGTGTTATACCATCATAGAAACATTTTTCGTACCCAAAAACTCTCACATCTCAAATGTTGCTTCATTTGCTTGATTAGTTCTCGAGTTATGCATAAATTTGTATTTCATTTGTATGGCAGCCTCGCCTCAGAGAGATGGATGGAGTGTCTAACCACCATAGAAACATTAATTGCACCCTAAAACCTCTACATGCCAAATTTGGTTTCGTTTGCTTCATCAATTCTCGAGTAACGCAGAAATTTGTGTTTTTTTTTTGTATGGCAGCCCTCCCTTAGAGAGGGGGAGGAGTGTCTTACCACAATAGAAACATTTTTTGCACCTTAAAGCCGCCACACATCAAATTCGGTTTCGTTTTCTCGATTAATTCTCGAGTAATGCAGAAATTTGTGTTCTATTCGTATGGCAGCCCCCCCTTAGAGAGGGGGGAGGGGTTTGAACTATCATAAGAACCTTCTCCCCTACATACCAACTTTTATGTTGATCGGTTCAGTAGTTCCCGAGTCCATAAGAGTCAGACAGACAGACAGACAGAAATCCATTTTTATAGATATAGATTTTAATGATCTTGCAATACAGTGTATCAATACCTTTGGCACATACTGTCTACACCTAGCTGGCCTTCTCTTATAATTCTTACATAAAAACAAAAAAGTAATCTGCCAAGAGCAGCTCGATGTAAATTTTCGTCTGCAGAAAATAAGGTTCTCATAATTATCGATTAATTTTTTGGGCTATCTTAAGTTACGTGAATGTTTTATCATCACTTCTCTTCCAGTTTATCGAATCAGCGGTGAAGTTTTCTCATTTTTACTCCAGAAATATTGACGAAAATAAAATACTAATCAAGTCGGGTAAGACGGACACTCCACCGACAAAAGACTAACATTTTGATTTGAAAAAAAAAATGATAAAAAGAGACCTAGACTATCAATTTGTGGTGAGATAACTATATATTTATTGTGAAATTCACGAAAAAAATTACTTTTCCTTAGGGTGTCCGTCTTTACCACCCTTCCCCTACACGAAAAGGTGTATCCACTCAACAAAAAAAATTAGAGGAACAGAGTGCGAAGTCGGAAATTTAAAATGATCCTCTAATTTTTTTGTCGAGTGTATATTTATAACACGTTGTACTGTATGAAATAGTGAGTGTTTAAGCATTGGCATTGTGCCGGTGAGAGATGTGTTGGCTCGATTAGACCTTGATTACATGTCCCAAATATATGTTTTTCCAAGAAGTTATCGATCTTCGTGTGTGATTGTCCTTATATTCTCCTTTTTCTTTTCCTTAATAAATAAGGTGAAATAGAAATAGAATAAGGTGAAATGTAAAAACATAATGGATATAAGAATAGGTTTAAAAATTGAGTGTGATCGTTGTTACATTATTCTTATGTCACCCCTGTTACCGTCTTATACCTTTTTAACATTAGAATTAAGGAAAAATGTTTATACATACTAGTAACAATCAGTGATGGAACTTTCACTGAAATTATACATCCGCGCGCGAGTTTCATGCCTGAACTGAGTACACAGTAATCACTCGCCAAAGAGAAACCAAGCGTTTTTCCCTTTCACCGGCGAATATATAATGAGCCAGTGTGCGCTAGTTTGGAGAAATCTTGGTGCGAGTGGGTCACACTCTTTTATACTCTCTTTACTCTTGGAAGCTGTAGTGTGCGAAAACCTGTGTCCAGCACTGAAGCGCGTTGATCCGCACTCTGCCACACTGAGGAGTACACTGGAGAGTGCACTGAAGAGTAAACTGAAGAATGCAATTTCATTCGACACATAATCCACACGCAAAAAAAAATCGGTTAACATGCGGCCATAGCGCTCACCATTCACAGTTACCGTCTCACCGTTCTCATTTTCAAGGAAATACGGCCCGATGACTCCACCAGACCATAATGCGCACCAAACAGTGACTTTTGGCGGATGCAATGGCCTCTCAACAATCACGTGTGGATTTTCTGAGACCCATATACGGAAATTTTGGGTGTTCACATAGCCACCGAGCACGAAATGTGCCTCATCGCTGAAGAAAATTTGATGCGAAAATTCAGCATTTTGCTGCTGTTGTTCGTTCACCCAATCGACGTATGCCCGACGCATTCCATGGTCACCATGCTCTAATTTTTGTACCAGTTGGACTTTTTATGGATGTAGGTGCAAGTCCAAATGCAAAATTCGCCACAATGATGTGTTTGACAAGCCCAATTGCTGAGCAAACATTCGGGTCATCCTCCACACTGGCAGCAACAGCAGCAATATTTTCGACCGAACGCACATTACGATGATGCACAGGTTTCACAATATCCGCTACGGATTTTAACAAAATTAACACGTTGTGCGATGCTAAAACGATCCATATTGTAAAATGGCAGACATTCAACTAACGATATGACGCTTTGGTTGACAGCTATGTCAAACGGTTGTCAGCGCAGGGCTGTATACTTTCGGAAGCCCGAAATGGAAAACCCTGTACAAAAAATTTCTAAAAAGTGACTTTCTAATTTTTCAAATTTACGAATGATTCTCACATACTAAAGAAAATTACTTTCCAAATTTTGAACTTTCCGAATGATTCTCATGACTTTTTTGGCATATATACCCGACGCGTCAAAACTGATACTGACTTTCAAATCCGTTGCTCCGTTCTCGAGTTAAATCGTGAGAAATGGACACTAAATTATTTTTATTTATATACATAAACAAGCTATTTCACAGCATTCACGATTCATCAGTCATACAGTTAGAGACCAGACGAAGGCGAGGTTTTTCAATGGTTTTTCTTAAGGCCAAGAATTTAGTTCAGTTTTCAAATCGGTCTTTTTCAAGGCTAGAGGCGAATAATCTATGAAGACATGGTCATCATTATTCAAGTCACATTCTGAGGCACCAGTTAGCAGACATCAGTCTTTATCCATGCCGATGTCAAACAGCTGTTTTGCTCGATACAATGGAATGAAAGATAGATATCTCACACAGCGGTGCAATTTTATTCGGTTAACGCGCCGCGCCGATTTTCATTATTTTGCATTTGTACAGGGGTGTAAGCTTCAATTTCAAAACGAGAGCGTTACGTTTGGAGTGTAAGGATTTGAGCGTTAATACCTCTTCTCCGGCTGAACGAAGTAGTATGAGTGAGGTTTGTGAGTATTGACACAAAAACTTTCTTCCAAAGCTCAAATACTGCATTGAAAGCAAATTACTAAAATCACAAATATCTATAAACACGCTTAAAAGTCCATCGAGGCCAAGATTGATCAGCGGTTGAAGCATGTCGCCAGATGGCCGTGAAAGCATTACAAATATTATGCACGATTGTGTGCAGGCCAACCTCAGTTTCTATTTCGCTACTGTGTTGAACGGGCATGCAATTTGTTTTCACAAAATATGCAGAAGAGAAATAATCAATTGGACCGCGTCGATTTTTTTTTGGAGATTGTGAAAGATAAAATCACACGTACGCGTATTTATTGGTGTAGTAATGATGACGTTTTGAATTATAAGCCTTCCTCAAACTCTCAGACTTTCTCAGTATGTTCGCCTCTAGCTCTTAAAATGTCAATTCGGAAAACTAAACATAACACTCGGTCGTGAGTCTGGCCGCTAGCATGATGGCTGATAAGTAGTGAATTACTTAGTGGTAATTTTCGTGAATTCAAGCTTCAAGCATTGTTTCCGGGTCAAAGGTAACGTCAAATAGCATCGTTTTACAAGCCGGATGTGAAGATTTTTTTTCAGCGGTGAGAACTGCATTCTGCGACACCACCCCACAACACAACCGATTGAGTTCGGTTAGGATTTTCTGTTGCTGTTCTGAGTGTTTGTGGTGCGTTGAAATTTCAATTTTGCTAAGACTACTACGTAAGTTCATTGTTTCAGTGCTGCTCTAGACAGCGAACAATTAACAGTACATGTTAATTCTGAGAGTTGATTTCAAAATCTGCTCAAATTTGTGTTTTATTGCGTCGCGAAACGTTCGCGTCCCTGACTCAATGAAAGCAATCATTCATCAGTCATTGTCACTGTTACCATTTTTTTTATAAATATTTTCATTGTTGAATATGTCGGTTTCTCGCCGGCTATAATTTCGTAATCCTACGTTTACAATGCGGTAGTGTCTTTCTTCTTTTTTTTGTGGCGGGTGACACCATGACTAACCGAGTTTGTGGCTCCTCTGAGAAAAAAAGGTTGAGTACCACTGATCTATATAAATGTAATAAAGTAATTGTTTTTATTTGGCAAATGATCAATAACAATATTTGAAAATGTAACGGGATTTCCTTCTGTTCTTGACTTTCACGCGGAGCAACGTAAAAACTCGTCCTGTTGCTGTGGGTTCTCGCGGTACACTGCTTTCGGGTTCTCTCTTGATTCGCCTCTCACCGTTTACTCGTCGGCCGTCTCTTGCTGCCTTACATCTCGGTCATCCTGAGAGGGATCTGGACTCCAGACCCGATACCTCTTCATGTAGCACGCCGCAGTTGTCGTCTGTCTCGGCCCTTCGCCGCTTACCTTTTCAACGCTGTAACGGTTGTTTGGCTTTACAACCACCACTTTGTATGGTCCCAGATACTCCGCCGCGTACTTCTTTCCCGATCCGAACTGCGTACGCTTGATGGCCACGACGTCTCCTACTCTGTACTCCGTCGCCAGCTTCGCACGAAGATTGTACGCCGAACGCTGCTCTTCCTGCGCCTTTTCAATGGCAGCTCTCGCCTTCTCTCGGATTTCACGTCTCTGGTCGTCGAACTGCGCTATCTTGATCTCCTCCAACATCTCACCGAGTCGTACGTCGCCTTCATGTCGCATTTGTACACCGAAGAGAGCTTCAAACGGTGTTACACTCGTACTTTGATGAACACTAGCATTAATCCAGCGTTGGATGTTGCCGACGTGTTTGTACCATTTGGTTTTATCGTCCACACTCAGCTTCGTCAGCATGGCCAGGATCACCTGATTAACACGCTCGACTTGACCATTTCCCCTGGGAACACCTGTAGTTATCTCGATGTGCTCCACCTTCTGCTCGGCGCAATACTCCTTAAAATCGTGGGAGGTAAAGGCCGATCCTTTGTCGCTGACGATACGCCTAGGGTTTCCGAAGGTTTCACTCTGTTGCCGCAAACGTTAGATCACCTCAGCTGCAGTCGTCGTTTTCGTAGGGTAAATCCACACGTACTTTGTAAAACCATCCACTACCACGAACAGACACTTGTAGAGTTTCTCCGTAGCGTCCATGGGTCCCACGTGATCAACGTGATACGTGTCGAACGGAACATCGCCTTTTGGGATCGGCGATAGAAGTCCTTCAGTTTTTCCTCGTTTCCTCTCCGCAAGGATGCACTTTATGCAGCACTCGATTTGCCTTTTAATTTTGGCACCGAGGTGCGGTATGTAGTAGTCGCGCTTGATTACGTCTTCCAGCTTCTTTACGCCAAAGTGTCCGCATTCGTGAGCACGCCGTATGACCTCGCTCTGTAGCTCCGCAGGAACGACTACCACTTCGCGCCCATCCACAACTTTCATCAGCAGATCACCTGTCACTATGTAATCCTCGAACTGTTGCGTCTTGAGCAGCTCGCAGATCACTCGTAGTCTCTCTTCGCGTCCTTGGGCATTTTTGATCAGCTCCAACACCGGGTCACCAGTCGTCACCATGACCGGGGCTCGGCTTAAAGCGTCGACGTGTTGCATTCGACTGCCCGGTCGATGCTCCACTGTGTATGTGTATTCTTCAAGTACCAACGCCCATCTAGCCACCCTTGGACTAAGATGTTTCCCCTTCAGTGTATGCTGGAACGCTGCACAGTCGGTCACAATCTTGAACGGTATGCCCAGCAGATACACTCGAAAACGTTCCACTGCATTCACGACCGCGAGCACTTCAAGGTGATAAGCACTGTAGTTTTTCTCCGCACTCTTCGTCTTCTGGCTCATGTAGTAAACGGGATGGAATTTTCCATCTGCATCCCGCTGGAGTAACACTGCACCATATCCCTCTTTACTCGCGTCGGTGTGCACTTCAGTTTCAGCAGCTGTGTCATAGATCTTCAACACCGGATCCGACACAAGACATTCCTTCAGCTGCTCGAAACTCTCACGTTGTTTCTCGCCGAACATAAATGACACGTCCTTTTTCAGCAGATCAGTTAGCGGTCTTGCTATTACCGCATAACCGGGCACGAACTTTCGAAAATAACTGGTCAGTCCCAGAAATCGTTGCAGTTCTTTCTCATTACTCGGCACTCGAAAATTCTTCACCGCGCGAATCTTTTCGGGAGACAATCGGTACTTTCCTTCACTGATTAGGTATCCCAAGTATTCGACCTCACTCTTCAGGAACTGCGACTTTCCCCAGTTGAACTGCAGTCCGTTCTCACTTGCCACGCTCAGCACCTCTCGTAGGATAGTGAGGTTTTCTTCCGGCGTGTCTGACGCGATAATCGCGTCGTCGACGTAAATGATCAGCTTTCCTCGCCTAATCAAATCACGAAACACATCCAAGACGAAACGGCCAAAACTCGCGGGGCTGTTACATAGTCCGAACGGGGTCTTCAGAAACTCATACTGTCCCATATGCGTCACAAAACTCGTGTATTTTTGGCTGGAAGCCTCCACCGGCACGTGGAAGAAAGAATTCTTCAAGTCAAGAGTGGTGAAGACTTTGGCATTTTTAAGTCTATCGATTTGGTCCTCAATATTCCGCATAGGGAAGCAGTCTTTCACTATTTTCCGGTTTAGCTGTCGGTAATCGACACACACGCGCAGCGATCCGTTTTTCTTCGGTGCAAGTGTAACAGGACTTGCGTATTCACTCACACTCTCGCGCACGATTCCCGTTCGCAGCCACTCGTCGATGGTTTCTTCCAACACTTTCTTCTCCTTCGGTGCAAATCGCCTTGGTGCCGAGTGAACAGGCTCATCGTCGGTTAAGATGATCTTCGTTTCAACCCGGCTCTTCCCGCCACTCCTCGGTTTGTAATTCGCGAGGATTTCATTGATGGTTTCAGCGTACGGGTGATCCACGTCGATTGTTTCTCGCTCGCACTCAAAATCTGCATCATTTCACTCTCCTCTTCGGCGTCATCTTCATTAACTTTCTTCTTTATGTTCACACCATTTACGCTCACATCCACATCCACACAGCTCAGCGCGCTCATGCCGAGGATGGCGTCGTATTTCATACACCCCGGCGGCACGACGTAAAATGTCATCATCGGAATTTTTTCTCCTTCCACACACACTTCGATCTCCACCGTACCATGCGCTGGTGTTTTCGCCGCACCGAAACCACTGAAGCTCATCGTCGTGCGATGCAATAATGGCTTTCCAATTTTCTCATACACACTTTCACACAGCAAATTGTATCGGCTCCCTGTATCAAACAGTGTACGCAGAGCGGCGCCAGCGACTCGAATCTCACACACCGGCATGCCCTCGGAGAGAGCGTTCACTTCGGCTTTTTTCTTTTCTCGTTCACAGTCTTTGGCTCGATGCCCGTGTTCTCCACAACCGAAACATTTCGGGCCACGCGATTTGGTGTCACAGTCATTCGCGTAGTGGCCCCGATTTCCACAATTATAACACCGCACGCTGTCACTAACGTTGTTTGTGTTTGTGGAATCTTTTGCACTCGACTTTGGTTCTTTTTTGTCTTTCTCACGGTCACTTGTGTTCTTTGATGCTCGGTTGCTTTGATCACGCATTTGGCTCTTCATCTTCTCATACTGCTTTATTCGCTCTTTCAGTTCGGCGATGGTTTTCATTCCATACAGGCAAACCTTATTTACCGCAACGTCATTCACTCCGTTCGCCACGTATTCGCAGACTGCTTCTTCTTCAATACGGGCTCGTTTCGCAATATTTTTCATTTGGTAAATATACTGCAAAAACGATTCATCACTCTTCTTCTTCCTGTTCCGGAGCAATTCGTGGATCTCAGCACTTGAAACTTTGTCGCCAAACTCTTCTTCAAGGGCGGTTTTCAGCGTCACCCAACAATTCAACCCACTCGAACTGTTAACAAACAGCTTCGCCGTACCCCTCAGCAGACGACGGCTGTACACAAACTTATGCATCTCACTCCAACCAAAGTTTTCGCTCGTTTTCTCAAACTCTTCTAACCAGTCGTGGACGTTTCTGTCAGTGCGCTCTCCCGAAAACTTTTCAAGCGAGTCACCAATATCGTTGAACGTGAACTGCGGAGCACGCGCAGCACGTCGCGTTCCCACACTTTCATCATCACTCGACGACATATCTGTGTTTTCTTCCTCTACTGTTTTCGTCGGGGTTGAAGTGACAATATTCTGCGCGGTGTGGAGTACCGTTCCTTCCTGACTACTCCCACTGACACTCAACAATCGTCGAATCAACTTCTCCTTTTTTCCCGTCGCAGGCAAATTCTTCGCGGCGCAAAATTCGCGCAGCTGCGGGTTTGTCAGCCTCGTTAGCACTTCTCTCACAAACATGTTGACACTTCTCTTTCACCCGTTAGGTGTAGCGAAAAATGTCTTCACCGATCACCAACACAGAAAAACACACTCGTCTCGTGTCCACAACGCAATGTGCAAACTGTGGAGACTTTTTCTCCGTTCTCACACTATCACACAGACTCTGATGCTAGGCCGCTCTTGATCTTGGCCAGCACTTGACGCCATTTGCAAAATTTCACAAAAATGACGCCTTTCAGCAATTTTCCACTCGAATCAGCTCAAAACATGAGGGAAATCCCGGTTGAGCCCCCATGTAATAAAGTAATTGTTTTTATTTGGCAAATGATCAATAACAATATTTGAAAATGTAACGGGATTTCCTTCTGTTCTTGACTTTCACGCGGAGCAACGTAAAAACTCGTCCTGTTGCTGTGGGTTCTCGCGGTACACTGCTTTCGGGTTCTCTCTTGATTCGCCTCTCACCGTTTACTCGTCGGCCGTCTCTTGCTGCCTTACATAAATAAAACTGGAAGGCCGACTGTGTTGGTGAGCGAAATCCCTGAGAAAGGTCCCAATTTGATCTTTATTTCGTTGTATTCATCTCTGCCCGTAGATCACTTAACATAACATTGATCTTAAAAATGATTAAAATTTTGAAATCTTCGGGAAGCTTTGAGAGAAAGTTCGAAAAAAAAATCCCATATGTTCTACAATGACATCGTTGTTATCCCAATTGAATTTCGCGTTTGCAGAATTAAGCTTCGTGTCCCGTTCGTTTGAAACGACGAAAAAATTAAATAAACTCTCAGGTGGAATAACGCGCTTCGGAAATAAAAATTATGAATGAAAATTTACTTTTGTGTATCAAAAATGTATTCCATGTAACGGAGAAACATGTTATTTGCAAGTGAATCAAGAATATTGAGCAAAAATTGGGTCTGAAAATAAATTTATATTATAATGACGAGTTTCGATAGTAGCAATAGGAAAATTATGAAACGTTTTGATACCATGCCGAAGGAGTATTCGAAGAAATTTCTTGGTGCGTGAGCCTTTCTCTTCTTTTGCTCGTTCTTACTGGAGGACTTATTCAAGAAACTAATATCTACTGGTTAACCAAATA
Organism: Toxorhynchites rutilus septentrionalis; assembly: GCF_029784135.1. Lineage (NCBI taxonomy): Eukaryota > Metazoa > Arthropoda > Insecta > Diptera > Culicidae > Toxorhynchites > Toxorhynchites rutilus. Next base: position 330,176,254 of record NC_073746.1, on the reverse strand, counting down.
TCAAATGCTCGGGACAGTGTCGTACATTAAAAGTTCACACATCGAATTATTTCTTTCGGTTCGCCACAGGAAAAAAATCGGTTCGAATGGTGGAACTTTCTTTGTAATAGCTACCAAGAGCACACGTCAGGTGTAGTGGCCATAATCTAGAAAAAAAGTCAAATATATAACGTTTATGAACGCATCTAAATTCTCGTTATTATACCATTGCAACAGGACCCATGTCAAGGCTGTCTAAACATCGACCTTCCAGACTTTGTTTCATAAATTGACGCTAGATGCAGTCAGCTTTAAGCATTGAACTTTTTCCAACAGATAAAGGAGCAGAACGAGCAGAAAAACACATCCACCAGTTTACCTTTATTATGAAACAGACACAATTTTGCTAGATTAGATACAACAGCAATCCACTACGCTTCTCTTGTTTTCGCTTGGTGTATGCGAAGTTACCTGTCTGCATTCCGAAGGAGAATCGACAATGAATATGATTAAATATTTTCGCTCCACGTGGTACTTCGATGTGATGATACGGAAAAAGTTTGAAGACATCGAATTACAAGCGTAATTGAATAAGAATTCACGTCTAGCTAAGAAACAACTAGCAGTAACTAACAATGAAAGTTTGTCCCTTGCTTCTGAGCTTGAGCTGCATCCTCATGCGACGCTCTTAGTAGAAACTCGTGTGCGTTCATGATACCATCCATTATAATAAGAACATCTGGCCATAACTATCGAATTTCGAATCGATTGGAAGAAAACCTCTATAATATTAGACCACAACACGTACCAACTGCCACGGTTTGTCAATGCCGAATCCTTTTTCCATCAAAAGCTAAGGATGATTACATTTTGGGAAAACTACTACCGCATCCCATCCCTGAACGACCGTTTTCCGTGACGCTGGGAAACTCTAAAAGCTGCTTGAGGAAAAAAAACTGTTATCACGTGTGCTTTAGTGTTGGTTACAAAAACAAGAAGTTTTGCGTACGGGAAACGATATCATGGTCTGCCATACCCTCTCTCGTTCGATCAGCTTTATGATGCTCATTTTACCTAAAGGGATATGAAAAAATGATTGTTATTGAGTTTCTTGGTCATTCCCTCGGATGAAAAATGAAATCCTTCCCGGCGTTTCTAAATTTGCACCCATTCAGTTCCACACACAGGTGAACGTGAAATGAGGAAAGTTTCACTCGACTCTAAATAGTTAGGGCTTACTGACTTCCCATTATTCGAGTCCTGGCTTTTTTGATAGAATCTGTATACATAATTATTATGGTTCCGAAGATCGTTCAATGCATTTTTATTGCGTTTTTTCCATTGTGGTGGTTTTATTATTCGTTTGAATGAAGGAACTACGAATTTCTCTGTACAAATATATAAAAGATATAAGCTCCCAAAACAAATAATAAAGAAACCGAAAATTAGACAATACAATACAGGTCGGACTCGATTATATATAGTCGACCATTTTTTTCAACAATTATTTTCAAATCCTATACATAATCGAATCTCAAGAAAACAATTTTTTCATTAATGTATGAATGTCAAACATTAATAGAAAAATAGCTTTTTTATGATTCGATTATGTATTGGACTCGAAAATTAACGTTGAAAGTGAAATTGCGATTACATATAATCGAGTCCGACCTGTACTATATTCGACCAAATACTTAGGTTGGGGAAAAAGTAATCCATTATTTCCTCGGTAGCTGGCTATAGTGATCAATATCTCGCGTAACATCGATCAAACAATTTTTTTCGTACAAGTTTAGGCTCGTTGCAAAGATTTCGTACATTCCACTCTAAAAAAACTGTGAACGGTGTGTTTTTTTTTTATCCAGTTCATTTATTTGTAAGGCTCAATCGCATAAGCTTTGCGGAGCCGCTAATTCAAGGTTTGTTTATACCAAGTTTCAACTAATTTCTATGTTTAGTAGGATTCGACCGAATACTCGCGGTTTACTCGAGGTTAAAAGGGCAACATTTTTGTGGGACGGGTCAGGTTGGGGATATGGATATGAGGTATCGTTGTTTCAACCGAGGGTTGCCGCACGCACTGTAGCATTGTGCATAATGACCAGGGATAGCATCTGGTGTTCGACTAGCTGTCGAGGGTGGGCGACGGTGAGATGGGGGGACAAGACAAACAAACTAATAACGAAAAAGAAAAACACAAAAGCATTAAATACTTATACTAGACCGTTTCACAAACATATAGATCAACTGCATATAGCAGATGTCGCGAGTTCCCAACACGTCTCTAACAGGAACATAGGGTTGTCTTCCTTGGACCTCAAGGGCATTCAAAAGGAACTCTCTGGCTGCGTAATTATCCGTACATTGCCAAACTGCGTGATCGATGTCATCGTAACCGTTTCCACACCGACAGACGTTGCTTTGAACAAGATTTATTCTGTGGAGATGCACATCTAGCGAGTAGTGGTTGGACATAAGTCTACTCATTACACGAATGAAGTCACGACTTAAGTCCAAACCTTTGAACCACGCTCTCGAAGAAACCTTTGGAATAATTGAATATAACCACTGCCCAAGACTTCCAGTGTCCCAATCGGTTTGCCAACTCAAGAGGGAACTCTGACGCAGTAATTGGAAAAATTCATCGTATGAAATCTGTCTATCAAACAATTCACCTTCCTGGGCACCCACCTTTGCGAGAGTGTCCGCCTTCTCATTGCCAGGAATTGAGCAATGAGAGGGGACCCAAACAAAGGTTAACTTATAAGATCTTTCGATCAGTGCACTCATCTGCTGTCTCACTTTTGTGAGGAAATAAGATGGGTGCCTACTAGTTTTCATCGACTGGAGAGCCTCAAGCGAACTGAGACTATCCGAGAAAATGAAGTAATGGTCTGCAGGCTTGTTGGAGATCATCCCCAATGCGAAGTCGATTGCTGCCAGCTCAGCAACATAAACGGAACAAGGTTCCCGCAGTTTACGGAAGGCGCTCGAATTTTCATTGAAAACACCGAAGCCAGTGGATCCATTGAGGCGAGACCCATCAGTGAAGTATCTTTTCATGCAATTGACTTTTTGGTACTTTCGGTTAAAAATACGGGGAATGAAAGTTGGTCGAAGCTGATCTGAAATCCCAAGTATTGCTTGTTTCATCGACAGATCGTATTCAATTGAGGAACTGCTGATGGTGAAGTGAGCACGGTCTGGAGTAAACGATGGAAGACAAATATCTGATGAAATATAGTGATGATAAATTCTCATAAACCGAGATTGTATATTTAGATGAAGCATTTTATCAAAGTTTTCAATCACAAGTGTGTTCGTGATACCGCATTTCACCAGTATTCTGAGAGAAAGTTCCCAGAATCGGTTCTGTAGAGGAGTTACTCCTGCCAGAACCTCGAGACTCATGTTATGCGTTGAGTGCATACAGCCGAGAGCTATACGCAGACAATGATATTGAATTCGTTCCAATTTTAGAAGGTGACTTTTAGCTGCTGAGAGAAAGCAGAAAGAGCCATACTCCAGAATAGATAGAATAGTTGTTTTATAAAGCGTTATGAGATCTCCCGGATGAGCTCCCCACCACGTGCCGCAAATCGAGCGGAGAAAGTTGACTCTTTTTTGACATTTTTGCTTCAAATACGTAATGTGGGTATTCCAAGTGCATTTTGAATCAAACCAGACACCAAGGTACTTGAAGGTCAATGATTGGGTAATGTTTCTCCCCAAAAGCTTAAGTTGCAATTGGGCTGGGGACCGCTTTCGAGTAAACACTACCAGTTCTGTTTTCTGCGGCGAGAATTCTATCCCTAAGTTCCTTGCCCAAGAAGACAAGTTATCTAGGGAATTTTGCAATGGTCTTTGCAAGTTTTCGGCATGGGGACCTCTGACGGAAACCACACCATCATCTGCAAGTTGTCTTAGCGTGCATTGTTCTGCCAAACAACTGTCAATATCTTTCACATAAAAATTATAAAGAAGGGGGCTGAGACATGAGCCTTGGGGTAGACCCATATAACTATTTCTGGAAGTTGTCAGCTGTCCAAGGGTGAAGTTCATTTGCTTTTCTGGCAACAAATTGTACAAGAAGTTATTCAAAATTCCAGGAAGTCCACATCTGTTCAGATTGTCTGACAGAATTTCTATGGAAACTGAATCAAAAGCTCCCTCAATATCCAAGAATACTGAAGCCAGTTGCTCCTTGTGCGCAAAGGCCAGTTGAATATCTGTAGAAAGCAACGCTAGACAATCGTTTGTTCTTTTGCTCTTGCGAAACCCAAATTGTGTACTTGATAGCAAATTATTTGTCTCGATCCATTGATCGAGTCTTCGAAGGATCATTTTCTCCAGCAATTTTCTAATGCACGAGAGCATAGCAATCGGACGGTATGAGTTATGGTCAGACGCTGGTTTGCCAGGCTTTTGAATTGCTATCACTTTGACCTGTCTCCATTCGGGTGGCACAATATTGTTTTCTAGTAGAGTATTGAATAAGTCTAGCAAGCGTCTTTTCGCGATATCGGGAAGATTTTTTAGAAGAACGAATTTAATCATATCGCTTCCGGGTGAAGAGTTGTTCGATGAAAGAAGAGCCATAGAAAATTCCAGCATTGAGAATGGTCTGTCCAGAGGTCCACCGCTCGAAGACGTTTCTCGAAGAATATGTTGGGCTGGAACTGAGTCTGGACAGACCTTTTTAGCGAAATCGAATATCCATCGGTTGGAGTATTCTTCACTCTCGTTGGTAGATGAACGGTTACGCATGTTGCGAGCTACCCTCCACAAGGTGCGTATTGAGGTTTCACGAGAAAGACCTTCGATGAAATTGCGCCAGTAACCGCGTTTTTTTGCTTTAACTAATTGTTTCAGCTGTATTTCAAGCTTTGAATATTCCTCGAAGTGTGTGGATGTTCCATGTCTGCGAAAAGCTTTGAAAGCATCAGATTTTTTCAAATACAATTTTGTGCATTCATCGTCCCAGCCAGGAGTGGCTGGTTTTCTTTTAAATGAAGCACTTGGAACTTTTCTTTTTTGTGCTTCCAGTGAGCTTTTATACAATAAATCGACGAAGAATCGATATTCTTCCAATGGTGGAAGTATATCTATTGATTCGACACCGATTGTTACCGCCGTTGCAAATTTTTGCCAGTCGATGTTCCTTGTTAGATCAAATGGAACTCGAGATGGTTCAGTGGATTGCGGGCTACACTTGATTGATATATTGATTGGCAAGTGATCGCTACCAAACGGTGTGTTAAGAAATATTGAAAACTGATTTTTATCAGCGTAACGCGTTTATTTCGTTTGTCGATACTGCTGTCATTCCATTCGACGTCAAGCAAATTTACATCTGTGTTCAATCATATTAATTCTGTTCTATCTGAGCTTTCTTTAAAGTTCGAATCATGAGACTTCATTTACATTTATTTCATTGAATGTTGTGATTGTTGATTTTCAATATCCCGATAAATGTGTGATTTTTCATTGCGGCAGTGCCTTGTTAATCAGTTATTTCCGAAGTTACTCCGAAATGGCATCGCAAATCAATGGTCCAAGCGCGGAAATGCCAACAAAAGAACAAGATCTGCACGCACATTCACAAAAAATGCTAGGGATTACATAGGCTTTTGTTTGATTACGAGATCTTGCACCTCTGGTTTTTTAACCTAATTTTTAAAGCTGTTTAGTTTTCATCGTAGAGCTAAATAAACCTATATATTTTGACTCATATGCCGAACAAACTCAAATTCCGAATACTTCATTTTGAGCACTGAAACATCAGTGTTATAAATAATTGAATAATGAAAACCCCCATATTCTTTAGAATATATCCTTCCGTATAACAGCATTCATAAGTATCAAAACAACATTATTGTTCGGTAAATTTAGTTTTTAAAATTAGGTGTTCGGAATTTATGAATTGGAGTTTTTTGAAGCATTTTTGACAAGTGAAATTCATATTAATATTCACTATGTAAAATGAAAGCATTTTAATTCAGACGGAAACCTCGCTTGCTTGAACAATTTAGAAACGTCACTTCCTCGGCTTACACTGTCGATTCCTTCACACCCCGCAACGCTTTCCTAATTTTAAAGAAATTTCCGTACTGCCTTATCTTCCTCAATTGGTTAACGTCTCACATTTTCATGCCGGGTGTTCGGGTTCGATTCCCGTTGTAGCCGGGGGATTTTTCGTCAAAGAAATTTCTTTCGACTTGCACTGTGGTCAGCTGACCATTAATCAGCAACGCACCCTAGTTTGTACCCCATACATAGCGTAGTGCGTCTTCTCGACTCGAAGAATCCAGGATGGAATGGTCACTAGCCGGTCACTCAGTGCTCTAGAGAACTGAGAGCGAGCAGCATGGAACCGGATACACGACCAGACAATATGCTCGATAGAGAAGCTACCTTTAGAATGACATTTTACAATAAAACGGTGCATATTTGACCCAAATCGGACAATCCGAAGCATACTTAAAAAAGTTTTGAATTTCACGCAAAAATAATGAATTACTTTTTCCCTAACCTTATATTTATTTATTTCATTCCTGGGCAAACGCATTGTTTATATCGCGTGCTGTTTCCGCTGCTTCGTAATCGTCTTCTTCTTCTTCTACTTCTTCTTCTTAAATGGCACTAACGTTCCTAGAGGAACTTCGCCGTCTCAACGTAGCATATTACTTGCGTCCTTTTATTAGTACTTAGTTGAGATTTCTGTGCCAAATTACACGCCTTGAATGCATTCTGAGTGGCAAGCTCTAGAATTCGCGTGACCACAGTGCAAGTCGGAGGATATTTCTTTAACGAAAAATTCCCCCGATCAGAACGGGAATCGAGCCCGAACCCCCTGCATGTCAGGTGTGACGCTAACCACTCGGCTACAAGAGCACTTGCTTCGTATTCGTAGGGTAAATGATCTTGGTTTGTCCAATTTGGGGTGTTTTTACGGAATTAATAAATGCAAATCGATTTTTCTTCATGAAAATCACACATAATCGATACGATACGTTTGGGTTTGTTGAAAAGCCCCAAGTCTCTAGTTGCTAATACTACCATCTTCTTCTTCTTCTTCTTCTTCAATGGCACTAACGTTCCTAGAGGAACTTCGCCGTCTCAACGTAGTATTACTTGCGTCATTTTTATTAGTACTTAGTTGAGATTTCTATGCCAAATAACACGCCTTGAATGCATTCTGAGTGGCAAGCTCTAGAATACGCGTGATCACAGTGCAAGTCGGAGGAAATTTCTTTGACGAAAAATTCCCCCGACCAGAACGGGAATCGAACCCGAACACCCGGCATGTTAGTTATGACGCTAACCACTCGGCCAAGGGAGCACAGCTAATACTACCATAAGGTGTTGAAATTATTCAAATTTGTATGTTTTTTAACGATTTTCCTTAAAGAAGAATTATGATGATGGTTTGACCACCTCTGATTATGGTTTGCCCAAAAAAATGATCATGGTTTGTCCGGTTTTAGAAATCTCCATTTTTGAATGAAAACATCCGAATTCACAATTGGATGTTGCATTTATCATTGCTTGAGTTTACTGTCATCATATTGATTCATTCATAATTTAGGAATATTGCCTTTTCTTGGGCATTTTTGAAGTGTTCACCTCAACACAATCAACACAGAAAAACCATACTTCTGCTATGCGCGAAGCACACCATAAACAAACATAAACAAACTGCAGCGCGCCAAGCGGTTGCCATAGAAATCATGTGGACAAAACAACATTATTGAATTGGACAACTCATGATCAAGAATTGAGTTCATCAGAATGCGTTAGTTTAATGGTTTAGCTATGTAAATCCGATACAAATGGTGAGCAAGCATGATGTTTACAATATTTATAAGTGTTGTAATCCAGAAAAGGTCTGAATACGTGCCAAATAATCATCTGGTGATCGATTAAAAGTTAGCTCGAATGAGGGGCGCATTGACACAAATAGAAGTTGTATTTTATAATCCTTTAAAACATGTGATTTCGTAAAAATATACTATCAAACTACTATAAATCATGTAAAAGGCAATTTCATTTATATGTTTCGAAACATTCGAAGGCCTTATTTGACACAGGAGCGCTGAGTTAGAGCATTCAAAAAAGTGGGCAAACCATGATCATATTTTCGACTGGACAAACCAAGATCATTTACCCTATTCCTTCGTATTCCGCACATTTCGTAGGTTAGGGCGGGGCCTATTGGTCATTTTTAATAAATTTGACTATAACTTTGTAGTACGATGTTTTGCGTTAGAATGTTATGTACCACAATGAAGCTTATCTTTTACCCTTTCAATGAAAAATAACCAGAGAATCATTTATTAGACATTTTTCTTCTATTTAACGTCTTTATATTCCAGAATAAATTGACCAACTAACCCCACACACGGGGTAAGTTGGTCGGTAAATAATAAGCGTTTTTCCATTAGAAGTTTCCTTCATTATAAATAAATAATTAAATCAAAACAAAAACAGTTAACAAATCTCATGTAGTCAAGTGAAAAAACAAATTAATCAAATTTCGTTGTTGTTGATTAGTCAGGCAATTTTTTGCAACCATTTCGGCTCTCTCTTCCACTTTACGGCGCACCAGAGTTGCCATGTTTGAAGACATGTCTTCATTTTGAAAACAGACATTTTGAAGACATTATGAAATATGTGAATACATTTCAGTATGATAACACACGTGGATTTTTAAAAGAAATTATTTCCAATCAATACTAACTAGTGGTCGAAAATATCGTCAAAAAAGTAGGACTCTAGTCTGAGCGAACGAAGCGGTCTGAATACATCTTGTCTCTAGAAGACATTAGTTCATTTGCGCTCGAAAATTCGAATGATTGTAACATTGCATTTCTACCTGGTATAGCCATAAATTCTGATACACGGAATATTGGCCACAAATCATATTGGCCATAAAAACATCTTAATATAAAATTTCTTTCAAAGTTTTATTAAGCTACTCAACAGCTACAAATTACACACAAAACTTGTTCGAAATGACCTACATTTGCCTTCCAGCATAGGTGGAGACGATCTGACCATTTGTCGATTGCAGCACGCACTACTTCCATAGAAAAGTTGCCCACTGCACGGGTGAGGGCGTGCTTGAGCTACTCAATATCCGGGTGACGAGCCAACAAACCATAGCCTCTAATACGCCCCAAAACTCATAATCGAGTGGGTTCAGGTCTGGGCTACTAGATGGCCAATCTTCTGATGATATGAAATCCGGAACATTGTTTTTGAGCCACGTTTGGGTTGTTTTTGCCTTGTGTGCTGGTGCAGAGACTTGCTGAAAGGACCAATGCTTGTTAGCGAACATTGTTTGGTTAAAATGGTTTTACAATGCCTTCCAAGATGTCCGATTGATATACTTTGGCCGATGTTTTCACCCCCTTTTCGCAAAAATGTAAAATGCCTACCAAACTTCCTACCAAACCATCACAGATGTGGCTTTTTTAACTCTCGGGATAAGCTCAGACGCTTCCCGTGATGACCGAGCATATACACGATCGTTCTGTTTATCAAAAAAATTATCGATTGTGAAAATCTCATCATCGGTAATCAAATTTTGTCTGTTAGCGGTCTTGGCGTATCGCTTGCAGCAATGCTTTTGACTTTTGTTTAGTAGATGTCAATGATTGTAAACAACTGATACTACAAAATTTATTGCGTAATAATGAACTAAAAGTAACAACTTTAAATCCCTGAAAAGAAGGATTATATACGTCTACTACTGTTTGCGTGTAGAGTACGTTTATTCATGTACCAGTATTTATGACTATACGATGTATTATTTTGGGCCTATACTATACAATAGATTAACCTAGATCTTCCAAACGACCACTTCACAATTCGAAGGTTTTCCGGTTACATACCTTTTCAGCAATTAGTTTCATGCTGAAAGCTGAAATAAACAAATATAGTTATCACAGTTCCGTTTTTGTGTGAAAAACTTCCCTCCGATATTATGGTGAAGACATTTGAAAATATCACCTGGCATCCCTGCGGCGCACAACCGGTTTCATGCTTGCATTTGTTTGATGGCATTTGTACCGTTCGCCCCAAAGTATATTGAAATAACCTCCAGGTATGCATCATTACTCGATGCATTATTGCGAGTTGTGATATTCAATGTAAGGGTTTATTATATTCAATGAAAATTTTACAGCAACAAAATATAAATATGACAGTTATACTGCAAGATAACTGTCATATTTATATTTACATTATTATTATACTGGATTGTACGGTGGTTGGTATCAGGTTGTCTCGTTTCAAATACACTGGGTTTAGCAGTAAAACATATGCTTCCTATATTTGTTTATAGCTTGCGTAATAAAACGCGGCATACCTGAGAATTATGCGTTGCTCTCAAACGAGAAATTTGTGTGACCAACTAGCTCCTCTATATATGAAAAAGAATATTCATGAAAATTCAATAAAAAATAACTTTTAAATCGATTTACATCAACATTTAAAACTAATACAAACAATAAACTTTTGTTTTACGTTAGAACCGATTTTTTTCAGGATTATTAACCATTTTCAGAACCTATTTTATAATGCGCAAATAGTGAATGATTTTTGGGAAAATCGGCGTCATGATCGTACCTAATTAATGAAAAGTTTTTCTAATTTGCTTATTTTATTACATCAGCAATTCGCTATTTTTCATCCATAGATCGCAAATTTTTTGGACGCTCAGACTTCAGGATATCGTCACTGACTAACTTACCCCTACGACCAACTAGCCTCGCTCTACCCCACTACACCCAAAATTGATTTTTAGCTCATGTTTTGTCATCCCGATTTATGACATTAAATGAGACATAACATAACAGAAAATGCCATGACTCACAAATTTGTATAATATACATGGTACATTTGTATAATATATTAGGCTGTCAAAAAAGTCCTGCGGTATTTCCGCGAGGTATCGTTGTAAGCGCGTAGTTCTAGTTGTATTCATTGTATCGAGTCATACTATAGCTTGTTGGAAAGCTATAATATAGTCCTTGACAGTGTTTTGTTTGGTTATGTCGTTCGTGAGGTATAGTGTCGCAATGGAGCAAAATAAAGAGAAAACCCGACATATTTTACAGTACTACTATGACAAAGGCCAAAATGCATCTCAAGCTGCCAATAAAATTTGTGCAGTTTATGGACCCAATACAGTTTCCATTTTCACCGCACAACGATGGTTTCAACGTTTTCGTTCTGGTGTAGAGGTCGTCGAAAATGCGCCACGCTCCAGAAGGCCTGTCGTCGAAAATTGCGACAAAATCGCTGAAATTGCCGAGAAAGACCGGCATAGTAGCAGCCGTAGCATCGGCCAAGAGCTGGGGATAAGTCATCAAACCGTTATTAACCATTTGAAGAAGCTTGGATTCACAAAGAAGCTCGATGTATGGGTGCCACACACGTTGACACAAAAAAACATCTTTGACCGTATCGACGCATGTGAATCGCTGCTGAAACGCAACAAAATCGACCCGTTTCTGAAGCGGATGGTGACTGGCGATGAAAAGTGGGTCACTTACGACAACGTGAAGCGCAAACGGTCGAGGTCGAAGCCCGCTGAAGCGGCTCAGACGGTGGCCAAGCCCTCATTAACGGCCAGGAAGGTTCTGCTGTGTGTTTGGTGGGATTGTCAAGGAATAATCTGTTATGAGCTGTTTCCATATGGCCAAATGCTCAATTCGGACCTGTACTGCCAACAACTGTACCGCTTGAAGGTAGCACTCATGAAGAAGAGGCCATCTTTGATAAACAGAGGCCGCATTGTCTTCCATCAGGAAAACGCCAGGCCACACACTTCTTTGGTGACGCGCCAGAAGCTCCGGGAGCTCGGATGGGAGGTTCTTTTGCATCCGCCGTATAGTCCGGACCTTGCACCAAGTGACTACCACCTGTTTTTGTCCATGGCGAACGAGCTAGGTAGTCAGAAGTTAGCCACAAAAGAGGGCTGTGAAAATTGGTAATCCGAGTTTTTTGCCAATAAGGAAGCGAGTTTCTATAACAGGGGTATTATGAAGTTGGCATCTCGTTGGGAACAAGTCATCGAACAAAACGACGCATTGACTTAAAACAGATGATTGTAACTAAATTTATGAACAAATGAAAATTCAAAAAAAATACCGCAGGACTTTTTTGACAGCCTAATACATGGTACAGCAATATACGATAAATACGAGCGAGCGAAACAAAAGACAAATAAGCTTTCCGCATACTTTGCCACATACACGGCCCAGACCGAGATAGATATTGTTCTCCTTCATGCGCCCCTTTATGAAATAAAGTTAACGTTAATAACTATTTTCATTGTGAACGAATTCTCATGATTTGAATACCAGATTTGTTTGATATGCTATACATTACAATTCGCTAATCTCTAAACGGTTTAAATTCATGAAAACTGGAAGAACTTCCTTTTTTCCCACACATTTGTTCTGCCGATTTGTGTGTTAACTCTACCCGTATTTTGAATGCTTATAACTCGAACATTTCTTAACAGATCGGAAAGATGTTTGCATCAATTGATAGGAAATATTTCTACGCGTCTATCACAATTGATAAAATCTTATTTTTCATTACTAGAGGTGAATTAACTTTCGCGGTTCCAGAACTACGTAAACATGAGATGTGCAATAATTTCAGTGGGAAATATAAAATACAATGATCGTTTAACAATTCTTCTGTTCACATATTTTGATAGTCCTAGGTATCATATCCAACGTAAAAGGACGTTCATCAAATTTATTTGTAACGAAGAACATAATCTATTAGAAAAATTTGGATGCATTCTAAAATAATATTCGAAGTGGTAAACAAGTGGATTGTATAATATAATTGCGTAGTTCTACGTCGAAAATATGCGGTCGTGTCCTAGATACAACCTCTTACAGTGTTTTGGCACAATCCCAAATGAAATGAGAAAAGAAAACAGAAAGAGATGTCTGCACGCATACATACAAACCATTTTCAAGCTTTATTTGTGCATTTGACTCTCATTATTTGTGCATTTGACTCTCCAGCACACTAAATGGCATCATTTCTGCCGAAGATGAAATGTTTTCTGCCAACGCTAGTTTGGGTATAGGACAATAAAATTTCTGGGCCCTGGAATGCGTCGAATTTTGTAAAGTTATCCAGAAACAATAGAAGTGAATCAATTCGGAGAAATCACATAAACTGTCGTTCTTTGAACTCATTTCATCTATCCATCATTTTTCATTCATTTCATTCTCTGACTCTTTAAACCATTACTTCGTTGGCTTCGTAGATTTCGACATCGTCGCTAGCGAATAAATTGCGTTTTCGAGGAATTGTTTCGGGAACATTGCGAATCAAATCACTTGCACGAGCTTCTCTAGCTTACATCAATTTTAGGCCACCTCCAAATAGACAAATTCTCCGATTTTTTTTCTAACATAGTTGTTGTTCCAGACTGATCTAAATTGATTACTATAATACAATTATTTGTTAGCAGAGGAATACAGTTATAGCACATCAAAATGCTATAACTTCATTTATTCACATATGCTATATTGACTCAACCTTCACAAATAGTGATGAAAAGAGTACGTTTCTAATTAAGTGAAATTCGTCAGTCTTTAATATACGGTAATCATCTAAGGAATATTCAATGAATATTTAAAGCCACATGCAAATTCACTTTTCTCCGTAATCGTAATTCTTCACACACGTTTAACTTCTCTTGTGGAGCCTTCGTATTTCATCACCCCACATCCACATAAATAACACAATTTTACAAAACGACACCCTGAATTCATCAAACGTAAATAAAACACAAAACGCTTCTCGCTGACGACAAAAGCAAAATGCCTTCTGTCTGTATGTCTCCGCTTCCATGACGAGAGAAGAAGAATAATGGAAGCATGGAAGGCTTCCGTGCGCAAATTATGCTTTTGCGTCTATTGTTCCACACTCTCTGTACGACTTTACACCACAGCAGCACAGCCCTGCTGCCACATAACAGGAGAAACAGGAGAAAAATTTAACAGAAATTGAATCGAGTAGACCTTGGCTTTATCTAATATCCTTTATCTCCGTATTTGGCACGAAAGGAGCACTGCCATCGGAGCGGTTATCAAGATGAAGCCTACTGCTACTGAGACAGTTACAAATAAAATTTTCCGTGAAAGACATGGAGTTTATTGTTTGAACTTGGCTGAGGACTTTGCCATGTTCTGATTGTTAGAATCTTGTACAATAAATCACCGCCGGAAGTGTACAGTTTTAATAAATGAAAATTATTTAATGGAGCCACTTTCTATCCCTGTGTGTCCCCAAGCGCTGCCCCCAATGAGGGGCAACATTGATGAGAAACAAATGGAACGGATGTTAATGTTTAACTTTGTTTCCTGTTCTTTTTTTTCGAAATCAGAGTGGCGTTGTTTGTACTTTTTGTCCCGAGCATAAGCTCCATCGCATCAGTGTATTCAATTGAATTATTGTAGAAGAGGAAAATCACACTTAAATTTTAACAATACTCGAGAACATTTAATTGAATTGGTAACCACTGTATACCACCACTGCCACAGATTGATGTTCAGATTCTGGTGCTTATTTGAAATTATCAAACAGATAATGGCACTCTATTATCTATAATTGTTGTTTGTCACTCGGATGCATCTTCCGAATCATCAAATCCTTCTACTAAATTTGACTGGCTGTCATATGGGGTTCCCTTTGAATTAGTTTAACAATATTTGACAGTGTTTCTAGAATTATGAATTCTTTATTTTAACGGTTTTTTAGGCATCCTTCCTCGTTTAGAAGGAACCATAGATGTGGACTTCCAATTGCATTTAGGAATTCCAACAAGCGAAACACTTTTCTCCAGAACATCTTCGTCACGATACTGTTCAAGGAATCTAATTCCCTAACCAAGGTGATATTTATGCTTTTGAATGACAACCGGTTGACAAACTCATGGGAATTGCACGAATCGAGCCCACTCTTCCTGGAACCCGAGACTTGGATACTTTTAACCCTGAAGTTTAAAAATAAAATTCAAAAGGCACTCTATGAGAAAATTTTTAGAGAGTGAGATTTTTAGAGTTTACTGCTAAAGCTCCCAAATCGGTTTCTTGAAATTGTTGAGTCAAGCCACTTTCGTGTTGCATTCTAACTAATACCAACTCAGCGTAGTTCATAAATAGAATTCGGCACCGAACGCGGATGTCATTTTTACCTCGAAAACGAATGTAAGGGGTCATCCATAAGCGATTTGACAGTTTGGTGTCTCCGTGTATACGAACTCTCAACACATTTCAACGATCTATCAATGTCAAAACGTTAAACAAAGTCAACATTTTCATCATGGTGAAGTACACGAGCGAGCAACGTATAATTATTATTAAAAATTGCTACGGAAATTCGGAGCTGGTGGTTGCATCCTTAATAGAGCGTACTCCAATTTTCGGCCGTAATGATCGTCCCAGCCGACAGGCTATGCATAGTTTAGTGACCAAATTTGAGTCTATATTTTCGCTGTTGGATGTTTCCGTGTCAACATGAAGCCGGCCCGCATGTAGCAACGAAAATATCGCAGCCGCAAGTGAATACATCCGAAATGACTACAATCAGTCAATTGAACGGCGTTCTCAAGAGTTGGGTATCTCCCAAACTTCATTGTGGCTTATTTTGAGGAAAGATCTTGGGCTACATCCTCATTAGATCAATTTGGTTCAAGCACTAAAGCCACTTGACCATATGAAGCGCCGAAACCTCTCTGATTGGGCTCTGGAGAATATTGAAGAAAATGAGGCTCATTTCTGACTGAAGGGCTTTGTCAACAAGCAGAACATGCGTTATTGGTCAGATGCAAACCCACATGTGCTACAAGAAACACCATTGCATCCGCAAAAAATATTGTTTGGTGTGGTTTTCATGCCGTATTTCTTCGTCGATAAGAAAGATCGTTATGTTACCGTCAATGGAGAGCGCGATCGCATCGTGTTGGAAGATTATTTTCGGCCAATTGGAAGATCTTAACATCAATGATATGTGGTTTCAACAAGACGCTGCCACCTGGGTCTTCTAATTGACCCTTTACAATTTCCTTTTATTATAAATTTCTTAGTACTTCTACCAAAACTCGTCATTGTAATATCAAATTATTTTCAGACACAATTCTCGTTCAATGAATTGGGCCGGTGGTTTCACTCGATTATCCCTAAGATTAGCCTCAAACCGTGGTTCAAAAGTCTGGACTTGAGTCGGGACTTTATTCGCACCTTCTCCCGACTCATGTCCAATCACTGTTCGTTAGATGCACTACTCTTCCGTTTCAATCTTGCCAGCAGCAATCTCTGCGTTTGTGGCCAAGGTTATCACGACATCGAGCACATTGTTTGGTCGTGCGAGGTGTATCTGGTCGCCAGATCGAATTTAAAAAACTCCCTTCGGGCCCGAGGAAGACAGCCCAATGTGCCGGTGAGAGATGTGTTGGCTCGGTTAGACCTTGATTACATGTCCCATATATATGTTTACCTTAAAGCTATAGATCTTCGTGTGTGATTGCCCCTACATCCTTATACCCTCCTTTCCTTCCTTTGTGGGTAATTCGTCCCCTTGCTATAAATAGTAGAATAAGTTGAAATGTAAATACACTATAGATATACGAATAGATTTATAAATTGAGTGTTCATCAACATTGTTACAATTTCCTTATATCCCATCCTTCTCCTAAAAATATGTCACCCTCCTAAACTCGAGTACACCGCGAGTAATCGGTTTTCCACCTTACTAACCATAGATGTAAGAAAATTGTTTATATATATAGTTTTAAAATTATATTTAAGAATTCGGCTCCTTTAAACTTAAGTAACTGAGCCTGTAAAAATAAACGAATTAAAAAAAAAAAATTCTCGTTCAAGATTGTTCAATCACTTGCGATACAGAAAATATAATAAAATGATGACATCTCGAATCGGACGATTCCTTCCTCGAGTTTTGCGCTTACCCCTTCGCTAGATTATTTAATTTCGTTTACTTAATTAGTTTACGAGTTATGCAGAAATTTATATTTCATTTGTATGTAGAGGAGGTGGGGTAAAATAGACATGTTAAGAAGAACTTCAATTATACCTTTGGAAACTCATGTTTCCCAAAACTTTGATGCAATTTCTTGCAATTCAATATACTGTTTTTCTACCTAATTGGCCAAATATTTCACAAAAAAAAATGTTTTTCAATGTTGTTTATTAAAATTAAAACAGACCGAAAAGTACAACTTTTTTTTCGATGCGGGTATAATTGACATGTAGTGGGGGTAATATAGACAGGTTTGTAATATATGAAGCGTAGAGGTTTATCGATCGCAAGAGAAATAATTTTATTCAACCAAGGTCTGAACTCAATACGAATGTCCGTTAAATGATAAAAAAATCGAATTAATCCACCTAGAAGAGATATCGTACTTTTCAGCAGTAAAAACGGACATACCCTCAACTATTTTAATTTTGGATCCAGTCAGCTTCTAAACAGTCCACATTTGGCGATTTTATTTTCTATTTATAGACGCAAGGCATTCCTTAGGAATAGATTAAACAGACTTTTCACAGTTCATCTCATTCCCACTGCCAACTGTCCGTTTTAACCCACCAGTACAATTATTTCAATAATTGAAATTTTTCCACTCAAAAATAAATTTACTTTTCCGTACATACATAATATCGCTTCTCTGTTAACTCACAAACCGAAATATAACCATCAGCGAATTGAATTTTGATATTCATCCACTAAAAATGCTTAATATCGAATATATCGAAATTAATATTTTTTATTTCCCTTTTCCACTTTTGATCGGTATTCATTGCCATAGGGTGGCTCAAATATTATGGAATAACATGTAGAAGGTGTTCTCATTTACAGAAATCGGAAATTCAAAATGTAACTATACAAATCAACCACTTGTCAATATTACCCCCTCTATCCATATTACCCGCGGTTCCCCTATGTTTTTGGAGGCAATCTTTGACATAAACTTCCTGGTTGATGGTGTCGATTGTTACAAAATGCTGCTCTTCTCTCCACACAAGCATATCGCCTGCCAAACCAGATATTTCTTTGTGAATTTCGACAATTCAATGTTTTTAAATGTCTCTGTCACCTTGCCTCTTCCCATCGCTGTGTAGAATTCTCGTCCCGGAAGCTGGTTAAAGTAGGTTTTGACATATGTCTCCTCATCCATAACGATACGGTCGAATTTGCTCAACATCGTCATGTACAACTTCCGTGTCCTTGTATTGGCCATTTTGTTTTGCTTTTCGTCGCAGTTCGGGGTCTTTACCTTTTTGTACGTTGACAGCCCAGCTCTTTTCTTGGTGCGTTGCACCGTGGTGTGGGACACTTCGACTTTATCTGCCACATATCGGATTGATAAGTTTGAACTCCTCGTGGTTGTCCTCTTCACCGTTTGGGTTGTCTGTTCGACCTTCGGGATGCGGTTTCCTCCACCCAGGCTTCCGAATTGTAGTCAACCTCTCCCCAAACACTCTAATCACTTTAGACACCGTCGTTTGAGGCAAATTGAGCTTTTTCGCTAACTGATTATGCGACAAAAGCGGAAATTCTTGGAGCGCGTGCAGAATTTTTCAACGCCATTCCTCTTCCGTGTTGGCCATTTTGATAACTAAAGAGCTTGTGCCGGAAACAAAGTAGGCACATCGTTCTACACACCTTTACCAACAAAACTAGGGGCTTCCCTTTTTTTTAAATAATCGACTTTGGGATTAATGCTACGTTGAAGTTAAGCACTTTTTGGTCGTTCCAAACTATAAAAAACAAATACTATCCATCATTACGAAAACAAAATTCAAATTTACATCGATGGCCTCAAAACTACGCCGGAAACTAAAACACGTCTTCTAGACGAGCAGCAAACTTGTGATCACTTCTATGAGGTACATTTTCACAAATTTGCAATAAAACATTTCCGATGTTCTGATGCAGCACTTCAAAGCAGAGATCGACATCCGTTTTCACGCACAAGGAAAAATGATTGTTTCACATTTACCCGAAGGACATTCACCCGAATGTAACAGATACTCGAATGCGACAGGTACCCAAATGGAACATCTACCCGAATTAACATTTACCCGAATGTGATATTTACCCGAATGCAATATTTACCCGAGAGTAACATTTACCCGAATGTAATATCTACAGCTGTTTTATTAGAAGCTTTTTTTCATATTGGGTTGGGGAAAAAGAAATGTCGTATATTGTCAATATATGGCAACACTTAAACATATCTTGTGTTGTACTCATCGCATCGGGTATAGTATAGACCATAAAACCGTTTGGAACCATTTGCAGAAGATTGGATTGGAGTTGACGCAAACAAATCTTTTAGACCGAATCAATGCCTGCGATGCACTGCTGAAACGGAACGAGCTCGACCCATTTTTGAAGAAGATGGTGACTGGTGATGAAAAGTGGATCACGTACGACAACCTGAAGCGAAAAGGTCGTGGTCGAAGCGCGGTGAGCCGGCCCAAACCATCGCCAAACCCGGATTGACGGCCAGGAAGTTTTTGCTGTGTGTTTGGTGGGATTGGAAGGGAATCATCCACTATGAGCTGCTCAACTATGGCCAGACTCTCAACTCGGTTCTCTACTGTGAGCAGCTTGACCGTTTGAAGCAGGCGATTGACCAGAAGCGGCCAGAAATGATCAATAGGAATGGTGTTGTTTTCCACCAGGACAACGCTCGGCCTCACACATCTTCGATGACCCGCCAGAAGCTACGGGAGCTCGGATGGGATGTCCTACTGCACTCACCGTATAGTCCGGACCTGGCTCCAAGTGATTATCATCTCTTCCGGTCCATGCAAAACGCTCTTGGTGATACTAAGTTGGCTTGCGAAAACTGGCTGTCTGAGTTTTTTGCAAACTAGGGGGGGGGGTCAACAAGTTTGCGAACAAAACGACACATATTTGACATAAATTGGATAATTTTAAGTATGTTAAATAAAGCGTCAAATTTCGATCAGAAATGCGAAATTTTTTGTTTCTTTTCTTTTTTCCCCAACCCAATATTAATAAATCATAATAATATATTACTGTAGTAATAAAATTATTAATTTTGTATGAATAAAGAAAGACTTTCAAATTCAATTATACACATTATCAACGTAGTCCATACTTGTAGAAAAATGTTGTTATTTTCAAGCAGTCGACACGAAATTCATAAAATGATTTATTGAAATCTGTTAAAAAAAAAGGAATAAACACAGACAATGCGTTGGAAGAAAAAAAAGAACAGTATCATAATACAATGAGATTTCAGAGCATTTACGAGAAACAAGGTCACACGAATACCATTTATATGGATAGAAGGTTTACCCGAATGGTGAACAATCCCGAATGAGAAAGAAAGAAACATTCAAAAAAAATTTTTATTTAATAAAGGGTGTGTCATATCAAATTGCATCACGGAAAAAACGCTGTAGAAATTCGCCCAGTAGACCGATCCTTTTGAAAATTTTAGGCAGTAAAATAAAAACTATTAAACAACTTTTGGCATTTTCTTTTTATTCATACTTCGAGCCCAAGCCCGTATGCTCGCACCTTCCTCTTTACCCCGTCCATAAGGTTCTGTACAACGTCAGGTTGTAGTTTTTTTGAACAGAAATCCATTTTCTCTTGAAGTCCGCCTCCGATTTGACAACTTCTGGGTTCTTCCGGAGGGCCTGCTTCATAATCGCCCAATATTTCTCTATTGGGCGAAGCTCCGGCGCGTTGGGCGGGTTCATTTTCTTTGGCACGAAGGTGACCCCGTTGGCTTCGTACCACTCCAACACGTCCTTTGAATAGTGGCACGAAGCGAGATCCGGCCAGAAGATGGTCGGGCCCTCGTGCTGCTTCAATAGTGGTAGTAAGCGCTTCTGTAGGCACTCCTTAAGGTAAACCTGCCCGTTTACCGTGCCGGTCATCACGAAGGGGGCGCTCCGCTTTCCGCAAGAGCAGATCGCTTGCCACACCATGTACTTTTTTACAAACTTGGATAGTTTCTGCTTGCGAATCTCCTCCGGAACGCTGAATTTGTCCTCTGCGGAGAAGAACAACAGGCCCGGCAGCTGACGAAAGTCCGCTTTGACGTAGGTTTCGTCGTCCATTACCAGGCAATGCGGCTTCGTCAGCATTTCGGTGTACAGCTTCCGGGCTCGCGTCTTCCCCACCATGTTTTGCCTTTCGTCGCGGTTAGGAGCCTTCTGAACCTTGTATGTATGCAGGCCCTCCCGCTGCTTGGTCCGCTGGACGAATGAACTTGACATATTCAGCTTATTGGCGACATCCCGGACCGAACTTCTTGGATCACGTCTAAACTGCTTAACTACGCGCTTGTGATCTTTTTCACTGACGGAGCATTCATTTTTGCCGTTCTTCACCTTCCGGTCGATGGTTAGGTTCTCGAAGTATCGTTTTAGTACTCTGCTGACCGTGGATTGGACGATTCCCAGCATCTTACCGATGTCCCGATGTGACAACTCCGGATTCTCGAAATGAGTGCGCAGGATTAATTCACGACGCTCTTTTTCGTTCGACGACATTTTTCCAAATTTACGAAAAATTGACAGTGAAGCATGGCCAACGTGATCTATACACACACTCTTATCTGATTATAAGCGAAAGCTGAAGATATAATTCCTAAAAATTAAATTTCTACAGCGTTTTTTCCTTGATGCAATTTGATGTGACACACCCTTTAATATTGATAATAAATTAAAATCAGTTGAACACCACCCGACATAGAAGCTCAAAGTCAAGGGGGGAATGCTTTTCGTAATTATTGAATTAAGATATTTTAATGTAATGGGGATGAAGTTTCCATCTAGCGTGGATAGGGAATCAAGGTGGCCCCAAGTCGTCGAGGTAACGCACACAGTTTTGCTTGCGAGAGGCCGATGCTTCCGACGGTGGGCCGGCGGCCGACTCGGATTGCGTCATCTTGGAGAACTCGCCCCCATTACTTTGCTCTTCCATGTTGTTTTGATTTAATCTTGTTTGTCTACATGAGATTTGACAAAACTCACAATCAGCTTCGTCGGAATTTTTGCTTCTTCATTCGGGTAAATGTAGCATTCGGGTAAATGTCGCATTTGGGCATCGGTTACATTCGAGTAAATGTTGCATTCGTGTAAATGTCGCATCCGGGTTTTTGTTGCATTCGAGGAAATGTTCATTCGGGTATATGTTGCATTCGGGTAAATGTGTTTTGGATGAATGGTATTTGGGTGAATGGGACACAACCGGGAAAAATAGTTGGGATTGTGAGAGGCGATTCGCGATGACAGACGAATAGTGCCGACGTCTGGTGGCGACTTTCAATTAAGGGCCATGATTCGGGCCCAAACTCGTTAGTGTTATCCCTATCAGATTAGAAGAGCGAAGTCAGTTTTCAAATGTTAAAATTTGAATGATTTTTTTTTCAATATGTTATTTAATTGTATGAAACACTTATTTCTGACTTTTATGTATCCATTTGTCTATACATTTGTCTACACATTGTTAACGAAACTTTTCATTATAATATTATATAATATTAGAACCACAAAATGTTTTAATTTGTTCAAATTTTAAATGGAAATTTATAGTACTGAAGTAGAGTAAAAATAATGACATAACTAAAAAGTTATTAAAAAATTTCAATACATTCTAAAATAATATTCGAAGTGATAAGCAAGCGAATAGTTCTATGTCGAAAATGCACATGTCCTAGATACAATCCTTTACAATTTTTTTGGACATATCCTGCTGCGGTGCCGTCTGAAGGGTACACGAAATTAACAAACACGAAAGAACAGGACATTATTTGTGTTTATACCCACACATTTCCCACATATTTTTTTGGGATGTTTACAATGTTAACAATCTCGCTCAACTTCTATTTCCGATCATTTTACTACAAAATACCATGTTTTTGTTTCACTATAATTTCCGATGTTCTCTCTCTTGTTCTTCCAGCGTATGCACACTTGTTTGATTCATATCTCCTTTGATATCAATTGCGGATACGTAGATCTCTAGGTATTCGAAATATATTCATTTTTCACAAAATATACAACACGTCTATTCCAATAGCTTTTCAAATAAAATCGATGAGAACGTTCATGTGATGTCTCCAGTGTCTTAGAATATCAACAAATATTCACGAGTAACGAATATGATTTTATTTCCGTGTAAATGACTTTTTTTTCAGCTTGAAACACACTGCCCTCATTATATTGATGACAATAACAAACGAGTTCATTTTGTTCATATCGCTGGTGCATGAACAAATTTGCTATAATGAATGAATGCGGCATTGAGTGGGGTTCATAACTTCGCTGTTATTTATACTTTGAATATCAAAAGCAACAAATTGATATTTCTCACATTCGAAACGATATTCGTTCTGGCATTGATTTCGAGCCAAAATTTAAAAATAAAATAAAATTAGTCAGGCTGGATCATTTAGAGAACAAAAACGCCAGAGTTCGATGAAACGATCTTTGCAAGAAATCGCGCAGGATTTTGTTTGGCGAGACGGTAACAACGGCATCGCGAACGATCCCTAAACACCTTATTGCAATTGAATAACAATTGCTCCTAGACTCGATGGTCAAATGGATTACAACATATCATAATCTTCTTGTTGCCTGCGTTGATTTGGAAGGACTTAAGCATCAGTACAATCCGACCTACATAAAAACCAGCCGCACACAGCTACCTCTGGTATTCATTTCACACAGCTGATATTCATTTGGCTAAAATGAAATTCTGTTCTGGCATTGTGAATAATCAAGATGAAAATGACATTGGGTGGAAAAATAAACATCAAAACATATTGATGAACAAAAGTTCATTTGCTCATATTCACTGGTTGCTTGGATCTGTCATTTTGATTTTCGTTTGGAGTATATAGGTTTTCGATGCAACCTAGCCCGAAAATATAAGCTTTCGAGCTAAACGAAGATGATTTTTTTCAACACTGGATGTCTCATATAAGATAACTTTTTTCACGAAAAATACTATTTACTCACTGCAATGCCGTCTATGTATCAATACAAAAAACTTTTCGGTCCATGTACTAATTAGAGAACGAAAATTAAAACCTAAACTTTTAATTGAGCATTATACTTCTGAATTACTTGTTGCACCAGATTACATCCACTGCGTGTACGTAATTCGATATTTAAGCATTCGCTCCTTATGGTTAAACGGCCCATAAAAAACAATTCTGGTACTTTAACGACTTTGAAAGCTTCTCCAAAGCGGGAAACGAGCGCTTCTACTGCCAAACAGAAGATAACTTCCGGACGTGGATATGTTTACAAAACGAGGCTCAATTATTGTATGCTGCATCATGATTCATCCAGAAACGGCATGCCACATACTTTTTCCGACGTTTCCTTGATGATCTCGCTCGTTCTTGTTTTTTGTTTTTCATCCGGTAGCTCTCTTCCAGTGTGTTTATGTATTTCCTGTTAATTTTTCGACATTTTACCCCATGGTGGAAGTTTTACGCAATTCCGACGAGTTGACTGAAATTGGGGCCGATGAAGAAAATTGTTTACCACCCGTGGTGAATTCGTCGAAAAAGCATCCACTAGTTAATATCATTGGCACGAAAAACAACGCCACCATCAGGCCTAGCAGCCGGCTTCGGATGTAGGTAGGAATAAATGCGAATACCCACACATTGGGGGAGTTTTCGGAGTTATAACCATTTAAACCAGGTTGAATTTCTTTTTTCCGAGAAAAAAAAGGCATAACTGTGGTCATCCTTCTATTGCAGAAAACAATTTTCGCCCGATGGCTCACATGATTCCATTTATTATTGTTGAAAACAAAACGATGAATCAACACCCTGCCAACAAAAGTAGCAAAATATAACTCAGTGGATTTTCTTTTTCCAGCCCGTGATCCATTAACGTGTTTGTAAAAACGAGATGTAATCAAAACGAAAACAATCGTCAATAATCCAACCCAATAAACGATTGATAATAAAAACAGCCCGACCACTATAAAATGCTGCTATGAAGAATCCAGCGTTTCGCATTATATTAACACTCGTATCGTTGCACCATGTCACCGGATCCATACAAGGTACCACCGATACGCACATTTCCTACCCCTTTCACGCCCACCACCCACGTTTTCCCCCGCTCGCCTTTCCTTTGTTTCCCCTTCCTCTCACGAAAATGTAAATAAATGTTAAAACTTTGAATGCTCTTTTGTTTTCCGCTCCCTCGGCAGCAGTCGGCAAAATCGGGCTTAATGATAACGCATTCAAAACATTACCGAGGAACTTTTGGCAAGAAATACCCTCCCCCTACACGGACCTACCAGATGACGATTTTGACGACGAGTCGGAGGAAACCACCACCCACGATCCGTATCCGTTTTTCGACGATACGAACATGACGGCAAACGTTACCACACAGCTTGGCACCGACGTGTATTTGCATTGTCGCGTAAACGATTTAAGAGAACGAACGGTGAGTTAATTAAAACGCAAAGTGTCATCCGGTAGGAAGCTGCTAATGTATACACCATATCAATAACACAACATCACAGGTTTCCTGGGTGCGCCGGAAAGGTGACGAAACTCACCTAATTACAGTTGGCCGCCACACCTACAGCAGTGATTCCCGCTACACCTTGCAGTATCAATTGCCTAATGATTGGCAACTTCTGATACAGTATGCAAATGAGCGAGATGAGGGACACTACGAGTGCCGTATTTCTTCCCATCCCCCCTTGGTATACCTCGTTTATCTAATCGTTGTTGGTAAGTGTCTGGTGAGCCATAATGGTCTGAGGTCCTGCGTACATGTTCATGTGTTGAAAACGCAGTCAATCATTGAATAAGGATTTTCACACGGGCATTTAACTTCCGCCGCACACTTTAACTCCTTTCCAGTGCCAAAAGTGGAGATCGTCGACGAACGAGGAGCAGCAACTGTGGATAAGTTTTACAAAGCCGGCAGTACCATCGAGCTCAAGTGTATCATCAGCAAAGTTCCACAACCAACCAGTTACGTGACGTGGAAGCACGGTATGAGGATGCTGAATTATGACACCAGTCGGGGCGGTATAAGGTAATTAATTTAAAGAAGTTCATTAAATCAATTTAAAGGTTTGATTCAACCGAGTCCTAATGAGACATGTAGCCGCCGCGGACCCATTTCCAGGATACCACCAACGATAAAGAAACTTTATAATTTGATATTTTCCGAGGGAATGAATAGTATTAATCATCGCTTGAGAATTTGCGAGAGCCGGTCCACGAGAACGAGACGAGGGAGAACGTTCGGTCTGTTGGTATTTGAATAAAATATGTGCAATTGCTGAGCGGGGTCGGAATCTGCGGTTTGTGGCTCGAACAGGATAATTGATGAACCGTTGCAGATTGTTGACAAACCGATGCAATCTGATATCACGCAATTCCGGTTCTCCTTTAGCTTCAAGGAGCCCCATCTTCGAATGTTCTTTCTTCTCTTGTTTTCCTTTCCCGGATATGCTGCACATCAACACTAAATTGCTTTTATTGAATCAAACGGATGTCTCACCAGACGACAGTGTCACCACTAAAGCAATTAGACGTCACATCCGATACCAGATCACGATATCATACAAGTTACAACACTAATTACCCATTCCAAAAACGAAATCTCATCATCGATTAAGCTGCCAGTAAAGGGTCACCCAAACTATCAAATAGAACTGCTGTGAGTTTGTGTTAATAACATGGCCCATTTGAACGCTTTCATGGCTAATAGGAGCATAGTGGATCAGGGATAATTGTGTTGAGTTGACCGGAAAGTTCATGTCGATTTTTAGGACAAAATCAAAAGCAGCAGCCTTCCAGATAGACATACAGTGCTAGAAAAAAAAATCAGTCGTAAAAAAATGGACTAATTTCGGATACGGACTGAAGAGTCCTCGTGGGGTCATATACCCGTACACAAATACATAAAAAAATTGAGTTAAGTGATTTTTAAATTGGCTCATATCGCTTTCCCCAAGATATATATATATATATATATATATATATATATTTGGGTGCCAATGAAAATGGTCATCTCGAATTTCAAAAAGTTACCACATAAAAATGTTCACCACCTCGAAAAATCACCCTATGCCGAATTTCAGCTCTATCGGACTTAAGGGAGAGTGGCGCAAAAATTTGAAAATCGAAAAATCACGCAAAGGGGGAGTAAAGGAAATCAGGGTTTTCGAAAAAAAAAATTTGATGTCAAATGTCTTAAAATTTCATGAAACGTCGAGATCTAGCGTCATCTCGAAAAAAAATTGTCAAAAATCGGCATTCTGGGACTTTTTTCGGAGTACGGAACGAAAAGTATGGTTTTGGGTGCCAATAAAAATAGTTATCTCGATTTTTCATTCGGAACTTGCTACGAAATATTGATTTGCACGATAATATACCCTATGCAAAATTTTAGCTCATTCTGACTTCATTTACTGGTTATAATTTGAGTTTTTTTTTGAAGAACTGAAAATCACCGAAAATCGATGTTTTAAAAAAAATCTCATGCCAAATGTCTTCAAATTGCATGATACTTCGAGATTTACAGTTACCTCGAAATTTTTTCTTGTCAGAAAAAATGTTTTTTTGGCACTTGGCGTTTTTCCGCCTGAAAAATCGATTTTTGACAAATAATTTTTTTTGGGGATAACTGTAAATCTCGACAAGACATTTGGCATCAAAAATAATTTTTTTTTAACCCCGATTTCCGGTGATTTTTCGGTTTTCAAAAAACTCAAAATTTAATGTCTGCGACACCAGTTAATGAAGTCAGAATGAGCTAATATTTTGCATAGGGTATATTATCGTGCAATTCAACATTTCGTAGCAAGTATACCGTTTTTTGACAAATTTTTTTTTTCGAGATGACACTAGATCTCGACGTTTCATGCAATTTTAAGACATTTGACATCAAAAAAAAAAAAATCGAAAACCCCGATTTCCTTTACTCCTCCCTTGGGTGATTTTTCGATTTTCAAAAAACTCTAACTTTGACCGCTTTGCGCCACTCTCCCTTAAGTCCAATTGAGCTGAAATTCGGCTTTTTGAAATTTTAGGGTCGATTTTTTCCCATACAAACATTGGCACCCTAATATATATATATATATATATTTCAGGGTGGTCCGTAAAATCATTTTTTTTTTCACTTTTTCCCAAAAATTAGTTTTTTTTTTAAATTCATGACTTTCAAACCACTTAACCGATGTAGATGATCGACATATCAAATTGGAGCCAATCAGCTAGATTTTTACGAAAAAATATTGAACTTGCTGTTCCGTCTGCTGGGAACTAGGGGTGGACTGTATGTAGGAAGCGTTGTTCCACTCTTGGACACAACGGGTGCATGGAAGGAACCCTCGTGTTCCTCACGCCTTAATCTACGGGTGGGAGCCCCAATGGCTCCGCTCCGTGCATGGAAAACTCTCTACATGCTCTGAAAAGAGCATTTTTTACTCTTTCGGAAATGCTTGAATAAACTCTTCTTAACCTTGATGGATTTTGGGTTTGAGTAGTGCGAGATGGAGACATGGGTTATGCTTTATTTACACTGCTTTCATTATAATTATTCACTGAATGTTTATATACACTAAAATTCACTCGCTGCTGTTGCTGATGTTATATTCCTCCCTCTGCTGCTGACGCAGTACAGCCGCTGATGCAATGCTGCTTCTTCGTATCTTTTCTTCCTCTGCCACTTCTGCTGACGTGACACTGGATCTGATGCAATGCTGTTTGTTATTTTTCTTGCTCTGCCACTACTGCTGACATCCTAATGCCGCTGGTTCAATTATGCTGCTATTTATTCCGTTAATGTTCACCTTTCCTTGTTGCTTGTCACACGGTCGAGATCAAACTGAATAATTTTCGCTGTTGGTGCCGCTTCTTATATACCCTCATTTGGGTAAGTGCATTGTGACGAAACTAAAGTGGGCGTGGCTTACGAAACGAATACTTTTCAGTGCGCTTCTCGGACTGAACATACTCCCCGCCAGAGAGTGTTGGGTTAGAGTTGTCGGAATTCTCCATGATTGGGAGTGGGGCGAGTTTGTGAATCGGACGTTTGTATGTACCAGATTTTGTTTTCACGTCTACCACTCTGACAAGACCATCAGCTCCAGGATAGGTTTTGATAACACGGCCTAACTTCCAGCATTGAGGTGGGAGGTCATCTTCCTTCAAAAGGACAATTAAACCCGGTTGTACATTGGCTTGTTGTTTAGTCCATTTTTTTCGAACTTGCATCTCAGTCACATATTCCTTTGACCATCTTTTCCAAAAATGTTCACGCAGTTTTTGAACGTATTGCCAGCGAGACAAACGATTTGTTGGGATTTCATCGTATGAGGGCTCAGGCAGAGCAATAAGAGGACGATCAATCATCAAATGACCCGGGGTGAGCGCTTCTAAATCAGTTGGATCACTGGAGTGTGCATATAATGGTCTCGAATTTAGTATGGCTTCTATTTGGCATAGGAGGGTGGAAAATTCGAAAATTGTCAGAGATGTAGATTTGTACACGCGTTTCAACACCGACTTTACACTTTTTACTCCTGCTTCCCAGAGACCGCCAAAGTGTGGTGCTCTAGGTGGTATTGTTTTCCATTCGATCTCTTTTACTTGACATAATTCAAAAATGTGCTTTTGCATTCTCTCTCTCTTGAACATTTGATACAGCTCGTGCAATTCCGCTTTTGCTCCTATGAAGTTACTTCCATTATCACTGTATACTGTTTCAGGAATACCACGACGTGAAATGAAGCGCTGGAACGCCGTCAGAAAGGCTTCGGATGACAAGTTTTCTACCGCTTCTAGATGCATCGATTTCGTAACCATACATACAAATATACATATATAACCTTTTACAGGAATCGCTCTTCGTGTTGATTGTTTAACAAGTATAGGTCCAGCAAAATCTATTCCAACTGTTTGGAAGGTAGGCGCAGCATGAATTCGGTATGATGGCAAATCACCCATTTGCTGATCTATGGTGATTGGTTGGGTTTTAAAACATATTACACAACTTCTTATAACCTTTCGAACTGTGGACTTTGCATTAATGAGCCAAAATTGTTGTCGCATTATATTGATCACGCCAGATGCTCCGATGTGTAGATTTTCTCTGTGTATTGAGGCTATTAACTTGTGCGTTATTGCATTTTTATCTGGCAGAATTAATTGGTGTCTTGCATCGTATGGAAGACTTACTCGGTGAATTCGTCCTCCCACACGGAGTAATTCATTTTGAATGAATGGTTTCAAACTGCTGAGACGATGATTGTTTTCCCCTGATTTCACACACTCAATTTCATAGGAGAGTTCGTGAGATTGTATCGCACACACTATGTTATACATTGCCTTTCGCAATTCGAGGATGGTAGGGTACAATGACGTTGTTCTTTCGTTTCGGTTTTTGCGACAATTTGTTATAAATCGTAATACGTATGCTATGATTCGCTGCGTTTTTCTGAATGATTCATATTTAGTGAGGACGTTGAACTCTGCATACTTCATTACTGTATGCACTGATATTGTTGGCTTTAATTCTGGAATATCGCAATCTAAAAGCGTCTCAGGGATTTCGAATTGATACGTTGCGTTTTGGAGAAATTTCGGTCCGTTCCACCACATATTATTTGTAGCTAACTTAGCAACTGTTTGTCCTCGCGACACTATATCCGCTGGATTCTGAGAACTGCTGATATATTTCCATTCATAATGGTCGTTAGAGTTAATTTCACTGACTCTGTTTCGAACATATACTTGAAGATTATTCAAAGGTTTGCGAATCCAAGCCAAAGTTACTTGACTATCAGACCATAAGGTGATTGACTTAAAGTTTAACTTCATTGCCTTAGCTATCTTGGTTACTAGACGTGAAAGTAACAATGCTGCAAGAAGTTCCATTCTTGGGATACTCAATGGGGCGATTGGTGCGATTTTTGATTTGCTACTAAGAAGTTTCGTGCTAGCAGTTCCATTCGAATGTACAGAACGAATGTAAACACATGCACCGTACGCTACTTGTGATGCATCGGCAAATCCGTGTAGTTCATATGACATTGCATTGTAACACATTGCTGATCTTGGAATGCGAATTTCATAAACAGCTGTTAGAGAAAGTTGAAATTCCCTCCATCGCTCATGAAGTGGTTCAGGCAATTCGTCATCCCAATTTAGTTGTTCTTTCCATAAATCTTGCATAACAATCTTTGCACTAACAATAACTGGAGATATCAGTCCAATTGGATCAAATATTCTGGCGATGACTGAAAGTACTTGTCGCTTTGTTGGATGTTCAATATTTTCGAAGTTCTGTGTTACAAATATGAGTTCGTCTGTATGAGGATTCCACATCAAGCCAAGCGTTTTAATAACTTCATTGGCACCACAATCTCCAATGGAGATGAACGTATCTCTGTCGTCATGTGGAACTGTATCTAAAAGCTGGGAATCATTGGATGACCATTTGTGAAGATGCATACCTCCGCATCGTAGGAGCCCACATAATTGTCTTTGCATTTCCATGGCTTCATGAAAGTTATTAGATCCAAACAATGTATTGTCAACGTAAAAATCATCCTCAATGATTTTAGAGGCAAGTGGAAATCTTTCGCTTTCATCACGAGCTAACTGTAAAAGTGCCCTAGTTGCAAGAAAGGGGGCTGATGCAGTTCCGTATGTAACAGTGGATAACTCTAATACCCGTAGTCGTTGATTAGGGTCTTTTCTCCAGAAGATTCGCTGCATCGGTGTATGAGTATGGTCCACGATTATCTGCCTATACATTTTGGCGATGTCAGCACTAAGAACGTACTTGTATCTACGAAATCGTAAAACTATTGATAGCAAATCGGATTGCACTGTAGGCCCTGTCATTAGGCAATCATTAAGCGAACATCCCCTCACCTTTGCTGATGCATCGAACACTACTCTACACTTTGTAGTTGAGTTGGAAGGGCGAATTACGGCATGATGAGGAAGATACCATTTTCGTAAATTTGGAGCATCCTCCGATTCCTGTATTTCTTTGCAATGATTGAGAGCTTCATATTCTTCAATGAATGCATCGTATTGAGCTTTTAGCTCAGGTTGTCGACAAAGTTTGGTTTCAAGTAAATAAAAACGGCGTAGGGCTAACGAGCGTGAGTCAGGGAACTGGATGTTGTTGTTTTTTAACGGTAGCTCAACAATATATCGACCAGAGACGTCTCTTCTATGTGTAGTTTGAAAGTTCTGTTCACACATTTCTTCTTCTGATGTGGTTTCTGTTTCGGGATGAATACTCTCGGTCTCCCAAAATTTTTGAATCAGGTCTCCGAGTGGATCTGAATGTACGACATGTGATTGTAAAACTGTTGATGGATATGCATTTTCGATAAATTTTCCACCCAACAGCCATCCTAATTTTGAGTCGTGCATGTCAGGGAGATTCTCAGAGATCTTCAGATACCCTGGTTTGAGCAACTCATAGAAGTGATCCATGCCAATTAATAAGTCGATTGGGCCAGATTGATGGAAAAGAGGATCAGCGAGATCAATTCCTGGAGGGATTTCCCAACATTCAATGTTAATAGACTTGCCGGGGATATGACCGGTTATCTGTTGTGCCACCAGACAATGTAGGAAAAAAGAATAGTCTCGGCATTTCGAACGAACTTGCACAATTGCTTTCTCCTTGAGAGTGGTTCTTGTGCTACCAATACCCGAAATAGGAATATTCACTTCTTCTACCTGAATGTTTAAATCTGTAGCCATGGATTTGGTTATGAAGCTCACCTGTGAACCGCTATCGATAAGGGCTCTGCATTGATGAGGATGTTCGTCACGATCAATGATGTCGACTAGAGCAGTCAGTAATAACACCTGACTTGTCTGAAGCTGTGGTTTTACTGGAACTCTGGAATGAGAAGCGTTGACTGGAGTGTTGTCCTGGGGAGTCTCGAAGGTTGTGATGTGTCCTTCCTGATGTAGTAATGTATGGTGTTTCCGTTGACATTTCGAACAAGTCTTCTTAGATGGGCAATTAGTTGCCCGATGTCCACTTCGCAAACAATTGAAGCACACGTTTTGCTGTTTTACTTTTTCATGACGCTGCTTCACCGGAAGCCCATTAAATTCTGGGCACTGGAACGAATAATGCTTGCTGCTACAGAACTCACAACTATTTGTTGGCAATGTTGACGTTGCTGCATTTGCTCTTAATGATGATGATTTCACAGTAGCACGTTGAGGTTCGGAATGCGTAGTAGATTTCCGGCATCTCTCAAGAACCGAAGCGTGTTCCTTGAGAAAGATAATTGTTCGATGATATGTGGGCAACTCACCTTTTTTCATCGTCGATTCCCACAGCTTTCGTGTATTACCGTCCAGAGCGCGTGAAATGAGAAATACAACAAGGCTTTCCGACACTCCAGTGAGTTCTTGCCCCAAGTGTTTTAAATTTTCAATATGGGAGTCGAATTTTTCTATTATTCCTTGAAGTTCGATGTGGTTCTCGTTCACCATGCGCTTTACTTCTAGAATGCCTTCAAGATGTCGATCAATCAGCCGCCGCTTGTCCGCATATCGCTCCTCCAAAATTTTCCAAGCATACTCATAATTACCGTCACTGATCGTTTTTGCATCGATCAGTCCGGCTGCATCTCCAATGAGTGCCTTCTCTAGATGGTAGAGTTTGATGCGTGGTAACTCATTGCTTCTATCGATTATGTCTTTGAACATAACCTTGAATTTTTCCCAATTTTCGAACTGTCCATCGAAAGTTGGTACGACCCGAGGGAGTGGTTGTTGAACTACGACCGGCTGTTGGATATTGTGAAGCTGCGGTGCGGTGAATGCATTTATGTTCTCCATACATGTTTGCAGATGGATGGCCACTTCATCATATAGATCGCAAAACGAGATGTGCTGTTGGTCCTGCTCTTGCCGTTTGTCGGATGGGAGTTTGGTAATTATTTCCTGATGCCATTTCATGAAGTTGCTGTGAGCATTTTCTGCGTTGCTTTTATACACCTTGATTTGCGCTAGTGTTAACTCTGTTTGCTCCATTCTCGCAACCGTGATTGTATCTTTAATTCTGCTGATTACCCGCAAAGCCGTTCCACGGTTATGCATTAGCGAGTCAATTTCTTCGGTGACACTTGATTCTTCCGCCTTGGCGGATGTTTTCGCTGGTGTTCTCTTCGTCATTTTGCTCACTTTGCTTGAATGATTGTCCGTTATTCAAATGCCTTAGCAATGTTTGTTTGTTTTTGTTTTTCTTAACTTCACTTCAAAAACTTTTTTGTTGATTTTCTTCTATTTTTTTTTTTTTTTTTTTTACACCATGTTCCACTGCACTACTCTATACCCAATTTGTTGCTCGTAACTGTTAAGCGATCTGTGTGTTGCTGTGTTTTGCTGGTCACCAATCTGGTTTGAAGGACCAAATGTTCCGTCTGCTGGGAACTAGGGGTGGACTGTATGTAGGAAGCGTTGTTCCACTCTTGGACACAAC
This sequence comes from Toxorhynchites rutilus septentrionalis, assembly GCF_029784135.1. Classification (NCBI taxonomy): domain Eukaryota; kingdom Metazoa; phylum Arthropoda; class Insecta; order Diptera; family Culicidae; genus Toxorhynchites; species Toxorhynchites rutilus. Next base: position 330,141,692 of record NC_073746.1, on the reverse strand, counting down.
GGGTGCATGGAAGGAACCCTCGTGTTCCTCACGCCTTAATCTACGGGTGGGAGCCCCAATGGCTCCGCTCCGTGCATGGAAAACTCTCTACATGCTCTGAAAAGAGCATTTTTTACTCTTTCGGAAATGCTTGAATAAACTCTTCTTAACCTTGATGGATTTTGGGTTTGAGTAGTGCGAGATGGAGACATGGGTTATGCTTTATTTACACTGCTTTCATTATAATTATTCACTGAATGTTTATATACACTAAAATTCACTCGCTGCTGTTGCTGATGTTATATTCCTCCCTCTGCTGCTGACGCAGTACAGCCGCTGATGCAATGCTGCTTCTTCGTATCTTTTCTTCCTCTGCCACTTCTGCTGACGTGACACTGGATCTGATGCAATGCTGTTTGTTATTTTTCTTGCTCTGCCACTACTGCTGACATCCTAATGCCGCTGGTTCAATTATGCTGCTATTTATTCCGTTAATGTTCACCTTTCCTTGTTGCTTGTCACACGGTCGAGATCAAACTGAATAATTTTCGCTGTTGGTGCCGCTTCTTATATACCCTCATTTGGGTAAGTGCATTGTGACGAAACTAAAGTGGGCGTGGCTTACGAAACGAATACTTTTCAGTGCGCTTCTCGGACTGAACACTTGCAAAGAAATAAATTTTATTTCAGTAATTATTGATTGTGATCGTTTTTTATTGTTTTCATGGCTTTGGACTAGAGGGTGCTATTTTTTTTATTTTTTATGGAAAGCTGAGGATTTTTTACATAACATATTTCGATATCAAAGATTCTATTATTATCGTTTTTGAGTTATAATTTTGCAAATTTAACATGTTTTAAGGCCCATTCATACGTTGCTAGTAGCTGACATGACAGTGAGCAACTACTGTGCCGATGAACTCGCTCGACAATTGGTTGACTCACCTTGTCCGTTCACACCAGCCGGGTGCTATGATTGGTGCTAGGATCGTTAGCAAAATTCAAGCATAACTGTCAGTGCGATACCCAATTCATGTGAAAATAAAGGGAAAATGTCAGTGGGATACTCGATATGTTGGCTCCTGTCAGTTCAATAGGGGTTCTCTAAAGACGTCACCCAGGTGGTTCACACAGTGTGAGCTGCTGACGGAAAACTAGATACAGTGGAACCTCGATTATTCGCGGGCGGATGATCCGCGGTGCGGATTATCCGCCAATGCAAGTTTCCTAGTAATTCTATAAACCTTCCCGAAATTTGTCAGTAAGTCGTAGAGTCTTGCTCTTTTGTTTTGGTCATAGCTTTCACATTATCTGATCACTGATGTACACGACCTTACAGATGATAAATTTTTTATTGATAGAACAAAGTTTTCATGCTGAAATATCTTTTTTTCATGTTTGCACCTCATTTTTAGCCCTTTATTGCCTTATCCGTGATCTAGCCCGACTATTTAGCGTATAATCGGGGTTCTACTGTACTACAGAATTGGCTTACAAGGGATGTCAGATGTTTTTTAAATGTCCATCAAATTGTCAGAAACAGCAATCAGGTCCAAATTTGACAGATGATTGATCCGAAATCGACTTCTCTATTGGCAGTTTTCGTCTTAGGTTTTCAGTTGCATTTATCATTACACAATTTTATCGCGAAATACACGCTGACCGTGTATAAAAATACTTTGTGCTGAATGTCTTCGAACTGAAGGTACTATCCGAAAAAGCAGAAAGGCAAAAGGATTTAGGCCAGGAATTGGATGCAAGGAAAAGTAGCAACAAATACAATATTGAAGGAACTCTATGATGATGATCCTCTAGAGTACAGAGCAGTGTTGAGAAAAACACCTGAATAAGTGGAAACATTGTTGGATTTCATTGATCCAACAATACAACGCCAAGATACACTCATGAGGGATGCTATACCTGCAAGAGTGAAATTAAGAAACGACATTGATGTGCCTTTCTTTTGGAATATCGTTCAGATTGTTGTCGATTTTTTTTTTTAGAATCACGAAAGCATCCATAGCTAAGATAATTCCGGAAGTATGTGATGCTATAAATGGCAGTCTAAAAGTTTTTTTTTATTTCGCCTTGCCAGCAGTGTACCAATTTGTAAAATGAGGACGATAGTAGATTTGCAGGAGGAATAAATACGCATCAAAAACTAAAATAATGAATGAAAATGTACTTTTTAAAATTGAAAATCGATTAAAATCAGTATTCTGTTTCTTAGAACAATACTTTCTTTGTACTTTGTGAGTGAATTTTGAATGAAAATTTTGCCTGATAATGATTCTATATTAGAGATTCTCAAGAAAACTCAAGAAGACTCAAAAGAAAGAAGACTCAAAAAGAAAGCGTGCCCGCCAGCGTGCAAAACAGAATAACAATGTTTTCTTTTAGGAACTATGAGGGTTTCATTTGTTTTTCCAATAATTTTTAAGTCTATAAATATCTTTGCATATTTTCAAATCAAATCTTAAAAATAGAGACATTTCTTTACATTTAGCATCCCTGATTCGAGCGCAATATTCCATTTTTGACGTTTTAAGGGATGAGAGTGCGAGTAAATTCAAAAAAACTTTGAAGTAGCTCGCACGCCCGATCACACATGACACTAACTGGCATGATGTGTTCACACGGTGTGAGTAGCTGCACTGCAGTAACTGACTAGACCGACTCGCATGTTTACTCGCGGACCTAGCCAGAATATTCACCTGCCCCCGGGCTTCTGAATGCCAAAGGGGGACTAGGCTCCGTGGAATGCACGTATCTGCATGCTCGTGCTGTTTCAGTCCTGACATAGGAATTGCCGGACAATCGCGCAGGTGCTAAGGATGACCGACTTTTGGATGCCGGTCAATTCCTTCTCCATGTTCAACACCTTAAGCGCTTCCAGAAGAGTCTTCGGGACAATTCCAGTTCCAGAGAGGACGACTGGAACAATTCATGGGACTAGCCCCCACAATTTTTTGAGTTCCACGGCCAATGGTTGGTGTTTTGCAAATTTTGCGACCGTGAGGCTGCTCCAGATTTTGGTTCAGTGGAATAGCGACATCGATGATGGTGACTTTGCGGTCGCTCTTGTCGTAAACCATTATATCTGGCCGTTTGTGGTGGATAGAGAGGTCGGTCAGAACAGTGCGATCCCAGTACAGCTTGAAACGGTCATTTTCCAGGACAGATGCAGGCAGGTACCGGTAGTTTGGTACGTTGTCTTCCAGAAGAGCACATTGCAGTGCCAGTTGTCGGTGAACAATACGGGCTACCAAGTCCCTCTTCTTTGCGTGATAGTGAAACTCTCTCCTCTCTCATCCTCCTCTCAAGGTCCTCTGGTCAGTTTTGCTTCATTTGACCACACCAAAACAGCAGGGGAATCGCGATTGTGTTGATCGCGTGTACCTTATTCTCCGCGTTGCGGAAAGTCCTCAGGACACAGTTCACTCGACTCAAGAACTTGTCTCGCATCTCCGTCTTGATGTCGGAGTGGCGAATCCCGGTAAGCTGTCGGAATCCAAGGTATTTGTAGGATTCACCACGAACCATGTCTTCAATAAACTCGCCGTCATAGACCTCGTAGACTCCGGATTCGGTGAGTTGTCCTTTCATCAGACGGACATAGCGGCACTTGTCGAGCTACACCTAGACGCTGACGTGAATCAGCGTTGACTTTGAGATCGTCCATGTAAAAGGTATGGGTCACTTCTTCGTTGGCGCCGTCGACATACCTTATTTTATAGCCATGACCGTTTCTATTGAGCGTCCTACTGAGGGGGTTCAGTGCCAGACAAAACCAAAGCGGGCCGAAAGAGTCGCCTTGGAATATCCCCCTCTTGATCTGCAGCGTTCTAGACTGCAACATATTTTCCCCATCACTAAATGAGCAAAAACATGATCCGCTCCGGCAGTTACCGTATACATCATTCGATTTAGTTGAGTTGTTGAACTGGAATGTTTCCAGTCTTGGTGCCATGTTAGCCAGATTTTATTTTTAACCATTCGCTTGGCATCTCCACCACTGAGTTCGGGAAATTTAATTACTCCTGATCTTCCCCTGTTTGCGAGTACATTCGCTATTTTATTTCCTGTAATTCCGCTATGACCCTGAATCCATACGAAAGTTACATTCCTTTTGCATGCATCTATCTCACAAGCTTGGACCCATGGTGTTTCGGCCCGGACAAAGAAACAACACGAATTTCATTCTATAAAAAACACTTCATTCTAGCAGTCGAGCAGTGATATTAAGTTTTTACTACGTTTGGTATGAATAAAAGAAACAACAAAGTATCTACTTTTCGAAAATGGATGTTTAGCTGATTTCGTATGAATAAAACAGCATTCATCAAGTATTTACTTCGTTATTATCAAGTATGCTCATGAGCATACTTTGGATCTGAAAACACTATCATTCGTTTTGATGTCATATCCGATTTATGTTTAATGCTGCTATCTTGCGCTTGAAGTTAAACAAGTTAACGATCCGCATTGATGGCATAGAGCTTCGTTCACTAGTTTAGGGGAGCGTAAAAAAAATTGATTGATTTTCAGGCAGAATGAACACGTTTTTAAAATTTAAATTATGAATGAAAAATAACCTTTCCGTACCAATTTGGCATTCTGTTTAAATGAAAAACACTTTTGTTTGCAGGTGGTGAAAAATCTTGTACGAATATTGTTTTTGAAGACAACTTTATATTATAATGAAAAGTTTCAGTAATGATGTTGGAAATGTGTAGACAAAGGGTTAAATAAAAGTCGGAAAAAGTGTTTTAAGTGATTAAAGAACATGATGTGAACATTTTCATTCAAATTTTAACATTTGAAAACTGGCTTCGTGTCTTCTAATATGATAGGTATTACACTAACGAGATAGGGACCCAAACTATCGTCCCTAATTGAAAGTCGCCATCAGACGTCGACACTATTCCTTTTTCATCGCGAATTCACGCTTTGTCCAAAAAAAAACGTTTTGACACGAAACCTAAACAATCAGTTGATAGATGTTTGACAAAGTAAAAACTATGTTCGAATTCGTAAATCAAATTAGTAAAGTAAACTTTTATTCATACGGATTCAAGTAAATACTAGCAAAGTTTACTTTACTTGGAAACGGGCAGAATAAGTAAATACTTTTTTTTTTCATACGACCTATTAGCTCAGTATCGAAAACCGAACAGTCGTCGCTCAACCTGCCACAGTGCTCAAGGTTATCCGAATAAACTCCGAAACCTGTTCTACCATCTGCTTTAGATCCATCCGTGAAAATGTTATGAAAATCGATGTATTTTGTATTCAAGAAATCATTGAAAATTGCTCTCTCTTTTTCTTTGTTATCTCCTACTCTAATTAAGAATCCTGGGCACACGATACGTGAATTATAAGATTACACAGATACATGCTCTGTGTCTGGTGGGATTGGAAATGAATTATGTATTATGAGGTTCTACCAAGCGACCAGTCGATAAATTGAAACTAGTTCTGCTTTCAACTGGACGACTTAAATGCATCGATCCAGGACAAAGGTTAAGTTTCATCCAGAACAATGCCAGACGCCAAAAAAGTTTAGAGTTGTTTGACTGAGATGTGCTACTCCACTTGCCGTACTGACGCAATAGGATAGGACTCTTAAGGGCCGGAATTTTGATTCTTTGGATATCATAAAAAAAGAACCTCAACTAAACGAGAAACGAAAAAACCAAAAATATGTGAGTTTGTTTCCTTTGCTCTCTCATTTGCCGGAAAGGAAAATTATCATCACAGAGAACACGCAACCTAACCTCGAATCGACAGACATGCAGAAATTGCAACTCATGTCTGCACCACAGATTATGTGGAAGACGAGATGTATCACGAAGAATGTGTCAAGTGGTACCACTACACCTGTGCCGGTGTGAATGATTCCATGAAAACGAAGATTTGCAAGCATCACAAAAGGATGTGATGTCGAATGAGCAGTGGTGGTGTAAATTGAGCTACAATAACTGGAGAAAAAAGGATTTATAGATTCAAAATTGGCAAGGCTGAATTCATTAGGTTTACGGAGAGTTTTGATATGCCCTATTGCCTATGATTTTCTAATTTAACGATCTATCGCCAATAAAGCAAAATAGAATGCATTATTTTTCGAGTTACAAGAGACAGGATTAAGGAATATGTCTAGCGTGGATGATCCATAAAAACCAAACAATGAAAATTAACAGCCCTAAAACCTGGACTTTTTTCAGCAGGTTTTTCACCAAACAGGAGTATTCGCTCGTACCATCACCTATTTGTTGTCACCCGAAGTGGTAGTAGAGACAGTGCATTATTCTACAATGATCGATTGGAGATTGATGTTTTCTCAAATGATCGCGACCATCAAATTGAGTCAGAACTCCGTGTCCAGCTATGAATTTAATTGATTGCATCTTTTGCATTTTAAATTGTCGTAATGAATTTATGTTTCGTCTCCGGTAACGGTTCGATGCAAAACTAAAACTTCCTTTTGTGTCGTTCAAGCAAAATTTCGGACATGCAAAATCTCCGTTCGATATTTTTCACTTCCAATTCGTATGCAACATTATTTCTTTGCTTTTGGATATATCGCGCGGCTTAGAGTTGTTTAGAAATAGCTTGTAACTTGCTAGCACCCAATGATTCTGCAAGTTGTGTTTGCATTTGACACGAATCTTGATCTAATAATATCTCTATTTCTTCGTCTTCATACTTTTTCGATTGACCCTGACGCTTTAGGTTTTTTACACGAAAATAATCAAAATCTATCCGATGGTTGATACACTTCAGCTGCACTTTTTTCCAATGAAAATAGAAAATAAAAAATCGCGCCAATGGTGTTTTTTGCAGCGAAACTCGACATTTTCAGCGCAGTAAATATTAAACTTGTTGTGCAAAGTTCAAAGTTTTGTAAACAATATATAAATATAAAAAGTATACCACCTTAAACCACCCTAAACCATCTTGTGCAAACGGACCGAATGAAGTTGCACTCCCAATATTACAACAAAATTTCATATAGGACGCCTTCGTTGACACAATAATGCATCCTTACCAACCAAATGAAACGGCAAAACTTCAAAGAAATCTTCCACTGCAATATCACAAAACAAATCATGTTCTGAAAGGTGAAAATAATGAGGAATCGTTAACCTAAAGTCATTCTCAGCCGCTAATCAGTGGATGAGTGTTTTGAAAAACAGATGCTTCAGATTCTAGATTCCTCCTACCAAGCAAGTAACTCTCAAAATTGAAGACGTTGCGAGAGAAAACCACTAGACAGATCACGTAGTCGTACCCAATGTGCCAATTAAGACTCAGGACTCAAACTTTATCAATTCACCTGACAATTTGGCAAAATATTTGCTGAAGAATATCATCACAGAGTTTCGTAGCGTCTGAGTCGCTTATTGATAAAATACAATAAGTTTCTAATTCTTAGGTCATCTTCAGTTCTCAATCTGTTGAAATATCCCATTCGGGGTGATTTCGACCCAGCTGCGTCATGTTGTAGTGTGTATTTCGTTCTACGCAGAGAATACTGCTCGTTTAAGATCTTTAAATCAGCCATACTGCTTGTAAGCTACATCTACTATTCGTACGAACGCTCCTCGTAAGTTTTTGATAGGTTTTTGATCTGGTGAACAAGTTGACCCGTCCAGATTCTGAAGCCCCTATTCATGAAACCATGCCCTGACCTTCTTGATTTTATGAATTGATACCAAATTACCCAACTATCACAATGGTTTTGATGCAAAAACAGCACTAAATGAATCTAAACTTCGTTGCACTTCTGACTGTTCATTCGTGTTGATGGTAGGCTATCTGAACAACGCATTTTTGAGAAAATTCTCCCCAAACCATAAAAATCCCATCTCGAAAACTGTGGGTCGCTAAACTAATGAAACTCATGGGATTAGCTTCCATTCCATGAGTTTCACTATTCAGGAGAGCTTCTCTGATAAAAAAAAAATTCAATTTGGATAGAATTTCTTCATACTAGAAGGACTGTAGGAACGTGTCATGTTATTTTTCAACTCATAACTTTGCAGACGACAGTTTGATGGTTTGAAGGAAATATTTTCAAAAAGACCTGCTTCAGATAGCTTTTCATCAACACGAATGAACAGTCAGAAGTGCAACGAAGTACGTCAGAATCATTTACTGCTATTTTTGCATAAAAAACAATATGATAATTGGTTAATTTGGCATCAATTCATAAAATCCGGAATATCAGGGCACGGTTTGATGAATAGGGGCTTCATATTCTGGGCTGATCAGCTTGCTTACCAGATCAAAACCCTATCAATAACTTATGAGGAGTGATCTCACAAATATTAGATGCAGCTTACAAGCAGTATGAGCGATTTGAAGAGCTTAAACCAGCAGTATCCTCTGCGTAGAACGAAATACACACTCCAACATGACGCAGCTGGGTCGAAACCACCCCGAATGGGATATTTTAACAGATTGAGAAATAAAGATGACCTAAGAATTAGAAACTTATTGTAATTTATGTGAAATTGACGTTAATTTTGTACAGGAGTGAGAGTTTTTCCATTTGGTTCTATAGTTATGAAGCACTGGAATTTTAGTTTTTTGAGTGTTTCGCGCCTGAACACAACAATAAAGCTCAAATGGCCAGGCATATAAATGAAGATGATTATTATATCCTACACCATATATTTCAATTCAACCGGCTTCTTACATATCTCTGGAAACTCAGAAAAATTGAGTGGTTCTATAGTTGTGTAACGCTGTGTATGAAAGCCAGTTCAATTTTACCTTAACGTTGAAAGGAAACATTTTTTCATGAAATAAGATATCTGAAAAATAAAAAAAAATCCAAACTGTATATAATCGAGTCCAAAATTATATATAATCGATTCACATATAATCGACTCTGTATATAATCGAGTCCGACCTGTAATATTACATGGATTAAATGGTTCGACACTCCTCCCCCTCTCGAAAGGAGAAGGGGCTGCCATACGAATGAAACCCAAAGTTCTGCATAACTCGAGAACTAATCAAACAAATGGAACCAAATTTGGCATGTGGATGTTCTAGGAGGTATTACATGTTTCTATGATGGTTCGACACCCCTCCCTCCTCTCTAGCTGTCAGACAAATGATCACATCCGAAACGACCCTGAATCCATGAGCTAGATCTCATAATAATTAACGGACAAAAAATTCAATAACAATATGTTCTGCAATTACATCTGCAATTGTTAGTCCATTTGATGTTTGATGTCTATGTAAACAAAAATGGATCGCCAAATGTGTTGGCAAGCGCAAAACTCGAGAAAAGAATCGTCCGATTTGAGCTGTCTTCATTTTATTATATTTTTATATCAAACATGTATTCCATATAATGGAGAAACATGTTACTTGCATGTGATTGAAGAATCTTGAACGTGAAATGTAAATATTATACGACAATATTATAATGACCAGTTTTGGTAGAAGTACTAGGAAATTTATAGTAAAGGGACATTGTAAATGGTCAATTAGAACGTGGAACGTTCGCTCATTGAGAAAACGTGAATGTTTGAAAGTATTCATAGCAAAAAATCCATTCTGGACGGGAGGAAGTTTGCCGGGTCAGCTAGTATTGAAATAAAACAGATTTACTTAAAGAAGATTAACATTTGTATTGAAAAAAAAACAATGAAAAAAGAGTACCCACTTCACAAACCACAGAATTTTTCAAACCGCTGCCTTGCTGATACTGTTCTTCCTACACCCAAAGTTATTTTAACACATGTTCTGGCATCCCGATTTATTACATTAAATGAGCTGAAAGATAACATAAAATGTTCTACTCTCCAATACATGTATATAATTTGTATAATAGATGTGCTAGAGCCAATATGAGGGAGCGAAACAGGAGACACATTTAAATGAAAGCATATGAAAGCTTTTCGTATAATTTGCCAAATACACTGCCCAGACAGAGAAAGATATATTCTCGATCATGTTCTTCTTTATCGTCTTAGAAAACACCTTCCAACTTCATTTTATGATGAGGTGTAATATTATCACGCTCCTTTATAATAGCGCTGGCAGCTATATGGATAGCGTGGTCGTGTAAAGTAACTTTGCATTCCAGCCGGCCTTGGTTCGATCCCCATTGACGTCGTATGGACTTTTTTTTGCACAATCCCAAATGAAAAGAGAAAAGAAAACAGAACGAGATGTCTGCTCGCATACATACAAACCATTTTTAAGCTTTGAAAATAGCTCATTATTTGCGCATTTGAATCTCATGCACAGGAAATGGCATCTTTTCTGCCAAAGTTGACATGTTTTCTGCCAACGCTAGTTTGGGTGTAGTAACAGCTCGGTACGATTCATCGTTATGCACGTCAAGAACCACTAATTTTCGGATACATAAGAAATTGTTTTCGAAATCACTGGGTTTACCATTTTTTCAAACTGGATCAAAGGCGATCACGTGTACAAATGCAGCCGGTCTAGCCGCTTGCTTTAAAACAAGTCGAGATGTTGTCAAAACATAAACAATCCAGGGGTCTTCCGATGGAAACTTATCGAAAAAATGTCGATTTTCGAAGTGGGCACTTTTTTGTCGCTATTTACTTTTCAATACAAATTGATTTGTTGTTTCTTTCCATAAGTGGAACTTTCAAAGAATATAATAAATTTGATATGAACTAATATTACAGTGTGTTTTCTTTAACCCTCTAAAACCCAAATTTTTTATTCGCCTGAAAAAACTATAGTAGATCGCATTTTTGATAAGAAAATCGAAAAACATAACGGCAATCACGGATTTTTTATTCCAACCACAAAACCAGTAATCCGCCTTAAGGCGGGGTTGGGCATCTGGTCGAAAAAAAAATCATTTTTCTTTTGAACTGCTCGTAGTAATTATTTCTTATGGCGGAAAGCATAAAAACTGCAGAAAGTTTGGCTGCAGGTGTAAATTGATGTCGCATTTAAGGAATATGACTTGCGTTTCCGATGAGAATCTCGGGTTCTTGCAAGTCCTCTTTCCTCTTTTTCTATCTGGAACAAGATTCATTCTATTAGCCTGACATCAGAGGGTGGAACATACGCTCGCTTCGAAGTGGATGGTTTCTTTGTGGTGATCATACGTGGGCGACCGGGAGTTTTGCAAAACATCTGGCTTAATATTTGATTTCGTAGCCTCAGTCCGAAAGTCCGGTAAATGAATATTTAAATGAGGATTCCAAAACAATCTGATTTTTTTATGTTTTTAAATTTAGTAGGACCAGTTTTGTCTGCGGAACTAGTGAACTTTCCGGGCCCTACAAGTAGGCCTGACACATTTGACTGCTTTTTATCTATTGGTTTTTGTTTGTTCTTCAATTTCCGAGTCATTGTAGTATTCACCATCGCTCCCGAAGTCGTCTTCAGGATCTACTTCGTCATGTCTCCATACCGTGCTGGAAATCAAACCTATAAAAAACACAAAAAACGACTCGATTTCTGCAAAACAGATGCATCCGATGTTAATTTTCAGTGGAGTACACTTCAGCAGGAGTCTGATTTTTTTTTCGCTCAACTGTCCAACACCGCCTCGAGGCGGGTTATGGTTTTTACCGAAAAACTGTATTTTTTGTTACCATAATAACCAAACGAAAAACAAACACGCTTTTTGAACATTCCACTGGTGGAAAAAAAATTGGTCGGTAAGTTCATTTTCATTTGTATTTTACGTTCGACAGTAAAATACTATTGAAAATGAACTTACCGACCAATTTTTTTTCCACCAGTGAAATGTTCAAAAAGCGTGTTTGTTTTTCGTTTGGAGTGCGCGACCGAAATCGAAATATATATTTTTTTTCCTCTTTTATCTCGAATTTACGACTTTTGACATAAAATACTCCTAGCAGAAACCAGCCAACATGAAACCAATGTGTTTGTATGGTAGATTAAAGAATTTTGAAGACGTGCTAGTGTGGGTGAACATCGAAAATAATGTCTGAATAATTAAAAAAAAATCCGTGAAACCCGTCTAAAGGCGGGGTTAGGCTGCAGAGGGTTAATTTAAACGAAATAAATGAAAGAAGTACAAAAAAATTAAGAAATGGGCATTTTATTTTACCTATCAGTGTTCTTTTATTAGAAAATCATGTAATTTTGGGAATAGATATTTTTCTAATAAATTTATATTTTATTCGTAAAACCACTAACAACAGAGAAGAGGAGCTTGTTGCTAACTGAAGCTGTTAGTTGAAGATTGTCGGCAGTCACTGAATCGAGGTAATCATGACTGAGATTTAATTTCAAACAGGCACCCATATTTCTAGATTCTTGAGATTTCAATAGTTTCGCAAGTTTTGGGTTATTGAAACAAGTTTTTTTTTCAAAATATATATTTTTATCAAGGTTCATATGGCGTTAGCCTGACGGGGCCGGAAGTTCAATATTTTGACAATTTTTCTTATTATCTATGTTAGTAATATGTAACCGATTACTCGCGGTTAGCTCGAGGTTAGTATTACAAGTGTTTTAGTAATTGTGATGTTGCTGTCTCCAATGCTCTGTACATGTGCCCGACACGGGATACTTCCTAATGGGATGCAGCTGACCATTAATCAGCAACGCCCCCTAGTCTGTACCCCATATATAGCGTGGTGTGTCTTCTCGACTCAAGAAATCCAGGATAGAATGGTCACTAGCCGGCACAATCATCTGCTCGTGTAGAGTTGTCATGAGTGGTACAACCTTTGGCTCTCGTTGAATGATCAGTGGACTGCACAACCTTCGGCCCGTGTATCTGTAAAGAATGTGAAACAAGTTCTTGGGTCAATATCAATGATACATATAGTAGTTTTTTCCTGTGACGCTTATTGTTGCAGCAATGAAGAACTTGAGATTTTTCAGCTGAGATCCTAAATCCCACGGAATTCGCCCAGTTATTAACAGACGAGATTCCTTCCTGAAGTCTTCTTCTTGCTAGTTCTGGGAATGAGTTTTTGGAAATTAGCAGAATATCATCTGCGTATAGCAAAGCGTCAATATTTTGGGGTATGGCATCAAATAATGATTGCATCGCTATCAGGAAAAGAGCAACCGATAGCACAGAACCCTGTGGCACTCCATTTTCTTGCAGTTTACTGGTGGAGGTGACTCCTCCGAGAAGAACTTTGAAGCTACGATTTTGTAGAAAACTGCGAATTATCTCGAACAAATTACCTTCGATACCCCATTGATGGAGTTGGTCCAAGATATTATATCTCCAGGTTGTATCGTAGGCTTTGGATTTGTCCAACAGAGCGAGTTCCCCGTGGGGGTGGTCTCGCGTGATCACGTGAAGGTGTTGATCAAGTTGGCTGAAGTACGTATTGGTACCATTGCCTTGACGAAAAGCATGTTGTCGAGGATCTAGGAGATGACGTTCTTCAAGGTTCGTCATCAATCTCCGTTTGATCATTCTCTCGAAGACCTTACCTAGGCAATTGAGAAGGGTGATGGGGCGAAAACTAGTTGCTAGTGGTTTTTTCTCCATCGGTTTAGGGATGGGAATGACTAGGCCTTCCTTCCATGAGTCGGGGAAACATTTGCTAGCCCAAAGGTTATTATAAATTTGGAGCAGCGACGTTTTGACGTGGAAAGGTAAATGTTTTAACATGCTATATTCTATTTCGTCTGGTCCGGCTGATTTGGATTTACTAATGGACCACAACATTTCTTTCATAGAGAACCTGATATTGTAAATATGAGATTCCCCTGAGTCCGAGGGAAACTCTGTAGTCTCCGCGGCAGTTTTACGAGCTTTGAAGTCGCTTTTGTAGTTGGAGGTGGCAGAAGTACTAGCAAAATGGTCAGCTAAATGTTCAGCAATGGTTCCGGGATCATCGGTAGTGGTACCATTGATCGTAATGGAATAGCCTCGCGATCTTCTTTTGCCACTTGCATTAACCTTGCTCCACAGTTCACTAGAAGTTGTCTGAGGGCAAAAGCTATCAAGAAATTGAAGCCAGCTATTTTGTTTAGCTTCCGCTATAATTTTCCTTGCTCTAGCTCTAGCAGATTGAAAATCAGCTAGGGCAAGTACTTTTGTCTCACTACCGTCCAGTTGTCTTCTAAGCTTCCTTAGCGCTTTTCTTCTGGATTTAATGGCCTGTTTGACATCATTATTCCACCATGGGACTGCCTTCCGGCCGGAGATACCACTAGTGCGGGGTATATTAGCTTTCGCAGCTGCGAAAACGGCTTGGGAAAACTCCTCTACTGAATAGTTACCCTGTGCAGGTAACAGATGCGAAATGGTTGATTCGAAACCATCCCAGTCGGCAAATTGGTACAACCATCTCCTTCGCAGGAGGATTTTTGGATTACTGGTCAGTGTTCGGATGTGAATGGGAAAATGATCACTTCCTCTTAGATCATCATCGACACACCATCTGACTCTGGGCGCAAGGTCCCATGAGGTAATCGTTAAATCAATTGAAGAAGTAGAGCCAGAGTGTTCATCCATACGAGTATGTTGGAAGTCGTTCAGGATGATGAGGTTAAGTTGTTCAACGATTTTTAAAATAATTTTACCTCTTAAATTGCATCTTTGGCTACCCCATACAGTATGGTAGGCGTTAAAATCACCCATGATTATGAAAGGGTGTGGTAATTGTTGAATGGCATTGTTCATTTCTGCTTCCAAATTACTGTTACTATGCGTTGGGGAAATGTATATAGAAGCAAGGGTTAACCGTAACGGTCCCGAGAGTTGGATTGCGCATATCTGTAACTGTGATGAAATTTGGATGAGGGTATGTGGGAGATGGCTCAAAACAGCGAGGCATACTCCACCCTGGCGTGAGGAAAGTCCCTCACGGAAGTACCACTTGTATTTACCTTGTAGTGAAAGGTTAAAATCGGGTGTAATCTTAGTCACTCTGGCTTCTTGGAATGCAAGTGTTAGTGGGAGATGTTTCTCCTCAGCTAACATTAATTTAATTTCATCCATTGACCTACTAAGCCCACGCAAATTCCATTGAATGGCAAGTTTTCGGTTGGATGTTGAATCTTGGACAACAGGTGTACTGTTTTTGTGTGGAGTGTTGAATTTTAAGAAATGTTATGGAGGCTCTTGAAGGGTTTAATTAATTTGGAAGGAGGTATATCAGAAATTATTTTGACTGTTTGTTACCTTTGGAAGTCTTGGTCTTCAGTCTAGGGTCAAATATTAAATAATTTGGTATTGTTCGATTCGTATTGGGTACTGTTTTGTATGAAGTGGATGGTTGAGGGTCGGCCTGTTGTGGGGCGGCCGGTTGAGAGATTTCTGGTTGTTGGTTTTTATATCTTTTCCTTGTTTTATCATTAACGCGGAAATTTTCATCTTCAGATGATTTCAAATCATCTGAAATTGAAGTTTTTGAATTTTTGATCTTACGTTTATTTAATTTTGCTGATTCAGTTTCCATGGGAATTTCTGAATCAGTTTCGGAATCGGAAGTGGAGATGGTATATTCAATGTCTGGCTGGTTAACTATCAGTGTGGAAACCGTTTGGATGATTGGGGTAGGGTTGGGGTGCGTGCAGTTGCACTTACAGCGATTGCATCCCGTGCTTTGGACTAAGTTAAGTCTCTCTTGGACTTTGCTTGCGAACGAGGATCCATTTACTTTGGCCTGGTAGCTTTGTTTGGTTTCCTTGTAAGATATTCCTTGGTCTACCCTCACTTTAGTAATATTGTTCTCTGCAACCCATGCGGGGCATTTTCTATTCGTGGTTGCCACTGCAATTTACACAGAAGGCAGGAGCGTTGCAAATGAAGTTCTTGGCTGTTTCTTCATTGCCTAGTTCTGGGTGTGCTTGTCCACAGTTTCGGCATAATTGGATCTTGGTCCTACATTTTTTTGAAGTATGTCCGAATTTGTAGCAGCCGAAGCACTGCATCGGATTCGGATAAAAATTGCGCGAGGGGGCGCGGATTAAGCCAAAGTTAATATATTCCGGAATTACAGTACCTCTGATGGTCAAAATCAGGGTTGGAGTTGGAATTAATTCCTTCTTGGTTGGGTCCATACGGGAAATTCGTTTGATCGCAATAACTCTTTGGTCAGCAAGCTCTTTTAAAAGTACAGCTTCTGCCATATCAATCACATCCCTACAGGTTACCACGCATTTGCGCTGGTTCAAGGTAGGGTGATAAGTTATCTCCACAGGGGTCTTGTCAATTACTGACTTAATACCCAGGAGCGCATCTACATATTCCTTGTTACGAATATGGATCACGTATTGCAATTTATTGTTTTCATCACGCTGTGGTCTCGCATCCTTGAAATCGCGATCCGTAACAGCTTGGATGGTTTTTGATACTACAAACGGGTTTGATGGTAGGGTTTTATCATTTGATGCTTTGAGGAGTACAATTTGAACCTCCCCGCATAGGGGGTCAGCCCAGAGAGGAGAGGTGCGTGTGGTGGGCACGCCATTATAATGATTTGTTGACTTACCGGCACTGCTGGAAGCCATGGTAAAGGCTGGCTATACCCGGGAGGTACAGCCAGGAAGGTTGATGTAGAGATACACACTAAATATGGCACTAATGCAGAATAAAAAAAGAAAAGGCTCAACAGTTTCGGAGCTTGTTTCAAAAAAGTTTTTGAATTTCACTAGAAACACTACTTTTAATACAAAGAAACACTACTATAATGTCTGTGAGGTTTAAAGAAAAACTGTTATAAATATCACTAACACTATGTACTGCTGCTGGGGGGGTGCGCCCTCGCACCGGAGAATCGGTAGTGTGGGTATACCACCAATCTGCAATCCAGGATCAAACACCAGCTGAAAATAAAAACCACCACCAGAGATAAGTAACCAGTAATAATAATGTGGGGTATATATAAGTGAGCTGCAAAAAGCGCGCCAAAAACAGGGACCGACGCTAGGGGCAGTGAAAACTGCCGGTATCGAAAGCCACCAACCGTCTAGGCTATTCGGTGGCCTCCTTCTTGTCCTCGTCTTGTACACCTGCAAGAAAGCTTTATTTAGGACTGGTTAGAGCCTCAAGGAATTTCCTTTAGCATAGAACCAGCTGTGTGAGGAGAAAACTTCTATTTTTCGCTACTCTTTTCAAAGGGGCGCTAAAAACATGACCGTCTCGGTTGAATGTCAGAAGCACCGTGTATTTGCAATGTCGAGGGAAACACATTTCAGTCGGACCAAAAATGCCCCCGACTTACATGTATTTGGAATGCCAATTTCCCCCACGCTTCTTGGATTTAAAGTCTGTGTTAGGGAAACACATTTCAGTCGGAACAAAAATACCCCCGACTTTCATGTATTTGCAATGCTGATTTACCCAAGGCTGCTTGGATTTGATGGCTGTGTTAGGGGAATCGTAGATCGGGCCAATCAAAATGATGCAGTTATGCCGTTAAGATAACGCTTAACATTTTACAGTTATTCAATTGTTTATCTAATGAAAAATAACATTTTATTAATTGCGATAGAAGCGTAGAAATATTCCCAATCAATTGATGCAAACATCTTTCCGATCCAGTCAGAAATGTTCGAGTTATAAGCATACGGAATCTTTCATTTTTTCCTGCATGTTCTGTGTTTAGGTTTTCATTTTACCCCCCATATACTCCGGTTAGACGTAGTCCCACGTCAAAAAAAAAATGCTCCCGGATACGCTCGATACCGATCTCCATTTCAAATAACGTTTTTATCCTCCACTTCCACTTGCAGCTATGACGATCTATTCCTTTTCACTTACGGTGTTCGTACGTGACGTCCACTCAATTCCAGGACAAACAACGTTTTTATTTTCCTATATTCCCCTTGACTCTGGCGATTTCCCACGGGAATGTAATAATATCGCAGATGCCAACAGCGTTCGGTGCAGATAATGGGCAGGAAAAAGCGTCTGTCGCCATTATGATAACGGCATAGTAATCTCTAATAATGTCCGAAGCACTGCACATAATCTTGGAATAACCGCTATTTGATCATATATATTTTTTTATATATCAAGCACGGGATATCACATATCAGTAATCGAAAGTCTGGGAAAATTAACGTATCCAGTGTCGGAGCGATTATAAGGAACAAATTTATGTCATTTGTTTTCATGTTATATCGCGTGGGTGGCTTTGGCGCACAATGAATAATTTCAACAATAGAAAATGCGCACACCACTCCGATATACCCGACAACTAAACATCACCAATTGAACTGAATTCAGGGTCTGCCCAATTCGGATTTCTAGCTAGGCCACTCATCCGAATGGAAGCTAAGCCGTGTTCCCTCGAAAATGGATGGCTCTGATCCGGGTGAAGTCGCATTCCCTGGTATCGCTGATTGGCACTCGTGCGGCAAAATAGACCGTTGGAAAATGGGCAAAAAAACGCACCGGAAGAGGATTATAAAATTCTTGTATAATTCAACACATAGAATGTTTCTACCAGCTCCATCACGATCCGCGCCGCGTTCGCCAGATTCGCCCTAACGACGCAGATTTGATAGCATTTCAATAAATAAATAATTCCCTCCCGGGCTCATATTTGTATAATTGCATTATCCTTTCAGCGTAAAAACAGATCTGCTAACAGGTGGCGCCATGAGTCGCTTATACATAGCGAATGCCAATCGGTACGATTCCGGAAACTACACCTGTGCTCTGGCAGACATCGCCCAAGCGACCGTTGCTGTTCATGTGCTCAATGGTAACTAGGCTCATAAATTTGTCACATTTTTCGTTCTGTTTGTTTGCCGTTGGTTTTGTCCAATTATTACTACTGACTTTCCATTTGCGACTGAATTTCCATTTGCAGGTGAAAATCCAGCAGCAATGCAGCATGGTGGATGCGGTAAGTGGCGTCCATTAACCAGCCCAATGCTGCTGCTTCTGACGATGATGCTTGCGTGTATAACTCGGTGACTGTGAATATCCTCACACTTCCGCTTAACATTTGACAACGGCCATTTGTTTGATCGCTTCTCGCTGCGTGACGTAGCGTTTGTTCAACTACCAAAGACTATTGTGCAACAACATATAAAATTCAACAACAACATTTACGAACATTTATCTATCTGGATAATGAGTATTTTAATAACAACAGCCGACATCACGCGATGCGCGAAACGTGATGCAAATTGGGCAAATGTCATGTAGCAATGTTAGATTCATTTGGTGTATTTTTCCTACCAGCGTATCATATCCACAGTTTACTAATACTAATCTTTTATCGATGTATCTATTCGTACAAAATGTGGAACTTTATTTAACACTTCCCTTCCCCCTCAACGCAAGCAATATTCCACACAGTTCTTTTCCACCACACCAATCACTATACACTTCACACAAGATCCGCCAAAAAGATGCTAGGTACTTACTCAAAGTGTTGTAAAACAAACTTCTCTTGGGAAAAAAACGTCCGCTCATTCGATGGAGAGTCATTTGACCATCCAACAACTAACAAAATACTTTCAATATGACATAGGAACAAAAATTCGTCTAATGTGGATCCAATCTAGATAGTGTCTATATTATACGGAGAATTATAGCAAAAGAATCCTTGTAAGTTGTTCGTTAAGTGAACAATAGCTCCAATGATACTTCGCTGGACAACTCATTGAAGTATTCAATTTCTGTCAAAGTATATCGTATAAACTCAAAAAAAAAATGAACAAACAAATGTCCCATATCAAACTTTTCCGACCTTCTCGATCCTAAGCAAAAACGGACTGTCCACGAATTAGGATGGAATTTATTTACCGGTGTTTCTCGGAGAAGGTAGACGAACAAAAAAAACGAAAGACAGTTTGTAGTTTCCATAAAAGGTAGAATCAAATTCTACAGTGATTCTTTAGTAACAATTTGGAGGAAACCTTTATATACCAAACTGAACGAAGTATTGATGAAACAAACCAAAACAAGAAAAAACCATACGAAGGCGCTTAATGAAATGTAAACATTGAGTGAAATTATTAGTGATTAAAAACCATAAACATAGTTAATACGTTGATTCTGAACCAGCATATATATATATATGAATATATGAATATAATTCTATAATACGTGTACTGCGCATCAAATTCAAATATATTGGGATGACCGTTCGATGATGACCTGAACAGTCAATAAAGTTGTGCCCAGGAAATGACGAGTGAGTAAGCTTTTATATCAACGATTCGTTATTAGTGGAAAAAAAAGAAAAATATATAGAACAAAAATACACATCCGTGGTTAATTTAATGATTAGCAATATAAAGAACCAAAAACAGTTGTTGAGATATGTAGTGAATATTTCCCAATATGTTGTGAACATAAACCGAGAATTTCATGCGCATGCAGATGGTGTTGTGAGCATTATTTCTGAATATTTATTTTACGATCTCTGATAGATAAAGAAATATGCATTTTTATAACCACGTATATAAATATACAGTTCAAAAAATAAATACAACAGAAAAGAAAGAAACCCGTACTTAGGAAAAAGATAGGTGAATTTTATATTCATTTTATATAATTGAATAATAACAAACAAACTTATCAAACTGATATGTAAAATGATGGTTGTGGTCAAAGCTATATGATTAACATAAATAATTCACATGATACTAGATATATCTAAGGAAATGTAATAAACTATATTAATAAATAGTCGATAATAATTATCTGTGATTCCTTTTCTTCGCCGAAATGTGACCCTGTATAACGACAGTATCGAACAAAGACCCCAACCTGGAGTGATAAAAAAATGGATGGGTTATATCTATGATATAACCGCAAGGTTGACGTGGGACTACATTAGCTTATCAATCATTTGTTTGTATTGGTTAAATTTTTGATGCATTGAAACAATTCCCGAATGCACTCAGGCACTCTGTTCCGATTTTGACATGTATATCGAACGCATATTGTTTAATCAATAGGCGTTATTGCAGCAAATGGTTAACAACATTTTGCCTAATCATCAAATGGAATGCGTAGAAATTCAGTGAGCGGAAGATATGAAGGTATATCGTTCAATACAATAATGAATAATCGAGCCAAAGCGTTGTGCTTGTACCCGCTTTTGTAATCCGTGCTAGGAAAACACTTTTCGGAGTGCAAAAAAAAATGCGGGTGCAAGGGATACCCCCAACTTGCATGAATCAAAAACTTCAACTTTTACTTTTTATACTATAAAGGATTTAAACTTGAAAGTTCATTCGTCTCTAGTGTCTGCACGATTTTCCCAGGTTCCCAAGTTTAGGAGACCGTGTTAAGAAAACATATTCTAGTAGAAGTTCTAGTACAAAACTACTCGAAGCTTGCATTCATTTGCAGAGTCGATTTTCCCCAGACATTTTGGTTTTGAAGTCTGAGTTAAGCAAAAACATTTCAGTCGGAACATAAATGCCACTGGCTTGCATGAATTTACAATGCCAATTTCCTCAGACACCTTGGTTCTGAAGTCTGTGTTGGGGAAACACATTTCAGTCGGAACAAAAATTCCCCCTACTTTCATGTATTTGCAATGTCGATTTCCCAACGCTACATGGATTTGAACTCTGTGTTAGGGAAACACATTTCAGTCGGACCAAAAATGCCCCCGACTTACATGTATTTGGAATGCCAATTTCCCCCACGCTTCTTGGATTTAAAGTCTGTGTTAGGGAAACACATTTCAGTCGGAACAAAAATACCCCCGACTTTCATGTATTTGCAATGCTGATTTACCCAAGGCTGCTTGGATTTGATGGCTGTGTTAGGGGAATCGTAGATCGGGCCAATCAAAATGATGCAGTTATGCCGTTAAGATAACGCTTAACATTTTACAGTTATTCAATTGTTTATCTAATGAAAAATAACATTTTATTAATTGCGATAGAAGCGTAGAAATATTCCCAATCAATTGATGCAAACATCTTTCCGATCCAGTCAGAAATGTTCGAGTTATAAGCATACGGAATCTTTCATTTTTTCCTGCATGTTCTGTGTTTAGGTTTTCATTTTACCCCTCATATACTCCGGTTAGACGTAGTCCCACGTCAAAACATCAAATTGCATCACGGAAAAAACGCTGTAGAAATTCGCCCAGTAGACCGATCCTTTTGAAAATTTTAGACAGTAAAATAAAAACTATTAAAAAACTTTTGGCATTTTCTTTTTATTCATACTTCGAGCCCAAGCCCGTATGCTCGCACCTTCCTCTTTACCCCGTCCATAAGATTCTGTACAACGTCAGGTTGTAGTTTTTTTCTTGAACAGAAATCCATTTTCTCTTGAAGTCCGCCTCCGATTTGACAACTTTTGGGTTCTTCCGGAGGGCCTGCTTCATAATCGCCCAATATTTCTCTATTGTCGAAGCTCCGGCGCGTTGGGCGGATTCATTTCCTTTGGCACGAAGGTGACCCTGTGGCTTCGTACCACTCCAACACGTCCTTTGAATAGTGGCACGAAGCGAGATCCGGCCAGAAGATGGTCGGGCCCTCGTGCTGCTTCAATAGTGGTAGTAAGCGCTTCTGTAGGCACTCCTTAAGGTAAACCTGCCCGTTTACCGTGCCGGTCATCACGAAGGGGGCGCTCCGCTTTCCGCAAGAGCAGATCGCTTGCCACACCATGTACTTTTTTACAAACTTGGATAGTTTCTGCTTGCGAATCTCCTCCGGAACGCTGAATTTGTCCTCTGCGGAGAAGAACAACAGGCCCGGCAGCTGACGAAAGTCCGCTTTGACGTAGGTTTCGTCGTCCATTACCAGGCAATGCGGCTTCGTCAGCATTTCGGTGTACAGCTTCCGGGCTCGCGTCTTCCCCACCATGTTTTGCCTTTCGTCGCGGTTAGGAGCCTTCTGAACCTTGTATGTACGCAGGCCCTCCCGCTGCTTGGTCCGCTGGACGAATGAACTTGACAAATTCAGCTTATTGGCGACAACCCGGACCGAACTTCTCGGATCACGTCTAAACTGCTTAACTACGCGCTTGTGATCTTTTTCACTGACGGAGCATCCATTTTTGCCATTCTTCACCTTCCGGTCGATGGTTAGGTTCTCAAAGTATCGTTTTAGTACTCTGCTGACCGTGGATTGGACGATTCCCAGCATCTTACCGATGTCCCGATGTGACAACTCCGAATTCTCGAAATGAGTGCATAGGATTAATTCACGACGCTCTTTTTCGTTCGACGACATTTTTCCAAATTTACGTAAAATTGACAGTGAAGCATGGCCAACGTGATCTATACACTCTTATCTGATTATAAGCGAAAGCTGAAGATATAATTCCTAAAAATTAAATTTCTACAGCGTTTTTTCCGTGATGCAATTTGATGTGACACACCCTTTATTATGTCCCTCGAGGTTGAGTCAAGTATTCGAAGCTCTCGCGGCGTGTTTAGAGAATGTTTGAAGATGTATATTGTCAATTAAGGGTAGTTGTGCGCATATGTGTCCTCTAAAAGTCGGTAGCTCGCTGACGGAACATTTATCTTGGGTACCATACGGGCGGTTCAGCTGAAATTTTGATAGAATCTGTAAAAATGTATTCTCCAACGCGTAGTATAGCGGATTTTCAAATTCAATAAAAGTTCAAAATGGCAACTATATAATTTTTTTTTACAATTTATGCAGCAAAAATCGTCACTTAGAATGCTCATATCAAACTTGAAAACAAAATATTGAAAAGGGCTACACGACGCGAAGGAAAAATTCATGCTAAAATCAATTTTCAGTCAAATTGGTCGTATAGCTCCTGAAATAAATATTCCGGCAGATTAAAAACTTTCGCTACACTGCGATAAGTGATATCAACACGCGTTTCTCTTGAAACCTTGTGTTTGTGCGCTGTAATGAATTGATCAAATTATTTGCAATTAAGTTACTTTATTGGGGGTCGTTAACATTTTATAATAGTATCAAGCTGCCCGAACATGTGAAAATAAAAAAAAATCTATTATTTTGAATTACTGTGCAACGTAAGAACTCCACAACATTTACTGAGGCGCAACGCGAGACGGGACAAAGCTAATATTGTTCTTACTTTAATCGATTTCGGGCGCAAAGTTGCCCTTCAACGAGACAATGTCCAACCGATTACATTTAATCTTCGTACCTGTTGCGTAGTCGTCCGAAGACTGAAGAAAAAGTTACTGAATTCTCAGCTCCATCAAGTTGTACAGACACGATGTGATGGGTGGATCATCTTTATTCATCAGCGGCTTCTGGGAGTTGGTGATAAACGTTGATTCCCATGCCACTATTTGTGAAGGCTTTCGGATGTACTTTATCAACTTTACTTTCGTCCAATCGATTTTGTGGTCAAGACTTGTTTGTGCCGCTAGTGCTGATTCTTATGATTTGCTGTTTTCTACTGCTGTTCTGCCCATCAGAAGGAACCTTGTTGAAAAATTTCTCTCTACTGAAAAAGTAAATTTATACCTACCACGGCGGAGTCAACGGGGGACCCTTTTTGATTTTTTTTCAAAATTGCTATACAAGTAACATTATCTCATCGTCATTTGTCTTTACCACTTTTCCTAAAAAATCATCAGTGTATTCTTCAATATTTACTGCTTATCAGATTGTGCGAAATAATATATTTTGAGCTTAACATAGTAATATTTCAAAGAAGGGTCATTTGACTCTCTTTTTTTTTTTTTTTTTTTTGCGCTGAGTGGGTCAAGCAAAACATTGAACATATACAACTAAGTTGCAATGTATATACAGAAAATACACCAACACACTCACAATTATTAGCAATTCTCCAAATTCAACACTTTTTTCAACGCCCCTGGATGTGGCTTTTTTCGGACCTATGAAGAGGAATTGAAGGCAAATTCTTCGCACGTATAAGGAGAAAAACGATACCTTAGTGACAACTATGCAGAAACCACATTCTCCAGGATGTTTGCTGAAGCCGTTAATGGAAAGCCATAACGACAATAAAAAAAACAACTTGATATCGGTGTTCAAGAAATGGGGCATTTATCAGATTACTGTGAAGCCGCTACTGAAGAGCATCTCACATGTTCCAAGTTCACCAGAAAAAAAAATAAGGACAGTTTTGAGGAATTCCTATATTAACGAATTTCATGCCAACTGGTCTTGGGAGTTCGCAGCACAATTTCAGATAGTAGTGAAACGATGTGGGTGTGAAGACATGGATCATTTAAGCAACTTTGCATACTTGAAATATTCGAAATATAATTAGACTTTTTTTTGGAAAAAGCCAATTTTTTGACGTGGGACTACGTCTAACCGGAATATATGGAGGGTAAAATGAAAACCTAAACACAGAACATGCAGGAAAAAAAGAAAGATTTCGAATGCTTATAGCTCGAACATTTCGTACTGGATAGGAGAGATGTTTGCATCACTTGATAGGGAATATTTCTACGCATCTATCGCAAAACTAACAAAATGTTGTTTTTCATTAGATAAACAATTGAATAGCTGTAAAATATTAGGCGTTATCTAAACGCCCTAACTGCATCGTTTTGATTGGCCCGATTTACGGTTTCCCTAACACAGCCATCAAAACCAAGCAGCCTTGGGGAAATCGGCATTGCAAATACATGAAAGTAGGGGGACTTTTGTTCTCATCGAAAAATGTTCCCTGACACAGACTTTAAAACCAAGCAGCGAAATCGGCATTGCAAACACACGAAAGATATGTTTAAACCCTCTTAAAGCCAAAAAGAAGAAGAAGAAGAACACACGAAAGAGCCTAGAGGCGAGTGAACTGAAAAGTTTAAACCCTCTTAAAGCCAAAAAGAAGAAAAAGAACACACGAAAGTAGGGGGAGCTTTTGTTCCCACCGAAATGTGTTCCCTAATAGAGATTTCTAAACCAAGGTGCCTGGAGAAATCGGTATTTCAAATTCATGCAAGTCAGGGGTATTTTTGTTCCGACTGGAATGTGTTTCCCTAACACAGACTTCAAATCCATGAAGCGTGGGGAAATCGGCATTGCGAATTCATACAAATCGGGGGTATTTTTTGTTCCGATTGAAATGTGTTTCCCTAACACAGACTTCAAAACCGAGGTTTCTGGGGAAATCGGCTCTGCAAATAAATGCAAACTGCGAGTACTTTTGTCCTCGCTTGCCTTTGTCCAGAGTGGAATATGTCTTGCCTAACATGATCTTCTACCATGATTCCTGGAACCTGGGAAAATCGTGCAGCCACTAGAAGCGAATGAACTTCCCAGTTTCAAGCAAATTCGAGATTCGAGTATGTACACTTTTGGGATGTAAACTTCAGAGGGAAATGTAAAATAAAATAATCGTTTGATAATTTTTTTTTGTCTTTATTGGAAGGATTTTCAGCCTTAGGCTGGTTCATCAAACGTTTGATAATTCTTCCGTACATATATTTTGTTCTAGTCATCATACCAAACGTAAAAGGTCCGTCATTAAATTTACTTGTAACGAAGAACAATCAATCACAATAAATGAATTGACTTTACACGGCATTTGTTCATTTTTTTCACTCACAGAGCAAATATATTGAACTCAATTGAATTTGGAAACTGTTTCATTCAATCAAGAATTTAATCAATACAAACGAATGATTGCTAAGCTAAGGTAGTTCCACGTGAACCTTGCGGTTATATCATAGATATAACCCACTCATTTTTTTTCTTAATTTTTTAAAAAAATTTATGACTTAAAAACTATGATACCTACAAAATTGTTGTCAAAGGATGAAATGTAGAAACTTGTTTAAATTTTCACAAAAAAACACCAAAAATTTTTAGGAAAAAAATTTCGCTAACAAAAAAAGTTATTTTAAAAATTAAAATTCATTTTTCTCAAAAACGTATTTTTTTTAAATTCCCTAATATATATATATATATATATACATATATATATATATATATATATATATATATATATATATAGCCCCTCAAATTTCCAATAAGTCGTCCATACATCGGAAGATGGGCACTTTTGCATCGGAAAATTTTTCTAATAGCAACTTTTTTATATTTTCTTTGAAAAAAATACAACTAATCCTGATTTTGTTTAAAGTCAAGATAGCGATATAGTGTAATTTTTTTCCAAAAAGTTTTTGATATTTTTTATGAAAATTCAAACAATTTCCTACATTTCATCCTTTGACATGAATTTTGTAGGTATCATAGTTTTATGTTATAAAGTTTTGTAAAACATTAAGAAAAAAAATTTGGCTTTTTCCAAAAAATAGTCTAATTATTTTTCGAATATTTCAAGTATGCAAAGTTGCTTAAATGACCCATGTTTTTACACCCACAACGTTTCACTGCTATCTGAGATGGTGCTGCCAACGGACAGTCGAGTTTGGTCTATTAGAAACGACAGATAGTTGATGAGAGCGGCACACGGAAATGACTATTTCTTTATTTTAGCTTACGTTCTTACAACATGGCCAGATTCACAATGTCTTGTGTATCACTCATTGCTTGGTGTTTTTGTGGTACGGTTGGCAATGCCTGCGACCAACCGCGCTATCTCGCAGGAGGACCATCGTGATACTGCTGGTTTAACATCCCGAGTACCACCTGGACTGGGCAAAGACGCTTGTAGCGGCGTCAATTCGCTGATTCCGGGTTTTTGTAGCTTTTCTTGGAGACTGGAATTTCTGACCCGAACAGGAATCGAACCCGATGTCCCCTTCTTGGCGAGCGCGAGCGAGCGCCAGGATTACTATAATAAAATCTGTATTTTTGGTCTCAAAAAATCTTTTCATCTGTGTTTTTTCTCAGAAAATCTGTATCGAAATCTGTATCAACACTTTGCGGTCGTGTTGGTCTGTTTTCAGCCACCACAACAAAGAAGTATACTTATATTATAATTTATGCAACAATGTATCAGGTCACACTTTTTCTAACCAAATTTCAAAGTGAATCAAAAATAAGTACGGTACTCAGTATAAACAAAAAATGGCAACCATGCTAAAAGGTGAAAGATGCCAAACTAATTATTTTTTGTGATACATGCGAAAGATATCGCACGAAGAAGAATTATAGCAAATATTTTTTAAACATGAACATAAACACATTGTTTAGTAAATACTTATCAGAAGTTTACAATAAATAAAATTGGTGAGTTGGGAAAAAATATTGAGATCTAGCCATAACTAATATTGGATGTATATTTTGAAAAATCTGAGAATCTGTATGAAAACCAAAAAAAAAATCTGTAATCTGTAATCAAATCTGTAATCAAACTAAAGAAGTTTGATATCCTTCCAGGAATCAGCATCACGGCAGACGACATCGCCGACGGCAGATTTAAAAAAAAATCTTCATATATGTAAAATATCAAGGAAACGGTTTTTTTTTTTTTTTTTTTATCTGTATTATAGTGTCTTTCAACTCATTTTGGCTGGTTCGTCACTTTTACTTCCATTTTTGGAAGAATGTCGGGAGTGAGAATTGAACTCGTGACCTTTAGCGTGAGAGGCATGGATGTTACCACTACGCCAGATCGCCTCCACAAGGAAACGGTTTAAAAAGACTCTTCCTTAGAGATTATTAATAAAACGTCTATTCAGTTCAACTTCAAAGATAAGACAGCCTTTATTCTCGATGTATAGCTACTCTATTCAATTGACACTCATATATTGAGCTGAGAACTGAGAACCCTACCAGCGGGTTTATCCTTTTTACCGAGTGGACCTTGCCACTACAGTTCCTTCCTCCTTTAGAACAAACTCTTGAATGAATTCATTATTTCAGACAGCTATTAATTTTCTAGCTTATTACTACTCATGCGAAAACTATTTCTGACGGAATGCGATTAAAATTCAAATCTGAATACAAGAATAATAATAAAACTTATGTATAAACAATCCGAAAGCATTCTTAATCAAAAATATACAAAATCGTGTCTTCTTTGCTTCTTAGGGTTACGTTTACTACGCCTAAGTTGTATGTCTCGAACTATTCGATCATTCCGATGTCTAGAAGTGGATGCGGGACATCCAAATACTTCGCCTGAAACAGACTGGGAATCTATCCTTGGTACTCCTTCCTCAAACAAAAAGGAATCGGCAGCATAGCCGTAAAAATCCGAATCTGAGTCTTCGGACATGACTTCGTCTTCTCTTTTTCGCTTGTTGTTGCAGCGTAGATCTGTGCTGTTGTTTAGCTCTGTCGAAGGCTGTGCTGAACTCTCTCCACATGAAACAAAACGACGAATATATCGTTGGCGAGAGTCATTAGAGATCTTAATCTGACGCTTATGCGCAGAAATGATCCGGCCACAAAGTGAAATCTGTAAAACGTTAGGAGAAATGTTCATTAGAAATTTAGCTGGTAACCATTGTTTTAGATCAGTTTTATTTGAATTCTTGTAGAATACTAAATCTCCATTACGTAAATTAGTAAACAGGTCATGAGTCTTGCTTGCGTTAGTAGAACATGCATGCTGGTCATCATTATTAGATTCTGTCAAATTATACTTAAAACTGCGTTTCGGGTTAATCAAATCCAACGTTGTTTTTGGTCTGTATGAAAGAAGGCGCTCTGAAGGAAAGGTATTGTCCGAGTTCAAGCAGATGTTCCTATAATTCATAAGAAAATATGATATCTGTTCGTCCATGTCTAGTTTTCGTATTGTCGGATCCAGTAGGAACTTCCTCATGACATCTTTAACCAGGCGTACTATTCGTTCTGCCTGTCCATTGCTTTCAGGATGATATGCAGGACTCTTCATAACGACTACGCCCTGGTTCTTCAAAAAATTAGCGAAATGTTCTGAACTAAACGGCGGACCTCCATCCGTGGCTAGCACGTCTGGCAACCCATATCTAGCAAATATAGCAAGGAAAACCTTGATAACTTTTCTGCTATCTGTGCCATACTTCATATGCTCAACTTCCACCCATTTCGTGAAACTATCTACCACCACTAAGAAGACCTTTTTCTCAAAAAAGAAAAAATCAGCATGAAGCCGACTGAAAGGTTTTCTTGTGGGAGTCCAAGACGAATACGGTAGGCG
Organism: Toxorhynchites rutilus septentrionalis; assembly: GCF_029784135.1. Taxonomy (NCBI): domain Eukaryota; kingdom Metazoa; phylum Arthropoda; class Insecta; order Diptera; family Culicidae; genus Toxorhynchites; species Toxorhynchites rutilus. The sequence continues at coordinate 330,111,802 of NC_073746.1, read as the reverse complement.
CCTGGAAACGGCGGTAGTTTCTTGGCAAATGCGACATGATCTGACGAACGTCTCTACATCTCCGTTCATGCCGAACCAGTAAACTGTTCGTCGGGCGAGTTGCTTGATCTTATGCATTCCGGAATGATTTCGATGAAGCAGTTTCAATACCTCTCTCTTCATGGAATCCGGAATTACAACTCTATCATTAAAAAGTATGCAGCCGTCCACTTCCTCCAGATCTCGGTTATGCGAGTAAACGTCCAGGAATCTCTTCTCTATACGGTCCGGCCAACCTCTCCGCAAATACTCCATTATTTTCAGAAGAAATTCGTCCTTTCCCGTCTCAGTTGCTATCCTTTTATAGTCCAGCGGAAACTCACCAGTAAAGTTGAGACTTTTAACATATTCACGATCTATTTCCTTAGGGGTTCCTTGAGAAACCGGGAACCTAGAACAAAAGTCCGCGTTCCCCATTCTTGCCGACGGTCTATAGATTATGTCATAGTCATAGATTGAGAGATCTATTATATAGCGCTGCAACCTGGTAACCGATATAGAATTTCTTCCTTCTTTTCCATAGATGCCAATAAGCGGTTTGTGATCAGTGTAGATCGTAAATTTCTTGCCATACAGAAATTTGTGAAACTTTTTCACTGTGCTGACTACAGCTAGAGCCTCTAAATGTAGAATCGGGTATTTTTTTCTGGGCATCATTGAGCGAAAATGATACGAATGAGATTGGTCTTTCCTCTTCACTCACCACGTGAGCGATTACTCCACCTAAGCCATAGTTGCATGCATCCGTAACAACAATCACAGGTTTTTCAGGGTCGAAGTATTCTAAAAGGTTAGGACTTAATAAAAACTGTTTACATTGATTGAAAACCAAATCGCATTCAGTACTCCAATCAAAACGTACATTTTTCTTTAAAAGTCCATAAAGAACTCTAATCACTAAAGGACAAATTTGGGATGAATTTTGAATAATACGTTATCAAACCCAAGAAAGCCTTAAGTTCTGTAATATTTCGCGGAGCGTGAGCATCACGAATAGTTTTCACTTAGTCTGGGCATGGAAGAAGACCAGTATCGGTCAAAACATGACCTAAATAAGACAATCTTTCTACAAAAAACTTGCATTTTTTAAAGTTCACTTTAATGTTGACCCTAGCTAATCTCTCTAGGACCAAAAAAAGTTTTCTTTTGCAGTCGTCAAAATCCTTCCCCGCAATTAGAACATCATCCAAATAACAGAATACATTATTTAACCCTTTAAGTACCTGATCCATCACTTTTTGGAAGATAGCGACACTCGACGATGCACCCTGCGGAAGTCTGTTTAAACGTAAAGACCTTTTATCGTGTTGATTACCATAAACCTTTTGGATCGCTTTGAAAGCAAAAGCTGAGAATAAGCACCAGCAAGATCCAAAGAGCAAACAGCTTAGAACCAGAGAGAGCTGCGAACAAATCTTGTGGCAATGGTAGCGGGTATTTGTTAGGAATGATCAATTTATTAATAGAAACTTTGCAGTCTATGACAAGTCTTATTCCTTGGTCTTTTTTGATCACCACTACGACAGGCGATGCCCATTCACTCGCCTCAATTGGAGTAATTACACCGTCTTTTTCCAAAGCATCGAGATGCTCGACAACCTTGTCCCTCAATCTCAAAGGCACCTCATACGCCTTCTTAAATACAGGTGTATCGTCTTTGAGAATCAAATCACCCTCAAAACCAATTATCGGATTTAACAAATTTTTATCAAAAACACAAGTGTGGGAAACTTACTTTCTATTTCTACAACAGCTTCTTCTCTTACATCATCATCTGTCATGGCGTTTACACGTTGATCTAGCATCAATGGTCGGACAAAGGTGTTTCTCCATCCACTGTAAAAAATATCCAGCCAGCTACGACCCATCAGCGGCACGAAGTCCTTGTCCACCTGCAGCACTACCATGTAAAGTTCTCTAATGAATCCATTCAGCCGTACAGAGACCCGTATTTTCCCCAAAATGCTAAGCCTATTACCATCAATCACATACAGCTTCTTATGGCTCTCTTCGATTGAGCATTTTCTAAAATTCCGTAAGAAAAGTGTCTCGGAAATAACACTCTCTGCAGATCCGCAGTTAGCTTCCATTGTCAAATTCCTGTTCTGCACTAATGCATTCACATAACACGGTTCGTTCACTCGTCTATTAGCAGCAATCATCATGCATGGAAGATCTTCATCATCAGTATCGAAAGCTAGATCCTTCTTTAATCGCGTAAAAATTCCCGGAATTTGAGAAGAAGATGGTTTAGGAGAACCAATAAACTTCACAGGTCTGTTCTTCCGAGGACTCTGCCTCTTCAATCTAAAGCAATATTTTTTAGTGTGTCCTGTCTTATGGCAAAAGTCGCACGTGAAAATCCTCTCTGAATTCCTGTTTCCATTTCTCCTACTAATGCTTCTACTTCTAGAATAATAAGATCGATCACGATTGAAACTCCTACTCCTGCTGCGGAAGGTTTGCTTAGATGGACCACGCTCCACACGTCTGCCCAACCTGGCTACAATACTGACCCTCTTTTCCTCGTCACGGTTCACAAAACGAGTCCTATCCGACGACAGCTCTTGACTCACAATTAATTTTTCTGCCTTAGCAGCTGTGAGAATATCCTCATCAAATAACCTCTTCTGTAATTGTCGGTCATAGGTTCCGATTACTAGCGCATCACGAATGGCACGATCCTTAAAATCACCAAAATCACACAACTCAGCCAATTGTTTCACGGCAAGCACAAAATCTTCAGATTTCTCATGCTGTCCCTGCCTACGAGTCCAAAATTTATAAGTGTGTATCACGTCAGAGTCTTTCTTATCGTATCTCTTTTTCAATTCATCGGTGATTTGCTTATAGCTCAAATCCCTAACGTTCTGACCCGGAAACAAAAGCTTAACTTGATTATAAATCTCAGTGCCACAAACGGCCAAAAAGAAAATCTTATACTTGTCAGCAGAGTAATTATTATGCTCGAATAAAAACTCTAATTGTTCCAAATACTGGGAAAATTGGATCGTACCCGGTACATACGGTTCAGTTGTCGTGGTTAAAGACATCCTAACAAATATAATGTAAATAAAAGCACAAAGTGCAAAAGTGGAAAATTAACTTCCAGTGTCTTTGTTGATCAAAAATAAAATGATAAAAATCACAATGTTCTTATATATAAATATATCTATAAACAAAACAAAATCACGTACCTATTTACACAGCAATGAACACAAAAAAAAGTTCACCGCAACAATCACTAGTAGCCAAGAACAGCACAATCTTCTCCAACAAGCTACAAGTTCTGGTGTACCAAAACAAAAGCCTCACCGGCAACAGCAAACAGCACAGCAACAACTTCCTCCTGAACGGCGCAGAGCAGACGGATGGAAACAGCTAACAATATTTTTCGTCCAAGGTCGAACGAAATTTCCTCTAGTGCGAAATCACTGGCAAGTCATCAATGCTTTAAAGGTCGATGAACTCTTTATGCACCATCGACAGCCGGTAATTGCTGCATTCAACAGCCAAAATGCCGAAAACTTCACGCCAAAAGCACACAATTACCGGTGGTCGTGAAAAGCACGGAAAGTTGAAAAACTTAATCCTCGTCGCCACTGTAAAATATCAAGGAAACGGTTTAAAAAGACTCTTTCTTAGAGATTATTAATAAAACGTCTATTCAGTTCAACTTCAAAGATAAGACAGCCTTTATTCTCGATGTATAGCTACTCTATTCAATTGACACTCATATATTGAGCTGAGAACTGAGAACCCTACCAGCGGGTTTATCCTTTTTACCGAGTGGACCTTGCCACTACAATATATAAACATTTTCATCGCACTTCTAGATGGATTGACACTATTTGCGTAATTCAAACAGACATTCAAGACACTTACATGTTGTAAACTTATTTTGAAACTATTGAGAAATTAATTTCTGAACATAATTGTTAATATAAAGTAATATTCACTACTTTGTCCCATTTAAGGAGTGAGATTGGGTCAACTTCTTTCATTAAATCGCAGTTCAGTGAAAAAATAATATTTTTCAACAATTCTTCGAACCCTCGTAAGTTTTTCATTGAAGACCATATCTACGTAATCAAAATTGCTTTTTACTCTAATTTACGATAGTTATTCAACAAAAAGTTCAAAGCTATCTTTTTTGACCGATTCTCACCCCTATCGACGGTACTAAAAACTAAAAGAGAAAAAGAAAAATATTATTTGGTACCGGCTCATCAAGCCTAACTCTTTTCATTGTTTTCCTTTTCCTATCCTATCTGGAGATGTAAACAGTCTTTTTGGGGATTACGGTTTTCCCCTGTTTGTATTTTTATTGTTTTGGCCATAAGCCGATGAATCCCAGAATTTGATGATTTTATTGTCTATTATTTTTGTCCTCGCTCTGCCGGTGTCTTGTTTGAATATGATTTTTTTTGCTTATCTTATGGATTCGTCACTTGATTCGCGATAATCCTCATCTATCAGTAGTTCAATATATGTATTTTTCCAGCTAATACAGTGGTAGGCATTCGTTTAGCCGCACCCTATTTTTCCTCAATATTTTTAAAAATAAGTAAATTCTTTGTACAGTTTGGCTCATTAAAAAGACGATTATTGTTTATTTTCATCAAATTCATTCTAAAAAAAAGGATAAAATCACTTTTTGTTTTCTAAGTTATTCAAATATGTGGAATTAGGGTGGACATTCGTTTAGCCGCATACTAAAATTTGAATAAAAGAAAATTTGTGCGGCAAATTTCGAGTCCAATCGGTAGCTAATATTTAGTATGTCCACCTCCATTTTCTATGCATAATCCTGCTGAAAAAAGACATCTTCGATAGCGTTATTGTCAATATGGCCAATCAAAACGTCCTCCAGTAATTGAAGATATTTTTCGGAGTTCATTTGGGTGAAAATGAAACAAATGAGAAGCTTGCTGTGATAGGAAACGGCTCCCCACACTGTCAAATGACATTCCGTCGACCTAAATTGTACCAATAGCAACTGTAACAGTCCGGACCATCCAAATTGAACTTTTTTCGCCGGAAAATACAACATTTCTCCATTCCAGTTTCCATTCCATGTATTGCCGGGCGAAAATAAGATGGTTCTGCTTTTGGGTGGCGGTCAGTTTCGGCTGCCCTTGAGGTTTCTTCCACATGATGTTTGGTGACTCATTCAAGATGCTCGCAATATGCCTCTTCGTTACTGGAACAACCGATTCTGCCTTAATGTATGAGCAAGACATCGTTTCTTGGTTGCTTCGTGTCTTATTCGACTTTTAAGACGCAAAGTAACTTTGGTGTTCCCTTTTGTTGGTCGTATCCCATATTTCTGGCACTATTTAAAGAAATTCCGTACCACTTTCTCAGATAGACCAATTTTTGTTACGATCGAGCGATTAGAAAACTTTTGTTCACTGAATATCTTTATTATTTTCCGCCCCTCTTCCGTCAATAGAATACCTTTCGCCATTTCTTTAAATTCTACGTAAATCACTAATCTGACCAACTTCTTATTTTGCACATCTAATATTTATCTTGTAAATTGAACATTCCCCCTGCGGCTAAACGTATGTCTCGGAAAAAACCACCTTTGAATGTTTATATCCACCGATGCCGCCATGTGTGTGTGATTGTGACGCACATCCTTTCAATAAAAGTGACTTAAATATATTATCACTACATCAAATAAGTATCCCGATAAACAGAACATTCCTAGTTGTTTTGTAAGAGTTTCCATTTTTTATTTTTTTTCAAGTGCGGCTAAACGAATGTCTATCACTGTATACGTCGGGTAAATTTTAGAATGAGTTCAAGTAAAATGCTCGACATTTGCTTCTCCTTTGGTTATCCGAAATTCGCGCTACATCATAGCCCAATATGTTTCGATCGGATGGAGTTCAAAACAGTTCGGTGGGTTCGTAATAATCGCAAATTTCGACCATCATCGTACAAAACGAAAACAGTAAGTCTCCTTGTGAATTCATTAAACAAAAAGCGTCCGGTGATGCGGTCAAACTTCTCTTCAAATTTTTCCTGTACAGTTTCTATCAACGTTGTTCAGCGTGAATCACATTTCTACGTGGTGTGCAATCCCTCTATCTGCTAGGTATCGATATACTCGACGCCTACGAGCTGTGGTCAGAGCCCATCAGCAATGATTGCAATCATATCATCAGTCCTGCAACCACTCTAGAGTCACTCAAAGTGAAATATCCAGGAGTATTTCGAAGCGAGCTAGGAGTGTGCACTAAAATCAAAGTAAACCTCGAGCTGAAGGTAGATGCAGTTCCAATTTTCCGTCCCAATTTTCCAATTGCGTATTCCACTTACAACGCAGTGGACAGTGAGCTGGACAGACAATATTCAGTCAAATAGACCTTTCTGATGCCTTCCTCCATGTGGGAATTGTTTTTTTAATGATGATGGTCCCACCTCATTCCCCTGCAAAGGTTTGAGCGAGACGAGTTATCTTATTGATAATAATTATATTACGGTATTTATATTTTTTCATCAACTAACCAGTGAGCAAATTAAATTGAACAAGAAAACGGACTGGTTATCTCGCAGACATAGATTACTAAACGGAAGAACAATTTAAGCCATTATCTAAACGTATTTATTCCATGGCATGTCGAGAGAATTTCCAACCCGGGAAGACCCTAGACCGATCTGGAATTGAACCCAATACCTATGTCAGTATTAGCCAAGAATTTACAAGGAATTCCCACTTTATCAGATCCCCGGCTACGGTACTATCGTTTCCGAGTTCGAGCAGCTGAGCATACCCAAGTCTAATTCTAGCCGATACTTCAGGCCCATTACTTATCCCAAGGCATGTCAAGAAAGTTTCCAACCCGAAAAAATCCTTGACCGATCAGGAATTGAACCCGATACCTATGTCAGCATTAGCTCTGAATTTACAAAGGAATTCCGGCTTTACTAGATACCCGACAACGACCTACTAATGCGATCATTTTCGAGACCAGACAGCTAAGCAAACCTAAGCTTAATTCCAGCCGATACTTCAGGCCTTACATTCAACCTAGGGTGTAACGTGTCAACCCGAATCTGCAATGAGATCTGCCACAACACAGAAAAATCTTGTTATAATCATCTGTTGAGAAGATGAATTTACAAGTATTCCGATTGAGCTATCCCTAGTTTCACTTCACTTCAAACCTCAATTGAGTTAATCAAGGTTAATGTTGAGAAAAAACTGGGTCAAGACTACGAGGTAAAGATACCAGAAGCATTGAGACCGACGAACAAAATGATAGGATTTAGCGAAGAAATGAATGAAAATGATTTGAAAGTTGCGTTGTTGAAACAGAACCCTTTGTTGGACAAAACCAAACATTTCAAAGTAAGAAAAATCTATTGTAATAATAAAATGAAATATAATAAATACAGTGCTATAATAGAAGTCGATGGGGATACTTATAATAAAATGATAGAGACTAAATCAGTATTTTGCGGGTTTGAAAAATGTCGAGTTATTGATGGATTGAGGATTCTAAGATGCTTCAAATGCTGTGAATATGGTCACAAAATTGTCGACTGCCAAGCAAAACACAGCGTGTGTCCGAAATGTGGCAAAAATCATGAATTCAAGGACTGTACATCCGAAGAAATTCAATGTTCAAATTGTAACAAAATTAAAAACGAACGAAGAATAGACATAGATACGAAACATTTCGAGTGGAGTACAAAATGCCCTATATTCCTCCGAAACTACGAGAGGAAGAAGGAACAGGTGGACTTCTCTATTTAGCCACCCAAGAAAGGAGAATTGAAAAACTATGATGCGCTTTATCTAAATGTGGCTGGATTACGGACACACTTCGACGAAATAGAAATATTGTTGTCCAATGAAAAACCGAAATTATTAATAATGGTTGAAACACATTTAACGGAATTGACTGATCTGAATGGATTCAATGTAGTTGGATACACAATGATCAATTGTTTGTCGAGATCTGCCCATACTGGAGGCGTATCTATGTATATTTCGAACCTTTTATATTTTAAAGAAATGTTCAATGGAACATATGGGGACAATTGGTTTCTAGCCGTTGAAGTCAGAGGATGCAAAATTTCAGGAATATACGCTGGAATATACCATTCGCCTAGTGCTAGTGACAAGGACTTCTTAGAATTTTTGGAAGATGCATGGCTACAGCACATACAAGTATATGAACAAAAAAGGATTGTCATAACTGGTGATTTTAACATTGATTGGGACGAGTAAGGAAATCTTTTGAATTAAAAGCAATCACCCAAGCCGCTGGATTCAGACAAAGAATAAATTATCACACTAGAATAACCAGAACATCTTCGACGACCATTCGACCATTCGACCACTTAGTATTTACGAATTTCGACGATGGTGTGATTGAAATTTTTTACAATAGCAAAATCTCGGATCATGAAACAATTGGAATGGTCTACCATTTTTCTGATGTTGACTTTTCTGAAATAAAAAAGGAAAAATCATATAAGTGTTGGAACAATTATTCAAAACGAATATTGCAATCTGTTTTACAGAACAAAATAACTCCGATTGGAGAACGAATCTCTCTTCATGATGTTGCAAAAAATCTAGAAGAAGCGCTTTGTTCTTCAATGAAACAGATAATTTCCGGTAGTCAGACTGCCGTTCCAGTACTCAGAAATATTAGTAACAAAGCCTGGTATAACTCTACGTTGGCTAACATAAAGAGACGAAGAGATTATTACTTAATAAAAGCTAAACGCACAAAAACTATTGGAAATTGGAGCACGTACAGAATATGGAGAAATATTTATGTACGTGAACTTAAGCATTCCAAGAATAAATTCATCCAAAATGAGATAAATACAATACAGCATGATCCGAAGAAGCTATGGAAAAAAATCAAATCTTTATGTAATCCAGGCGGCAGCAAGGATATCGACATTGAGTTTCACGGTAAAAAGGAAAATAACAATATAACACTATCAACATGGAAACTATTAGGAAGGTAGTAATGGATTTGAAAAACTGTGCAGGTGTTGAGAATATCAATAAAACCATATTAGTAGATGCATTTGATCTAATCAAAGAAAATCTACTATATATAATAAATGAATCTATGCTTCGTGGCGAATGCCCTCATAGTTGGAAGAAATCTGTTGTCATACCGATTCCAAATAATCCGAAATCGTCCAAGCCAGAAGACCGGAGACCAGTTAATATGTTGCCATTATACGAAAAGATCCTCGAAATCGTTATCAAAGACCAACTGTTGGAACATATAACGAAAAATGGAATTCTGGTTGAGGAACAGTCAGGGTTCAGGAAAAACCACTCTTGTGAAACGGCTCTCAATTTATTACTCCTGAAATGGAAACAGGCTATCGAAACGAAAAAAATAGTATTGGCTGTATTTATTGACTTGAAGAGGGCTTTTGAAACAGTAGATCGAATGAAATTACTTGATTTGCTTTCCAATTATAATGTAACTGGACCTGTATTGAACTGGTTTGAAAGTTACCTGAACGGGCGAACACAAATCACTATTTACAGGGACAGTGAATCATCGGTGGGACCAGTGAATCTGGGTGTACCTCAAGGAAGTGTTCTGGGGCCGCTGCTTTTCTTGCTTTATATTAATGACATCAAACAGGTGTTAAATGACAGTGACGTAAACTTGTTTGCTGACGACACAGTGATATTCATTGTTGCTGAGACATTGCAAGATTGCTTCGTCAAGATGAACCGTGAACTGCAAAACTTAGACGAATGGTTGAGATGGAAAAAACTTAAGTTAAACATTAGCAAAACAAAGTATATGGTAGTATCGACACGCAATCTTGACAGTGATAGTCTTAGTATAACTATCGATGGGCAAACTGTGGAAAGAACAACTTCAATCAAATATCTTGGCGTTATTCTTGACGAAACGCTGCGCTTCGACGAACATATAAACTATACTATAAAGAAGGCAGCTCAAAAATATGGAGTGCTTTGTAGAATTAATCGATTCTTGACCTTTGAAAGTAAAATTACCATCTACAAAGCATTGATCGCTCCACATTTCGATTATTGTGCATCTGTGCTATTTCTCGCAAATAAGAGGCAAACGAATAGAATGCAAATTGTTCAAAACAAGGCCATGCGTTTGATATTGAGATGCGATCGACTTACTCCATGAAGATTTATGCTTGAATGCCTACAATGGATGTCAGTGGGACAGCGTATCAAATATTGCACTCTTACGTTCATATATAAGATGGTTAGCGGCATGACACCGAACTATTTACAAAACACGATAACGTATGGAACAGATATGCACCGATATAACACAAGGCAAGCAAGTGACCTCAGAACCATGAACTTTCGAATGTCATGTACCTAAAACTCACTTTTTTATAAAGGATATCGCCTGTATAACACATTACCAAATGAAGCAAAGACAGCAACAAGCCTTCGAATATTCCGTAGTATTTGTAAAGAGTTTTTGAAGCATGATTTAGATTTTTGACCCTGCATATAATTAATGTTAGTGTGTAAGATGACGAAGTTTAACGGATATTTGTATTTTCTTATCTTTAGACTATAATGATGATGGTTAACTTAAACAATATTTGTGAAATCTTCAATAAAGGGTGTGTCACATCAAATTGCATCACGGAAAAAACGCTGTAGAAATTTAATTTTTACGAATTATACCTTCAGCTTTCGCTTATAATCAGATAAGAGTGTATAAATCACGTTGGCCATGCTTCACTGTCAATTTTTCGTATATTTTGAAAAATGTCGTCGAACGAAAAAGAGCGTCGTGAATTAATCCTGTGCACTCATTTCGAGAATCCGGAGTTGTCACATCGGGACCTCGGTAAGATGCTGGGAATCGTCCAATCCACGGTCAGCAGAGTACTAAAACGATACTTCGAGAATCTAACCATCGACCGGAAGGTGAAGAACGGCAAAAATGAATGCTCCGTCAGTGAAAAAGATCACAAGCGCGTAGTTAAGCAGTTTAGACGTGATCCGAGAAGTTCGGTCCGGGATGTCGCCAATAAGCTGAATTTGTCAAGTTAATTCGTCCAGCGGACCAAGCAGCGGGAGGGCCTGCGTACATACAAGGTTCAGAAGGCTTCTAACCGCGACGAAAGGCAAAACATGGTGGGGAAGACGCGAGCCCGGAAGCTGTACACCGAAATGCTGACAAAGCCGCATTGCCTAGTAATGGACGACGAAACCTACGTCAAAGCGGACTTTCGTCAGCTGCCGGGCCTGTTGTTCTTCTCCGCAGAGGACAAATTCAGCGTTCCGGAGGAGATTCGCGAGCAGAAACTATCCAAGTATGCCAAAAAGTACATGGTGTGGCAAGCGATCTGCTCTTGCGGAAAGCGGAGCGCCCCCTTCGTGATGACCGGCACGGTAAACGGGCAGGTTTACCTTAAGAAGTGCCTACAGAAGCGCTTACTACTACTATTGAAGCAGCACGAGGGCTCGACCATCTTCTGGCCGGATCTCGTTTCGTGCCACTATTCAAAGGACGTGTTGGAGTGGTACGAAGCCAACGGGGTCACCTTCGTGCCAAAGAAATGAACCCGCCCAATGCGCCGGAGCTTTGCCCAATAGAGAAATATGGGGCGATTATGAAGCAGGCCCTCCGAAAGAACCCAAAAGTTATCAAATCGGAGGCGGACTTCAAGAGAAAATGGATTTCTGTTCATAAAAACTACAACCTGACGGTGTACAGAACCTTATGGACGGGGTAAAGAGGAAGGTGCGAGCATACGGGCTTGGGCTCGAAGTACGAATAAAAAGAAAATGCCAAAAGTAGTTTAATAGTTTTTATTTTACTGTCAAAAACTTTCAAAAGGATCGGTCTACTGGGCGAATTTCTACAGCGTTTTTACCGTGATGCAATTTGATGTGACACACCCTTTAGCTTGAGTCCGCGCGCGTTAGCACACATAGACAACTTGAGATAGAACATATGCAAAAACAATTCTTTTTAATGAAAGCATTCAAATGGGTTTAATGTGGAAACCAGAGGTAAGCTAGGGATAGCTCAATCGGAATACTTGTAAATTCATCTTCTCAATAGATAATTATAACAAGATTTTTCTGTGTTGTGGCAGATCTTATTGCAGATTCAGGTTGACACGTTTATACCCCAGATTGAATGTAGGGCCTGAAGTATCGGCTGGAATTAGGCTTAGGTTTGCTCAGCTGTCTGGTTTCGAAAACGATTAACAGACCGTTGTCGGGTATCCAGTGAAGCGGGAATTCCTTTGTAAATTTTAGGCTAATGCTGACATAGGTATTGGGTTCAATTCCTGATCGGTCAAGGATTTTTTCGGGTTGGAAATTTTCTTGACATGCCTTGGGATATGTAAAGTAATGGGCCTGAAGTATTGGCTAGAATTAGGCTTGGGTTTGCTCAGCTACCAGAACTCGGAAACGATCTCAATTGCAGGCCGTGACCGGGGATCTGATAAAGTGGGATTTCCCTTGTAAGTTCATGGCTAATATTGACATAGGCATGGGGTTCAATTCCCGATCGGTCCAGGGTCTTCCCGGGTTGGAAATTCTCTCGACATGCCATGGGTTAAATACGTAAAGTTGATAACATAAATTGTTCTTCAATTAGGAATCTATGTTTGTAATATAACCAGTCCGTTTGTTTTGTTTTTTACTTCAATGTGCTTACTGGTTATTTTAATAATTGTTACATAAAGATCAACAAGAGAACTCGTACAGCTCAAACTTTTTGAGGTGATCATCATCATTATTTCATTATTTCATAAAACGAGGAAATTATTGTCTTTTGAGTGTATGTGTGTCCGTGTATTTTTCTTGTCAAGACTATGGTGATGGTGGTATTTTTTTTTTGCTTTTATATATATCTTAGTTATTCAATTAAATTTAAAAAATAATTGTGAAGTCTGCAATAGTTTGAGCCCGCGCGCGTTGGCAAACATAGAGAAACGTGAGATTGAACAAAAGCAAAAGAATTTTTGATCGAATAAAACAAAGTCATTCCAAGGGGTTTAATGTGGAAACCTGAGGTAAGCTAGGGATAGCTCAATCGGAATGCTTGTAAATTCATCTTCTCAACAGATAATTATATCAAGATTTTTCTGTGTTGTGGCGGATCTCATTGCAGATTCAGGTTGACACGTTTATACCTCAGGTTGAATGTTGGGCCTGAAGTATCGGCTGGAATTAGGCTTAGGTTTGCTCAGCTGTCTGGTCTCGAAAACGATTAACAGACCGTTGTCTGGTATCCAGTGAAGCGGGAATTCCTTTGTAAATTCTAGGCTAATGCTGACATAGGTATTGGGTTCAATTCCTGATCGGTCAAGAATTTTTTCGGGTTGGAAATTTTCTTGACATGCCTTGGGATATGTAAAGTGATGGGCCTGAAATGTCGGCTAGAATAAGGCTTGGGTTTGCTCAGCTACCAGAACTCGGAAACGATCGCAATTGCAGGCCGTGGCCGGGGATCTGATAAAGCGGGATTTCCCTTGAAAATTCATGGCTAATACTGACATAGGCATTGGGTTCAATTCCCGATCGGTCTAGGGTCTTCCCGGGTTGGAAATTCTCTCGACATGCCATGGAATGAATACTTTAGACAAAGGCTTAAATTGTTCTATCGATTAGTAATCTATGTCTGCGGGATAACCAGTCCGTTTTCTTTTCAATTTAATGTGCTCACTGGTTAGCATGATGTAATAAACTCAGTAACTCAATTATTATCAATAAGATAACTCGTCCCGCTCAAGCCTTTGTAGGGGAAAGAGGTGGGACCATCATCATCTTTTTAATAAAAAAAAATAACTCCGGTTTCCACATTAAACCCCTTGGAATGCTTTTATTTTATTCGCGGAAAACTACTTTTGCTTATGTTCGATCTCAAGTCTTTCTATGGTTGTCAACGCGCGCGGGCTCAAACTATTGCAGACTTCACAATTATTTTATTTTTAAAATTTAATTGAAAAACTAAAATGAAATTAAAACAAAACCAATCAATACCATCATCGTCATAGTCTCAAGATAAAATGCATAAAATAAGAAATAAAACAAACAAATACACACACAGACCATAATTTACTCGTTATATGAAATCATGATGATGGTCCCCTCACAAAAGTTTGAACAGAACGGGTTCTTTCTTCTAATAATTATAATTATAAATTTACTTTAATATAAATCTAACCAGTTAGCATATTGAATAAAAAAACAAAAAACTGACTGATTATATCACATGCATAGATTCGTAATCGCAAGAACAACTTAAATCATCATCTGTACGTATTTATTCCATGGCGTGTCGAGAGTTAGCCTTGAATTTACAAAGGAATTCTCGCTTTACTAGATACCCGACAACGACCTACTAATGCGATAATTTTCGAGACCAGACAGCTGAGCAAACCCTAGCCTAATTCCAGCCGATACTTCAGGTCCTACATCTAACCTAGGGTATAACGTGTCAACCTGAATCTGCAATAAGATCTGCCACAACACAGAAAAATCTTGTTGTAATTATCTGTTGAGAAGATGAATTTACAAGTATTCCGGTTGAGCTATCCCTAGCTTCACTCCGGTTCCCACATTAAACACCTTGGAAAGCTTTTATTTTTTTCGCGGAAAACTGCTTTTTAAGTGTTTCAATGCGCACGGACTCAAACTATTGTTTAAATTAAATTCAAGTCTACGATTAATAGAGAAAAAAGTTGTCAAATTAAACAAACTTATAACTTACCATCATCATCATAGTCATAAGATAAGAAACACAAATATCCGTTATAACTTCGACATTTTACATACTAAAAATGGTTAACATTGATTTTATACTGGGTTAAAAATCTAAATCATATTTCAAAAACTCTTTACAAATACTACGAAACGTTCGAAGGCTAGTTGCTGTCTTTGCTTCATTGGGTAATGTGTTGTACAGTCGATATCCTTTAGAAAAAGTGATTTTTGGGTACACTACATTCGAAAGTTCATGGTTCTGAGGTCACTTGCTTGTCTTGTGTTATATCGATGCATATCTCTTCCATACGTTATCGCGTTTTTAGATAATTCGGTGTCATCTTATATATGAACGTAAGCGTACAATATTTAATACGCTGTCCCACTGACATCCATTGCAGGCATTCGAGCATAAATCTCCGTGGAGTTAGTCGATCACATCTCAATATCAGGCGCATCGCCTTGTTTTGCACAATTTGCATTCATTGTATTTGCCTCTTATTTGCGAGAAATAGCACAGAGGCACAATAATCAAAATGTGGAGCAATTTCAAAGGTCAGGAATCGATTGATGAGAACAGCCGCAATTTACTTACCATCAACACCCACCATGAATTGTATCGCTATAACCGCCTTCCCTTAGGAGTCAAAACAGCAGCAGGTGCGTTCCAGCAACTAATCGACACCATGCTGGCGGGTCTTCCGTGTGCTTCTGGTTACCTTGATGACGTTTTCGTGAGAGGTGAAACAGTGGAAGAACATCTAGCCAATCTCCGTGCAGTATTCAAGCGTATTCAGGATTTTGGCTTCACGATCCGCCCAGAAAAGTGCACATTCACTCAACGCTAAATAAAATATCTGAGTTGTCTACTAGACCAAAACGGACTATGCCCAGATCCGTCGAAGATTCGGGTCATCACCGACATGCCACCACCAACCGACGCTAAAGGAGTTCGTTCCTTCCTGGGAGCAATCAATCACTATGATAAATTCGTACCCAGCATAAGATCCCTTCGCTTCCCACTTGATGAACTTCTCAAAGGCGAAACTAAATTCAGTTGGACGCCGGAATGCCAGAATGCATTCCATAAATTCAAGCAAATACTTTCAATCTGACCTCCTGTTGACACACTACAACCCGAACCTTGATATCATCGTATCAGCAGCAGGGTTACCATAATAAAATCTGTGTTTTTGGTCTCAACAAATATTTTCATCTGTGTTTTTTCTCAGAAAATCTTTATCTGTATCAACCCTTTGCGGTCGTTTGTCTGTTTTCAGCCACCACAACAAGGAAGTATACTTATATTATAATTTATGCAACAATGTATCAGGTCACACGTTTTCTAACCAAATTTCAATGTGAATCAAAAATAAGTACGGTACTCAGTATAAACAAAAATTGGCATCCATGCTAAAAGGTGAAAGATGCCAAACTTATTATTTTTGTGATACATGCGAAAGATATCGCACGAAGAAGAATTATAGCAAATATTTTTCAAACATGAACATAAAAACATTGTTCAGTAAATACTTATCAGAAATTTACAAAAAATAAGGGAATCTCGTTTATCTTTCATAATCTCACAAAGTTATACATCACTGCTTTATCATGTAAGAAAAATTCCGACCAGTACGACACACATGTCGAATACGACAGTAAAGGGTTAAATTTAAAAGTTCAATCTAGCCATAACTAATAATGGATATTTTGAAAAATCTGAAAATCTGTATGAAAACCAAAAAAAATCTCATCTCTCCAATCTTTACCGAGCTCCTGCGCGATCCGCAAGCGCTTTAAAATGGAACGATTTTGCCGCTCAACTTGGCCATTCATCTGAGGCCAATAAGGTATTGTATTCACGAGTTTCATACCGTGCTCCTCACAAAAAGTCCTAAGGTCCTAAAGACTAGGAAATTGCGGACCATTATCTGCTTTAATCAGTGATGGTAGGCCGAAACGGCTGAATATCATCTTCAAATTCTCAATCGTATTTTTGGAATCAGTACACGTTATTTCGCATATCTCTAAATAGCGACTATAGCAATCGACAGCGACGAGCAAGTATTGACCATCCGTGAGTGGTCCGAGGTAGTCAATTGAAATATTCCCCAGGGTCCAGAAGGTAACTCTTCACGAAGCATGGACTCAAGAACATCAGGAGCTGACACTAAAACACAACCTTGGCAATTTTTCACGAACGACTCTACATCAGCGTCCATTTTCGGCCACCATACAGCTGTACGTAGGTGTGACTTGATTAGATTTACTCCAGGATGTCCATCGTGTGCAGTGCTGATAATCCGATTACGCAAATAAGCAGGAACTACTATGCGATCTCCTCTCAGCAGTACGCCTCCGACGTTGCAGAGCTCTAAAGAAATAACACGGTAAGCGACAGGTAATAAATCAAAGGTTTCATTATCCAAACATTTGAAAACGTTCGCAATATCCGCATCGTCTCGCGTAGCCTCAAGCAATTCCGACCAGGTAACAGCCACAGTGGTGGCACTAACAGCCGCTATATGATGTACAATAATTTCTTCTGCTGAGTCGAATGGTTCCGGAATTGAAATGGAGAGACGCGAAAGTGCGTCAGCAGCATTTTGATCCCCTCTTATACGAGGGTCGCTCAAAAAATTAGTTTCAGTGCCTCAGAAAACGCGGAAAAATAAAGTTAGGACAAAAAAGAAGATGAAGCGTAATCTACGATTCATTTTCTATTATTCTACATTTATTCCCGGTGATGAAACAGGCATTCGGCGGTCAACGATTCGATAACACTGAAGAAATTCGTGACGCAGTTACATCGTACTTAAAAAAGTTGGACGCTACGCACTTCGCACTCGGAATAGAAAAACTCGTGCCACGCTATGAAAAATGCCTCGAACATTACGGCGATTATGTAGAAAAATAGAAAATAAAACGTAGATTACGAAAATCACCTTGATTTTTGTCCTAACTCTATTACCGCGATTTCTGAGGCACTGAAGCTTATTTCTTGAAAGACCTATGTATATTGCTGACGGAATGTCCGGCGGTGTGCCCCAAACGGATGAGATTTACACTGACCTGTCCGCCGCCTTTGACAAAATCAACCATGATATTACAGGGCGTAAATTGGATAAGCTTGGCTTCAACGACAATGTTCTTCATTGGCTTACATCATATTTGGTCGGACGCTCCCTCGCTGTTAAAATAGGCAATTGTTTCCCCGCAGAATTCCCTGCTACATCAGGAATACCTCAGGGAAGACATCTCGGCCCTCTGATATTTCTAATCTATTTTAATGACGTAAATTTCGTCCTGGAGGGCCCTCATCTTGCATTCGCTGATGATATGAAAATATTTTTCCTCGTTAACAACAACTAGAAATTTTCCAGAAATGGTGCGTGGAAAATCGTATGACGCTGGATCCATGCAAATGTTCCACGATAACTTTCACAAGAAGAAAAGATCCTATTCGCTACAATTATTCTCTCGACGATGCTCCGCTAACTAAACACGACTGCGTGAAAAATCTAGGAGTGTATTCTGACTGTAAACTGAATTTTAAAACACATGTCAACTACGTGGTTGGAAGTATTATTGGATTCATCGTAGTATTGGATTCATCATGTGCACTGCGAGGGATTTCACCGATGAACACTGCCTTAAATCTATGCTCAGCGCTCAAGTCTGGAATAGTGTTCAGTAATTTGGAATCCGCACTATCTGAACGGAGTCCACAGAATCAAAGCCGTACAAAAGCAATTTGTTCGGTTCGCTGTAAGATGATTACCCTGGAGTAAACCTCATCAGCTACCTAGCTATGAAAGCCGGTGCCAACTAATGGCTATAGACACGTTGCACGTGCAAAGAGATTTGGACCGCACCTTATTTGTGTATGATGTGCTATATTGGCTAGGACAGAATGCCCAATGATTCTGGAGAACATTAACCTTCTGGTTCAATCTCTAGCTTTACGGGACCACGCATTCCTCCGAGTTCCTTTCCGTCGTACCAATCATGTGTAACTTCTGGTTTCGACTTCCACTACTCATGAAATGCGGTGCGGCAACAATTTACAGAACAAATACGTCATTTTCATTATTATCATTAGTGCAAAACTCCGCCTGTTGATAACGATTAAATAAATAAATAAATAAACGTCAAGATCGATTTTTTATAAAGATTTCGGCAATTTGTACTTTGAATATATAAGCGATAAACTTTGATAATTGTTTATGTCTCTGGTGAGCAACCATATGGTTTTCGCACCAAATGATAGCTAAATTTATTAGCTACTACTTACCATCAATTTCATTCAATCAAATAAACCAAATAAACGAAAGGGACAAAGGAAGGTAATAAATTTAAATTTATAAATACGCATGGTCTCGATAAAAGCATGTCATCAAAATGAACCATCTCTCTGCTATATGTTTGGGATTATTTATTGATTGAGCTTACATAGTGAATATCATGTAAAAATAGATGCATCCAAAACTTGTGTATTATTTGGCAAGATTGTTGTTAGATAGTTAGGTATGTTCGATCAGATTCGCACGGCGCTCGGCAAGGGCTCTTCTACTTCTACTGCCTTCTTCTTCTCTCACGTAATACTGTTCGTATCGAAAAACTCGTCTATATCAAAAATATTTTTTTGTTTCACGTTCGCAAAGTGACCATTCTCTCGGTCACGATGAAGCACGCACACACACCCGGAGGAGAGTGCAGCGCAAATCTGCTCGAAGCGTTTTTATTGCATTCAAATGCCGAAAAAGTTGTTTGTTGTTAGTACGAGAGTGAGCATATGTTTTTTTTTTTTGTTTTCAAATGAGCAATTATATAGTATTCGTTAGAGCAAATCGTTTACAAACTAGTTGTGGGATATCTATTTCAAAATGCACGCGTTACATAAGATAAAAGACACACTGTCTGAGAATCTTGTATGATGTTTTTGTTGTTTTAAATATTGGCTTGGCAAAATGCGTTAAAATGGATTCAGGTGAAATTAGATTTCGAAAGTTGCACACAGTTCTTTTTTTTCACGTAGAGTTTCTCACTCGACTTATAAGTTATTAAAACAAATAGAATGGTAAAAATGAGCTAACAAGCGCTCAACAAAACACGAATAGAGACGTTATAGCCAAATAAAACGATCTTATTCTTTTTCTTCTTTTCTTGCCTCTGACTAGGAAGTGGTTAAATGATAAAGTTTAAAACAGATTTAACGCGGGTAGAGGGACTCGTTTGCTGACTTGGTCCTTGGTTGGAAGTTTTAGTTTAGTTACGTTAGTTATAATGATCACAAAACGTCGATACTGCTTCGATAAGATTGTCGGGTGCAATTTTTGCTTAGTAAGAATTATCGTAGCTTAGGTAGGAAATAGCTCTTATTAGTAGATTCTTTTTTTTTCTTTTTGGCAACATATTTCGCTAAATTTGAGTCATTTCATGACTGAGGGTGATTGTTATATGAATGATTTTTTTTACGAGAGGAAAACCACAAATAACTTAAAACCGCTACGAAAATAATGGACTATACGCATGATGAGTGGCTTTTTTTCACGGATGTACTTTTTCGCTGTTTTATCGTATAAGTACTTCAGGATAGTTTTAGTGAGAGTATGATGGTTCGCTCGGAACAAACAGTTGAATCAGGTTGGTGCAGTTTCATCAAATGATTCAATACCTTTTCTTTTATCTACATTTGATAATAAATGAAAAATCTTATAATGTGAACACTTGATTTGAGCCGATAACATGTTAAGATTCGTTTCCAAATCGATACGTTACAGGGCGTTACCCTTCTAGGTTCTGCGTTATGCCGTTTGTTCGTAACTTGAGTAAAGGTTGTATCCAACGCAAACGGATTAAAAACCTGTAACCATCTCCAATCATGATTAGTTCCGAGTTCAAATTAAGTCAATGTTTCCCCACTATTGATTGTTAACTCATCCACAATATTGATACAGTCAAAAATCGTCGGAGATAGAGAGTGGTCACAAAATGAGTCAGTCGTATATGTTTGCTTTAGTTCCCATTCTCTCCTTCTGCGCAGTTAAATGATTGGCTTTATTCTAATATGAATAACTTGGACCACACTACATATATATATAGTTGAAATGTTTCGGGGCGAAGAAGAGTACAAATGCGACAACGAAATCTCCCCAACAACGCCAACGCGAAATTTAATCGGCAAGCATCACTCGAAACCGTTGCTAGCGGGAAGTGCGGGAATAGAATCGATGCTGCAATGTTGGAGTCTGAGCAATACTAACATAAATATATATATCCTTATTATTTGTCACAGTTTTCAGCTATTGTTTTGTAATCATTGTACGAAACCATACTTATACGTCAAATAAATAAAATATGTATTCTGAGACTATCCGTAATGCTATTGATTATCAGTCAGGGTCGTTGGCATAACCGTAGGCCAGGCAATTTTCGCGTCCACCCGCTTGTAGGCAATCATACAGTGTTTACCACATGCAGCCATCCGCACATCTTGCGGACACTCGTTATCTTGTAAAAGAGTTTCTGAAAGAAAGTAAAATATTATCTATTTTCGATGTCCCAAATCAGTTGCAAGCACAATTAATTACCTTCTCCATCAATCAACTTGAAAAGCCCATAATCCTGCGCGTTGGTGATCCGAGCTTTATGAGCAATAATTCGGCACACCTCTTTCGTCGTTGTATGAGGTCTGATCGGTAAAGTACGCGTCTGAATGGAGCCGTTGTATTCGTCAGGTATAATCACTCTCAGCACAGATGAACACTCCGGTATTGCCGATGACACTTGCTGTGGATTCAGATGGCTTTAGTAGAGATTACGTTCTAATAAAATTATAACCGATCAAACTTACTTCCATCGAACCCGGGATTCCCTCGTGCTCGTGCAGGGAGAAGTTCTTCAGCACATGCACGGCACTGCAGAGCGCTGTCAGGTAGTAGCCAGCCTCACCGCTGAGTAACGATGGCTGAATCAATCCCCACATGTACTCGGCCTCGATTTCAGCCCCAATGAAACCGCAGTGCGCGACCACTAGCACTAATACTGGTAGGAAATCATCCGCACTTAACTGTTGCCCGTTGCAACAGTTGGTTGCTTCGAAAATGGTCGACACAGCCGTCAGCAGAATATCGAGCTTCTCCAGTGGTAGCTCTGTCTCCTGTAGGCGCACGAACAGCGAGGAAATTTGCCGCAAAGCACTTGGGTTGGGCGGCGTCACGGTGTTCTGATCCAAGGGAAACATTCATATAATGGGTAGTTCGGAAAGTAACAAAGCATTTATTTTGATGTAAGATTAGACTTTCGAGAACATATTGAGGGTATAAATTGAAAAACATAGCCCCCTCTTTATCTGCGGCGTTCTAGACTGCAACACATTTTTCCCATCACTGATGTGCAGAGACGTGCTCCACATGCTACAGGAACCTCTCGACGGCGGGATCAATTTTATAGAGCTCCAATACCTTCACGAGAAACGTGTAACGAGTAAGAAGCTTTCCTATACTGACAAACCTGTTTTTATAGGGACCGCAAAAAAAAACGTATAAATAAATCGTACTAAACTTCACCAATAGCTTTCAAAAAAAAGTGTTGGCTACACAATTTGAAAAATATTTTTTATGCGCTTGATAGGGAACGCCCAAATTAAGAAAATAACCCAAATCCTAATAATTCTATTCGTGATCAACATTCGATTTCCTTTTTTCACTTTAATAAGCGGCCTACTCACTTGCGCAGATCATGAAATCAACACTTTGCTCTCTTTGCTCCTAATGACACCTTAAAACAAACAAAACTAAGCATGAGCATGGGAATTAGCTGACACAGTCCCTATGTAGAGCGATGAAATACATATCAAAGATAGAAAAAAAAAAAGACCGATTACTTTTTATTTTTATTCGCACAAAATCAGGTTTTACTGTATTCGATATAGGCCATGTTGAGGTTCCGCTGGTTGTAAAGTGCTTGTCCGACTATGACTGCGTCGATGATAACCTAGTCTCTGCACCCATGCGTGTATCTCCTGCATCATTTTTGCGATTCAGTGCAAACTTAGAAAAATCGGAAAAAAATCCTTTCTAAATGCAGTGGTACTATCCAGGTATCACTAGAAACTGATTTTATAGTACCTTATCATCATAAAAGTACATCTTGAAGTAAAATATTTTCATACAAAATTCGTTATTCAAAAAGTTAACTTGATATATTGAAAAAAGTTGAATTATTAACAACGTTTTTTCAAGTGGTCACATTCAAATGCGATGAAAAATGCGTGTCAACTTATTCGAATTGATGTGTTTTACCACTCTTAAATGCATCATGTTGAATTAGAATATACTATCCCCGCCGATACCTGAGCTCTAACAGCGTTCGAGATGTTCTTCAGTATTCATATAAAGAGGGTCTGAAAAAAATTCTGGGCAATTTCCGCCCAAACGATGACACGATAAAAAGAAGAAAAAAGTGCTATGACGCCCAATCGCACCAGCCATTACATCTTGCAGCATCGTTCAAGTCAAAGCATCGCACGCACCGAGGCGCCAGACCCAAGTCAAACAGATGTATTATTTGCTTTGTTTATATTCAATACAAGACGTGGTGTTCGAAATTTATAAACCGGAAATATTTATTTTTGTTTGACCAAATCACATAATTATGATTGATAAACGTATGGAAAAGGTATACATAGTGAAGATTGATGTTATTGTTTGTTTTTAACATTTTTTTTTATTTTTATTTTCGGTTACTAACACCAACTTTTTTAACTCCTCCGGGAGAAAGTGAATCTCACCAGGGCTGCGCAGAAAAAGCAATGGATTGAGCATATGTTGGTTTGGTTTGGTATGGTTTGGGAACTTCAGTCGTTCGAATTTTATTTTTTTTTATTTTTATTTTTAATATTTCTTCAACTGACTTTTTTTGTCTTCTTATACTCTACGAACAAAATTTCACACAATAAACAATACAAACAGTTATCGTCTTGAATAGAGTCGTTGTTGAAACGTCTTAGTAGTCAAGTAAAAATCAAATAGCTCAAAATTGTCATTAAAAATACTGCACATATATAGAATTGGTTCATGTTGTGCATATTCTACATTTCGTGTACCAAGCTGTAAGAAATTTCGCTGTCGCAGTCTTCTCTCTGGTACATAGAAATTGATTTCGGCGAGGATATTCGGGGCATCAATTTCTCCTTTCAGCACTTTCGCCATAAAAACTGCTTGAGCTACAGATCGTCGTTTTTCAAGGGTGTGAAGACCGAGAAGGTGGCACCGATCCTCGTACGGCGGCAAGTTAAGCGGATCTATCCACGGGAGAGAACGGAGAGCGTATCGAACGAATTTCCGATGCACTGCTTCAATCCTGGCTATCCAATTAGCGTGGTATGGACACCAAGCAACCACACTTGCCTCCAAAATAGATCTCACCAATGAACAATATAGAGATCGTAGGCATAATGGATCCCGGAACTCTGTTGAGATTTTGAAAATGAATCCAAGATGCCTATTTGCTCTAGAGATAACGTCACTATAGTGTATTCAAAATGTCAGGCCACTATCCAGTATAACACTCTTACTTGAGCTACTCTTGACAGATGTTGTCCTGCGATGAAGTAGTCAAATACAATTGGTTTGGTCTTTCGATGGAAGGAAATGATGCTACATTTTGAGATGCTGACTGTTGTGAAATTGTGAGTACACCACGTTTCAAAACGATCTACCATTCTTTGAAGTTCCAAACAATCGTGCAGGCTCCTAATAATCATATATATCTTAACGTCGTCTGCATAAAATGTCCGGCATCCAGGTGGAAGGATTATGTCGATTTCGTTTATGTATAATACGAATAGCAGTGGCCCTAAATTGCTCCCCTGTGGTACTCCGGATGAGTTGGAAAATGTTTCAGATAATTCAGATCCGATTTTGACACACAGCATGCGATCACACAGGTAGGATCTGAGCCATGTGACGAAAGCGGGAGACATTCCAATTTTCGCCAGCCTTGCTAATAATATCCCATGATCAACACGATCGAACGCTGCTTTGAGATCCGTATAGATAGCGTCGATTTGAGCACCAGAATTCATGCCACGTAAGCATGTGGTGATGAATTAAACAAGATTCGTTGATACAGATCGCTTTGGAAAGAATCCGTGTTGTTCAGTGGAGATGTAGCGTTGAGAGCTGGCAAACATTGCATCATTTACGATGATCTCGAATACTTTCGAAATAGCACAAAGTGAGTAACCAACGCAAAATCAAGAATACGGGAGTTTTGATTAGCAATGGGATTGATTTGAGTAAGGCTATTTAGGCTGAGTCTGTCCAGCAAAATTGAGCAAGATGGTGAGAATCGTGATTGCAGAATATCGATGACCGGAAGGTCGTGCGGTAAGATTGACCAAACCAGATTGGATTGGTTGTAGTCTCCGAATTGAATCACGCTATCTGAAACATTCAAGTTCGAAAGAATCGCTTCAAGAGAACTGATATGGTTTTTAATGTCAATAACATTTGTTATTCGATCAGGTGGTAAATAGATTACTCCGATGCTGGCATTACCGGTGGGTGTCTTTATCCTAATCCATAACTGCTCCAGTGTATCGCATACAGGTGTAGGATCTAAGCAACAACTCAAACGACAAGATACGGCGAAGAGAACACCACTACCCCGGGATTTAGCACTATTTTTAGGGCTTCGATCGGTTCAAAAAACGTAGTACAAGCTACCAAACAGTTGCGTAGATTGAATTCGGTCGTCGAGCCATGTCTCGGTGAGTACTATGACATCGTAACAAGAGTCCTGTGCAGCAAGGAAGAAGTCGTCTATCTTAGTACGTAGACCTCTAACGTTCTGGTAATAGATCTTCAATTGATGTTCAGCTATGACCAAATCATTCACGACGGGAGCCTCTTGTACCAGATCGCTGCAAACCAGAGACTCATGAAGGACAGAAATATTGTTACTGCTTGAACTTTACCACATTCTTCCCATCGTTATGAACGATGGGAAGAATGTGGTAAAATTCTTTCCACGTTTTACTGTTATGCTGATTGATTGGATCAGGGCCATACAATTTCATTTCAATTGACACATCGTCACTCAATACTGAGCCTGTCGCCTATCAATTTGCTGAAGACTCGTGCAGACTGAAAATAGTGCTACTCTCTCTTCACGCTCAGGAAAGAGAACATCACTTCACCTCCATCAGTCTCGTTTCGCGTCACGTCCATTTCTTCCATTTTTCACACCGAAGCGAAATTATCAATCGTCAAATGAAAATGAACGTTTTTTATATCGAATGAAAGTATCTTATTTCGAATGAAAACTTCGCTGGAGCTCGAACTGTATCCACTGAAAGTAATGAAAATGACGATGTAAAAGAATGTGCAGTATGATAGCTGGCGTAATCAGTTGTCGGCGCTGGTTGTAAGATTAATATGCCCTCATATGCCTCTTTTAATTCCATTTTCATTGAAAGACGGAGGGGGGGAATCCATTTTGGAGAAATAAAATCGAGTGAAATTTTCAATTGAAAGTAGTGATCGTTCTTTTACATGTGAAACTGAAAGCTACATAATGGTGCACTTTCGATGAATGGTGCGTAGTGAATACATACAATCGAAACTGCAATTGACTGAAGAGAAAAGAAGAAGTAAAAAAAGTCATTTTCATATTTTAGGTGAAATTTTGTTTGAGATACCAGAAAATGCAAATAAGAAACGACGGGCTGAAGTTGGTCGTTCGTCGATATCGTTTAGAGATTCTAAATTTCGGTCGCTCGCTTTGACTTCAGTGAAAGCAAAAGATTTAGTAAAATGAATGACGAAGAACGGATCACGCTAAATTGATGCGAACAAACAAACAAACCATTGAATCACTATAAAATGTATAGCATTATCTTCTCCCTCTTCTTCTTCGTAAATGCTACTAACGTTCCTTGAAGAACTTTGCCGTCTCAACGTAGTATTACTTGCTTCATGTTAGGTGTGACGTAACCACTTGGCCACGGGAGCACCAAAGCGTTATCTAAAGGCGCCAAATTCCATATTATTACTTAATGCGAGAAAAAGGTGATAATCGTTTGGTACCAGGGGCGAACTATATGGTGGATGCATTAAAACATCCCAATCAAGTTCTCGGAATGGTGTAGCATTCCGTTGTCCTGATGAAACACAACACCTCTTCTGGTGATCAATTCTGAACGTTTCTGTTCAATCTCTAGCTTCAAACGGTCCATTTGTAGAGATCATAATTGCACTAAAAAAACTTTAAAAAACAAAAAAAAAATTTTGGGATTGAAAACTAAAATGAAAATAAATTAAATTGCACGTATTTCACTGCTGCAGTATCGGCACCATGATCATCAATCACAATTTCAACGGCCTGCCTTGCATTTTCGTATTTATAAAATAAAAATTGTAAAATGTACCAAATTTTCTCTTTGTCGACCTTTATTGTTAGCACCCTGTAACCAGTGTTGCCACACGTACAGATTTATCTGGAAAGAAACAGATTTTTTCGTTATTGTTGTTACAGATTCTGTACGGTACAGTTTTTTCCCGCGTGTGAAATTTCTTACATTTGAACAAAGCAACATTTAAATACATGACGACTTTTGCACCGCAGTATCTCTTGGTGCTCTGGTAGTCGTCAAATGTACATGTTATTCGCTGGCTTTGTGTGCTAGTTAGTTATGCATGTGAGAAAACCCCTGATTATCTTTAGCATTTATTAAGGGACATATAAACCTATTATATATTGTTCCATGCCAAGAAAATAGATTTTTATCTACAACAAATATTTTCGATTGTACAGATTTTTGAAAGAAAAAGTACAGATGAGAAAGATTTTTAACTCTGGTACAGATTAAAATGTGGCAACACTGCCTGTAACTCACAACTGAATGGAACAAACAAAAAACAACAAAAGATTGTTTTTAGTGTGAAATGTCTGTCATTGTTGAAATTCAAACATACGCGTAGAAGGATTTTTTTCATCAAATATTATCCTCTATCACCTCCTAAATGAATTTGGATGTTTTATATGAAAAAGGTATCTTATAAAAAACGAAAAATATATGCATAAAAAACGATAAAAAATTGTTTTATTCAATTATATACAGAATTAGATTATATACAGTGAAAATAAATCCGAAACTGTATATAATCGAGGCCGCTCTGTAGTTCCTACAACATTTAGTGAGTCTAAACAATGAAATTAAAGAACGTATATCGATATTTTCCAATAAATGAATTGTTTGTGATTTTTAATTAGGTTGAACGAAGACTGAGATGTGTCGTGAAAGTTTAAAAAAATTGATTTTCAAAGTAATCTTAAAAAAGTCTTAAATACTAGTTCAGAATGAGTCATTTTCATTTTGATTTGGATCAATTTCATGAAACTAAACTGTTTCGGCTCCCTTCTGCGCGTTTTCCAACTTTTTATTCGTTTTACTTCCAGAGATTCCGCTTCTGCTTCCCGTAGCCATTTCATATGACGATAAAGACAATGAGAATTCCGAAATAGTTGAATTAACTAGCTCAATATTTTTATTGATTTTATCCTTCCAAAGTGGAGTAATTGTCGCATAGCACAACTGTTTCGTCCCACATATTTTCATGAAAACATTCTCTATTAATGGAAAACCCCTCTCAACGTTGGGGTTTCCACATGAGAGACAGAAGACCACTTTTGGTAAAAAGTTCCGTAAACCTGTCTTTTCCAAAAATGCTCCAGCCCTTCATTTTTCGGATCATAGTGAGCAAACTTTTTTATGTTGCTAGCAATATCGTTTCAGTGATAGGTCTGCTGGAGCTCCATTGATACGTCCAAAATCCGTCAAATATCAAAAAAGTCAATAGCCAAAAGATTCTCGAATCGTTTTCCCTCCATTTATTATCGGAATCAATGATGTAAAGATCAAGGATACATCAACACTTCATAAGCTTAAAATTCACTGCTTCGCATCTCAGACGAAATTTCAAGATTGGTCTATCGCAAAATTTTTTGAATCGACAAATCCTTTAATGAATATTGTAAAATATACAATCCGAAACTACACAAATTCAGGAGTTTTTCCCTCATTTTGAAAGACCAGTTGCAACTCGCGTAATCTGACCAATTTACGTTTATACCGCTCATCGATACAAGAAGTTTTTTCAAATATATAATTTCCAGACCTTCTTTAAAAGATGTTAACGCAGTACGCATCTCCCGCGTAAAATAAACCTGGGTATTTTCCAGCTGGGACATTTTAAACAGCCGAAAATTAGCGTAAGCGCTCTTAAGAAGGGACCTCGGTCTGGAAAATCGAAAAAATCGATTTTTTTGTTTTCTGGATTTTTGGGAAGCCTATGCCCTTAGAAATGTTCTCCTAAAAGGATTTTCCGATATTTGATTTTGTTGGAAAGTTACAGTCAAAAGTATGAAGTCACCTCAAGGATATAGTTTTGCTGTATGAATTTTTAAACAGGTTTTTCTCGAAACCATGTTTTTTCAACTGTTTTTATCGATATCCAGATACTCGACTGATTTGGCTGAATTTTTTTATCAGCATGTGAAAATGAATTATCTAAAGCGATACATAGCCGTTTTTTTGACATCTAATTTTTTTCGATTTGGTGTGGGCTTCTTGTTCGGGTATGGACTGAAAAACGTCCAGATAGCAGCTAACTCTTAGCTTCAAAGCTGGAATAAATTCCTATTTCATTCAAGGTTAACAACAATATTATTCTCACTTACATTTTCGTTCACCTCTTCCGTTTTATCCGAACAATTCTTTTCTAATTCTTCGTGAATATACACTACTTATGAAAGTACTATTAGTTATTAAACTAGTTATAAATCATAATGAATTCAATTACCTTTATGTATGTAATTAATTGTAGGAATAAGTTATAACCAAGGCGCCTCTATATACATTGATATAAGCGCCTTGGTTATAACCAATGAGGTACATATGAGGTGAAGCAGTAGGCCGAGTATATTTGTATTGGTAAACAAAATATGGTGTTGTCATTATTTGCATTCAATATGGAATGTATATGGAAGAGACGAAACAATATTTAAATAACTCACAATTTGATGATGTCATGAGCCAAAATGTTCATGAAATCTTGTGACTGATTGTTTTTCAATAGATGATAATTGTATTGTGACTTACTTCCATCATTTAAGGAGCAAAAACGTCCAAGGAACAGTCTTATTCTTAGTCCACGGAAAAAGAAAAATGTTCAAAGAAATATTGCTTAATTGTAAACTATTTTTCTCAACTCACATACACCTGTACTAGGAGCCTTCAAAATATCATCATATTACCGCGAAAATAACGAAAATTTGTTTGTTTCTATGAAGGTGGGAGAGTGAAAATGACACACAAAAATACCACTTTTGTTCATCTTTTCCGACATAGTTTAACAAATATCCACTGCACACTGTCACATTATACGCATATTCGTTGGGTACTCCACGAAAATATCTGTTTCTAATTGATAAAAAACTTTCCGAAAAAAGCATTTTAACATGGATGTGGAATGCAATTGAATATAAACACAAATATCGACGTCACAATGTGAAATGTAGCTATGGTAGCGCATGCTATCACGCACACTACGCTCGCAAATTGTCATCTGCTCCACCTAATAATCCTTCTCATGGGGTTATAACTATTGTTTCAAGCATAATCAATAACTTTAGGAATAAATTGTAGATATAGTTGTAGAATTAGCATGATTTTTAGACATAAGTTTTACTGACATTAGGATTATATAGATATTTACTAATAGGTTTTAACTTTAGCACAATATATAAAAAGAACTTCCACTTTTTATCGTCACAATTTCGCCGTAATCTCGCTTTGTTTATGGTTTTCCTGAATGTTCGTACCGTGTTAAGTGCGATTCACATACAACATCCACGTCACGTTGCGTCAATTATTCTTCCAAGCAGTTCTTATGCAAACATTCACATACACCGGCAGCGGGAACTTCGACTTGCCGTTGCTGGTGTATGTGAATGTTTGCATAAGAACTGCTTGGAAGAATAATTGACGCAACGTGACGTGACGGAACGTGAACGTGACGTGGATGTTGTATCTGAATCGCACGTTATGCAGTTTGACGTTTCTCGTAATGTTTACTATTTGTTGTTAGGTTGGCAGTTACGGACGGGCTGAACTTAGCCAACTACTGCACGAAAATGCCCTGTGGTTTCGTAACACTTCTAAACAGCGATTTTTCGTAAAAAATAACTAATTTTTAACAAAAATTTTAGCCATTGTTTGGCCTATTGCGTGTACGTGTTATCGTGATTGTTTGTGAAAATCGCTGCTGAATTTTTTTCTCTGAAATAAATATGATCTTACATGGAACCTGTGTGTTGTCCAAACAGAAAATATGAAAACACATATTTTGTTCGCATTAAATTAATACATATACCTTTTGTCGGCCGATAAACATATTTTCACATACAGTTTACTACTTTTAAAGAAGAAGCACCTTATCTTTCCCCACTAAATTTCAAAAATCCCATAAGTACACTATCCAATCCAACGATATCAATGAATAGCTGTCTAACATTCTATGTTTTTCCTAATACCGCTGAACGAAAGAGCGAAAGAACGGTTCAAAAGAACATCACTTAGATGAAAGGTTAGTGACTGAATCGTTCATCAAAGTGAACTGTTTTGCCCATCTCTAGTCAACAGAGTAATAAACATTGTTCGTGCGGTCAAAAAATGGAAAATACATCTTCAAATATACCTTAAACAATAACCAAAACACACTTCACTTCACTGTATTCCTAACATAAAAAAATCACGAAAATTCATTATTGTTCGACGTTTTCTAATTTAAACCCCAATATGTTTCCGAAATACGTCCTAGAATAG
Organism: Toxorhynchites rutilus septentrionalis; assembly: GCF_029784135.1. NCBI lineage: Eukaryota > Metazoa > Arthropoda > Insecta > Diptera > Culicidae > Toxorhynchites > Toxorhynchites rutilus. The sequence goes on along the minus strand of NC_073746.1, from coordinate 330,080,132 downwards.
ATTCGAATCGTACTCTCCAATCTGGCACCACTACCCAGACTGCAATTTGCGCGCATTCGATAGACAGCTGAGACATTGTTTTTGTTATTACTTATCAATGGAAGAACAATGTGCACGTGGTGCAAAAGCAAAAGCGTCGCAAAATCGATTTGAATTTCGCGCGCATTCTGTAAATAATAGTCGAGATTTTGTTTTTGTTATCACTTTTGAATGGGAAACCATGTGCACGCTAGGCAAAATAAGTGTCGTAGAGTAAATATTTGTTTTGTTCAATACTTGCCTTTATTCCAAACACCATCGGTCCCCGACCGGAGGTTTGCTTCACCTTCTCCACCAGCCGCTGTATGTCGCCCGATTGTGTGTAATAGTCCACAAATAGCCCATACAGATGCTCACGCAAGGGCAGAATCACTAGCCGATGCATTACCTCCTCCAGAATCGAGTCAAGGTTGAGAAACTCGTCCGATTTGAGCTGGGAGCGAGCTTTCTGCACCTCGTTGGCAAATTCTCCTTCGCCGTGCTTCACGAGATAATTTTTCATGCCGCTCATAAACTGTCGCATATTTCGCATCATAACCTGCGGAGCGGCTTTCGATTCTTTGGTGCATGATATGAAGTTTGATATATTTCGAGAGAATGTTGATTCCGTGTCATCGGCCAACGACAGAGCGTACGTTCCGATAGTTTCACCGGGGCCGCTGAAAACAGTCTTATTGCGAGGGTGGCCTGAAATAGACACGAAAAAAAACATTTAACTAAATATTTTATAACGAGCGGTGTGGATCACATCATGTAAACACAGCTTTGGGAGGGAATCACGCGCTATCAGCTTGTTTGATTATGGCATTTATGATATACGACAGTAACGACAACTGCAAAGCACAGTCTGGCCGAATGTTTCAAGTACACATGACCAGCGCGGTTCCGGGATACACTGCGAACTATACCTACCTTCTGTTTTACATAGTAAACAGATCAATATTTTTCGTATTAGCTGCTTCCACGTTAGGTGAAATTTTGTCTTTTCCGAAATTTCCTCGGCGTATTCAAGTTTCTTGAAAAATTTCTGATATCGTTTCTTAAAATACATACATTCGCCCTGCTGCTCCTTAATATGTGCTACGTCTATGATAATATTACCAGCGTCGTTCAAACCGAATTGAGTCTGTACATTTGTTGCATCACTCTGCATCGTGATGTTCACCGGACTGGTCGCACTAAGCGACATTTCGGTCTTCTCTGAGTAATACATCGGTCCCATCAACGAACGATCCAATGCATCCAACACGTTCAATTGGATCTCTTTCGTTTCTACACTAGATTCTTTGGTTTGTTTAACACCTTGGATGTTGATTTTATTTAACGATTCAAACTGCTCCAGAGTCAATCCATACCGGATAGTACTTCCCAGGTGGATGAAACGATCCAGCTGATGTTTTGTCTCGATTTCAATGTCAGCGGGATCCACAATCTCGTACTCGTCCAAGTCCAACGGTTCTAGATCATCGATACTGTTGATCGAGGGCGATTTATTGTTACATTCCAACGAGGGTGCAATGATTGACATTAGCCCACATTCGATACCGCACGCTTTCGCACCACTAACGTCACCATTACTACCTCCTTTATCAACAAGCTGTGTTGCAATTGTGCTGTTATCTTTTCGCAACTGGCGATGATAGCCACTGCCACTAGCGTCCGGTAGGCCTGGTTCAACACTGCTTTTATCAGCGTGTTTGCCTTCCTGATCGCCGTCAGCTGTAATATTACTAAACAGCGGCGATTCGCAGCAGGGCGAATTGTTTATGTTGGAGTTTACTCGAGCATATCCACTACTCGCACAATATGTATCAGCATTTTTCTGCTCGCCGAGAGAAGGAGCGTTGCTCTTATTCCGGTTCGCGAACTTTGCGAGGGACCACTTTTTGAACAACTTCATGATTAATTTGCAAGCGATTCTTTCCAGACTGCACGAAACTTCGGAATCGAAAGTTTCTCATCAGAACGAACGAGCTTGAACGTTGGCAATTGTAAACAATATATAGACACTCCACAGAGGCTTTTCTCACAGCATTCCAAACCGAGCCTAACCGAGTAGGGAACGGCAACTAGAACCTCCACGCGGATTAGCATCAACTGACAAACTGATGGGACACTGATTCTCGGCACACTCAACTGTGCAACTTTTTGGTTTACTACGAAACAGGCGAACAAAGTGGAATTGCAAACAAAACATAACTGGGCTTTTGTTCCACACAGCCACTACCGACCGACACAACCTCAAGCCATTCGCAGGATGCAAACCCTGTGAATGAGGATGTGTATTCGTATAAGAGCAATTCCAAATGAAATAGTCCTAAAAATGCAGATTTTAAAAACATGTATTTTTGATTCGAATGAAAGTTTGTATTCATTCAGGTGTAACTTTTGAAAAAGGCGTATCAATTTTAGTAAGAGAAATCTTTGATAATTTATATCTCAAAAACCATGAGTCGTACAGAAAAAGTGCCTTAGAAAAAGTTGATTGTAGATTGTAGAGTATTGATGTCAAAATGTGAAAAAACATACATTGAGAAAAAAAATAGTACTATTTGTTTTATTCACAAAAAAAACTTTAATTTGCAATATATAAAACATGTATTTTTCAATTTAAAAAAAAATCATGTGAAATAGAAGTCATGTTTAAAAAATTAGTCCAAGATGGTATGGTATTCGAATCGAATTTTTATGAATTTTCAAAACTTCCAATTTTTGTATATTAACAATAATTTCGACCTCTAATTATGAATCCTGATGTGATTTAATACAGAAAAGCTTGTTATCAATCTCCTTCTCAATGCAGCCATTCTCGAGATATTATTTCTAATTTATTGTCTTTTTCATAGTAAATAGACCATAATGATGTATTTTAAAAAGTTGTTATAAGCAAATTTATAAAATTTCATGAACATGACGTTATAACGCGACAAACATATTAAAAGCACCTATCTATCTTAAATTAAAATGGATTTCTGTCTGTCTGTCTGTCTATCTGATTCTAATGGACTCGGAAATTACTGAACCGACCGACATGAAAATTGGTACGTAGGGGCCAGGGAAGGTTTTAATGATAGTTCGAAACCCTTTCCCCTCTCTAAGGGGAGGCTACCATACAAATGAAACACAAATTTCTGCATTATTCGAGAACTCATTAAGCAAAAGAAACCAAATTTGGCATGTGGAGGTTTAAGGGTGCAATAACAATTTTTCTAGGGTGATTAGACACCCCTCTCCCTTTCTAAGGGGGCACTGCCATACAAATGAAACACAAATGTCTGCATGAAGCCACATTTGGCATGTAAAGGTTTTAGGGGGCACGAAACGTTTCTATGATGAACAGACACTCCTCTCTCCAAAGTAGAAGAACTAATCAAGCATATGAAACCAATTTTGGTATATGGAGGTGTTTTAATGTCTTTTAATAACACTCCTTCCCCCTCGCGAATAAATTAAGCAAACGGAATGTGGTGGTTTTATAGGAAGAGGGTGTTGTTTGGTTTCATAACTCGAAAACTAATCAAGTAAATTGAACCACAATTTGCATATGGAGGTTTTAGGGAGCAATACATTTTTGTCATGGTGATTCGACTCATCTACACCCTCTCTGAAGGCACGAAGGCTGCCATACAAATGAAACACAAACTTCTGCATAACTCGAGAACTAATCAAGCATATGGAGCCAAATGTGAGGGTTTTTGGGTACGAGGAATGTTTATATGATGGTATGGCATCCCTCCCTTCTCTGGAATGGAGCTTGGTCCCACAAAAATATTACACATATTTCAATCAAACATGACAATTGAAAATTGTTGGAAAACTCTGAAGGAAAATGGAAAAATTCGGAAAATTCAGTTCTCATAGTAACAAGCGTTGTGAATTCATTTGATGTTTGCACTATCGAAATTGATCTTTGTTCGAAAGTCGAAATGGACGCACTCCTAATTCTTCTTTCTATATAAATAAAAATGGATCGCCGAATGTGTTGATAAGAGCAAAACTCCAAGAAGTTGTCCGGTTTAGGACTGTCTTTATTTTATCATATTTTCTGTATCAAACATTTTTTCTACGTAACGGAGAAACATGTTATTTGCGAGTGGTTGAAAAATCTTGAACGAGAATTGTGTCTGAAAATAAACTGATATTATAATGACGTGTTTTGGTACATGTACTAGGTATTTTATAGTAAAAGATAGTTTTAAAAGGTAGATCGATCGATCATTGAACAGTTCTGCGACTGGACCCATGAACGTGTGCATAGTAAGAAAACGTGGATTTTATAACGAACAAAAAAATTTGGGCTATAAAATTATAAAAAAGACAATAACAGGAGATTCGAGAGGAATTCGTTGTTTCACAAATTCCAAAAACTGTTTTATCATCTTGGACTCATATTTAAAATTTTCTGCATAACTTTGATTCAATATGAAAAAATTGAATAAAAAATTAAAAAATAAATATTTCAGATATTGCAAATTAAAGTTTTTTTTTGGAAACAAAAAAAGGGTACGAGTTTAGACGAAGGATTACGTCTTTCGGGAACATATTGGGGTACAAATTGAAAATCGAGCACATCGAGAAAATTGTCCAATTTCAAACGCTTATTGCTCAGTCATTTCATGATGGATTGGATTCAATCGATTTCGGCACTCCATAATAATTTTCAATATTGAAGAAAATAATATATGTCATAAAACTAACTATCGAACTATTGAAAAATATCAACTGCTATCCTAACGGAAATACCCACTTCTGATTGGTCGAAATTGACGATACATGTGGCGGATCCCTAACAGAGACATCAAAACCAAGCTGCACGGAGGAAATCGACATTGCAAATATATGAAAGTAGGGGGTACTTTTGTTCCTACCGAGATGTGTTCCCTAACAGAGACATCCAAACAAAGGTGGCCAGGGGAAATCGGCATTGCAAATAAATGCAAGTCGGGGGCATTTTTATATTGCAAGTAAGGTGAGTGATACGAATAATTCTAGCAAATAAAATTTAAATTTGGAACGTTAATGTTGGTTGCTTCGTGAAATTTCATATCAATGACCGATCGTGTATTGTGAGAAATTTAGCACAAATGTTCCCGCTCGAAAACGGGTCGTTTGGTTTAAGCTCTCTGTTTAGTAGTGTTCATTTTCATCCAAGGAAAGTTTATACGGCGAGAAAATTTGGAAAAATGAAGAAATATTAGAAAAAATGATTTCCCATATGCTCTACATATAGTATTAGGTGCTGTTAGTCGAATTAAAATTCGTATTTGGGTTGAACAAACCCTCAGAAAGTAAAAGTTATAAAAGAAAATTACCTTTTCCATTTTCCAACGACTGTTTACCATTCTTCTGTCATCATCACTCGGTAAACACTGGTGGAGTGAACAAACAATATCCAACAACCAAACAAGACGATATTTCACAAGGTCAAAAGTTAAACGATGTAATTCTTCAAACATATCCAAAATCAACAGATAGCCTAACGGAATCCTACGTCAACTATGCGGTCGTGTCTCGGAAACAACGCTCCTGTGACTTTTTTTTCTCAGTGTATATTTTTTCACGTTTAAACATCAATACTCTATAACTCCTTTTAAAACACTATTTCGGTACGACTCATAGTTTTTGAGATATAAATTATCAATGATTTCTCTTACTAAAATCGATACGCCCTTTTCAAAAGTTACACTTGAGTCAAAAAATGTTTGCCAATTGTTGTGAAAAACTCATATTACCTCCAACCCAAACGGAATACAAACTTTCATTCGAATTGAAAATACTCATGTTTTGTCATTTGTCGATTTCATTTGGAATCGCTCATAAAAGCGTAACAAACACTCGTCTAAAATTCGATCGTCTCGATAGTTTCCCCAAAGAGACCGATCGGAACCGAACTTTGGAACTGACTTAGTAGTGTACAATCAATACGCAAATAAATGCAGTTATCTGTAACCTACTCGCTTAGAGCTGCACAATGGCTAGCGCATTTTACTAGGCAATAAGCCGACCGACAAGGGCGGGTCATCGGCGGCTAACTGTCCTTGAGTGCTTCTGTAAAATAGGTTGTCAATTTCAGACTGCACGCGTTTCTTTTGTGTGATGCAATGATCGATGCAGTTTGACTCAGCGATCTCTCGCATGAAGTGAGAGCATTGTTGTTTACATACATCTGTTCTTTCCCTACAGTTAGGGTAAGCTGAACAAATTAGTTCCTGCTTATATACGACCGGTTATAAAAATTAATGACATAAAGTTCCACTTCTAAATTAAGAAAATGTCTTCTGCAAATCAACACGTATACGTGTACGAGACTTACAGAGTATTTCACGATCCCGACAACTTCGGGAGCGAAGGATGGTCGCAACTTTTTGCGAAGAGTTCGATCTCTTTATCCTGACATCCCGGCGGAGCGACATACTGTTGTAAGACGTCAGATCGTTTCGTGATTCGCATCGCTCGCTCACTTTACCCGAATGGGCTTCACCTACTGGCATTGTATCGGCATTATCTGTGGAATGGATGGAAGAAGAAGGATTAATGTGGTCAATATCTGCTCGCTCCAGTTTTGGACAAACTTACTATCTTGTTGTGGTAGATAACTATCCCACTGGGAGCTGTCCCATGGTTCGGAAAAAACAGTACCATCGTCTGACTGAGCACTATTAACTATGGACGAGGCGTACCCTGAAAATTTATCGTATTCAAATCGTTTCATAGAAGGGACAGCATTGTCCACCCCAATAAACCTCTTACCTGCCGTTTGCTTCTCAACATTATCATAGGCAGATTTACGTTGCGTTCTGGTCAGCGTGCCGCCGTTTTCCACGTTGTCCTTTGTCTCGCCGAAATTGACCGCGTTGATTCCAGGAATTTCCGGCAAGTCAAGATGTGGCAATCTCTTGGCAATTATTTGATGAACAGTCACTGTTCGATTATCGGGCTCTGGGTTCGGGGGCAGTATCTTCACATTCTTCTGGCCCACCGGTTCCGACTTCGATACTTGGTCGTTCAACCAGCGCAGGTCGTTATCATAATCGTTGTTTTCTGTTTGCTCAAGCGACAGGCGCTCAAACTGTAGTTTGTCCATAAACTTGTGCTGATTACCACCACCTCCTCTGGGAGTTTTCAGCTCATCGAGCGATGCCGCTAGCTGATTCTAAATGGAATGAATGGAATGATGAAACGTCAAATATGAATGAGAGTGATCGAATGGGAAAACATAACTAATCATGTGGAGATAGTTTATCACAGTTTAAATTTGATGGCACAATTTGTTAAAGAGGAATATATTGCGTATACTCTAGGCGCAAAAGGGACAAATGCTGCGCTATACGCTTCCAACAGCGTCAACAACGTGGAAAGTCTTGATTGGACAAACATCATTGTTATCTATCTAAAATAAGACCATCAGGTTATTCATCCTCAACGATCGAATTGGCACATGGTTGAACGCCATGAAATGCCGTATTCAACTGATAAAGTTAGTTTTCTGATTGAATGCTTAATATTTATGAGCGGACGGAAAACTTATATTTTGACACAAAAAAATCCCTGAGCACTGAGCCAAAGCTTGAACACTGATTCCGAGTCCGTTTCACATGGGATGTTTTTACATCCCAATTATAAGATTGGATCTCGTTAAACAATTCTTGCAAAGTCCTGCTTCACCTAATCCAATCACTTGCCAGCTGAGCTTCTACTTTGCATCTGCATCAGATGGGAACAAGAAAAATTCGATGGTTCTATCCGAGACACGACCACTTAGAACGTAGGACTACGGATCCTTCTTTTTTTGAAATTTGTTGGTTAATCATTTCGAATATTATTTACGAATACGTCAAAATTTCATAAACAACTGTTTAGTAAAAAGTACCGGGGACCCTGAAAAGGTTTAACGACTTGCGTAGTTTTTTAGAATTATTTCGAGAAGCAACGATTCTTTCTTGCCTTTGCGAGAACAATACACAAATTGGTCATATGTCGCAATTTGTTTCTTTATATCAACGCACGCATTTCACTGAGGTTTTAACGAGATATCTCCCGTGCGTCGCCATTCAGCAAGCATCAAACACGCGTCTAACAGATGCACACAGGTGCAGCGATAAAAGTGAAACATCGAAACACACTTCATGTGAAATATTCGCTAGCGTTCACAGCTCGAGGGGAAACATAAAACACAAAACGAGCTGAATAAGCGACCTTTGTTGTTTCGGGTACAGAAAGATTCTGATAATTTTCCTCAGAGGAGATATAATGCTTATACGCTAACGACAGTTTACTTACTATGCAAGGGTGGAGTTTACTTCGCAAGTATTCTCCTTTGCTATTCCCCTTTGTTGTTTCTATTCTAGCGGCCGCATAAGTTGCCGGTTATATCATCACGAAAAAAAACGATGCAGAAAATTACCTAGTTGATCGATCCTTTTCAAACTTTTAGACCATAAAATATAACCAATTGGTAACCTTTGGAAATATTTATTTCATTCAACTTCAATATCATAACCGTATGCTCGCACCTTGCGCTTAACTCTACTCATAAGGTACTGTACAACATCTGGCAGCTTCTTCTGTACGGGAACCCACTTTTTCTTCATCACCCCTATTCTCTATATTTTTTTTTAAATATTTCGGACGACTTGATAAAATTTCACTCTGTATTTCGTTCGAGTTGTTTTCGCATTTCTTTCGATCTGTTTCTCTTGGAACATTAAAAGACCAAAACGTTCGAAATAGGGAAAGCGAAATTATAACTTGAATGAAATACAAATCCGGCGTAAAGCAGAATATGGGTGCATATATTTCTCAGTTTTGACCTCCTTGGGATGCTTCCTCCATAATAGTCCTTTTTTCGATGAGCCTTCATGTCCTTGGGTAAGAAAGTGACCCCGTTGGTTTCGTACCACCCCAGGACATCCTTTGAATAGTGGCACGAAGCTAGATCCGGGCAGAAGATCGTAGGTCCCTCGTGTTGCCCATCTTCCGATGCATGAGTGACTTGTTGGAAATTGTATGGCCCATATCTATTTTTTTCAAAATTAAAAAATACATGTTTTCAAGAAAAATAAATTTTAATTTTCGAAAAAAATAATTTCAATGATTTTTTTTCAAAAATTTTCTTGAAATTTTTAAATGAAAACATAAATAATTTCCTACATTTCATTTTTTTACCAACATTTAGTAAATCTTATAGTTATCAAAGTAAGATTTAAAAACATAAAGTTGAATAAACTCAAAATTTTAAAAAATAACTCACACAAAATCTGTCAGACCTGCATAATTACAGTCAAAGAATTAAATGTAGGAAGTAATTTATGTTTTCATTAAAAATATCAAGTAAATTTTTGAAAAAAAATGATCGAAAAAGAAATATTTTGAAAATTGAAATTTATTTTCCTCCAAAACATGTTTTTCTCTAAATTTTGAAAAAATATATATGAATAGCCCAAGCCCAATGAATTTCCAACATGTCACCAATACATTGGAAAATGGACGCTTTTACAGGGAGAAAGTTTTTTTTGCGATAATGTTTTTCTTTGAAAAATTACTAACAATGTTTAATTCGTAACATTTTTGTGTATAAATTATCGCGATTTACACGCTCTGCTAACTTTTTTCTATTTAGAAACATGTCAATCACGAGAAATTACACACAAAAATGTAACGAATAAAACATTATTTCTTCAGGGGTCTCCATACAAAAATGCCTTATAATCCAGAAACTATAAAAGATGGAAAGCTGACGTCTTCGACGAAAGTTCATATTTCAATAAGATCTAAAACTTTGTCGGATACACTGTATCATTATCTTGACTTTAAACAAAATTAGGAGTTAGGAGTTGTAATTTTTCAAAGAAACCATGAACAAGTTGTTAGATAAACTTTTTTCCTGTGAAAGTGCCCATCTTCCGATGTATGGACGATTTGTGCGAAGTTGTAAGGGCTTTCATATATATTTTTTTTAGAATTTAAAAAATACGTTTCTGAGGAAAATGAATTTCAATTTTCTAAATATTTTTGTTTTTCAGCGAAATTGTTTTCCAAAAAAAATTTGGTATTTTTTAATGTAAATTTAAACAATTTCCTGCATTTCATCCTCTGGCCAAAATTTTGTAGGTTTTATAGTTTTTGAATTACATTTTTTTGGTAAAAAATGTTTGACCCTCTTGATGATCATGTTTGTACTAAATTTATTTTCAAATGGCTCAGCAACATTAAGTAACAATGAGCCGAGTTAATGAATAGGGAAAAGCCTATTTGAGTAGAACAATTCCAATTTTCTTTCTCAAAAAGGCATAAAAACCCTATTATCTTTTCGTAAAATGTTACAATATGGATAATGACAAAATTCACAATAACATAATATTATAGGCTTCTTGTTTAAGCTTCTTTTAACAGAGATGTCCATCTCCTAGGAACTTGCTATCTCCTTGGGACTGAGGAAGGGATGAAAATCTGCTCACTTTTCGAATTCTGAAGAAGAAAGTTGCAATAGAGAAAAGGAAACGCTAATAATAAAAATCAAAACAATAAAGGAAAACTAAACATATATATTCATATTTGAAAGTGTATGGATTTGAGAAAATCATAAATTAAATAAATAGCATCAATATTACGAGTAGCCAGAACGTCGCGAATCGGAAAATTAAGTGGCATTCCCTTATTGCGAAAATTTTCTATTAAAGATAACCTGTCATTTTGAAACTCAGAACAAAACCACACAATATGATCAATATCCTGATATCCTATACCACACACGCATAGGTTACTATCACTGATGTTAATTCGAAAAAGATGTGCATTCGAAGAATAATGGTTAGACATGAGTCTGCACACTACCCGTATAAAATCACGAGAAAAATTATACCCTTTAAACCATGGTTTGAGAGAAACCCTAGGAATGATAGAATGTAGCCATCGGCCTTTATCACTACTATTCCAACTTGACTGCCAAGATACAAGTGCCCGTTCACGAGGAAAATGAAGATATTCATCGAAAGTAATAGGCCTATAAAATAAGTCTCCTTCCATAGCGCCCTTCTTAGCAAGAAAGTCTGCTTTCTCATTTCCTGGTATCGAACAATGAGACGGAATCCATACAAAAGTGATATTAAATGAACTAGTTATCAGAGCACTTAAAAGTTGATGGTTTTCAGATAAGAAATACGACGCATATCTAGTTCTCACTGAACGGAGTACCTCTAAAGAGCTGAGACTATCAGAAAAAATAAAAAAGTGATCTGGGGTCAAGGTCTGAATATGGAGTAAGGCCATGTATATTGCAGCCAATTCTGCAACAAACACCGAACAAGGTAAACTAAGCCTACGGAAAGTGAAGAAGTTGATATTGAATATACCAAAGTCTGTGGATCCATTAAGACAAGATCCATCAGTAAAAAAAGATTTGGTTGGGTCAATATGTTTATACCTTGACAGGAATATCGCAGGTATAACTAAATGGCGGAGATCATCTGAAATATTATGCACATAATCCTTCATTGACAGGTCAATAGTAATAGAGGAATTGAACAAAATTGAAGGAATGATCTGGAAACCAGATAAAGTAGATGGACTTTCCAAAGTCATAAATTCATGATATAGAGACATTCGCCTAGATCGAAAGCCTGAGTTCAACATTTTTTCAAAGTTTGCTATCACCTTCGGATTAAGTGTTTCACACCGTATTAAAAAACGGAATCATAACTCGAAAAAACGTACGGAAAGAGGAAGTATGCCAGCTAGAATTTCTAGGCTCATTGTATGTGTTGACTGCATACAACCTAGAGCAATACGCAAACAGCGATATTGAATCCTTTCCAGATGCAAAATATGGGAACAGGCAGCGGACCTGAAGCAAAAACTACCATACTCCATAACAGATAAAATGGTTGTTTTATACAACCTAATCAAATCCTCAGGATGAGCTCCCCACCAAGTTCCTGTTATGGATCGAAGAAAATTTATTCTTTTCTGACATTTTTGTTTCAAGTAGCCTATGTGTTTACCCCATGTTCCTTTGGAGTCAAACACAACACCTAAATACTTGAATGACATCGAGCGACGAATAGGTCTATCCAAAAGTTTAAGCTGTATTTGTGCAGGATCATGTTTTCTTGAGAATACAACCATCTCTGTCTTCTCAGTAGAAAATTCAATACCCAATCTACAGGCCCAATCAACCAAATTGTTAAGAGAATCTTGCAAAGGATTATGAAGATCGGTGCTGTCTTTGCCCATTACCGATACTACACAATCATCTGCAAACTGTCTCAAAGTACAATTTCCCGATAAACAAACATCAATATCATTTACATAGAAGTTGTGAAGAATTGGACTAAGACATGAGCCTTGAGGAAGACCCATGTAGTTAATGCGTAAAACTGACGAAGAACCATGAGAAAAACTCATATGTTTTTCACGCATTAGGTTAAACAGAAAACTATTTAATTTCTGGGAAAACCCATTTCGACGAAGTTTTTGAAAAAGAACTTCAATGGAAACAGAATCAAACGCACCTTTGATATCTAGGAACACTGATGCCATTTGTTGTTTACTACACAAGGCAAAGTCAACCTCTGATGAAAGAAGCGCAAGACAATCATTGGTTCCTTTGCCTCTACGAAACCCGAACTGCGAAGGCGAGAGAAGATTATTAGATTCAACCCAGCTGTCTAAACGATAGAGAATCATTTTTTCTAGTAATTTGCGAATGCAAGATAGCATTGCAATTGGTCTATAAGAATTATAATCAGACGCAGGTTTACCAGGTTTCAGAATAGCTATAACTTTAATTTGTCGCCACTCATGCGGAACAATATTCTGCTCAAGGAAAGCATTGAACAGTTTCAACAAACGTCTCTTCGCATTATCAGGTAGATTTTTCAACAAATTAAATTTGATCCTATCTGACCCTGGAGCCGTGTTGCTGCTAGAAAGAAGAGCAAGAGAAAAATCAGTCATACTGAACGGAGGCTCAACATCATCAGATGTCTCTAAGAAGGGAGAAGGTGCGGGGGCTGAGTCTGGACATATCTTCTTGGCAAAGTCAAAAATCCACCTTTCTGAATATTCAACTTCTTCATTTGAATGAGATGAATTTCTCATTTGTCTGGCAACTCTCCAAAGAGTGCTCAAGGAAGTCTCTCGTGAAAGCCCATTTACAAAATGACGCCAATAGCCTCTCTTTTTAGCTTTAATGAAGCTTTTGAATTTACGCTCCAGATAAATGTAGTTATCATAACGTTCACGGGTGCCCAATTTTCGCCAATCCTTGAACGCATTCGATTTATCTTTATAGAGATTTGTACATTCTTGGTCCCACCATAGATTAGGAGGACGTCTACGAAACGAATTACCAGGAAAGCGCTTCGTCTGAGCATCAATAGCACTGTCAAGAATTAAACCAGTTAGAAAATTATATTCTTCCAGCGGGGGTAACTCATGAACTAATGCCACCGATTCTGAAATGATTGAAGAAAATCTCTTCCAATCAATGTTTCTAGATAAATCATGCTGAATATTTGTTGTTTCAGACGATTTTGAATTATTTGAAATGCAAATAGTGATTGGCAAATGATCACTTCCATGTGGATCTTGGATGACATTCCAATAACAATCTAAAGAAAAAGAGGAAGAACACAGGGACAAATCTAAGCAACTAGTGCGGAGCAATTCTTGTTACAACACCTGTATTCAAAATTGCCATGTTGAAGTCCTCACAAAGATCATAAATCAAATTGGCCCTTCGATCATCAAAAGACTCACCCCATCCAATTCCATGAGAGTTGAAATTTCCCAAAATAAGATTAGGTTGCGGTAAAAGTTCAACAATACTCACAAGATTTCTATAATTAAGCATAGTTCTTGGTGGAATATAAATAGAAACAATGCATAAATCTTTACCCTTGATACGTGCCTGACACGCAAGAATTTCAATTCCTGTGACTAAAGGCAGGGGAATCCTGTAAAATGGGTAGCATTTTCTAATACCTATGAGAACTCCTCCATAGGAATCATCGCGGTCTAAACGGATAATATTGAAATCATGGATGTTTAACACATTGTCCGAACGAAGCCATATCTCAGAAAGAGCAAATGCATCACAATTCAAAAAATGGAGCATTTGCTTGAAAGAATCAAGTTTAGGAAGAATACTTCTACAATTCCACTGCAAAATAGAGGATTTTCCTGACTCATCCAATAAATTAGACATCGAAATTAATGAACGACAGGAGGGGCCATTTTGAAGTCATTTGTTTAGCTATCTGGCTGATAGAAGGAAGCCAAGCAAAAATTAAACCTTTCATTGAATCTGATATTCCGAAAAAATCAAGAATCCATTGAACAATTGATGAAAAGGATATACCTCCTGAAAAAGATGAGGATTCAGGAACCGATTGAGAAGTAAATTGAGAATGGCTTGACAATTCAGGGAAATGAACGTTATAATTTGAAGATCTCCAACCAGGAGGGTTATTCTTGGGTGAAGCAGAATAATTAGAAGATTCTGGATTATTAGAGATCAATCCTCTTTTTTTAGATGGCTTAGATGAAGAAGCAATTTTTCTCTTCCTGACTCTTCCTGTGATTACTGGATCAAATTGAGAATCCGAATCATCACCCTCTGATAAAACAGAGAAAGGATTTTCTGATGCCTCGGGTACCTGAGGTGAAGCTGCCTTGAGCATATCAGCGAAGGATCGATTAGAACGATCCTTAAGTGATTGCTTGAGTTTCATCGAACGTAATTTGTATTTCGGACAATCCTTAATTGTATGAGGAACATCTCCACAAAAAATACATTTATCAGCATCTTTGTTACAAGTGACTTCGTCATGGTCGTCACCACATTTTGAGCATTTCGTTTTATTACAACAGTAGGTTTTAGTGTGACCTAACTGATTGCAATTTAAGCAAGTCATTATTTTAGGAATATATAACCGAACTGGAAGACGAAGTTTGTCAATAAGCACATAATTTGGAAGTGCTGTGCCTTCGAAGGAAATTCTAAAAGAGCCAGAAGGATAATACTTTTTTTCTGTACCCTCAGATTTCAAAGAGTTCAAAGATCTCACCTCCAAAACTTTAGCATGTGGAATATTTGCATTGTGGAAGATACCCTTAGCTTTTAAAAAATCTTGAAGTTGAAGAGATTTTTCCGTAACTACACCATCGATTTCAACAGTGTGAGCCGGAATATAAACTCTATATTCATTAGTGAACAAAGAGTTTTTCACTATCGCGTTAGCGTCTTTGTAATTTGAGAGCACAACACGAAGTTTATCTTTATTGACTTTCGTCATTTAGAAATGACACCTGAGTAGTTAGACGTCAGGTCTTTGCAAATTTGAGATACTCTTAGAGGTTTCCCTTTCGGACGGAAAAATACCACCCAACGGTTTTTCGATGATGCCGGAGCGTTCTGGTATTGTCTAATACGTGGAAGTTGAGCAGAATTAGGCAGAGATTGTGTCGAAGAGTGAGGAACAGAGTCACTATTTGGTACAGACGAAGAGTTTGACTGCGATTGTTTTTGTTTTTTTCCTTAAGAAACCGTAAAATCATCTGGAGGAGGGTCTAAGACCCTCATTTCAGCATCGGAGGGTTCATTACCCTCCATTTTCAAAAAAAAAAAAAGAGTCGAAAGAGTCGTAAAAATGAGAGAGAAGATTCTTTAGAACACGTAAATATTAAATGATAAAATTAAAAAAAAAAATTAATAAAATGAAATATGTGTATGTGTATGTATATGTATATGTATACGTGTGCGTGAAAGAAAAATAAAACGAAGACTTATCTTAAATGTATCTAGATGAATGATAGAGAACTTCTAAAATCCTTGAAGCGGGTCCAATGGCAACTTCACACTCAAAAAAAAAACTTGAAAAATAATTCCGACTTCAAGAAAATTCCTTTCTTCTCAGTATATCGTCCCGGCTTCTTTCGAAATACCGTCAAAAATAGCCTTGAATATAACTGAAAATCACAGAAAAAAAGAAACGGAAAATACGTTTTTATTCGTGATGATTTGAAATATACGTCACCTTATTCCCAAGGCTTGCTGCTATATGCACATTAGCTGTTGATGTAAATACTTAAGTATTCTAGTCTAGAAATTTTTAAAAAATCAAAACTTTTTTCCTTCATATTTCTGTAGTTCAGGCATTCAAGAATATATCCTAGAAAGGACTCAATGAAAATCCCATTATTTGCCGAGTTAGAGTTTAGTTGCTATTTCACTCAGATTTTGGTGATGTGGTATCTAACCTGGTACAGCCATAACAATGAACTTCAAACGCGTTTTGACGTAGGACTACGTCTTTCACTTCTATACCGGGGTGTAAAATCAAAGTTTCGAAAACGAAAGCGTTACGCCGGAGACCGACATTTTGAGCGTTAATAGCTCCTAAACAACTGAACGAAATGGTATGATAAACACTTCATTCGAAAGATAAAATTTCTACGCGTTCTATACTTGTTACTTTTTGATCCAAAAACTTGTTTCAATAGTCTTAAAAATGCTTTCAAAACAGGCTATTGAAATCACCAATCGGTATATAAGCGAGTGCCGCTCGGAAATCCACTCAGTTCTAATTGAACAGTGATTGGAGCATGTTGTCGCTGTTGTGGTGAAGCTCTTCGTTTATCATGAAAGCGCGGATGAATGGTGTCACCAAGAGCCTGTTTGTGCACCCTAGGCCAGAAGGGAATCCATCAGGAGGAGAGTGATGCCACAAACGGTTCCCCGGGAAGACATCGCTACACACACATACACGCGCGGAATTATTTCCGTTTGGATGCCATTCAGCATCGAGAAAGTTTCGGAAAGATCTAATCATTTCTGGAAAATAATCTGCAGTTCCTCTGGGAATTTCAAAATATATTCATATGAAAGAGTTTATTTGAATGTTTTCTATCCATGTAACACTGTGACCAAATATTTTTCAATCAAGTACTATTAACAGGTGGTTATCGAGTTAGTATTAACCACTGGTGGGCTTCCAGTGGAAATATCTAATCATTGCTGGAAAATAATCTGCCAGTTCCCCTTGGAATTGAAAATTACATTCAAGCGAAAGAGTTTATTTTAATGTTTTCTATCCATAAAATATCCATATAATACATTTGGGTTTGTGATTTGTCAATCAAGTACAGTTAGCAGGTTAGCTTCTGAAGATTATTCTTCAGAACAAGGTTTTTCGAATCCTATATTGGATGCATAAAACCTTGTGCCTCCAACGTAACGCTCTCGTTTTCGAAGTCTCCCAAATATTCATTTATTCATTCATTTAGAATGGATTTAGATTCAACTTCAAACAAATGATCTCTAAATCAACGATAGTCCCACGTCACCCTTGCGGTTATACCATAGATATAACCCACTTCCTGTTTTTATCGATACTATTTTTTCCAAACTGACGTACACGATATCTCAAGTTTTACTGAACCGATTCATGTCGAACTTATATAAATAGAATCTGTGTCACCATTGCAACCCGAAAAAATTACGGTTTGGTGCGGTTTATGGTTCGGCGGCGTCATTGGGCCGTACTTCTTCGTACTTTCTTCAGGACGGCGCCACAAGCCACACAGCGAATTTAACAATCGATTTATTGAAAACCAAGTTTGGTGAGCGTGTTCTCTCACAAAATGGTTCTATGGTGGTTCGACCCCCTCCCAAACCTTGAAAAGGGGGAGGAGTGCCACACAAATATAATACAAATTTCTGCATATCCCGAGAACTAATCAAGCAAAGGGGTAAGCGCAAAATTCTAGGAAGGAATCGTCCGATTTGATATGTCATCATTTTATTATGTATTTTCTGTATCAGATATGTATTCCATGTAAGAAAGAAACATGTTATTTGCAAGTGATTGAAAAATATTGAACGAGAATTGTGTCTGAAAATAGTTTGATATTACAATGACGAGTTTTGGTAGAAGTACAGCGCGGACTCGATTTATATACAGTTTTGTATTTATTTTCACTGCATATAATCGAGTCAAAAAAAACATTTTTTAATCGTTTTTATGTATATATTTTTCGTTTTTTTGAATATAAAAGAAAAATTTTATGTTGATTCATCCCCTTAAAGTCATAGAATACCTTTCTCACATGAAAAAATAAATTTATCTAGATTCTCTCAGAAGGCGATAGACGATATTTGATGAAGACCATCCTTCTACGTATATGCTCGAATTTAACAATGACAGAGTTGTAGAACTTTTTGTTTGTTCCGTACTCTGTTGCCTGAAACTGGCGCTAGATTAAAATGTACGCCCCTGAAGACGATTCTGTTGCTTCCATTAGAAAGAAGAGAAAATTTAGGACAGGATATAGTTGTCAAACATCTCAATTAGTGGATTTAAAAAACATTTTGGAAATTAAAAACTTCAAAGCTAGTAATTTTTAATGTGTTATTATCAATGTTATCCTAAACGTTTATTTTGAATTGATTATTTCTATCAATTAAATTAAAGCTAACCGCTCTACAATTTGTTCTTTGACACCGAACTTCTATCTAAATTTCGCTGCAATATCGATATAAACAATTTCTGATGAAAATTTAAGCAAAATCTTCAAAAATCACGATTTTGACCCCACTGTAAAATAAAAGTCACTTAAATTTCACTTCAACGTCGAAAGGTAAGTGAAAGGCTTCGTTGTAGAGAACAAAGCAAGTACATCTAAGAATGTTTGATTGATTGGTTATTTTAAGGATCGTTAATTACGAGTATTGTTTTTTTTGTTCTACTATAACCGCCACAATAAGCGGACTGATAGGAGAATAATGTAAATCCATCGTGACCAAATACTGTATTGAAACAGACATATGAATGAGAGAATAAGCTAAGGCGGAAGGAAAATGCCAGTGAACTTTAGAGCAAACGCTATATGTCCATCATCATGGATGATGAAACCAAGGACTACGAAACTACGAAACAATTTCACACTGTCAGACAAAGAAGCGAAGTGCCGAATGCACTAAAGTCAATTTTCTGTGAAAAATTCTTGAAAAAAATCCTGATTTGGCAATCAATTTGTGGCATGAAATCATCTCCTTTTTCATTCTCGGGAATATGAATAGCGATATTTGCCAAAAGGAATACCTTCGAAAGCATGTGCTACCACTCATCCGAAAGCAGAAGAAGGACAAAGTTGCCGGTTACCTTCAGCAGTTCAAAAGGACTAGATAAATTTGAGCAAAACCATCGATGCGCCGGTTATCCATAACTTAATAAGGGACATAAAGAAGCAGATACGATCGAAATTGGCTAGACTACAGATTTTTTATTGATGCTTATTTCTTGTATTCCTAAGAAATGTTTTTTTTTTATCACAAAAGAAAAATCTATATCATAACTGAAAATAGTATGCGTTTTAAGTGTACCCATAATTGACGATACGGTCTTAGGTTTTATGCATTCGATAAAACTTATTAAAATATTATTTATTTCCTTTTTTTCTTTTTGGCTTGTGTGTCCCATTTTTCTAAACTATTTGGTCAGCCTATTTTTGAGGAAAAGTCTAAAGTACCCTCTTGCATCCGGTAACAACAGTTGACAGAAGTTATGTTGATAGCAATACAGCGTAGCTATACGAAAGGTTTTTTCCTGTAAACCAGAGGTGAGTCTATATTTTGTGTGTGCCACCGGGCACGGAAAATCACAGATTCAAATTCGTCATTTGAAGTAAGAATTTGAAATACATATATCTATGTAAATAAAATTGATTGTAGGAATTTTATATATCGATATGCTTCCAAATGTTCAACATTCTTCGCTGGTCATCAGGTCGTATTTTAAGATACTTGTTAAAGAATCTATTAATGAAAGCTAAAGGTGAAAATCTTTTAGTAAGTTACCATAACCTTGTTCTCCTGGCCACTCGAAGTTAACCAAAGACTCTACAAAAACAGTACAAAAACGACCCACAATTCACTCACCTTATGTTTAATATCCTGCTCCACCGAGGCCCACATTAGCGGGGACTGAGTGTCCATGCCCGAAAGCAGTTGCTTCGGAGGTTCCGAATGTCTCTGATTGCTGGCGAGCATGGTAGATCTGTGGAACGGACTTCTTCGCACAATACTATTCAATACGTCCGCAGGATCCGCATAGAATGGGCTGTCCTGTTTGCTAGACACCGCAGCACTGCCCAACGGAGGCGTAACGGTTCTGCCATCATTGCCATTCACATCGCATCGATTGATCACATTCGGAAAACAAAGACCCATCCGATACCGTGGCTCCAACATTGGATTGGACAGTGGTTTTTCCTGTGATGGAATTGGCGAAAACGTTTTCAACACGTTGCGATGCAACTCGGTCGGAGTGCTTCGGTCACTGCTGGGATCTCTGTGTTGCCTCAAGTGGATAATGTTATCCGTGCTGAATGAAGACACTGTCGACGGTTTTGGAAGATCATGAAAGGTTGCATTGACAGATTGATCGTTGATCGACGGCTTATTGTTATCTTGAGATGAGCACCCTTCAATCAAAAAATTGGAAGTTATTAATTTGCAGCATAGTAAGACGACGGCGAAAAGCATACCGGGAGGCAAGAATTCGGCTGTTTTGTCCTGTGCTGGTTTAAACGTGGAAACTTTATCGACTTTTACCAAAGTAGTATTTCCGTTGTTATCTTGCGTCCAAATGTCCTCATAATCACTAATTTTATCACCTAAATTACTTCTGCAGTATACTGAAGGGGATTCCAGAATATCAGACTCCTGTAAGAAAATAATCACATTAATAAGATAAATTAATGCAAGAAACCACCTTAAAGCAATCACCCACCTGATAGTGTTTCGATTCCTTTCGCTTGCTCCTCCTACTGGTACGGCTTGTGTGCAGTACACTGGAACTCGAATGTTTACGGAACGAGAGACCATTGCTGTTATTGTTATAATTATTGCTTAGTGGGGACTGTACCGCTAGAAAATTGTTTTCGGAGTCGGAAACCCTTTCGTCCGCTTCCGACGCGTTCTTGATGTAAGAACAAGGAATGTGGCACTCTCCATCCGGTGGAAGACGTTTCGATGTGGTCTGGAACTGAACACAAACAGTATATTTTCAGTTAGTCGATTCGATTGATTCGATGTCAAGGAAAAATTATGTTAGAAATATTCGAAGAGTCAAAGTGTTCATTATAGTACCTGCTACATTCGTATGCCATTTGCTCACCCTTCTTTTCTTTTGTATTTATCGGGCGAATGATATCAAAATACCCAGTTCTACGCAAATTTTGACGTAGGACTACGTCTAACCGGAAGATATAGGGGGTGAAATGGAAATCTAGGCACTGAACAAGTAGGAAAAAATGCAAGATTTGAAACGCTTATAACTTGAGCATTTCTCAATAGATCTTGAGATTCTTGAGATAAATAATTGAATAATTGTGAAATATCAAGTATTGTCAAAATGCACTATGTGCCCATTTTTGATTGGTCCATTTTGTGCTACTCAAATCGTACCGACCAAAACGGGCAACCAGAGCAGCAGCGAAATAGAATGAAGCAAGATTGGAAAGGAAAAAGGAAAAAAAGAAAGAAACATTGGTCGCAGTCTCACACATGCGTAATTCTCGAGCCAGCCAGTCAGCTTAAAAATCCCCGCTCCGCTGCCGTAACGATCATTCTCATTCAAACCGTACACCACATCGGTTCGCATCACAACACATCAACAAACCAACCCAAGCAGCCATGTCTGGTCATGGTAAAGGAGGAAAAGTGATGGGAAAGGCAAAATCCCGCTCGAACCGTGTTGATCTGGAGTTCCCCGCAAGGGTAGCTAGGCCGAGCGCGTTAGTATCAGTGCACCAGTCCACCTAGCCGGCGTTATATAGTTTCGGCCGCCGAAGTGGAAAAGCTGCTCGCGACGATAAGAAAACTCGCATTCAGAACAGACCACATTCGGTTCGGTGGACATCAAGACAACAACAGGCAGTTGCAGCGAGTGGCAAACGCAATCGCAAAACGACAGCAGGTAGCGGAAGAAAAAAGTTTGTTCTTTATACAATCTGCTTTGATGGCAAAACCAGAACAAGGCGGCATCGAGGGCGTTCGAAATGGTTTTTCTTAAAACCACGAGTACTAAGTTTTCTAAATTGGAACCATTCCATAAAACAAGGCGCTTTTCAGGGCCATTAAACCTTCCAAAAAAGAGTTTAGGAAATACAGTTCAATGCTTTCTAAAACATTATCCAAAATAATAATAAAACACAAATTGATTTTTTCATAATTTGTTTGCCAGGATCTGATGAGTATGTGAATTTGGCAGTTGTTCTGAGCTTATTGATTTTCACCAATTCTTAAATTGTTTCTAGATTGAAAGTACAGTAATTTACACTTATCCCGACATTTAGCTAATTGGACGGACATGTAATGCGACATATTAAGTTGGACATTTTTGTAAACATAGAGTTTGGGGTCCATATTATGACCCCACGTTGAAAGTCGACACTGTACCGCTGTCATCGCAAATGTTCAATTACAGGTTAAAATTACCTCCAATCCGATACTGAGTGGTGGTAATGCGACGTGCCATTGAATGTAATTTACTGTAAAATATGTCACAAGCTGGATGGGAAGAAATTTTCCAACTGTGAAAGCTGTGGCGAGTGGCAAATGCAATCGCTAAACAGAAAGGTTTAGCCGAACAAGATGGGGATATCGAGTAATAACAAAACAATAAACTCTTTAGATTGAAGATAATTTTGTGATCCTGAAAAGGACCCTTTTTAGCCTGCATGTGAATCCAACGAGCGAACAAATCGTAATGAATGTAGTTTTTTGCCATCGCTCCCTTTTAACGCTCATTCGTTCGTCTCGTTGGACTCGCCCCTCTGGCTGAGTCTGCCGATTTGTCTCTATCCTGTGAGTGTGTACCGCTAGAGTATAAAACACGCGGACCCCAACAAAATATCTTATTTTCTTTCAAACCGTATACCCGTGTGGTTGTACGGCATCGGCATCGTGGACGTAACAAAGGAGGACAAGTTAAGGGAAAGGCAAAGTCTCACTCGAACCGTTCAGGTCTCCAGTTCCCTGTTGGTCGCATTCACTGATTGCTCCACAAGGGTAACTAGGCCGAACGGATTGGTGCCGGAGCACCAGTATACCTAACAGCGATTATAGAGTTTCGGCTGTCGGAGTGCTCGAGTTAGCTTGCAAAGCTGCTCACGACAATCAGAAAACCCGCATCAAGAACAGAGCAGCTTCGGTTCGGCGCTCATCAAGGCAACAATTAGTTTCAGTGAGTGGCAAAGTGTTTCTCCGGCACGTCGCATTAAATGTAATTTACTGAACAACATGTCACAAGCTGGATGGGAAGAAATTTTCCAATTGTGAAAGCTGTGGCGAGTGGCAAACGCAATAGCTAAACAGGAAGGTTTAACCGAACAAGATGGGAATATCGAGTGATAACAAAAACACAACACCAAAGGTTCTTTTCAGAACCATCAACATATTCATAAAGAGTAAACAGTAAACTAATCCATTTTTCAGGTAGATAGGTAGGTATTCACGTAGGAGAAGAAAATAAAACAATATATTTAAAATATATATTTAACAAAAGCTGTCCCCTTTGTATAGTCCTACGTCACTCCGGTTATGTCCCCGACATTACCCACCCGTATTTTTTAAACAAGAATTACAATTTTTGAAAATACCTACAGTGTCGGAAAAAAACTAGACCACTCCAGTGAAAATTATTTTAATGAGCTTTTAATCGCCAATTCGAATAAAGCATAAAGCATAACTAACATGCCGGGTGTTCGGGTTCGATTCCCGTTCTGGTCGGGGGAATTTTTCGTCAAAGAAATTTCCTCCGACTTGCACTGTGATCACGCGTATTCTAGAGCTTGCCACTCAGAATGCATTCAAGGCGTGTTATTTGGCATAGAAATCTCAACTAAGTACTAATAAAAATGACGCAAGTAATACTACGTTGAGACGGTGAAGTTCCTCTAGGAACGTAAGTGCCATTGAAGAAGAAGAAGAATATGCGACACCCAGCGGCGAGCACTTGCACTAGTATGACAACATATTACACAAAGTTTGACGCAGCAGAAATGAACAGTTCTAGATTCCTGCGAAAAGTCGAAATGATTTGCGACAAAACATAAGACCAGTTGTTTATTTTGACTGTTTCTGGAAGGACAATGACTGTTTGACGGAGATATTTTGTCTAATACAGATCCTAGTAAGTATTTGTCATGTCAACAATAAATCAAAACATTGAAACATTGACCGCTCCTGCACGAGACCGCGACGGATTGTTATTCCGAAAATGGCAAAACAAGCCAGAAGGCAACGAAAGATTGCAAAGTTTCTGAGCCGATCGAAAATATTTGTTTTCAATGCACTTCACAGCCAAAGATGATGCTGAAGTCGAACGAGTTTCTAACAAAGATCCGTTCAAGCCAGCAAAGATTCAACGCAGTGCTCCGTACAGCGGTAGCACTCCGGCGGAGCACACTGCCGTTTTGAAAGGGTTAAATCCCATCCCGAATATGTGGCAGATCGTAAAGAAGTCGGTTTATACGGACAAATCCACAAACAAGCTGGAACTATGGGAGAGAATCTAAGCAGCTTGGTATGATTGGTATGTATGATCCCTGTCAGCACTTGTCAAAAGCTGGTCGATTTTATGCCAAAAAAGGTGCGGAAATTCATCTCAAAGAAATCCTATACGACGAAATACTAGCACGGAATTGTGAAGGAAGCTTTTTCCGACATGAATTAATGTTTTTAAAAAAAGCATTTTTATATGCATTGTTGTTTTTTTTACTGGGGATATGTTTAATTTCCTCGAAAGAAACCAATAAAGGATTACTGATAAATTGAAACACTGAGTTCGAGTATTTTTTGTCAAAGTTTTGCAACTTTTTTTTCTCGGTTGAGTGATAGTCTCATTGTTTTATCAAACACTGTCCTCAAGTAAAAAGTTTTTGAAGCAGCAAAACAAAGTGCGTGGAAAAATGAGCAAGTTTTTAATCGGCAGAAAAACATTCATTGCAGATACCTTTGAACAAAATGCACAGTCACAGTCGCAGTCGACCACATACAAAAACATAACATATATACCAAAAAAAATTAACAAATTTATACATATTTTAACATTATCTACATTGCAATAGATTGAAATTATCTACATTGCACCGGCGTATTCTAGAGCTTGCTACTCAGAATACATTTAAAAAATTGTAAAAATTGAACCAAATTCCAGTGGAAACCGCACTGCATTTAAGAAAAACAGAAAAAGAAGAATAAGAGGAAGGAAAAAAGCAGATAAAGAAATAAAAGTGTTTATTTATTTCGCACTCGGAATTCTCCCGCACATTTTTTTCCGCAAAAAAACACGATTCAAATTCGGCTCTGTTACAGCTGAATGCTAACGAGCCTAAAATAAGCAAATGGAATAAAAAAAGTATGTATACATGTATACCAAAACCGAAAAACCATTAAAAATTTTTCAAAAAATCTACCAGGAAAACCGGGAAAACCCAGAAATCTCGAAACACAAATCAAGTTGCCACCTTGAAAATAGATGCCGTGGTGTCTAATGTGTGTCAAATACCGGTACTTTTTCAACAAAATGTCTATGCCAAAGCTGGAAACATTTAGCATTCGTTCATTTTATAGCAGCGGTCGTAGTAGGCGTATATGAAATGTTTCAACAGCAAATTATTTGGAAAACTGTATCTTTCGACGGTAAAAAAATTACGCTGATCCGTTTTGTATGTATGTATGAAGTTTGATTTTGGATACCCAAATTAAAAATCCGAAGTGGTCAAATACTAAAATCGCGAAAACGCTGAAAATGGCTAAATCGACTGTGTATGATGTGCTGAAACATTTTCGTGAACGTACAACTGTTGAATCAGACGGATCAGAGGAAGGTTGAGGCTGAGGTTGAAGGTAGTGAGAACAATTAAGGCAAACTCGGGACTCTCGGACTACGACCTCGGATCGCCAAAAAACACAACTCTAACCAAAGTATCATTCAGAGAATCCGTATGCGAAATGATTTTCATAATTTTCCATGCCTGTAAGCAACCAAAGAAGACGCTGAAACAAAATCTGGTAGCTCGAAAGTTGCACAAAAAGATTTTGACGAAGTAGGTACGATGCATGCATGCTGATGGATGACAAAACGTACGTGAAGATGATTTTTGGACAGCTACCAGGCCTAAAATTCCACAAGGCCACTATTAGAAGACGTCGCTTAATCGTTTGATTAATTAAAATAATAGAATATCTGAAACTTTAATCCAGTAATATTGTATCGAATAATGAAAAATCAAAAAATTAATACATCGAATAATTATCACAGTAATCGGGATTGATGAAAAAAGGAACCATTTTTTCGAAAAGTACAGTGCAAAATTTGTTATGCTGTTTTGACGAAATACATCGAATATGCTAAATCATTTACGGTTGAAGCATTAAAATAATCCCATGATGGTGGAGGAGACTGGGAAGAGGAATTCAACGTCTGCAGGAGTAAAAGGCGAAATTGAAGAAGCTGGTCTTAGTTCCCGTCCTAAAGTGGTAGTATTCAAATTCAAAGTGCCATGGAAAATCTACCTTGTAGTCAATGATTCTATGAATATACTTCTTTTGAACTAGTAGCTATAGGGACCGAGCAGAAATTTTCAAACAAATCTGCTATTTCAACAACATTTGAAGATAAGGTAATTTTGAAGAGAAAAAAAAGTATGTTAGGGCAATAAAAATATTGTGAATCATTTTCATGATATGCTTTTTTTAATCGTTCGCAAAAATCATGAAATGGTAAATTTATCAATATACTGAAATGCCATTTCATTTAAAAACCATTATTCTGCACCATGTTTATTTAAGAACTATATTTAATGTAACTTTTAAAATTGTAACATCATAACCTTTTTTATTATCAATGTCTGTTCCGTATTATTACGAAAAACAAATATTCGCTCGATTAATCGAATGCTGAAAGACAATTATTCGAATGAATCGAATATTTAAAAATGGCCTTACGATTAATGGATAATCGAATAAACGAAAAATGTAGACATCTCTAGCCACTGTCATAGGAGATGTCTCCAGCAAATTTAAGTTTGTTTTCGCAGATAAATTTGCCAGGAAATTTTTGAGTTGGCATAGGATTTGCAGCTGCGGACAAAAACCCTAGGTTCTCGTCACAAACAAGACAATAGTTTCTGGAAAATGTCTGGAAAAGAGTGCCTGCAGAAACGTCTCCTTCCGTTTATTAAGAAAGCTCACCAAGGTCCGATGAAGTTGTGGCCAGATTTAGCAAGCTGCCACTACAGTCGAAAGTTGCTTCAGTGGTACCGTGACAATAGGATCGATTACATTGATAAAAAAATCCTCCATTTGGCCCAAATTCCGCCCAATCGGAAAATATTGGGCAACTGTTAAGTGGAAATCGAAGAAAGGTGCCAAAATCTTGGAATAAAATGCCCGCTGAGGTTGACCAACAGAGAGTCCAATTTTTGATAGAAAGTATCCAAGGAATGTACGAAAATTGATCAAAACTGTAACGAATAACGTTTTAATGTACTTTTATAAAAAGAGTAATACATTATCTGCATTTTGATATCAAAATAATTTTGCTACCTTTAACCAATCCCAACTGGTTTCGTGATTCCAGAATCTAATGTGTTTGTTTTAATATTTGTTTGATATATTTCAAGTCTTATAGTACTCACCGTTGCAAAGCTTCTGTTATTCTCCGTCGGAGACACTAGTTCGATGATCTGCGCGTTGGTGTGATTATCTACGCTGAACGTTACCGTCGTTGTAACAGTAATATTATTGGAAAACATCTGACTGGAATCGTTTGGGGTGCTAATACCACTTGTTGGTTTCAAACGCCGAGCAGGTGGGGCAGGAGGGCTCCTAAAATGAAAAATTAATAAATCAAAGCACTGCTACTAACCGCACTAATAAAACGATCCCACTTACCGTATCGGTTTAATATTAAGTGTATTCGGTGGCGTGGGCCGGGGAGTCTTCAGCTGTCGCTCCAGTGTACCAGAATTCACCGTTTCGCTTACTTGACTTTGCTTCGAATCGTGACTGCTGCTACTGCTCGCAAACAAGTTTGCATTGAATATCTCGATCTGCTTCTCGACATCGTACGAAGCGACCGTTGGTGAGGGAAGCGGTCGCTTCGATTTGAAAGTGCTGGTTTTTCCAATGATACCATTCTGGTTCGCATCCATTGGGGAAATTACAACGGCACTATCGATCGATTCGGGGCTCAGCAGTTGATGACCGTGACCGACGGTGAAGCTGCTCAAAGTGGAAATTGTATCCGTGGGTGTTTCACCCGGTCCCATGAAATTTGTGTTGCTTTCCTGACCGAACGTATTGAAACTTGTCAGATTCTTATTGTTCAATGTAAGTCCTATACCGCTAGATTGAGTTGCATCCGAAGGGGTGTTTAAATGACTAGAGTTTGCAGAGAATATCGTTTTGGGTTTGGGCGATGCCATTGGGTAGCGCCAAAACTCTTGGCCCAGTAGTGCCAGCGATGAAAGCTGCTGCCGGTTTTTTGCCTCTCTAAGCGCCTTGGGAAGACACAGTTGAACGGGAAGTTCATCACAACACTGGGAGTAATGCGCAATAAGTAAAGGTATGGAATCGAACTTAAACCGAGAGCTCTCCAGGCTCAGCAAGCCTTCGTTAGATTGGATGAGGTAGTGTTCGATGTAAGGCCCCGTGTCCGGAGGCAAACGGACGGACACCGCCATTGTTTTCGATTGGCTAGATCCCCGTACGATGAAATTCTGAAATTTGTAAGTTTGCGTTTAATACGGGTACCAATGTTATAATTAAATAGAAATTGACAAACTGAACCTATACGTTAAAGGACTTTTTGTGTGATTCTCAGGCCAGACAAGTCAGGCTAATTGCGATATTATAACCATTGTTGTAAAGCATATTTCGTGTGTATGCGTAACAATGTCAAAATAAAACCATCAAATCAAGAATTTTTATTTTTCCCAGTGAAAAACTATCTCTCCTTAGGACCGAATTCACCGATCATCCAACTGGATTCCAGAGCTTCGCTATTGCTCAGGTCACTGAAAACGTTTTCTCGCCAAGATTCGAAAAGGCCACAAACTCCTAATTTAGTGTTCAGCAGTACTGAGTTCGTCCTTCTCTTCAATGTTCCTAAGGCACGCCACCCAAAATTCTCTATTCGCTTCCATGAACAGCATGAATACTTGAGAGCGACAGCTCATTTCCATCTCAAAGCAGAGAAGATACGATAGACGTGTCGTGACTATGATTCCATTCTGGGTGCGAACCGCCCCGGGTGCACGATTTTAGGGGTGCAGAATGAACCGAATTTATATGAACAAATTGGAAAAATATGATTTCAGACGAGGGAGAGGGGGTAAATCGACTCTTCCGCCTCAGGTGCGACACAGACTCTTCCCTGGGTGCCAATGTTTCTACTTTTCTGGCGGAACGAGGGGGTGCAAATCAACTCTTCCGCCCCGGATGCAAAAGCTTCACTCGACGCCACTGATCGAGAGTATTACATCTATAAAGCCTTCTAGTATCAAACAACGCTTGAATATCCCGAGCGCATCATAGAAGCATCGACTGTTATTCTTCCGCCCCAAAGAGAAACCGCTAAAGGTGTCCAAAATTTGTAAACACTTGCTGTCCAAGTGTTCAAGTATCCTGGAAATTACGAAGGTCATTGACGATAAACTTCGCGTCGTGCGCGGTGACAACGCAATTGTGAGTAACACTCCGTTAACTGAAGAATACAATGTTTACATTCCAGCACACGCGTGTTACGTATGTTCGATTCTAATATTTTTTTGGAGCATTATGTTGGTACTCATGTCTCTCACTTCTGCTAACAAGTACGGCTATTTTGAATGTTCGGTTAATTTTTGACAACTGCTTTTCTTACACGTGTTTTGTTCATCTTCGATTTTTGTCCATTGGCAAAATGGATCAAAGAATCTGTATCAAAATTTGCGTGAAAAACAAAATTAAGTGTGCGAACACATTCCTAATGCTGATTGTGACATCTGGTGAACCTACTTTGGAGCGAAACAACGCTTATCGGAGTTCGAAAAAATGTTTCCGAACGGGCGAAAAGATCTAACCGAAGCAAAGCGTGCCGGAAGCCCAAGCACGCCACAACTGAAGTCAAAAATAAGTAATCCGTGGGTATACAAAAATTGTGATAGTTTTAGAACAGCTCTTGTAGATAAAGTGGTCCACTCTATCCCATTCCATTAAGCATTTCCATAGCCATAACCGATTTTGCTTCAGCACTACGAAGGGATTTCTCTAGAGATAGGCCATAGGCAAAAATCGAAGATGAACCAAAACACTTGTAAGAAAAGCAGTTGTCAAAAATTAACTGAACATTCAAAATAGCCGTACTTGTCAGCATAAGTATGAGACAAGAGCACCAACATAATGCCACAAATAATCTAAAATCGAATATATTTAACCCGCGTAAATTTGAAAGTCGCGATACTTTTTGAACAAACCTCGTAAACTGAGCTTGAGCTTGGGTAGACTGTACAATTCGTAGTTGCTCTCCGTGATTGACCTGAACCAACCAAATTGCACAAAGAACACACAGAATGACGCTTGGGACTAGCAAATCATTCTCGTTGTGCAATTTTCGGTGTTTCGAGCTTTGAATGGTCAATAACGACGCCGGCCACGTCCTTACAGTCACCAGGGGAAGGGAAGGAATGTTAGTATGATATTCGCCGCCCGAAGGCCAGAAGGGTCGCCTCTATAGCGTGGTTCCCTAGCGTTTATCATGGAAGGAATAGTTGTTAGTGGGAATTGTTAAAAATCAGGATTCACTGCGGTAAGTGATGTGATTCTAAAATTTTAAATTTTAAAATTTTTAAATATTTAAATATTTAAATTTTAAATTTTAAATCTTAAATTTTAAATTTTAAATCTTAAATTTTAAATTTTAATATTTAAATTTTAAATTTTAAATTTTAAATTTTAATTTTTAAATGTTAAATTTTAAATTTTATAATTTTAGAATTTTTAGATATTTAAATTTTTATGTTTTCAGATTTTCAGATTTAAATTTTTTATTCTTAGATTTTCATTTTGGCAGAGTTATCTCACTTCTTAACTAGGCGAACCTAGCCAGAATTTTCACCTGCCCCCGGGCTTCTGAATGCCAAAGGGGGACTAGGCTCTGCGGAATGCACGTATCTGCATGCTCGTGCTGTTTTAGTCCTGACCGAGAAATTGTCGGACAATCGCGCAAGGATGACCGACTTCTGGATGCCGGCCAATTCCTTCTCCATGTTCAACACCTTTAGCGCTTCCAGAAGAGTCTTCGGGACAATTCCAGTTCCAGAGAGAACGACTGGGACAATTTTTGGGACCTCCCTTAGCCCCCACAGTTCCTTGAGCTCCACGGCCAATGGTTGGTACTTGCAGATTTTGCGACCGTGGGTCTCCTCCAGATTCTGGTTCAGTGGAATAGCGACATCGATGATGGTGACTTTGCGGTCGCTCTTGTCGTAAACCATTATATCTGGGCGGTTGTGGTGGATCGAGAGGTCGGTCATAACAGTGCGATCGCAGTACAGCTTGAAACGGTCATTTTCCAGGACAGGTGCAGGCACGTGCCGGTAGTTTGGTACGTTGTCTTCCAGTAGAATACATTGGAGCGCCAATTGTCGATGAACAATACGGGCCACGTTGTTGTGGCGCTCGGTGTAGGCTGCGTTGGCCAAAACAGGACAGCCTCCCATAATGTGCTCTATGTTTTCACCTGGTTGATGGCACATCCGGCAAATGTCATCAACGTCTTGATGCCAGACGTACCGCCTGCAGTTTCTCGTCGGCATTATCCTGTCCTGGATGGCTATCATGTCGGCTTCTACTACTGAAGAGATTTCACCACGCGTTAGCCACAGATTAGATGTGGCCTTGTCGACGTGTGGCCGGTCCAGTTGATGGGGGTGTGCACCATGCACTGCCTTCTGCTTCCAAGCTGCAATCTTCTCCTCCACTGTCTGCAGATTGCAGTTGAGTTGGTACTCCGCAGACAGCCTGGTATAGCGCGTTTTGGTTGGCGCGTTCTGCGAAGTACTCGCGCAGTTGTCGTACCTGAGCAACACACAGTGCAGATATGTCGACTATTCCAAGTCCCCCTTCTTTGCGTGGCAGTGAAACTCTCTCCAGTGCCGATTGAGGATGGTACATTCCGGCCTCTTTAAATGCTTTCCTCACCCTCCTCTCAAGGTCCTCTAGGTCAGTTTTGCTCCATTTGACTATACCAAAACTGAAGATCAGCAGGGGTACCGCGAATGTGTTGATCGCGCGTATCTTGTTCCCCGCGTTGAGAAAAGTCCTCAGGACACAGTTCACTCGACTCAAGAACTTGTCTCGCAGCTCCGTCTTGGTGTCGGAGTGGTGAATCCCAGTGAGCTGTCGGGATTCGCTACGAACCATGTCTTGTATAAACTCGCCGTCATAGACCTCGTAGCCTCGAGATTCGGTAAGTTGTCCCTTCAGCAGATGGACACATCGGCACTTGTCGAGGCCGAACTCCATGCAGATGTCCCTGCTTATATCTTCGACAACCCGGATAGCTACACCTAGACGCTGACGTGAATCAGCGTAGACCTTGAGATCGTCCATGTAAAAGGTATGGGTCACTTCTTCGTTGGCGCCGTCCCCATACCATAACTTATAGCCATGACCGTTCCTATTGAGCGTCCTACTGAGGGGGTTCAGTGCCAGACAAAACCAAAGCGGTCTGAAAGAGTCGTTCTGCAGCGTTCTAGACTGCAACACATTTTCCCCATCACTAAGGTGCAGAGACGTACTCCACTGCCTCATTGCATGCTGCAGGAACCTAACGACGACGGGGTCAATTTTGTAGAGCTCCAATACCCGGACGAGAAACGAGTGAGGTATGGAGTCATAAGCCTTCCTGTAATCGATGTAGGCCATACTTAGGTTCCGCTGGTTATATACCGCCTGGCCGACTATGCCTGGTCTTTTCAGCCATGCGTATTTTTCCTGCATCCTTTCTGCTCTTCTGCGATGATGTGATGCTGTTCGCAGTGAGCAGAAACTTTGGCGGTAATTATGCTGCTCAGTATTTTGTACAGACTCAATAGGCACGTTATCGGTCTGACGGCACGGGTGGCGAATTCAGGAAGGTTGTATGGGTCACGTAGCAGCTTGTTGAAGCACTCAGCTATCTTTGGATGTGCGACGATCAGCTTAATCAGCTGCCAAAAGTTCTGAACACCATCGGGGCCCGGTGCTGCCCAGTTCCTCAGTTACCACGAGGCTTCGCGGACATCGTTCTCTCCGACGATGATAGCTGGCATCTCTCCAATTTCACCACAACTCTCCTCCTTCCGTCTTAACCACATTTGCCCTTCGCGATGTTCTACTGGGGTCTCCCAAATACCAGCCCAGAAGTTCATCACATCGCTAATATCTGGCAAACCTTCGCGGTAGTCGGGCTTCTCGTCGCTAATGTGGTCATAGAACGCTTTCTCGTTATCTCTGAATCTCCTCCTAGCGCTTTGCAGAGTCAGAGTAACGTTTCAGCCGTTTTGTAAGGACGCTCAATTGCTGTACTAGTGTGTCGAGTTTTTCCGTCAGCTGGTGAGCTCCCAGCTGGCGAAGTTCAGTAGACCGCACGATCACAGCAACTTGGCGACATAATTTCGCCGATCTGCTGCCTCTTTTGTACGCCATCAGTCTTCCAATTGCGGTGCGCTTGTTTAGGATCCGTTGCTCCAATCTCCTTCGCCACGGAGGCTCACGCCTTTCACGGAGATGTTGGAGCAGTCCGCCTCTTGGCCTTATACGGTATCCTAAACTCTTGGCGGTCGCCACAGCAGCACAGTAAACTTTCAGTTGCAGCTCCTCCATGTCCTCAGCATCAACCAAGTGCAGCGGAGGAACGTGCTTGTTCATGAGCTTTACTGCACTTGTCAGCCTGCGGGAATGCTGTAACTTGGGAATCCTGGGGCGCGACAAAGGATCTGTGTCGCGAAACTGTGAGATCGCCTCGTCGTAGTGGAAGACCAGATCGCATAGTAGTTGTTGATCTGGCTGTGGGTCTTCCGGCTCAGGTTGTTGTGCTGTGGCCTCCACTGGTGCTGATTCGCGTGCCCCACTCGCGAATGAATTGCTCAGCCGTACTGAACTTCGTCTCGACATATCGCTTGCTTTGTTCGTTCTGGAGCTTAGTTCTCTATGCACCTGCTGCTTGATCTCGTCGATTTGCGTTTGGGAGAGCATGTTGTTGCGTACTATCGCTCTACGCCTCGCATTCATCGCGTTCTGATCAAGCCTCCCGACGAACTCTGGATACGCTTCCTCGAACATTGCGAGTATTCGAGGGCGACCGCTCATGTCCGTCTCCAAAGCAGTGCAGATGTAATAGGCGCGGATCACGAATTCGTTCATTTCGTGTGTCCACATGATCCGTCGCCTAGTGGTACCCACAAGTGTGGACGACTGTCGTCTGGCAGTCGCAACACGTCTCGTAGGCGCAGCGTTTCTTGGGTGATGTCGATGGCTGCTGTTTCCGTGTGGCGGTAGCTCTTCGGGTTGAATCCGGCTGGTGGCCCGCTCTTGCACCTCGCCCTCCAGCCGCTTGCCGCTTGCTCTTACGCCCGTTCCAGGGCCAGCTCCAGTTCGGGGACCCTCCTCGGGTGATCGCATTCTCAATATTCTTCTCGATCGTAGCTCCATCTCATGGGTGTATCTCCTTTGCCCGGGAGACAGCGGGTTGGCAAGGTATATTAGAGTCCCACCTTGCCAGAGGAACCTTTTCGGGGCGCCGCCCCTAACAGGGAGACAGACGCACCCCTAAACCTCCAATGACCCGGGAGGCCTTCCCCGGGAGAGATATAGCGCTCTGACTCGCTCGCACCCCCTCACTTAGCCACTTTCGACACCCGTTCTCGGAGCCAAGACCAGGTGTGTGTTTCCAGTTCACGCCCGATCTAAAAATGTCGTCATATGATCTTCGTGGAGGCGTGAGATAGGAACATTTGAGACCAACGGGCAAGCTCCTACCCTAGCGTTGATCCCCATTTGAGAACCTTAGAACCTTTTAGAATTTGGATTATTTTTGTTTTTGTTTTTTTTTTCAATTTTTAGTAATTAGATTTTAACACGTTAACCCCGACTCTTTCCTGCTGCGCCCTCCGATTAGCGCGCATCAAGATCCCCCCTAGGGACCAACGCTGGGCTCTACACAACGACGGAGAGCTATATTTGGGAAACCTGAGAAGGTAACCGAGAGCTCGTATAAAACTAATCGACTCGGCGATATGTTCCGTTATTTATCACGTGTACGCTTTGTAAAACTTCAATC
The DNA here is from genome assembly GCF_029784135.1 of Toxorhynchites rutilus septentrionalis. NCBI lineage: Eukaryota > Metazoa > Arthropoda > Insecta > Diptera > Culicidae > Toxorhynchites > Toxorhynchites rutilus. The sequence goes on along the minus strand of NC_073746.1, from coordinate 330,044,718 downwards.
ACGACAACGGTGAGTTATCTTTAGGAAACCTGAGAAGGTAACCGAGACAACTTCCCCAGCTTACCAACCTAGCAAGACAACCGGGAGAATTACTATTTTTCACAATATCTCAAAAACACGTAAAAATAATAATTAGAACGCTTGTAATGATAATGTAGATCACCATATAACTTCCTTGATCAAGTATATTCAGTACAAATCTCGATATCGAACTAACGCTGGCGATCGTGCGAAGAAGCTTCCATGATATGTTACGCTTTGAAAACAGCGGAAAAATATCTAGATCTTCCGAGACGACGAGCCGTGCATTCAATTAAATGACAATGTTAGCTGATCAATTTGATAAATAAATTTTGATATCCTATCTGCGACGTAATATTTATGATTTCATGATTTCCCACCTAAAATCATATAACTAAGCTAAATAGAACTCGTGCAAACCAGAAAAACACACGATTCGGATTTTATTTATCGTGATTCGTTATTTAACGTCTGGAATTCTGGATCGTAAGGGCATCATTTCGACATACACATGAAAAAAAAACAAACGACATACACATGAAAGAAAAAAAATAGCGACACGAAACTGAGCTCATGAAGAACTCAAGCATAATTTAGGAGAAAGAGAGAGAGAAAAGAATAGATGCACTTAGCTTTGTAGAATCCATCTTCACTGCCGTAAAGCTGATTCTCATTCTCCGCTCTCCGCTCCCGCTCCGATTTTCGCTCGGAAAACTGCTCCGCACCATAAACGCATACAATCTAACACTTCGTTGCATTAAATTTGAAAATTTAAACAAAGGTAAACGAACGAGGGGTCCAGATTTTGCGTTTCAGTGTTCTGTTTCGAAAGCATTCATTTCTTCAAACTCACAATGCTGAAAATACACTTTAAAACGAGCGCTTCAAACTTTTCACAAAATTAAAGTTACAAAATTACAAATTTGGCTTCACACTACCGACGCTTCTGGGAAAAAAAGAAAAAGGATCGGAGCAACCAAACATCACGTCTGTACTCGTTGACTGCTCTCGCCAGTCTCCCTTTTTGAACAGACCTCGTAAACTATGTAAAAACAAATACAACCAATGATTATGAAAACAAACATCCATTTTTTTGCAAGTGTAATATTTTTTCTATGAAGACTATCTCACGCTTAAAATTGATTTGTCGATCATCTAAATCGATCTAGTATTTTGAAAGTTATAATTCTCCATTTCTGGTAAAAGAAAATGATTTTTGGGACCATCGGTTAACTTTGAAAAATTATAACAAAAAAAAAACACTCCTCTGATTTGCTGATATGTTATGGAGAAAAAATATTAAAAATATATAACGTTCTTTAAAAAAACAAATTCAACCAATAATTATGAAAATAAAATCCATTTTTTTGCATTTTTTTTTGACGTAGGACTACGTCTTTCATTTCTATACCGGGGTGTAAAATCAAAGTTTCGAAAACGAAAGCGTTACGCCGGAGACCGAGATTTTGAGCGTCAATAGCTCCTAAACAACTGAACGAAATGGTATGATAAACACTTCAATCGAAAGATAAAATGTCTACGCGTTATATACTTGTTACTTTTTGATCCAAAAACTTGTTTCAATAGCCTTAAAATTGCTTTCAAAACAGGCTATTGAAATCACCAATCGGTATATAAGCGAGTGCCGCTCGGAGATCCACTCAGTTATAATTGAACAACGAGTGAGGTACCATCGCTGGAATGAATGGATGTTTCCCTAACACGGGCTTCTAAACCATGGAGCCTGGGGAAATCGCAATTGCAAAATGGATACAAGCAGCGGGTACTTTTGTACTCGTTTGCGCTATTGCAAATCGGAATGTTTCCCTAACACAGATTTCAAAACCATGGAGCCAAGGGAAATCGGCATTGCAAAATAGATACAAGCAGCGGATACTTTCGTACTCGTTTGCACTTTTGCAAATCGGAATGTTTCCCTAACACAGACTTCAAAACCATGGAGTCTGGGGAAATCGGCATTGCAAAATGGATACCAGCAGCGGGTACTTTTGTACTCGTTTTTGTTTTTGCAAATCGGAATGTTTCCCTAACACAGACTTCAAAACCATGGAGCCAAGGGAAATCGGCATTTCAAAAAAGATACAAGCAGCGGGTACTTTTGTACTCGTTTGCGTTTCTGCAAATCGGATTGTTCCCCAACTTCAAAGCCATGGAGCCTGAGGAAATCGGCATTGCAAAATGGATACCAGCAGCGGGTACTTTTGTACTCGTTTGCGTTTTTGCAAATCGGAATGTTTCCCTAACACAGGCTTCAAAACCATGGAGCCTCGGGAAATCAGCATTGCAAAATGGATACAAGCAGCGGGTACTTTTGTACTCGTTTGCGTTTCTGCAAATCGGATTGTTCCCCAACTTCAAAGCCATGGAGCCTGAGGAAATCGGCATTGCAAAATGGATACCAGCAGCGGGTACTTTTGTACTCGTTTGCGTTTTTGCAAATCGGAATGTTTCCCTAACACAGACTTCAAAACCATGGAGCCTCGGGAAATCTGCATTGCAAAATGGATACAAGCAGCGGGTACTTTTGTATTCGTTTCCGTTTCTGCAAATCGGAATGTTTCCCTAACACAGACTTCAAAACCATGGAGCCTTGGGAAATCGGCATTGCAAATAGGATACAAGCAGCGGGTACTTTTGCACTCGTTTGTGTTTCTGCAAATCGGATTGTTCCCCAACTTCAAAGCCATGGAGCCTGAGGAAATCGGCATTGCAAAATGGATACCAGCAGCGGGTACTTTTGTACTCGTTTGCGTTTTTGCAAATCGGAATGTTTCCCTAACACAGACTTCAAAACCATGGAGCCTCGGGAAATCGGCATTGCAAAATGGATACAAGCAGCGGGTACTTTTGCACTCGTTTGTGTTTCTGCAAATCGGATTGTTCCCCAACTTCAAAGCCATGGAGCCTGAAGAAATCGGCATTGCAAAATGGATACCAGCAGCGGGTACTTTTGTACTCGTTTGCGTTTTTGCAAATCGGAATGTTTCCCTAACACAGGCTTCAAAACCATGGAGCCTCGGGAAATCGGCATTGCAAAATGGATACAAGCAGCGGGTACTTTTGCACTCGTTTGTGTTTCTGCAAATCGGATTGTTCCCCAACTTCAAAGCCATGGAGCCTGAGGAAATCGGCATTGCAAAATGGATACCAGCAGCGGGTACTTTTGTACTCGTTTGCGTTTTTGCAAATCGGAATGTTTCCCTAACACAGGCTTCAAAACCATGGAGCCTCGGGAAATCGGCATTGCAAAATGGATACAAGCAGCGGGTACTTTTGCACTCGTTTGTGTTTCTGCAAATCGGATTGTTCCCCAACTTCAAAGCCATGGAGCCTGAGGAAATCGGCATTGCAAAATGGATACCAGCAGCGGGTACTTTTGTACTCGTTTGCGTTTTTGCAAATCGGAATGTTTCCCTAACACAGACTTCAAAACCATGGAGCCTCGGGAAATCGGCATTGCAAAATGGATACAAGCAGCGGGTACTTTTGCACTCGTTTGTGTTTCTGCAAATCGGATTGTTCCCCAACTTCAAAGCCATGGAGCCTGAAGAAATCGGCATTGCAAAATGGATACCAGCAGCGGGTACTTTTGTACTCGTTTGCGTTTTTGCAAATCGGAATGTTTCCCTAACACAGACTTCGAAACCATGGAGCCAGGGAAATCGGCATTTCAAAATAGATACAGGCAGCGGATACTTTTGTATTCATTTGCGTTTCTTCAAATCGGAATGTTTCCCTAACACAGACTTCAAAACCCTGGAGTCTGGGGAAATCGGCATTGCATAATGGATACACGCAGCGGGTACTTTTGTACTCGTTTGCGTTTCTGCAAATCGGATTGTTCCCCAACTTCAAAACCATGGAACCTGAGGAAATCGGCATTGCAAAATAGATACAAGCAGCGGGTACTTTTGTACTCGTTTGCGTTTCTGCAAATCGGATTGTTCCCCAACTTCAAAGCCATGGAGCCTGAGGAAATCGGCATTGCAAAATGGATACCAGCAGCGGGTACTTTTGTACTCGTTTGCGTTTTTGCAAATCGGAATGTTTCCCTAACACAGACTTCAAAACCCTGGAGTCTGGGGAAATCGGCATTGCATAATGGATACACGCAGCGGGTACTTTTGTACTCGTTTGCGTTTCTGCAAATCGGATTGTTCCCCAACTTCAAAACCATGGAGCCTGAGGAAATCGGCATTGCAAAATAGATACAAGCAGCGGGTACTTTTGTACTCGTTTGCGTTTCTGCAAATCGGATTGTTCCCCAACACAGACTTCAAAACCATGGAGCCTGGGAAAATCGGCATTGCAAAATAGATGCGAGCAGCGGATACTTTCGTACTTGTTTGCACTTTTGCAAAGAATGTTTCCTTAACACAGACTTCAAAACCATGGAGCCAAGGGAAATCGGCATTTCAAAATAGATACAAGCAGTGGGTATTTTTGTACTCGTTTGCGTTTTTGCAAATCGGAATGCTTCCCTAACACAGACTTTAAAACCTTGGAGCCTGGGGCAATTGGCATTGCAAATGAGATGCAAGCTGCGAGTACATAAACACATTTTTCCAACACAGATTCAGAAACCAAAAAGTTGGGAAAACCGGCATTCCAAATCTCGGCAGTACTTTTTATACCCCCATGCATTTTTACACTCCGGAATGCGTTTTGCTACCACGGTCTACAAAAGCGGGTAGAAATACAACGCTTTGGCTCGGTTATTCAGGACTGCATGCCTCTTCATGTCGCCAGCTCACTGAACTTCTTCGCATACCGATAACCACTACTATAATGCATGAATTGACCTAAATAGGGATTTGTTTGCAATTGAATTCGTAAATTGTTCCATTCATTCACTAGTTTAAGCAATAATTTACCCAATGAGGAACATTCGAAGTGCGATTATTACTAATTGAAAAAACACAAATGATTACCAACAGCAGTCCTACGTCAACCTTGCGGTTATATCATAGGTATAACCCATCCACCGTTTTTGACGTAGGACTACGTCTAACCGGAAGATATAGGGGGTGAAATGGAAATCTAGGTACTGAACAAGTAGGAAAAAATGCAAGATTTGGAACGCTTATAACTCGAGCATTTCTCAATAGATCGCAAAGGTTTTTGCATCAATTGATAGGAAATATATCTACGCATCTATCAAAACGAATAATATTTCATTTTTCTTGAGATAAATAATTGAATAATTGTGAAATATCAAGCATTGTCAAAATGCACTATGTGCCCATTTTTGATTGGTCCATTTTGTGCTCCTCAAATCGTACTGACCAAAACGGGCAACCAGAGCAGCAGCGAAATAGAATGAAGCACGATTGGAAAGGAAAAAGAAAAAAATGAACGAAACATTGGTCGCAGTCTCACACATGCGTAATTCTCGAGCCAGCCAGTCAGCTTAAAAATACCCGCTCCGCTGCCGTAACGATCATTCTTTGTGTGGACACCGACTGGACAACATCGTTGCTGGACGGGCTGGACGGCGAGGGATCGAGTGCCTTTCTCAAGGCAAGAGGGCGGAGGTGGTAGCGCTGGAGTAGAATAGAGTAGAGTTTTCAAAGGGCCTTTCTCAAGGCTAGAGACGAATGAACTGCAAAAGTTTAAAGTCTCTATAATACAATACCTTCCTTCCTTCCGTAACGATCATTCTCATTCAAACCGTACACCACATCGGTTCGCATCACAACACATCAACAAACCAACCCAAGCAGCCATGTCTGGACATGGTAAAGGAGGAAAAGTGAAGGGAAAGGCAAAATCCCGCTCGAACCGTGTTGATCTGGAGTTCCCCGCAAAGATAGCTAGGCCGAGCGCGTTAGTACCAGTGCACCAGTCCACCTAGCCGGCGTTATATAGTTTCGGCCGCCGAAGTGATCGAGTTAGCTGGCAAAGTTGCTCGCGACGATAAGAAAACCCGCATTCGGAACAGAACACATTCGGTTCGGTGGACATCAAGACAACAGGCAGTTGCAGCGAGTGGCGAGTGGCAAACGCAATCGCAAAACGGCATCAGGTAGCAGAAGAAAAAAGTTTGTTCTTTATACAAACTGCTTTGGTGGCAAATCCAGAACAAGGCGGCATCGAGGGCGTTCGAAATGTTTTTTTTCAAAACCACGAGTACGTTTTCTAGTAAGTTTTCTAAATTGGAACCATTCCATAAAACAAGGCACTTTTCAGGGCCATTAAACCTTCCAAAAAAGAGTTTACGGAATACAGTTCAATGCTTTCTAAAACATTATCCAAAATAATAATAAAACACAAATTGATTTTTTCATAATTTATTTGCCAGGATCTGATGAGTATGTGAATTTGGCAGTTGTTCTGAGATTATTGATAGTTGGGGACTTTCCTGATTATTCAATTTTCACCAATTCTTAAATTGTTTCCAGACTGAAAGTACAGTAATTTACTATTAGTTCGACATTTAGCTAATTGGACGGACATGTAATGCGACATATTTAGTTGGACATTTTTGTAAACATAGAGTTCGGGGTCCAAATTATGACCCCACATTGAAAGTCGACACTGTACCACTGTCATCGCAAATGTTCAATTACAGGTTAAAATCGCCTCCAATCCGACACTGAGTGGCGCTTCGACACGTCGCATTGAATGTAATTTACTGTACAACATGTCACAAAGCTGGCAAACGCAATCGCTAAACAGAGCCGTGCAGGTCTCCAGTTCCCTGTTGGTCGCATTCACTGATTGCTCCGCAAGGGTAACTAGGCCGAACGGATTGGTGCCGGAGCATAAATATACCTAACAGCGATTATAGAGTTTCGGCCGTCGGAGTGCTCGAGTTGGCTTGCAAAGCTGCTCACGACAATCAGAAAACCCGCATCAAGAACAGAGCAGCTTCGGTTCGGCGCTCATCAAGGCAACAATTAGTTTCAGTGAGTGGCAAAGTGTTTCTCCGGCACGTCGCATTAAATGTAATTTACTGAACAACATGTCACAAGCTGGATGGGAAGAAATTTTCCAATTGTGAAAGCTGTGGCGAGTGGCAAACGCAATAGCTAAACAGGAAGGTTTAACCGAACAAGATGGGAATATCGAGTGATAACAAGAACACAACACCAAAGGTTCTTTTCAGAACCATCAACATATTCATAAAGAGTAAACAGTAAACTAATCCATTTTTCAGTTAGATAGGTAGGTATTCACGTAGGAGAAGAAAATAAAACAATATATTTAAAATATATATTCAACAAAAGCTGTCCCCTTTGTATAGTCCTACGTCACTCCGGTTATGTCTCCGACATTACCCACCCGTCTTTTTTCAAAGAAGACTAGTTCATTGCCTTCAATTTGATATGTCAATCATTTGAATTGATTTAGTAGTCCGAAAGAATTTTTGAAAAAAAACATTTTTGGAAAAAGGGGGAAAACTGATTTTTTAAAATGAAAATGCTCACCCAAATGGAAAAAATATGAAAATCTACGGGTGTAATGTTGTGCGATAAAGAACAAAATTACCACTTTTCAGGAAAATCAGAGAACTACTATCTCGGTTTGGTATGAATTGGCTGTATACTAGGGTGCCAATGAAAGTATGGAAAGAATCGACCCTAAAATTTCCAAAAAAAACTCATACTTTGACCGCTTTGCTCCACTCTTCCTTCCGATTGAGCTGAAATTTGGCATAGGATGTTTTTCAGAGGTGGTGAACATTTTGTATAGGATAACTTTTTGAAATTTTAGGGTCGCTTTTTTCCTATAGGGTAACACGGGGTAAGTTAGACATATGGGGTGATTTGAACCACCCCTTTATCTCAAAAAGTACGGCTCAACTTGGATTTTTTTTATAATGTCATCTCCTTCTACTGTTGAACCGATTGTTCCTAACGTAGAAACACTTTCGTAAAATTCGACAGGTGGAAGGAAACGGTAGCATGAACACAACAAGCACTTTGATTGTCAAAAAATGTGAGTTTTCCGACAGTGGTTTTAAGGTTTTCCCCGCTGTTTAAACAAACTTTTCGTGTATTGTGCAGTAAAGTTCTGTTCGTCTACAGAAGAGGAACAATCAGTTTGATAACAATCGAAACTGTCAGTTTGATAACAATCAATGGAATTAATTTCATTTTAATTTTTGCATCTTATGTGGGGTGACATGGACACGTTTCTGTGGGGTGAATTGGTCCTACAGGTTTGAGGCTTTTCTTTGGTCTAATTGATTCCAGATGCCGCTGAATTACTAAGAAGGATGGGCAGACAACGTTGAAAGAAGGGAGAGCTTGAAAGAGCAACTCAGGCCATCAAGAACGGATTTTATTTGACCAAGCATCGAAAGTGTTTGAAAATGCTCGAAAAACAGTGAAAAGATCCATGCAGAATTCGAGATGGTCTCAATCCAATTTTTCTGGTCTGGAATCGATCCCAGAACACAGTTACTGATTGTAATATTATCCCAAAATACTTTACATAAACATAAGAATGTTTTTTTCGATGAAACACACGCTGGACCAAATCACCCCGCATCAAATTTTAATGCCCAAAAAACATCTCTTTTATTTTATATATTTGGTAATTTGAAGCTTGATATAATGATAAAACATTATTGATTGAGAGAAAACATGTGTAGCTCAGTATACAATGTGACATTTTTTATTTAGACCGTATTGGTTTGGAAATATTAGGCGATTTGCTTAGGTGGTCCAAATTCCCCCCTTTTCCCCTACATTCATTGGCAGTCTTATGCTGAATGAGTTAGATTTATACGTTTGTTTCATGTCCAAATTTGTTTGAATCATTATTGAGAAAGTAGATATATGTATGAAATAATCTGGGCCTATTCACCTAGAGTAGTTAATCGATTTTTTTTCAGCTGTCTCATTGAAATATGACGGTCGTGATTGTAGTTCGATATTCCATCAACTTGCTAGATAAAATAACATTTTATATACACTGTTAGCACGTTCCGTGACACGGCATTTTTTGAAGATTTTCATTCAGGCTACATGGAGCGTATACGACCCACACTTTGAAGAATGAAAAAAAAATGTTTAAGACGTATGCATTACAGTATGCCTTATGCAGGAAAAAAAATTTAAAAAAATTAATATGCATTCTAGGGTCTACATTTGACTCTACAATAATTTTTTGAAGAATTCTTTGTTTTTCAATGATGCCCCGAGAATCGTATACGCCCATCTTGTGAATTGGTTAGAACCGTGAAACAAAATACTCCGATTGACAGTTGGAAGAGTAATTAAAAAACGGTGGATGGGTTATACCTATGATATAACCGCAAGGTTGACGTAGGACTGCTGTTGGTAATCATTTGTGTTTTTTCAATTAGTAATAATCGCACTTCGAATGTTCCTCATTGGGTAAATTATTGCTTAAACTAGTGAATGAATGGAACAATTTACGAATTCAATTGCAAACAAATCCCTATTTAGGTCAATTCATGCATTATAGTAGTGGTTATCGGTATGCGAAGAAGTTCAGTGAGCTGGCGACATGAAGAGGCATGCAGTCCTGAATAACCGAGCCAAAGCGTTGTATTTCTACCCGCTTTTGTAGACCGTGGTAGCAAAACGCATTCCGGAGTGTAAAAATGCATGGGGGTATAAAAAGTACTGCCGAGATTTGGAATGCCGGTTTTCCCAACTTTTTGGTTTCTGAATCTGTGTTGGAAAAATGTGTTTATGTACTCGCAGCTTGCATCTCATTTGCAATGCCAATTGCCCCAGGCTCCAAGGTTTTAAAGTCTGTGTTAGGGAAGCATTCCGATTTGCAAAAACGCAAACGAGTACAAAAATACCCACTGCTTGTATCTATTTTGAAATGCCGATTTCCCTTGGCTCCATGGTTTTGAAGTCTGTGTTAAGGAAACATTCTTTGCAAAAGTGCAAACAAGTACGAAAGTATCCGCTGCTCGCATCTATTTTGCAATGCCGATTTTCCCAGGCTCCATGGTTTTGAAGTCTGTGTTGGGGAACAATCCGATTTGCAGAAACGCAAACGAGTACAAAAGTACCCGCTGCTTGTATCTATTTTGCAATGCCGATTTCCTCAGGCTCCATGGTTTTGAAGTTGGGGAACAATCCGATTTGCAGAAACGCAAACGAGTACAAAAGTACCCGCTGCGTGTATCCATTATGCAATGCCGATTTCCCCAGACTCCAGGGTTTTGAAGTCTGTGTTAGGGAAACATTCCGATTTGCAAAAACGCAAACGAGTACAAAAGTACCCGCTGCTGGTATCCATTTTGCAATGCCGATTTCCTCAGGCTCCATGGCTTTGAAGTTGGGGAACAATCCGATTTGCAGAAACGCAAACGAGTACAAAAGTACCCGCTGCTTGTATCTATTTTGCAATGCCGATTTCCTCAGGTTCCATGGTTTTGAAGTTGGGGAACAATCCGATTTGCAGAAACGCAAACGAGTACAAAAGTACCCGCTGCGTGTATCCATTATGCAATGCCGATTTCCCCAGACTCCAGGGTTTTGAAGTCTGTGTTAGGGAAACATTCCGATTTGAAGAAACGCAAATGAATACAAAAGTATCCGCTGCCTGTATCTATTTTGAAATGCCGATTTCCCTGGCTCCATGGTTTCGAAGTCTGTGTTAGGGAAACATTCCGATTTGCAAAAACGCAAACGAGTACAAAAGTACCCGCTGCTGGTATCCATTTTGCAATGCCGATTTCTTCAGGCTCCATGGCTTTGAAGTTGGGGAACAATCCGATTTGCAGAAACACAAACGAGTGCAAAAGTACCCGCTGCTTGTATCCATTTTGCAATGCCGATTTCCCGAGGCTCCATGGTTTTGAAGTCTGTGTTAGGGAAACATTCCGATTTGCAAAAACGCAAACGAGTACAAAAGTACCCGCTGCTGGTATCCATTTTGCAATGCCGATTTCCTCAGGCTCCATGGCTTTGAAGTTGGGGAACAATCCGATTTGCAGAAACACAAACGAGTGCAAAAGTACCCGCTGCTTGTATCCATTTTGCAATGCCGATTTCCCGAGGCTCCATGGTTTTGAAGCCTGTGTTAGGGAAACATTCCGATTTGCAAAAACGCAAACGAGTACAAAAGTACCCGCTGCTGGTATCCATTTTGCAATGCCGATTTCCTCAGGCTCCATGGCTTTGAAGTTGGGGAACAATCCGATTTGCAGAAACACAAACGAGTGCAAAAGTACCCGCTGCTTGTATCCATTTTGCAATGCCGATTTCCCGAGGCTCCATGGTTTTGAAGCCTGTGTTAGGGAAACATTCCGATTTGCAAAAACGCAAACGAGTACAAAAGTACCCGCTGCTGGTATCCATTTTGCAATGCCGATTTCTTCAGGCTCCATGGCTTTGAAGTTGGGGAACAATCCGATTTGCAGAAACACAAACGAGTGCAAAAGTACCCGCTGCTTGTATCCATTTTGCAATGCCGATTTCCCGAGGCTCCATGGTTTTGAAGTCTGTGTTAGGGAAACATTCCGATTTGCAAAAACGCAAACGAGTACAAAAGTACCCGCTGCTGGTATCCATTTTGCAATGCCGATTTCCTCAGGCTCCATGGCTTTGAAGTTGGGGAACAATCCGATTTGCAGAAACACAAACGAGTGCAAAAGTACCCGCTGCTTGTATCCATTTTGCAATGCCGATTTCCCAAGGCTCCATGGTTTTGAAGTCTGTGTTAGGGAAACATTCCGATTTGCAGAAACGGAAACGAATACAAAAGTACCCGCTGCTTGTATCCATTTTGCAATGCCGATTTCCCTGGCTCCATGGTTTCGAAGTCTGTGTTAGGGAAACATTCCGATTTGCAAAAACGCAAACGAGTACAAAAGTACCCGCTGCTGGTATCCATTTTGCAATGCCGATTTCCTCAGGCTCCATGGCTTTGAAGTTGGGGAACAATCCGATTTGCAGAAACACAAACGAGTGCAAAAGTACCCGCTGCTTGTATCCATTTTGCAATGCCGATTTCCCGAGGCTCCATGGTTTTGAAGCCTGTGTTAGGGAAACATTCCGATTTGCAAAAACGCAAACGAGTACAAAAGTACCCGCTGCTGGTATCCATTTTGCAATGCCGATTTCTTCAGGCTCCATGGCTTTGAAGTTGGGGAACAATCCGATTTGCAGAAACACAAACGAGTGCAAAAGTACCCGCTGCTTGTATCCATTTTGCAATGCCGATTTCCCGAGGCTCCATGGTTTTGAAGTCTGTGTTAGGGAAACATTCCGATTTGCAAAAACGCAAACGAGTACAAAAGTACCCGCTGCTGGTATCCATTTTGCAATGCCGATTTCCTCAGGCTCCATGGCTTTGAAGTTGGGGAACAATCCGATTTGCAGAAACACAAACGAGTGCAAAAGGGTGACCGGAATAAATCGCCACAGTAAACAACTGCAACAGAAACAACCGCTTAGAAAAAGTGTAGTAGGCTAGAAATATTTGGCGCGGGAAAAACATCATGTGCCTCACATTTCTATTATAAATTTATTCTCTTGTTCTCGTTTTTCGAAATTTATTCTGAGGACAATGTAATGGGGACGAAGTCCCCATTTGGCGAGGATAAGGAATCGAGGCGGCCCATGCCGCCAAGATGACGCAATCCGAGTCCACCGCCGACCCGCCGTCGGAAGCGGCGGTGTCTCGCACGCAAACCTGGGATCCACTGATTGCCCGGTTAGTTTGAAACATAGGATACGATCCTTTAGCAATGTCCGACCGAGCTCTAGCGAGCGTCGGACGGTATACGTCTGCCCGGGGCGTTACGTTTGCCTGGGGCGATACGTTTGCCCGGTTAATTCTTGTTTTGAAATACAATACCGCGCCACAATATTTATAGCCTACTACACATTTTATAAGCGGTGGTTTCTGTTGCAGTCGTTTTCTGTGGCGATTTATTCCGGGAACCGTGCAAAAGTACCCGCTGCTTGTATCCATTTTGCAATGCCGATTTCCCAAGGCTCCATGGTTTTGAAGTCTGTGTTAGGGAAACATTCCGATTTGCAGAAACGGAAACGAATACAAAAGTACCCGCTGCTTGTATCCATTTTGCAATGCCGATTTCCCGAGGCTCCATGGTTTTGAAGTCTGTGTTAGGGAAACATTCCGATTTGCAAAAACGCAAACGAGTACAAAAGTACCCGCTGCTGGTATCCATTTTGCAATGCCGATTTCCTCAGGCTCCATGGCTTTGAAGTTGGGGAACAATCCGATTTGCAGAAACGCAAACGAGTACAAAAGTACCCGCTGCTTGTATCTTTTTTGAAATGCCGATTTCCCTTGGCTCCATGGTTTTGAAGTCTGTGTTAGGGAAACATTCCGATTTGCAAAAACAAAAACGAGTACAAAAGTACCCGCTGCTGGTATCCATTTTGCAATGCCGATTTCCCCAGACTCCATGGTTTTGAAGTCTGTGTTAGGGAAACATTCCGATTTGCAAAAGTGCAAACGAGTACGAAAGTATCCGCTGCTTGTATCTATTTTGCAATGCCGATTTCCCTTGGCTCCATGGTTTTGAAATCTGTGTTAGGGAAACATTCCGATTTGCAATAGCGCAAACGAGTACAAAAGTACCCGCTGCTTGTATCCATTTTGCAATTGCGATTTCCCCAGGCTCCATGGTTTAGAAGCCCGTGTTAGGGAAACATCCATTCATTCCAGCGATGGTACCTCACTCGTTGTTCAATTATAACTGAGTGGATCTCCGAGCGGCACTCGCTTATATACCGATTGGTGATTTCAATAGCCTGTTTTGAAAGCAATTTTAAGGCTATTGAAACAAGTTTTTGGATCAAAAAGTAACAAGTATATAACGCGTAGACATTTTATCTTTCGATTGAAGTGTTTATCATACCATTTCGTTCAGTTGTTTAGGAGCTATTGACGCTCAAAATCTCGGTCTCCGGCGTAACGCTTTCGTTTTCGAAACTTTGATTTTACACCCCGGTATAGAAATGAAAGACGTAGTCCTACGTCAAAAATTATTGAGCTAACAGTTACATAAGGCTATTCCGTTATTTGCTTCACATGTTTGTATAGGAGACGTAAACGACAAAATGAACAAAATCGTTTTTTTCGCAGTTTCGCATTCTACACATTGTAATACGTATGCTCAACATGCGAACAAACATTTTTTTGTTCGAAAACATTTGAGCAATTTTGGAAAAACCTTTTCGAAGAATCAGTTTGTCCGCAAAACAGACGTAGTTCCATACAACTTTCACACATCGTTCATAAATCTACAATTACCAGTATTACGTGCCATAATCTAAATCTACATTTGAATCACATTCTTCGAAGAGTCCAAACATTTTTTTTCTTTCTTTATTCAAGAGAATTTCAGCCGAAGGTTGGTTCATCTCTATCACTCAGCATTTCTGCATAGATGAATATAAGAAACCATTGAAACGCTGCTTATATAGTTACTATTCTCTGTTCACTGCACTGCGATGAACGTAGAGAAGCAATTTCGTTTTTTTTATGTTGTAATTACTTAAATTTCTGCATTTGAATTTTCGAGTAGATAATGAAACAATCAAATCAGTAGTAAAATATATATAATATTGTTTCTTAGCATTATCACTCATCAAAATCGACATCGAATAATTCAACGTACTCAACATTCACGCATAACGTTGGTGTAAGTAAACAAAATAAGACTTTAAATAATTAGTCAGTTTAGTTTACTTATTTTTATAATAATCAGTTACATAAATGAACCGCCCATTTTATCATGTGTTATCAATATTAAACAATACTTCTTCAGTTTAAATGATATCCAACCGAAGACTTACGATTTAGATACAGCTGTTGTATAGAAATTTTACTGCAAATTCAGTTGTTTGGTTTATTTTGCGAACATCTATTTTGAATACTTAACCCAAGTTAAAAACACATCGATATTACTTTTTTGAACTTATTTCATATTTAATTCTTTATTTGCTAAACTAACAGAACTAATCTTAAAATTTTAATCTATTTGAGTCTCTGGCAAATTGATCCAATAGTCATGTTTATCTATCGGTATTACAGCCAAAACTTTTTAAATTATAAAATCCTTTTGTGATTTTTGAGGCTGGTTAATGAAATTAAATGAAGGCTTTAAAACATCTTTCAGATGTTTCTTGACAATATCTTCAATGATGACTAGTCCGTTGTTAATTCTTCCAAACCTATTTGATTTTATCCGAAAACAACTGAAACTATCGACGGAGACGTTTTGATTATTATCGGAAAGGTAAATGCTAACACTACCAAAAAGCAACCTGGTGATTACGTCTAGTTATACGAACAAATGTTCATTGAAACTATTGATTGTACGCATAAATAGACGCAAGCGTTTTCCAAAAGGAGAAAATAGGTATTAAACCGCAAAATCTCCTAGACTCTCTTTTTGTCGATAATATCCTTCAACTGGACAGATCATTTCATTGGTAATTTGCATGGTCATGCTTGTAGGCCAAAAAACAACAAAAATGCGTTTTCCCAACACTAATGGTGTTGTTGATTACGTCTCCTATGCAAACATGGGCAGTACTGTGATTGTATTGTAGCAAGGTCTTAACATCCCCACATGGCACGGAAGGCATTGCAAAACTTCCTCAGAAATTACTAATATTAGAAACATGATTGAAAACTTGACTTGAATGCCTTGATGCTTATTTTGCCATTTCCAGAGAATGTAGAATCGACAATCGGCCACCGAATGGCAACATGTGTAAGCAATGAATGTGATCCACGCCAACTTTGTATCCATGCTTGAGAGCATAAATATCAACTCACACGACCAACCTAATCGGAATTAATCGAGAAAATCATACAGCGTTAAATTGATGACAGATAACATTAACGTGTGACTAGTCGAACTGCAGTAAGAAATCCAAAAGTAAACAAATCCCTATCATATCGCTTATCATATTACCGAATGCAATTAGATAAGAATTTAATAACACTACGAACCGAAGATCAATTTATTCACAATTCGAACGAATGTGCGTGTTTATTCTTTTTCATCTTCATATTTATCATTCCCGATACCCGGCATGTGTCACATGTGGACTGAATATCAAATTCGAGCGTTGGCGACGACAGCGGCGGCGGCGTCAAGCAACTATTACTAAACAGGCGGCTGAATGTCGGCGTGTTTCTCTATCAGATGTAATTTTTTTTGACAGAATTCATCAATAATCATATTGAATCATTTTTACGTATTTACGCATGCCCAAATATAAATAAAGGGAACAGAGTATCTTCGAAAGCAATTAGGAGTACATGCCGTTTCCCATAATGGAAACAGATAAAAAAAATCTCACTCTACAGGTATCTTATCAGATGTTCTTCCTGTTCACACTCTGCGTGCAGAAACATTATGAGTTTTTAGATCCCCGCGAGCGACATCTCTTATCCCGGTCAGTATAAAAGATACGGATGTGATTAATTCATACCAGAACAAATATTCATAACGCAACGCTAACAGGAAACCTACAAACTCGTTTCAAATTCCCCTCAAAATTGGTTCAGTTTTGTCAAGATCTCATTCATCAACAATAATCATTACCCCTTCCTCTTTTCCTTGCAGCAGATGTACGGCGCCGGAGCGTTGTATCCCCGGCAAAAACCATACCGGGTGTGTTCTCAACAGTCGCTCAACTAACCCTAAAACGCATGCTGGGCTACGCGAGTTATCTGACACCTGGGACTCGCTCGATGTTTCCTCGCCTTCCGCTAGTATCCCACCCTCTGAGCTGGACACTAGCGAGGTCTGTGACTGATGAATGACAAATTGAATGAGAATTAATTGGCTTTTTTTGTCGGTCGGTTTTGTGATCTTTGAGGCTTACTTGATATATATCTTCCTGAGATAGTTCTCTTTTGCTTGGCAAAAGCGGTGCTAAGTCATCGTCCATTGTTTCAGCATGCGTTCTTTGTCCTTCAACGTTAAATGAAGATAATCTTTGCTTCGCTAACATGAACGTTGTGTCGGATCTACAAATGGAGGGTTCTTACTGCTTGCTCCCCAAGAAGATGAAGGATGTAATCGGATCACGTACCTTCGACGATTCCTCGCGGAACAATCACCACCGCTACTATTGGTATCTTTTCGGAATTTTGAAACCTCAGCATAGCGCTTCCAGAATTGACCTTCGCTCGGACTAAGGAATGCCGCATCAGCTTGCGACTGTTTTAATTCTTGTGAGCTTAATTCACATTCAGTGTCCAATTTACCACTACCACCGTCTTCGTTATAATTGAAACATTTTGTTACTGGCAAGGAGGCAGGTCGTATATTTTTATCACCACTGAGCTGAGTGCCTATATTCGCACTGTTCTGCTTGTTTCTGACACATTCATTGATTATATCTTGGAAAGACTTTTCACTCGTATTCAGATCGATATCGTTGCCATTACGCGTATCCGTGGGATAAGAACTGCTATTCAACACGTTACCACCTTCCTGCATTTCTAAGCTGTATGTAGTTGTTAATCTCCTTCTTTCCAAGCGCCTAATCCCACTTCATTAGCAACTTTTACAATCACACTCTATGCGCCATCCTATCAACATAGATGGCCTTGTTGCAGCTCTGCTAGAAAACAACGATAACTCGATTAAAGAAAAAAAAACTGCACCTACGACTCGATTCGCTCTGATTCTTCGCTGAATCAACCATTGCAATCGCATACGCAAACGCTACGCCTAGGGCGAACAAAAACTTCGATTGTAAACTTTTGAACTAAATTCGTATTTCACAACATAATTCACGCTTCTTGTTAGAACATCTAATCGAATTAGAATCTAACATGAACAACACTCGATCGATGGTAGCGGCTCTGAGTCGGAAAAATTCTAATTCTTTCCGGTATCTGATTCCGCGGCGACGCGGCTCAGATCGATATTAACAAACATAAAAAAGTAGTCATAACATTAAATATTAAAGCATCAGACGAACGACGGGCCCGACTCGAGTTCATCTCCGCTAATGCCGAAATCACCAAGGAAACAATTGCAACATTCTATGCTGTACACACGTATATGTGTGTATATATGTTGGACGAATCGTGCAGCTTTCTTCCTTGGGCGTTTGTGTGGGTGGAACGGCAGAGCATAATAAATGTTTTGTTTGTTGATTTAAGGTACACACACTTGAGAATTCGCATTTGTCACTGGTGGCAAAATGCAACTTCAGTCACAACTGTCGCGTTATCATTCATTGTCCTAGATAATTCCAGCTGCAAGGACCGAGCTGAGCACATCAAAGAAACACTTGGGACACTTGCCTTTATCTTTTCTCCCACACATCACTATTACCACAATTAGAAATTATAGGAGCTAGGGATGAATAAAAATATATACACACAAACACTTCGCGACTTTAAATTCGTCGAGATTTACACCAACACACAAACTCCTCGCTCAACTTCTCTGATTCACAAAAAAAAACTCTTCGGGTAGCCCCATCATTAATTGTCACTAGACGACAATTTCGTGTCAGTGGCATCCTTTCCCCATCATTTCACCGCACTAAAAATAGAACACGCTAAAAACTCGAACCCGAAACCACAAACATCTCGACTATCCCGTGCGCACGATAGATATTCACAAAACTTGTAATCGAAACACAGGTAATTCGCCAATCCAATTGTAGTGAAAGTTTTGCGCTGAAAGGAACTGCTAGCAGTGAGGAATTGTCCGTGTTCCGCTGCCTATTCGTGTCGAAATCCAATTGCAACTAAAATCTCGTCTGGAGAAGTAGCGAGCAGAGTAGCAGCGGATTCGCATACAACCTCAGTCTCGTACGAAGGCAGAGTTGTACTTTTCTCGCACGGCGCACGTTCCAATTGGAATGTCGCTACCGGACTCGCTGCTGCTCTGATTTTTATGTGTGTATGTGTCTGTCCCGAGCGCCGAGCGAGTGAACATCAATAAAGAACCACTGGCGGCTGGCGGTTGATTGTATAAGTTTGGGGTGGTGGCTAGGGATGTTCTATGTTTCATGTTTTGATGCTAGTAAGTGAAACGGAGCTTTTGCCATGAAACAACATTCCTCAGGTGTATTTTCAGTTTTACGTTTACATACCGTTTTGTCTCATATTCCGAACAGTATCAAATTCCGAACACTTCATTTTTAAAGGTAAATTTACTAAACTTTTATATTATAAATAATTGAATGATGAAAACACACATTCTTTGAGGTATAGGACCCATTCCAGCGTGACGTGACAACTCTCTAGGTCATATGAATAAAAACAAATTTCAGCTTTACTTTACTTCAATCGAGCAGTCGAGCAGTGAGATTAAGTTTTTACTACGTTTGGTATGAATAAAATTAAGAACTAAGCATTTATTTTTCGAAAATGGATGTTTCGCAGATTTCGAATGAATAAAACAGCATTTATCAAGTACACTGAGAGGAAAATTTAGTAAATATGACGAATTTTTTGGTACATGTTACCAATTCTCTAGTCATTTTCTACCCTACTAATCATTGGTACACGTTAGAAAAAAAGAATGGTAGGCACATATGTCAAACAAACTACAAATTGTTGGTCCAACATTGGTGCAATAACAGTGAAAATTTTGCTTCATATTTGTGAGAAGTAATCATCAGGGATAATGACAATATTTTTTAATGATTATTTTTAATTTAAAAATTTGTATTTGATTGCGTTTAATTCTACATACTTAGAATACATTACACTAATAACTTATTCTATAAACAACATCAATAATTCTCGTTGGAATCATTCTATAAACTGCGTACAAGAGGCAAATTTTAATCGCAGCCTCAACCACCCCAATTTGAGGAACATTCATTGCGTCTGACATCTTTTTTACGCAATTTTAGTAATATTTACAAAAAATGTGTATATTTTACCAATGTGTTTGCTACTAAAGATTTGGTAGCTGCTTTTACTAAACTATTTCTCCAGTGTATATACTTCGTAATACTTCGTAATTGATAGAGCTGGTTGTAGGATGCGGTCTCTATCAGATTAATGATCTGACTAACGCAAATGGGAGGCTGCTTGACTTGGCGTTTGTTAATGAGAAGAATGTCGATTTATTAGAACCACCGTTACCAATGCTCAACATAGATCACCATCATAAGCCATTCGTTTTGAAATTCGAAATCACTAGGGAAAGCCACAGCTCGAAGGTCTCGGACGCTTATGATTTTGATTTTCGTCAATGCGATTTTGCGTCGCTGAACTTAATGATCTCGGCTATCCGTTGGGATGAGTGTCTAAATGGGTGCACCATCGACGAGGCTGTTGCCAATTTCTATCAACGAGTGTTCGCAATAGTCCGTGATATCGTCCCAATGAAAAAACGACGCCGATGCGGTAGGAAGAGACACCCGTGGTGGAACAACACGCTGCAGCATCTACGAAATCGTCTTCGCAAAGCCAGGAAACGTTATTTTCGGTCGAGAAGTGAACTGTGCAAGGTTGAGCTACGTGACTTAGAGAGCGAATATAATTCTTTACATGCGCGATGCTTTAATAGCTACATTCGTCGCACAGAAGACAGTATCAAACAAGATCCCAAAAGGCGAAAGCAGGCAAATGGAATTCCTCATCATGTCTTCTACAATGGGATTTCAGCCGAGACTCCACTCGACTCGGCAAACTTGTTTTCCTCTTTCTTTAGCAGTGTGCTAAGTAAAAACCGGACACCTTCGTCTGAAGCGTATCTAGACAGTTTGCCTCGAAATGATTTTAATATGGCGTCTTTCAACTTTTCTGTCGGCGATGTGCTGGACAAACTGCAGGGACTAGATGCTACCAAGGGCGCGGGACCAGACCGACTATCTCCGCTTTTTATCAAAAATTGCGCCGACTCGCTTACCGTTCCCACTACCATCCTCTTCAATCGTTCCATTAAGGAGGGTATTTTCCCAAGCTTGTGGAAAACTGCGGCTGTCACTCCCATACATAAATCTGGCAGTATACACGACGTCGAGAACTACCGTGGCATCTCTATTTTGAGTTGTTTGCCGAAAGCCTTCGAAAGTCTCATCCACGATTTGCTTTACCCGCACGTGCATCGAATCATTTCCGAGCACCAGCATGGTTTCGTACGAAAACGCTCGACCACAACAAACCTGATGGTTTATGTCTCTTCGTTGGTCGCCGCTATGGAAAATCGTCAGCAAATTGATGCCATCTATATTGATTTCACCAAAGCGTTTGATAGAGTTCCACATTCTCTTGCGGTGGACAAATTGTGCAGAATGGGCCTACCCGCTTGGCTGACTCGCTGGATTCTTTCCTACCTCACCGAACGTCGGTCTTACGTACGCATTGATGGAGTTAACTCGGTCCCTTTTGACATCACGTCCGGTGTACCTCAAGGCAGTCACCTAGGCCCTCTTATATTTGTACTATTCGCCAACGATCTCTGCCATTCCATCAATTCTCCGAAAATAATGTACGCCGACGATCTGAAATTCTACCGTGTAGTCTCATCAGTAGTTGAGTGCTGTGCCATCCAAGCTGACATTGATGCGTTGCTGAACTGGTGTGAGCTAAACGGAATGGAGGTCAACACAAGAAAATGCAATATAATCTCATTCTGTCGGACAAGAAATCAAACGGTCTTTGACTACAGAATGTCCACAACGAGCATCGTCAGAGTCAGCACTGTCAAGGACCTCGGTGTGCTACTCGATAGTAGGCTGAATTTTGCTCAGCACATAGCAGCCACAACAGCCAAAGCATACTCGATGCTTGGCTTCGTAAAACGGAACACGCTGCAGTTTAAAGATGTATATTGCCTGAAGACACTCTTTTGCGCGCTGGTACGCAGTGTACTTGAATATGGTGTGCTCGTGTGGGCGCCATATCATGCCGTTCAGGTGAACCGAATTGAGCGAATTCAACGAAACTTTCTTCGATATGCGCTTCGCTTGCTACCGTGGAATGATTCTGTTCGGCTGCCACCGTACGAGCAACGTTGTGCTCTGATACAACTTCAGAGCTTGGCGAGTAGACGGATTCTATTGCAGCGGCTGTTTGTTTTCGATATCTTCAACGACAACGTGGACTGCTCGATACTGTTGGGAAACATTAACATCAATATTCCGGCCAGAACAACGCGGCGTGCAGCTTTCCTCCGTCTACCAATGCATCGTACTATCTTTGGACAGAACAACCCGTTTGATGTATGTTGTTGCCGTTTTAACGAAGTGTTTAGTAATTTTGATTTTACCGTTTCCAAGAACGTATTTAAAAATAGAATAAGCTAATCTGTCTGTACGATCAATTTCGAAGACTAGTAAATAAATAAATATAAATAATATATGAGTAATTATCAAGTGTGCTCATGAGCATGCTTTGGACCTGAGAACACATTCATTCGTTTTGATGTTATATACGATTTATGTTTAGTGCTGCTATCTTGCGCTTAAAGTTAAAAACGTTAACAATCTGCATTGACGGTATTGCAATTCGTTTCCTATTTTAGGGAAGCGTCAAAAAATTGATTAATTTTCAGGTGGAATGAACACGTTTTTAAATTTAAATCATGAATGAAAAATAACCTTTCCATACCAAATAAACATTCTGTTTAAATGAAGAACACTTTTTTTTGCAGGTGGTGAAAAAAATCTTGTACGAAAATTGTTTTTGCAGACAACTTTATACTATAATAAGAAGCAACAACGTTGGAAATAGACAAAGACAAAGGGATAAATAAATGGTAATTAGGTAAAGTAAACTTTTATTCATACGGATCCAAGTAAATACTAAGAAAGTTCACTTTACTTGGAAACGGGCAGAATAAGTAAATACTTTTTTTTATTCATACGACCTTCTGACTCACTAAAAACAGGGTTTTTCTTGTTTTCATGTATATATCATACGATTTCCAAATGGTAAACGATTTTAAAGTGAAATTGAGGAAATTTCCTATAATAATCTTCAGTTGGAGAATATTTTGCAGTTGAATTCGCTTGTTGCCAGCCCAATACTTTTGTGACGTGACAACACCTTTGAACATTAATTTTGTATTTTCAGTTCCGTTTCAAAACATGAAAGATGAACGTTGATTCCTGTATATGTACTCAGTTTTTCAAAAAGCTCGCAAGAACATGCATTTTGAAGGCATGCATTTTGTGACGTGACAACGCGCTCTGTGCGAATAAACAGTCTCCACGAAGCGTTGTCACGTCACACAACTAATAAGCTGTATTAAAAAAGAATTTCACCGTATTATAGCAGGCGATACAGGTAAACTTCGATATAACGTACATTTCACTTTCAAAATTGTACGTTGTATCGAATTGTACGTTACATCAAAGCATAATGAAGTACTCACAAACGTAGTCTATAATACATTATTGTGTTGCTGTTTTAGTAAAGTTAATGACTAACTTCAATCAGAAGACGAAGCCAGCCTTTCTCATGATGTTCCCCTTCGTACTGTTGATTAAAACTTGATTCATTTAGAATCCGGAATCACAAAACCAGCTGTATTTCGGGATTGATTGAAGGTACAAAACTTGTTTTAGCATCACAGTACAGATAATTCTTGTTCTATCAGAAAAAAAATATTGAAAAAAAAATTTCCTTTGCAATGTGTTGGAAATGTGTACGTTATATCGAGGGTACGTTATAACGAGGGTACGTTATATCGAAGTTTCCCTGTATCTATTTTTTTTTACTCTGAATACTTCTTACTCTCCTCTAAGATCTCCCCTTCCCCTTCCAAAAGTCCATCCTATAGGGGAAGGTGGTCCTGAACCTACCCTCCTTTGTATCTCAGGAACGGCGCTTCCTACTGAATTTTCAATAGTGTCAAATGAAATATGTCATAACGCTGACAATTTGATAATATGGTGACTTTTTCTGGCTCTTTTCATTCTAGCTTTTTAGCGCCATTTTACATTTTCATTCCTTCAAGAGCAGAGATGAAATATAGTCAACATGTATGCAAAATGAGTTCTATGTTCTTTTAGATTGTGAAACATTGCGAAACAAGACAATTTTAATTGTTTATGGTATGTTCACCAAAATAAGCTATATAAATTGAATCTACCTGTTACCTGTAATACACGGTATGCCTTTATTTGGGAAAAGTCGGGGTGGTCCTAGACCGACCTCCATTATCGTGATTGTTTAACACGTTCACTCTAGCGCTTGCCATCAATGGCTAGCACAATCCTAGTTCATCGAGTGGCGCTCACTACAGGGGGAACGCATTTGATTTTGCTATCATAAACTTTTGATAAACTCTTTGTATGCATCCGCGCACATACCTGTGCAAGGGCGTTTATGTTTGCGTATTGAAGATGACTTTGACTTTGACGTTGACTTTAATCGTTGATCGTTGATGTTTGCGAGTGCATTTGTATGTGCACTCTTTGTATAACTCCACACACGTCGCTCTTAGGCTTTCCACTCAAACATTATTTCCCTCTCACTTAAATCCTATCTCTCACTATCAAACCTTTTTTTTTATTCCTCTTCGCGCACCCATGGTTATATGCCAACATTACCATTCACGATCGTATTGTGGGATTTCATGCCATTCCCGGTCTTTTATTTACGTTTTTAAGGAACCGGAAGTCACCATCCTCGATTCCAAAATGGCATCGGAATAATATTATGGAATCTACGTTCATATATTGTTGATAAAACATAGGAAAAAGATGATTTGTATGTTTTGAAACGAAACTGTAATTAATTAAATTAATCATTAATGTTCAACAGTCCGAAACAGAAAAAAGTCAGGTGTTGCCACGTTACAAAAGTATTTGACTGACAACAAGCCAATCTAACTATAAAATATTCTCCAAATGATGATTATTGTTGAAAATTTTAATTTTGTGAGCTTTATTCATGAAAACGCAAAAAAGTGTTTGTAGTGAGTCAAAATATTGTTACGTCACACTGGAATGGATCGTATACTTTTCGTGACGTGACAACAACTTCTGGAGACAGTTGATACTCCTCTATTTGTGGACTGATCTCAACCAAATTTTGTTGGTCAACAGACCTTCATTGTTTGCTCAGAGAAACCCAAGTAAAAAAATGTTTAAACCTATGTTCATCTGATAAACTGAAGAAATGCTCTATTTTTGTGACGTGACAACGCTTCAAAATACCTGTTTTTCAAATGCTTGTTTCTCATAAATCACAAAATGAAACGTAGGTCTACCCGCGGCTCTTCAAACAAACATTTAATCACCCTTTCAAGGGTATATAGACATTGAAGTTTGGTTAAGCATGTGCAGAGATATCTCAAGAAACATAAAAATAGTGAAAACCTAAAACATTTCAAATATAATTATTTAGTTTTTTAAACACGCCTCTCTCAAAGGTTGGTGCATAAAAATTAAATTTGTTACAAAAAATTTATGATATAAGTAGTGCTTATTCAAATAACGTTTTCAATTTTCTCCTAAAACTAGATTTAAAATTTGATTCTCTGGTGCATAACCTCATGGAATGGGTCATAGGCTTCATTTTGACATCATTTACACGTATCGATACTGCCTATAAAAAAGCAAAAAAAGTGACAGTCAAAACCAATGATAAAATCTCGCGTAACTTTTGAAAAGGTCCAATGTAACATTTTCGTCAACTAGAGAAAAACGAAGTTGTAGACCCAAATATTATTCCGCGAATTGTCTTAAAAGCATTCGATCTTTATCGCTACTTTCACCACTAGCAGTCAAGAATAACTCTGAAAAAACAATCGTAACTGTTGTTCCGTGATTTGAGATTAAAGTTGAAGACTAGGAGCGAAAAATGTTACATTGGACGTTTTCACTGCCCGCATTTGCTCATTGGACATATTACGTTGCACGATAAAAATTTGAAACTAACTACTAGACAACAATCCAAATAACAGCATTTCATTCTAAAGGCAGATTATTATTGTTATCACTCGTCGAATTGCACTGAAATCGGTAACAACACCTGTAAGAAATAAAAACTCAAAACGACCGAAGTACCGAGATGAAGAATAGAAGGTGGGAAGATTCACGGGTTTTGGTTGTGTTGAACTTTGATTGTGTTAGTAGCCAGGAAGATGGGAAGGTCACATACCAGGCATACCAGTCAGTTACTCAAATGGTACAAAATTGAATGTGTCAACGAATAACGTTGAATAAGGATATACAGAAGCTAATTACAGATTTCCAAATCATATTTTTCGCATGATGAAAAAAAACATATCACGAACTAAAATGTTGAATTTTTTTTTGATTTCAGAAATAGTATTCTAATGTCTACTATGTTTGGATTCTAGAGAAACTTCATGGAAGTTTGACTCTTGTCAGCAATTGGAAATACTTTTTTCACAATTAGAGCCCCCGCACACTACAGACTTTTTTTCAGCCGACAGTTTGGTCGGATCGGCCTACTGATGCAAAAACCGACTCAACTGAATCGGTGTAATGTGCGCACATGCATACCTCTGCGTACTGATTAAGAAGCCGACCGAACTATCGACCGACAAGTCAATCTGCAGTCTGCGGGGGCTCTTAAGGGTGCTGAAAACTTCAGTCGTCTCAAAATGAGACTCAAGCGGAAAATTATTCGTCTCAATCTAAGTCATACGGAGTCAAAAAAAAAATATTTTTCAAGTTGTTTTTACATGAAAAAAACTTGCAACCTTTTTTCCCATGCACTGTCAAAGGAACAAAAGATTGTGTGACTCTGACTTTGCTCGTTTACGTTTCTGGTCGACGTAACGAGAAGTAAAATTGAATTGAAATTAAGTTTAGAACACTTCAAAAACACTGAAATTTCAGTTTCTGTTAAAATGTCGGGCCCTTATGATTTTGAACGCTAGCATTGATTTAGGAGAAAAACTGGTTCGTTCATTTCATTTGCTTATTTTTACATTTAATAACAACACTTTTCCTATGTAGTGGACTATTATAAGAAAAGTAACATACATAAACAAAATATGTGACGTCACAGATTTCAAAAATCTTCCCTCCTTCACTTTTCTATCTCGCCGAAGTACGCTTCGTATTGTTTTGACTGCTTTGTTACTTCGGACGTTTCGGGCATCGAAGGAAAGAGGCGTCCGAAGTAACAGCCGGGTGCTTAAAATCCGAATCTGTACATTGGATATTTTTTGTATCGGCGATAAAAAGATGAAGAAGATAGATACACGAACGATTGTTTTTGTAATACATTCAATGATTGAAAACTAATAGCGTGCATCCATTAACTTGATTTGTTTACATTTGTTACATAGGAGCTTTTCAAAAGTTACGCGAGAAATGTTTGCGTTAGCAAATTCTGTAAAAAACAAGCATCGTTCATTTTTCAGTTTTTGTAGTTGTTTCAAGTATTTTGTTTGTTGTTTTCATGTTAATTGCTAGAGAATGTATGATCCTACACTAAATGGCTAAAAAAAATTATATTCTATGCAGAAATCTTCATTAAAATTAATATTGAAGTAGTGTTCGGAATATGAATCAAGTTTCTACACATGATTCAAACTCCGATCTTTTGATTTTCAAATGTAAATTTACTGAACTTTAATGTTATAAAATGAACTTTAATGTTATGAATAATAAAAACTCCGAAATTCTTTGGGTTATAGCCTTCATTTTAACATCATTTACAGGTATCGATACAGCCTATAGTTTATAATATTAAGCATTTGCAAAAAAAGTGACAGTCAAAACCAATGGTAAAATGTTTGCGTTAGCAAATACTGTAAAAAACAAGCATCGTTCATTTTTCAGTTTTTGTAGTTTTTTCGACTATTTTGTTTGTTGTTTTCATGTTAAGTGCTGGAAATGGTAAGAATCTACAATAAATGGATGAAATAAAATGATATTTTATGCAGAAATCTTCATTAAAATTACTGTTCGGAATATGAATCAAGTTTGATTGATTCAAATTGCGAACATTTAATTTTTAAATGTTACTTTACTGAATTTCAATGTTATAATATAATATTTATATTCAAAACCCTGACATTCTTTGGGTTATAGACTTCATTTTAACCTCATTTACAGGTATTGATAACGATATAGCGCCCTTGGTCCCGAAACCATGTAAACTATAAGAAACAAATACAATCAAAAATTACAAAAGCAAAATCCAATTTTTTGCGAGCGTAATATTTATCCCGAAGAAGACTAGCAAATTAACTTTAATTTGATATATCGATCATATGAATCGGTTCAGGAGTTTAAAAGTAATGATTTGAAAAAAATGCATTTTTGCTGTTCGGAGTTTGAGACAAAAGTGCTCGGAACATGAGCCAGTGACAAAAATGGACACAAAAGCGATTAAACATATTTTTAATTTTTCACCATGAATATGTATTTGTAAAACAATTTTATTGTAATTTAATGAAAAAGAAGGCTCTATTGTATCCAAAAATCAAATAAATTTCGCGAAAGAGAACCATTTTAAGTACAGTAAAACCTGTTTTTGTGCAGTTTTTTTTGTGCGAATTTTTTTTGTGTGATTTTTTTGTGCGGTTTTCTGTACTTGGGCTGTTTTTTTTGTGCGATTTTTTTGTGTGGTGTATGAAAAGAAGCATATTTGACGAAGTTATCGTCCATTTAGTTTTTTTCGATGGTTTATATGCATTTCAGTGCGAAAATAAAAGCATATTTGCGTCTCAATTATCCACTTCTTCATTCCCCTTCTCTTCAAATGCTCTAAGTTTTTGCATGACATGATTTCTAACAGCAACACGTTTCGACATGCAACTAAAAGCACAAAACAGCCACGCGCAATCGAAAAGGCAAAGTGTCCCATCACAAAGCAGGAAAACAAAAGAAAATTGAATGTTGAATGGTGTGGATTTGAGTTATTTTCTTGGGGGAAACTTTTTTTATGCGGTCCCTGTCTACCGCACAACAAAAGTTTTTTTTTCAAAATGTGTACCGAACACGATTTTTTAAAGCTGCTGGTGAAGTTTTGCACGATTTTTTTATGCGACTTTTTTGTACGGTCCCTATCCCCCGCGCAAAAAAGATTTGCCTGTAATGAGACATTGTTGAATGGCCATCAAAGCCTAAGTGTTCGGAATATGAGACAAAACGGTAGCCAAAACACCCACTGAGAATACCCTTTCACGTGGAATCAATCATGGAGATCTGTTCTCAAAAACGATCTGTAGGAAGTTGATCGCCTCGATCATGGTTCAATGTACACACAAGAAAGAAAAACCAGTCTGAATAGGAAAAAAAGGTTGAACGATTAGAATTAAAATACACCACTGCCGAAAGCTCATAAGTGAGATCAGGTCAGGTAGACCAGGAAATGATCTGCTCGGTGCACTATAGGGAAAGTCCGGGCAAGACGCCCATGTTAAACAAAACAGAATGCAGAAACATGTATTTTTACTACATATTATGGCGTTTCTTCACATCCACAACGAAGCCATGTCTGTTTTCTTTGTAATGACATGAGCAAGAACGATTACGAATAGGCTAACCAACAGCAATAACGCGAATTCTAAACTAAATTCATATTAAACCATTACACCATTACACATTACACCAGTGGCTCTCCACATACCACGTGGTCAACTTTAGGGGGGTAGGGGTTACGAAAGTGTCCAGGCCTATTGGCGATCTAACGTACAAATCTACACCTAGGCCATACAAATGAAACACAAATTTCTGCATTACTCGAGAATTATTCAAGCAAATGAAACCAAATTAGGCATATTGAGGTTTTAGGATGCAGTAAATGTTTCTATGGTGGTTAGAATCTCCACCCCCTCTCTAAAGGGGGGCTGCCATACAAATGAAACACAAATTTTTGCATTACTCGAGGATTATTTAAGCAAATGAAACCAAATTAAGCATATTGAGGTTTTAGGATGCAAAACATATATCTACGGTGGTAAGACACTCCACCCCCTTGTAATTTCGTGTTTACTTCATGAATGACTAGCTCATTCAGCAGGGTCGTTACCCCAACGCTCACTGTCAACTACTTGACGTCAGTTGGGAGCTGAGGGGAATTCTCTCTTGCGTTCTACACACATCCACAATGGTTAGGGTCCTCAACCACGTTCTAACTTCACCTCAAAGGCTGAGATGGTCCCTTTTTCCACCAAACTATATGGGGCGAGGCTTGGTAATCCCTTTCGAGTTCGATTACGATGTAAGAAAAAGATGGTATAGAAGAAGAACCATTCCAAGAAGAATATATGTTTTATTATAAGTGTTTGGTATGTGTATTTACTCCTTATTTTCCTACTTCCTCTTTACTATTCTAACCTTCTTGTGACGTCACATTTTTATGTAATACTTGCGCAATTTTGAGCAATGTGGTTCGGGTTCGGCGGATTTCCCTTGTTGGTTTCTGGGTTAGCCTTTTCCATTCACGTGTGTGCTGTGTTTGGTGGTAATGTTCTCTAACTTTTGTCTATTCGTCCGCCATGTGCTAGATTAAGCGTAATAAGGAAAAAAAGGTCCACTGTGCAGACCTACACAGTTCAGGTTATAATATACCAACCATCGCTCATTAACCGCATGCTCGTTATGTGCTTTTCTTACCTTTTTCTCTCCCTATCTATTTTTCTTTAACTTTCAGGTTTGTACTTCTTGTCGGTTACATTGGTAAGTATAATTTGGTTTTTCTTTTTTTTTTGTTTTCAGGTATCTGGAGCTAATATGGTCACGTCTAAGGTAAGTATTTTCTTTTCAACAATACACAAAACATAATTTCCACAGCTATTACACCTAGAACAAAACTTCTTCTATTAAACTAAGTACTACAAAAAAGACAAAGAGATATTACAATTTAAAATAGACACGACGCGCTCTACTACTCCCGATTCTAGCTCTAGGCGGAAAGACCGGATATCGCAATCTGCCGAGTTCGTCTCTTTATTAGAATCCGCAGGAAAACCCCAACTCCGACAATCGGGTTTTGACACATGTTGATGGTTGGGAACCCTGTTCATAAAGCATTGTGAGTGAACACACGAAAGCTAGAAGAAACAATAGCTCAAACCAGTTGAGCTTTTCGTAGCCAATGAGCAGGGGTCTGACATGCTGATGAGTTTTTATTTATTTACAGTATGGTGTGTGGTCTCTGTAGTGTGTCTATAGTGTTTATTTGGAATATTATGAAACCGAACGGTTACACCCTCTCTAAGGGGAGCTGCCATACAAATGAAAGATAAATTTATGCATAATTCGAAAACTAATCAAGCAAATGGAGCCAATTTGTCATGCGAATGTTTTAGGGGACACGAAACGTTTCCATGGTGAATAGACATTCCTCCCCTCTCTCTGAGGGGGGAGGACTGCCATACAAATGAAGCATACATTTCTGCATAATTCAGGAACTATTTCGGCAAACTGAATCAAATTTGGCATGTGGAGGCTTTAGGGGGCAAGAAACATTTCTAATGTGGTTCAACACCTCCCGCCTTTCTGGGGCGGAGGGGTGGCTACCATAGAAATGAAACACAAATTTCTACATAACTCGGGAACTAATCAAGCAAATGGAAGCAAATTAGGCATATGGAGGTTTTGGGGTGCAATAAATGTGTCTATGATGGAGAAGCTGCCATACAAACGAAACACAAACTTCTGCATAACTCGAGAACTAATCAAGCAAAATTTGGGAAATGAGGGTTTTTGGGTATGAGAAATATTCCTATAATGTATGACACCCCTCCCTCCTCTCGAATGGGAAGGGGGTCCCATAAAAATATTACACATATTTCAACCAAAAATATTCCAGCCAAACATAACAATTGAAAATTTTCGGAAAACTCTGAAGGAAAAAGGAAAAATTCAGAAAATTAAATTCCCATATGTTCTACAATTACATAGTGACAAGTGCTGTTAGTCCATTTGATGTTTGCGCTAGCGAAATTGATCTTTGTTTGAAACTGGAAATGGATTTTAATGTGATGAAACGCACTTCTATATCTTCTTCTATCTATACCAAAAAAAGGATCGCCAAATGTGTTTATAAGAGCAGAACTCGAGGAAGGAGTTGTCTGATTTAGGGCTGTTCTATCATATTTTCTGTATAAAACATTTATTCCATGTAACGGAGGAACATGTTTTTTGCAAGTGATTGAAAAATCTTGAACGAAAATTGTGTCTGAAAATAATCTGATATTATAATGATGAGTTTTGTTAGTAATACTAGGAATTTTATAGTAAAAGGTAAATTCAAGGGGGTCGAATAGAAGATCAATCAATGAACAGTTCTGGGATTGGACCCAATAACTTGCTCATAGTGAGAAAACGTGAATGTTTGAAGGTATTGAAAATCGAAAAAGAAACAAAAAACAAATTTTGGGCGGAACGAAGTTTGCCGAGTCAGCTAGTAGAAGAATAATTTTTAAAGAATTTATTCTCAATTGAATCAGCAAAACAGGTCGGACTCGGTTATATATGAGGGGCTTAGAAAGAAAGGGGTGTAAGTGATTTGATCGATTTCTCTACATCGACTCTCTCTTTTGGTCATAACTTCGCAGCAAATACATTCCCAACTGTTTTTCACAATGTGGAAGGTAGGTCAGAACCTCATCTATCGAATTCTATAACAAACATAAATTGGAACGTTTTTGCAGTTGAGTTATTAACTAAATAAAAATTTGATGAAGAGAAATCGATCAAGCCACTTACACCCCTTGCATTCTAAGCCCCTCATATGATTCGATTGTATAAAATTTTAGACTCGATTACATACAGTTTGAAAAAAAATAACTGCGAATATAAAATACGGCTTATTGAAAAAAATTAACATTTCAACGTTAAAGTAAATGTCAGCAGGCTATTATAAGTACAGGGGAATGAAAATGGTGATTTTTGAAGATTCTAATTGAAGGCTCACCAGAAATTTTTTGGAAAGATATTGCATCGAAAATAAAAAAGATAGGAGTTAGGTGTCAAAGAACAAATTGTAGAGCGATTAGAGAGCTTTAATTTGGTTGAAAGAAACAATGTGGTTTATTATGAGTGTTTGGGAATAAAATTAAAAATATCACCTTAAAAACCACAAACTTTCAAATTTTTTACTTCCAAAGCGTTATTTAAATCTACTAATTCAGATGTTTCACAACTGTATCCTGTATTAATTTTCTCATCTTTCAAATGGAAGCAACAGAATCGTCTTTCTTTTTGAAGTAGTTATACAATTTTCTTGGTTGAAGAATCTAGCTCATGGATTCAGAGTCGTTTTTGATGTGAGTCGTTCTGAATTACAACAACACTTGGTTTCAGACTAAACTTGTCTCAACATATATTGTTTACATAAATATTCGATGCTTCCGGAACTACCCTAGCCACCACGCCACATCTCCTGATGCTACTGCTGCTACTATCTCTGGTTCACGATGTCCTGGATGACTCCTCTTCAACAACATCCGGTATCGGTATCCGGCGAAAAAATCTGCTGTGAAAGCAAAAAACGACTTTTTCGTCGTTTTGCATTCTACGCAATATAATACAATACAATAACATTTTTTGTTCGAAGCATTTGAGTATTTTGAAAAAATAAACGTTTCCGAAAAAACTCAGTTTGTCCGCTTAACAGACGTAGTTCCATGCAGCTTTCATACATCGTTCGAAAATCAACAATTACCAGTAAAGGGTGTGTCACATCAAATTGCATCACGGAAAAAACGCTGTAGAAATTCGCCCAGTAGACCGATCCTTTTGAAAATTTTAGACAGTAAAATAAAAACTATTAAACATTTTTGGCATTTTCTTGTTATTCATACTTCGAGCCCAAGCCCGTATGCTCGCACCTTCCTCTTTACCCCGTCCATAAGGTTCTGTACAACGTCAGGTTGTAGTTTTTTTTGAACAGAAATCCATTTTCTCTTGAAGGCCGCCTCCGATTTGACAACTTTTGGGTTCTTCCGGAGGACCTGCTTCATAATCGCCTAATATTTCTCTATTGGGCGAAGCTCCGGCGCGTTGGGCGGGTTCATTTCCTTTGGCACGAAGGTGACCCCGTTGGCTTCGTACCACTCCAACACGTCCTATGAATAGTGGCACGAAGCGAGATCCGGCCAGAAAATGGTCGGGCCCTCGTGCTGCTTCAATAGTGGTAGTAAGCGCTTCTGTAGGCACTCTTTAAGGTAAACCTGCCCGTTTACCATGCCGGTCATCACGAAGGGGGCGCTCCGCTTTCCGCAAGAGCAGATCGCTTGCCACACCATGTACTTTTTGGCAAACTTGGATAGTTTCTGCTTGCGAATCTCCTCCGGAACGCTGAATTTGTCCTCTGCGGAGAAGAACAACAGGCCCGGCAGCTGACGAAAGTCCGCTTTGATGTAGGTTTCGTCGTCCATTACCAGGCAATGTCAGCATTTCGGTGTACAGCTTCCGGGCTCGCGTCTTCCCCACCATGTTTTGCCTTTCGTCGCGGTTAGGAGCCTTCTGAACCTTGTATGTACGCAGGCCCTCCCGCTGCTTGGTCCGCTGTACGAATGAACTTGACAAATTCAGCTTATTGGCGACATCCCGGACCGAACTTCTCGGATCACGTCTAAACTGCTTCACTACGCGCTTGTGATCTTTTTCACTGACGGAGCATCCATTTTTGCCGTTCTTCACCTTCCGGTCGATGGTTAGGTTCTCCAAGTATCGTTTTAGTACTCTGCTGACCGTGGATTGGACGATTCCCAGCATCTTAAATGAGTGCACAGGATTAATTCACGACGCTCTTTTTCGTTCGACGACATTTTTCCAAATTTACGAAAAATTGACAGTGAAGCATGGCCAACGTGATCTATACACTCTTATCTGATTATAAGCGAAAGCTGAAGATATAATTCCTAAAAAATAAATTTCTACAGCGGTTTTTCCGTTATGCAATTTGATGTGACACACCCTTTATTATGTGCTGCAAGATAAATTTACATTTGAATCACATTCTTTGTACAGTCCAATCACGCCTTTCATGATAGTGTCTTATCACTTAGCGTTTTCTAATAGATGAATATAAGAAACTATTGAAACGCTGCTCATATAGTTACTATGCTTTGTTCACTGCACTGCGAAGAACGTAGAGAAGCAATTTTGTTTTTTTGTGTCGTAATGACTTAAATTTCTGCATTTGAATTTTCAAGTAGATAATGAAACAATCAGATCATTAGTAAAATATATTAGTAATATAATATTGTTTTTTTTTTTGGTTCATTCAACGTACTCAGCATTTACTCATACCGTTGGTGAAAGTAAAAAAATCAGATTTTAAATAACCAGTCAGTTTGATTTACTTGTTTTTATAATAGTCAGTTACATAAATGAACAGCCCATTTTATCGTGCTTTATTAATATTAATATAAATATATTTATAAATATTAATTAATATTAATATTAATATTAATACTTCTACTGTCTAAATGGTATGCAGTTGATGATTCAACGATTTAGAAACAGCTGCTGTATAGAAATTTCACTACAAATTCAGCTGTTTAATTTATTTTGCGTACATCTATTTTGAATATATAACCCAAGTTTAATAAAACACATCGATATTTTTTACAACTCCTCTTTAAAACATCTTTTAGTTGTTTTTTGGATTCATTTTCACCTTCCGTGTCATAGATAACAAATACAGACCACTTTTTCCAGACATTTCACTAAATTTCTTCCAAACCTCTTTGATTTTATCCTACAACAACTGAAACTATCGTCGAATACGTTTTGACTATTATCGGAAACGTAAATGTTAACACTACAGACAAAGCAACATGGGGATTACGTCTAGCTATGTGAACAAACGTTTATTGAAACTCCTAGGGCCTCTTTTGGCCGATAATATCCTTCAACTGGACAGATCATTTTATTGGAAATTTGCATGGTTATGCTTGTAGGCTAAAAAACAACAAAAATTCGTTTTCCCAACACTACGTGATTACGTCTCCCATGCAAACATGGCCAGTATAGGAGGTTGTGTCCAAGACACAACCGCTTTGTTGACATAGAACTACGCTATTATTTTATTCAATTCGCTTGTTTATAATTTCGGATACTTTTTAAGAATGCAGCGAAATTTTAGAAATACAGGGGAACTTCGATATAACGTACCCACGATATAACGTATATTTTATCTCGATATAACATACACATTATCCAAATCCAAAGAAATAATTTTTGATTTTTTTTCTGAAAGAACAATAAATTATCTGTATTTTGATACAAAAGCTTGTTTTGTACCATTAACCAATCCCGAAATACAACTGTTTTGTGATGCAGGATTCTAAATAAATCAAACTTTAATCAACAGTACGAAGGGAAACATCAAAAGAAAGGTTTCATGTCTTCTAGTTGAATTTATTCATTAACCTTACTAAAACAGCAACACAATAAAGTAATATAAGCTATGTTTCTGAGTTCTTTATTATGCTTTGATATAACAATTTTAAAAGAAAAATGTACGTTATATCGAAGTTGCCCTGTAACGGAATTGTTTGGTCGCCCTGAAATGATCTTTTTTTTTGTAGAATCAGGTGACGATATTTGATTGATTATTCATTCTTGCCCTCCTAGACAACAAGCTCGTATAACAAAATTTGTTTCATGTCAATTCATTGAAAATTTATCTCGAACGCTATTCCGGTGGCCTTTTTCGTAATTGACATACATTCGGCTACAGGGGATTATAAACTGGTTTCACCAGCACCAGTATTCCACATCTCATAACTACACCGATTGGCACCGCATGAAAACAACAACAATGACAATACTTGCAAGTATCAATTATCATGTTACATGTTATATAGTATTGCTTCAGTGGAATCGCATCTGTAGACATTGTTCGTACAACGCAAACCAACCAGCACCAAACAAGAGTTCAATATAGCACACAGAGCCATACATTGATTGCTTAAAGCGACTAAATATTTAAACTCTCCTCACCCTTTTGCGCTATTTTCAAAAGAAACGCTTTCTGTTAATCTTAATAACCTCGAAAAGAGTTACATTGCTTCATTATGATCAATATTATCTCAGATGTCATCCTTATTGAAGGCAGTTTTGCGATTGGCAAGCGAACTCTCATAATATAATAAAAATGATTCATAACATTCCAGCATGGTATTCACGATGGTCCAGCTTGTTGAATCCCCAAATAATTATGTGGTGCACAACCTTAACGCCTGCTTCACCATAGCGTCGGTTCAATGCATTGATGCAATGTCGAAGGCACCAATGAAGCTCTCATGATGACGGCTGCTTCGAATATAGAAAAAGACTGAATATTTGCCTCAGCAGAGATCCATCATTCATACACACAAAGCTTGAAGCTTGAAGATGGCTTAAAGCGCCTAAATATACATACACTTCTCTCCGTTTTGCGCTCTTAACAACAGAAGTTTTTTTCTGTTAATATCACGATTAGCGTAGCCGTCATCCTTGGTGGAGAGAGTTTCGATACTGACATGCGAAACCGAATCAACCACAAAATTCCAGAACAATTATTTTCGTGATGAGTCGATGACCTCATTTTCACACGTGGGTTTACCTATACTACTACAATGGCTAGCTTCCACCTTCACCTTAAATATGTCGTTCCTGAAGCTTGTATTCTGGTTTGCACCATACACATACGCGTCTTTCCCTGTTCGAAAGCTCAAACTTGGACTCATCAACCACATAACCTTCATAAAATACTCTACTGGCTTATCTGTATGCTCGGGAGTAAAGTTCAGTCTCTTGACTATACCTATACCTCGCTATACGGCCGCTCTTTATACGGCATTTCACCATAACGGCCCTCTTCAATTAAGGCACGTTTTCGATTTACGGCATAAAAAGTTTCGTTATAACGGCAAAAAAAACATTTCGATGTTGATATTAATACATAATTCATGGAACATGAAGTTGTTTCATTTTTGTTTATAGATTATTGTTGGTTTTTGGAGTCTGTAATTATTTTATGTACAAATAAAATGAAAATATGATTTTTGAATGATAAACCATGTTACATATTTTCCGTATTTAGAACCGATCCGATTGAATTTGTATGAATTTGTATTAGAATCATTGATTCCTTATACGGCTTTTCGCTTTGCGGTCAAGTTTCGTGGAACGTATCTAAGCCGTAAAGTGAAGTATGGGTGTATATTAGATTTGCGGATAAACGGTAACTTCCGTGCAAACTTGCTTTTCAAACCACGCCTTGCGATTCTCTGATCGTTTCCTACACTTTCGAGAATTTTACCATGCCAATGATCCAACGCAACATCAACTTCCGATCATTTAACATAATGGTGTTGTGTCATCATTTCTTTGGGTCTGATATGGGCCATAGCGTTCGTTTAGAAAACACTGGAGTTTGATGAAGGTTATTTTTTTTTCCCAAAATATATTTTTTATTAAGGCACATGTGGCGTTAGCCTGACGGGGCCGGGAGTCCAATATTTTGACAATTTTTGTCTTACAACTATGTTAGTAATATGCAACCGATTACTCGCGGTTGGCTCGAGGTTAGTATTACAAGTGTTCTCATAATTAGTATGTTGCAGTCTTCGATGCTCTGTACATGTGCCCGACACGGGATACTTCCTAATGGGATGCAGCTGACCATTAATCAGCAACGCTCCCTAGTCTGTACCCCATATCTAGCGTGGTGCGTCTTTCTCGACTCGAGGAATCCAGGATAGAATGGTCACTAGCCGGCGCAATCATCAGCTCGTGTAGAGTTGTCATGAGCGGTACAACCTTTGGCTCTTGTTGAATGATCAGTAGACTGCACAACCTTCGGCCCGTGCATCTGTAAAGAGTGTGTGTATGTATTGCCGCGACTAAGTAAAAGTGTATCGATCGGATAGGAGGGATATGAAACGGGGACACAACGAAGGAAACATCATTAAACGTTGACATCGGCGTTTCTGAGGAACAGGTATAGATGAAGCTCATCAGGATCCGGATCCCGGCCACCTAAGATATCCCGGACGGGGATATCCGATTGTCTGCCTTTTGCTCTCAGTGCTCTAGAGAGCTGAGAGCGAGCAGCATGGAACCGGATACACGACCAGACAACATGCTCGATGTCGTGGTAGCCATCGCCACAATCACAAAGATTGTTTGCTGTGAGCCCAATGCGATAGAGATGCGCGTTTAGGTTGTAGTGATTGGACATAAGCCGAGATATCACGCGAATGAAATCACGACCTACATTCAATCCCTTGAACCATGCACTCGTCGAGACCTTAGGGATAATCGTGTGTAACCAACGACCGAACTCATCTTCACTCCACATGCGCTGCCAACTAACGAGTGTGTCCTGACGAGGAAAGTGAAAAAAATCATTATAGGCAATTTGCCTTTCAAAAAGTGTGCCTTCTGAAGCGCCCACCTTAGCTAGCGAGTCCGCTTTCTCATTCCCCGGAATCGAGCAATGAGAGGGAACCCATGCTAAGGTAATCTTGAATAATTTTTCGACCAAAACACTCAATAGATGTCTTATTCTTGTTAGGAAATAAGATGAGCGTTTATCAACTTTCATTGAGCGGATTGCCTCTATTGAGCTGAGACTGTCTGAAAAAATAAAATAATGGTCGATGGGCAGTGTTTCAATGATCCCTAGAGCATAGTATATCGCACCCATTTCCGCGACATACACGGAACAAGGATCTTTG
Organism: Toxorhynchites rutilus septentrionalis; assembly: GCF_029784135.1. NCBI lineage: Eukaryota > Metazoa > Arthropoda > Insecta > Diptera > Culicidae > Toxorhynchites > Toxorhynchites rutilus. The sequence continues at coordinate 330,005,141 of NC_073746.1, read as the reverse complement.
AGTTTGAAAGAGGCACTGGAATTTTCATTGAAGATGCCGAAGCCAGTGGACCCGTTTATGTATGAACCGTCAGTAAAGAACATTTTATCAGATCCAACTTTCCCATATTTTTCCGAAAATATCGACGGAATAACATTGGAGCGTAGGTGATCTGGTATTCCATGGATTTTTTGTCGCATGGACAGATCAAAAATGACAGAGGAATTGCAAAAGTATGGGAAGCAAACTTGGTTGGAGATGCCTGGTGAAGGGTGCACTCCATGGAAAAGGTACTCATGGTATAAAGACATAAAACTTGACTGAGGAGTCAGTTGGAGTAGATTTTCGAAGTTATCAATCACCAATGGATTCATGATCTTGCAACGGATGAGAAATCTGTAGGATAATTCTGTGAACCGAAGAGTAAGCGGGGGTACTCCTGCCAAAACTTCGAGACTCATCGTATGTGTCGAATGCAAACACCCCATGGCTATACGCAAGCAACGATATTGTATCCTCTCCAGCTTGAGAATATGAATCCTGGCAGCTGATCGGAAGCAAAAACTGCCCTATTCTAACACTGACAATATCGTTGTTTTGTACAACTGAATGAGGTCTCCTGGATGGGCACCCCACCATGTTCCGGTAATTGTTTGGAGAAAATTGATTCTTTGCTGGCATTTCTGTTTCAAATACGCAATGTGTTTCCCCCAGGTACATTTAGAATCAAAATATACACCCAGGTATTTGAAAAACATAGAGTGTTGGATCGTTTTGCCGGATAGGTAAAGCTGGAATTGGGCGGGTTCGTGCTTCCTAGAAAAAACGACCATTTCAGTTTTCTCCGTAGAGAATTCGATACCCAGCTTGAGGGCCCACGTGAACAGATTGTTCATGGTATCTTGCAACGACTTTTGCAGAGCGACGGGATTAGTACCCGTGATGGAAATAACTCCATCGTCTGCAAGTTGTCTCAGCGTGCAGTCTCTAGTTAGACAATCATCCATATCATTGACGTAAAAACTGTACAAGAGGGGGCTTAGGCAGGAGCCTTGCGGTAGGCCCATAAAACTGTAACGAGAAGATTTTGAGTTGCCATGAAAGAAATTCATGTGCTTTTCTGACAGTAAATTGTACAGGAAATTATTCAGAATTGGTGAAAGTCCACGATTATGAAGCTTCTCTGAGAGAATTTCCATGGAAACTGAATCAAATGCCCCTTTGATATCGAGAAAGACGGAAGCCATTTGTTCTTTGCGAGCAAATGCAATTTGGATTTCAGAAGATAGCAGCGCGAGACAATCATTCGTCCCTTTACCTCGGCGGAAGCCAAACTGCGTATTTGACAGCAAATTGTTCGTTTCGACCCACTTGTCTAAACGAAATAGAATCATTTTCTCTAACAATTTGCGAATACAGGATAACATTGCAATCGGCCTATACGAGTTGTGATCGCAAGCCGGCTTGTTGGGTTTTCGTATGGCTATCACTCTCACTTGTCTCCAGTCATGCGGGACAATATTCAGCTCCAGAAACTTGTTGAACAAGTTCAGCAAACGCTGTTTTGCCAAGTCGGGAAGATTCTTCAACTTTAAATTTAATCTTTTCCGACCCCGGAGCTGAATTGTTACATGAGAGGAGGGCAATTGAGAATTCTACCATCGAAAAATTCTCATAATCGCATTGGAGCGGAATATCGCGTACGACGCTTTGTGCAGGAACAGAATCGGGACAAACCTTCCTTGCAAATTTGAAAATCCAACGGTCAGAGTATTCCTCACTTTCATTGGTATGGTTCCAGCCACGCATTCTCCTAGCCGTATTCCAAAGAGTACTCATAGCGGTCTCCCTTGACAAACCATTGACGAATTTCGCGCCAATATCCACGCTTTTTTGCTTTAATCAGACTTTTTAGTTTGGCTTCTAGAGCTTGGTACTTTCGAAACCATTCCACTAATCCAGTTTTCCTGAATTTTTTGAAAGCGGATGATTTTTCAAGGTAGACCTTTGAACATTCCTTGTCCCACCAAAGTGATGGAGGACGACGTCGGAAAGTGGTAGCCGGTACACGTTGCTTTTGAGCTTGAAGTGCGCTATCGTAAATCAAACTTGATATAAAATTATACTCTTCAAGGGGAGGAAGTTCATGCATCGAAATGATTGCTTCAGATATTAATTCTGCAAATTTTCTCCAGTCAATATTCTTCGTGAGGTCATACGCAATATCGACTAACTCACTAGATTTTGATTCATTGGCGATCGATAAAATTATTGGTAGGTGATCACTACCGTGGGGATCTTGGATTACCTTCCATGTGCAATCCAGGGATAATGAAGAAGAGCAGAGAGATATGTCTAGCATGCTTGCCCGTGCAGGAGGGTTGGCTATCCTAGTTGCTTCCCCAGTATTTAGAACTGTCATGTTGAAGTTGTCGCACAGATCATAAATCAACGTGGCACGGTTGTCATCGTAGAGTAACCCCCATGCTGTTCCATGGGAGTTGAAGTCACCTAAGATTAACCGCGGCTCCGGCAATGTCTCGATAATATCAAAGAACTGATGGCGGCCTACCGTAGTACTGGGAGGAATATATATCGAAGCAATGCAGAGTTCTTTGCCATTGATTTGTATCTGGCAAGCGACAACTTCAATGCCTGTAATCGATGGGATAGTGACTCTATAGAAGGAGTGACGTTTTTTGATCCCCAATAGTACGCCACCAAACGAGTCGTTACGATCTAGGCGAATAATGTTGAAATCGTGAAAATTCAGCTCGTCGGCTGAACAAAGCCATGTTTCACAGAGAGAAAATACATCACAGTTAGAACTGTGAACTAAAAATTTAAATTGGTCTAGTTTAGGGATGATGCTTCTGCAATTCCACTGTATGACAGTGGTCAAATCCTTGACCTCTTGCGCTGAATTAGGCATCGAGGGAAATGAACGCTGCTAAAAAGCCACATTTTTCTTTCAAAAATGTTCTCACAACCGGAAGCAAACATAATACTATGCTTTTAAGAGGATCATTTATATTTAAAGCATTTAAAATGTTATCCACAAGGTCTGAAAGCGCAAGCAGGCCAGGTAGTGGCTGTTGCTTCGACCGCGAAAATGGAACAGACGTGTTCGTTGTTGTTCCGGGAAGTGCTGAGGACCCCTGGTTGGTAGCATGACCACGTAAACCAGGAGGTACTTGCTTCGGCCTATTCTCAGCACGTTCAGTCCGAGGCTTCATTCCAACTTGGGAAGTTTCGGTATTCTTTCTGGGGAGTGATGGAAAAGAAGTAATTTTTCTTTTCCTGATGGCACCCTGCGATGTACCGGAACATCCGGCATTGGGAGCGTCAGCAACAGGCTCGTCGTTCTGCAGAATGGAGTAGGGATTGTCCTGTGTCGTTGGCAAGGAACTCTTAAGCATTTCTGCAAAAGTCCGCTTGGAACGTTCCTTTAAGGAACGCTTGAGTTTTTCCCCTCGTTGTTTGTACACTGGGCATTGAATAAGATCATGAGGAGTCCCGCCGCAATGAAGATACTTGTGCTCTTTCGCGCAAGGATTCTCATCATGGCTCTCTCCACAATCTGCGCAACGTTTTTTATTGCAACAATAGGCGGCCGTGTGACCGAGTTGCATACATTTGTTGCATTTCATTACCCGGGGTACAAACAATCGAACAGGTAAACGAAGTGCCCCTATTGCAACGTAATTTGGAAGGGCGGAACCCTCAAAAGTCACACGAAAAGAGTTTGAGAGAGAGAGAAGGTTATGTCAACCTGGACATATGAACTTTCGGTACGAGCGCACCATACAGGGATCAGTCTCCATCTTGATATTAGGGGTAGTAGGGGTAAAGTGGTCACCTGCTTGTTTGGTAGTATAACTATTGAATATTGACACCGTATAGATAGTCACCTAATGTTTGAAGAATTTCATGACTTTTGAGTCACCTTGTGCTTCAGTGGCGCTGTCGCATTTCAAAATATAAATAAAAACAAAAATCGCTCTCTCGGTAGCCATTCGGCCGTAGTTTGGTGTGCTTCGAATCTAAGCAATTTCTAGTGAAATTTAGTTTATTTGACCTGATATTTTAGACAAATTAACAGTTTGGATGTCTGTTCACATATTCTAGGAGAGATGAACAGATATTTTGTTCAATTTCAGCGATTATTTCGCATATAAATTACATTGTTGTTTGGGGGCAAAGTGGTCAGTGAAGGATTACTACTGACAATGTTCTGTTTTCAAAGGCTGATGTACCTTATAACTTTCTACTCTTAATTGAGTTCCTTTTGTGGTTTTCATCCAGGAAAAATATGACACCTATACCAAAACCAAGCCTCATTATGAAAAACGTTATGTGTTTCCTACTAAGTTTTTGTACATATGAGAAAATTTCATTTTCTACTCTAGGTGAATAGGCCTAGCTCATTTCATACTACCATCTAGCATGATTTGTGCGAGTGATCGCTTTTTTTTCTTTCTCAATTATAGTGACATTCAACACATTTTGGCTGGTTCGTCGTTTCCATTTTCGGAAGAATATAGGGAGTGAGAATTGAACTCGTGGCCCTTAGCGTGAGAGGTAAGGATGTTACCACTACGCCAGGTCGCCTCCCAGAGTGACCACTTTGCACCCCACAGGTTACCTCCTCACTAAAAAAAATGTTCGGTTTTTAAACTTTTTTTCTAATAATGAAAAATGTACTATTTGCATTTTCATAATAAAAAAAACCGCTTGCTATCTTGAACAACAATAAGTTGAGCTACAATATTCTTCGAAAAACGGAAATTTTAGTAGTATGTGGACACAGGAAATGGGCATGTTACTTAGGGTTACCACATTCTCCCCTTTTCCCCTACCTGTTCGAGTTTCAGTGTAATTAGAGAGAAAGTAGGAAAGAAAATAATAGCTTCATATATTTCACAACTTATCCTTTTTTTTTTTGTTAAACTGGCTTCCGTTATCCGGTAGCAATATGTTATTATATCATCACTATAATATGGATCTAATCACGTATCCACATAGAGCACGATCTGATTTGATTCAATAATTCATTTCGTCTGCTTCTAGACTACCGATATTCGTTTTCATAATCTGACGGATGGCGTGATTCAGGATGCAAAATACGATAAACTATTTCATTTCGGAGAAAATGCGTCAACTTCCTCACACCCGAGACCACCAATTCGACGTGTCCTTCGAGCCGAGCATATAGAAAACACGCTGTTCAATTTATGTATGCTTCTCTAACGCCCCCCAACTCCAGCCCACCAAGTTGGGAACACGATGGAACAGCTTCTTCTGAGTTTGGGTGAGGGGTGTGAATAGGAATAAAAACAAAACCGAAAGAAAACCGCTACCGCAATGATGCGGCAACATTATGTACGGAATCGGAAAAAAAGAACGGAAATAAATAAATATTGCAAACCGCGCCGAAAGGACGTGAATCACATAGAGAGAGAGAGCAAACTTAATGTCCAATTCCGGGCGGCAGTGTTTGGGCAAATCTGGGACCGATCTCATCATAGACCGTAAGCCCCGGTGCGTTGGGATTCCATCAATAGTCAGATGGGGAAATAGGATCACCGAAGATTGAGAAGGATATCGTGAAGCATAAATATTTCATATCGGTAAATTGCCCAACCGACACGTATTGGCCACAGAAATCTAGGTCACAGTCGAAGGTAATCGTAGAACTTTTTGTTATCGGGGAATGGGGGAATATTCCAGGTGCCAAAATTACTACCAATGATTTAAGCTCACGGCGGGGGACGAGAACCAATTCGGAGCCCGGAGGAATGTCAAAATCAATTCTATTTCAGCCATATTTCTGTTCAGAACTTTTTTTTCCGGTTGTTGTTCGTGTTTGATATCACCACGGCCGTCAGACATGTGTATATAGAACAGCTGCGCAATAGGCCGGTTCTCGTCAAGTTCACAAAGAAGAAGCGTGGTTCTTGCACAACGATGGAGTAACTTTTCGTGAGTGTACAGTGAAAATGTGGTGAGATGCAGTTAATGTTTTGAACAAAGCGATTTTTCCAAAAATAAAATATCTCACCAATAAAGAATGACAACGTATCGCATTGAATATGACCGTGAAGACAGTGAACTTGCGGAAAATACTGATTACCAAGATGTAGCTGTGATGATTGGGCGGAGTTCCGAAGAAAAACCATTTCTATGATTTTGTTTAGTGACATCAATTTTTACATAATATCCCTGTTTCGATCTGTTTCATATTATAGTAACAATAATTACACCATCTTAGAGTGATTAATTTTGTGGATGAAAAAGGAAGCTGTTTGTCGCTTGGATGTGTCGAAACCACACATCAAAACAATTTGTAAAAAGGAAAATCGATCGCTACATTATGTAGTGATATATATACACATAATAAACGTAATTTTACGATACATAAGTCTGTGTTGCTCCGACGGTTCTTCGTCTCCAATATTTCTTTTCCGGATGAGACAGGAAACAGTAAGCTACAGTTCAATAAATTAGAACAACAATAACTTTGGATTTATGAAAGCAATATTTGGAAATTCCGTACATCGTCTGGGGCAATTAGATGGTATTCTGAGAAATTATATTATTCGATAGAATTGTGTGGTGGTACATTATTTTTGCAAATATTGCATGCTAGTTTTATATGCTGGATGCTGGATGCGACAAAAAAGGGCAGAGACCTAATCAAAATTTCTTTGTGTCTGTGACTATCATAAACACAAAAAAATGTGTTAGACAATCATATAATATAATCAGATAATCAACTGAACTTTACTTGTGTACAAATCATTGAAAAATTAAATTTTAAGTCATAAATCTCATTTTCAACATTTAACATGTCTTTCGTTTGAAGGGACCATATTTTTTTTATACTTCCATTCTCAAATCTTCCCCGAGTTTTCAATGCTGTGTGCATAGGATCATTGTCCTGCATGAAGGTCCAACGAAGTGGCATGTTCTCTTCGACATAAGGTGTGTTCAGAACAAATAGGTAAATTTATTTTATGAAAAAAAATATTTATTCATCAGTCTACATTAATGTTGTCGCCATCAAAATAATCTACATTAGATTATGCATTTGTCCTCGGAACACTTTTCAAACTTGATCTTTAAGATAGCCTTCAGCTATTTCAGCAATGCGCTTTTAGTGTAATTTGTGTTTGTAAAACAACGGCTCTTTAATGTTATCTTTAGTTTAGGAAGTGGGAAATAGTCTCACGGAGCCATGTTTGGCGACCATTGCAGTGTTTTGTTTGACTGAAATTTACGAACAAACAATGAGCAATTTCGTGGTGTAGGAGCCATAGGGAAAATGGAGGGAATTTGAACCTCCTAAGCAAATCGCCTAATATTTCCAAACCAATGCGGTCTAAATGAAAAATGTCACATTGTATACTGAGCTACACTTGTTTTCTCTCAATCAATAATGTTTAATCATTATATCAAGCTTCGAATTATCAACTATATCATAAAATAAAAGAGATCATTTTTGGACATTAAAATTTGATGCGGGGTGATTTGGACCGTCTATGGGGTGATTTGGTCCAGTGTGTGTTTCATCGAAAAAAACATACTTATGTTTATGTAAAGTATTTTGGGATAATGTTACAATCAGTAACAGTGTTCTGGGATCGATACCAGGTGTCTTGGCCAGATTTCAGACAAGAAAAATTGGATTAAGACCATCCATTTTCAAACACTGCCTATGCTTGGTCAAAGAAAATCCGTTCTTGATGGCCTGCATTGCTCTTTCAAGCCCCTCCTTCTTCCAACGTTGTCTGCCCATCTTCTTCTTGTAATTCAGTGGCATCTGGAATTAATTAAAACAAAGAAAGATCTCAAACCTGTAGGACCAATTCATCCCACAGAAACGTGTTCATGTCACCCAACTGAATGCAAACAAATTGAAATGCAATTAATTTTATTTATTGTTATCAAACTTACAGTTTCACTGCATCAAATTGTTCCTCTTCTGTAGGCGAACAGAACTTTACTGCACAATACACGAAAAGTTTGTTTAATCAGCAGGAAAAGCCTTAAAACTACGATCGGAAAACTCAAATTTTTTGACAATCAAAGTGCTTGTTGTGTTCATGTTACCGTTTCCTTCCACTTGTTTTACCAAAGGTTTTTTACGTTAGGTACATACAATAAAAGGAGATGACATTTTAAAAGATCCAACTTCAGCCGTACTTTTTGAGATAAAGGGGTGGTCCAAATCACCCCGTATGTCCAACTCACCCCGTGTTACCCTACATTGGTTTTCCACGAATCCGGCCGTTTTTTGGTTTACTTCACGCAAACAACGTTGAACTTATAGGTAGTATTCCTTATTGACCGTTAGAACTTGAGACAAGAATTCATTCTGTCAATAAATTAGATGGAGATAGTGAGTATCATCTTAACGTTCGAACGCAGTCTGTTTCTATCTTGGCGAAACGGAATGCCTCCATTGGGACGATTGAACCTTAACTTCGATGTCATATCCATAAACTAATGTTTCTTCACCTGCTACAAAATGTTTCAGTAATTCTGTAATACCGTTCTAAATCAAATTTCGGCCAAACATATTATTTCGGACACTTTGTTCTAATATCTTGAAATGCTTAATGCACTGATGATATAACTATCAAATTAATATCACAATTGCTTCCTTAGAGTAATCCCTTGGTTTCACTATAATTTCACATGAGAACTACATTAAAATTATAACATAATCGGCAATAATCTTACAACACTAATCATTATCGTTTGTTTTTGACGTTTCTTAGCGTGAGCACGTAGAATTTACCCGTTCATAAACATTAAAATTTCTCCCGTGTTTCATCAGTTCTCATCATTGTTAACAGTTTACTGTGATTGCTTGGTAAGTGTTTCGTAGTTGACTATAAAATATAATCAAGTGTAATGTAATTTTCGATCAAAAAATTACAAAATAAAGTGTCCGAAATTTGAATTCAATCTGTCCGAAATTTGATATAGTGTCCGAAGTTTGATTCTTATTGGCTTCATTTGAAAAGCATTTCATTCGATGATTTTTTTATGTTTTCAATCAAATAGGTACCAAAGTAGAAAGCTTAAAAACATATTAAACTAATTAATTAATAATATCAACCAAATAATAACTGTGCATAAATTTTAGATCTGTTTTTTGCGTCATATGCCTTAAGCGTCCGAAATATGATTCAGAACGGTATTTCATACCCAAAACCTTCGAAAAAAAATTCATGACATAACGCAATTGGCATGCCAACATCATCAGCAACTTATCTGATTATAATTCAGCAATCGCTAATAAATATTTCTTTCACCTTCTCTACGTTTTCTACATCGAAATATTGTAGCACTAGACTCAAAAGTTTTGGCTATTTAGGAGTTTATCTGAAGCGAGTATCCCACAGTGTAGTGCAATTTCAAATGAAATCAAACTAAAAATGGAGATTTTAAAAACTTGTATTTTCGATTCGAACGAAAGTTTGTATTCCGTTTTGGTTAGAGGAAATATGAGTTTTTCACAGCATTTGGGGATTTTTTGACTCAAGTGTAACTTTTGAAAAGAGCGTATAGATTTTAGTAACAGAAATCTTTGATAATTTGTATCTCAAAAACTATGGATCGTACCGAAATTATCGCTACGTTTTGTATTAACCCACATGTCTCCAGATGTTTTTCAACGTAACTCCTAAACATATATTTTTACCATTATGATGTATTTGGAAAAGTTGTTGAAAATTATAAGCGGTATAACACGACAAACATATTAAAAGAGCCTATTTACTATAAAAAAAGTCAATAAAAGGTTAAACTGCAAATTGTCGTTTTTCAAATTTGGTTTCTAAACAAAATTTTCGGTGATTTACACATTTGGTGTTCCTACATACAATAATGTAGGTTACAATGCAACGTTTTTTTATAAACAAATTCAATAAGTTCGACAAAAAAAGAAAGCTTCCAAAATTTACGTTTAAGTATTTTTTTGAACTAGGATAACACATTCTTTCTGCAATAGCCATTGTTTCACGAGCCTCCAGGGACAACCGATACATCGAAAAGAGTTTTTTCTAATATCATCAATTGGCAAAATATCCTTTAGACTTCAATGGTTTTTCTTTCCACCTTGAACATCTCCGCTATTCATTTCTACTCACTGATTGAAAACTCCGGATCATATCACATTACACAATATCTGCCACAGGAAATTATACGCCAGCCCGATAACGTCTCAATCCATTTTTTTTCTATCGATGTCATAGCACTTTGCTAGTTGGATGTTTGGCAAATTTCATTATGGAGTAGTAAACATTTAAAATAAGTTTCGTACAACCTGCAATCATCTTTTACGAACAAACTTTTAAACCAAAAAACAGCCATCAGATTTTTGGTGCGTAAATTTGAGCTCACTGACTCAATTGATGATTTTCCAGGGTCTGCAAACCTGATTTTCGCATTATTTACACGCAAGTTCTTCAGTCTGTGGACCATTTCAAATATCATATTCTATATTTTTCGCATATCTGCCATTCCATGCTAAACCGATATACAGGTTCTCAGATTCAGCTATTATTGGTATTTTTTCCTCTATCACAAAATATTAGACCCGTATTTTGTCTGTTTTCATAATAATGCCCATTTCCATTTTAGGGGTGTCATAAAAATAACTTTTTACCACTTTTTTCCAAAAATGGCATTTTCCAAAATTTCATAACTTTTGAACGACTGGACCTATTCAGATGATCGACATATCAAATTAAAGCCCGTTAGCTAGTATTTTCTAAAAAAAATATTACATTTGAACAAATTTATTACATCAAAATAATTTTTTCACGTAATTTTTGATTGTATTGGTTTTTTATTGTTTACATAGCTTTGGACTAGAGGGCGCTATATTTTTTATATTTTTTCTTGAAAGCTGAGGTTATTCCACATAACCTTTCCAGAAAATAGAAGTGTTTTTTTTTTTGTCGTATTTGAGTTATAATTTTTCAAAATTATCCGATTGTTCGAAAAGTAAATTTTTGCACTAACAAAAAACATATAACGAATTCACAACGATCATTATCGACTGCCGCAATTCACGTCGAATAGAACGGTCAATTAACAAAATTGTCACACTTGAGTGAACGAATATCCAAGATAGATTCAACAAAATGAACAGAAGCAGCGTATAAAAATTTTGCTCGGGCCCGGAGAAAATCATTAGAACTGGGCAAATAAACAAACATCAATGTGATGAAAGAGTTCGGGAAACGTCTGTTGATAGCCAGGAAAGCTGAATCGAGAGGAAATCGGAAGCCGAAGGTCACGGCAACGAGAAAAAGTGGCCAGCGCAAGCGGACCCCCAACCTGTTCGTCCGAGGTCTCAAGCGAGCTGAAAGTAGCTGGACAGTGGACTTTTAAGAAGGTTTCTCCAAATCATCACGATGCACAAAACAAGATGCCAAAAATACGATCCCATAAGCTGTACAGCACAATACTGACAAAAAGTTCGTTTACGTGTTGATGGGCGTCGAATCCTACGTCAAGACAGTCTTCAAATAGCTTTCTGGCAGGAAGTTTATGCGCTTGTGTTGCGAACTGTCGAAGGTCGTTTAGAAATATCTGATTTGGCAAGCTAACAGTTCGGCTGAAAAGTTCATAAGGTTGACGTCTAGATGGCGTCTCTTGCAAAAATCAACTTGACTATCACGAAGGACTATCTTTCAATGGATACGTGTCAAAATTTGACAGCAATCGCTCGATTGGTTCGTGAGTTACAGCATTGAGAGTGAAGCAATTTTTGTTATTGTAAAAAAATGGAAAAATCCGAATTTCGTGTGTAATTGCATGAATTGAGCTATGAATTGCTTCCGCATCCACCGTATTCTCCAGATCTGGCCCCCAGCGATAATTTTCTGTTCGAAGACCTGAAAATAATACTCGCTTCCAAGAAATTTGAGACCGATGATAAAGTGATTACTCGAAGGCAATTATTTTAAATAATAAAATTGAATTTTGCAAAAAAAAAATAGTTTTACTGTGTTAAGTTATAAACTCTTCAGCCGAACTGTTACCTCTACCTGTGGCTTGGAAAACGGAATTCGTTGCAAACGGAACCGTCAACCAGGATATTTACGTGGACAAGTGTCACCGCAGCAGAAGCTAAAGAGGAAGACCGAGAGCAAGGTGGCAATGTTCCGCGTGTTTGGCCGGGAGGTGGTAGCAACCGTCCAAATGTTGAAGAAGTATCCGATCAAAAAGACATTTTTGTGTGGCAGCGTCAGTCGAGGCCGGTAGTGTCTGAACAGTAGGCAATAACCCAGAAGGATCGGCTAAAGATGCTGGAGAAAAACAAGTTTCCGCCGATGCCCGACATCGTGGTCACAATGGATAACGAGACCTACTTGAGGTTGGACGGCAACGACTGGCAGGGAACCAGGTACGTTACGTCCCTCACCGATGACGACAAATATGTCTCCCAAACCAAGTTCCTGAAGAAAGCAAGTTCCTATTGATGAACACATTCACTTCAATCGTCAATTTCAGTAAATTTGATCACTGTTGTTACATATAAAAACAAAACATAAAAAAGTCGAATGATTGCTAAATTAATTATATGTAGCAAATAGAAGGAAGGCTGGACAATTAAAAAAAAAATTGAAGTCGCATTTTTACTATGGATGATTCGTGAAACCTTCGGGCTGGCGCATACTTTCCTGTGGCAGTTTCTGCGTAATGTGATATGATTTATCTGTTAGATGCCATTCAGATAGCTACAGGTGCACTTATTGTTCAAAATAATTGTAGAAATAAATCATAATTGGTGGAAAAATAAGAAAAAATCGCATTCCATATAAAAACTACAAAATATTTGCGAAACAATTCTTATAAATATGCATATTATGCATAAATATGCATATCTACAGAATACTCTGTATTTATACAGATTTTTCAGACTTTTTAAAACCAAGAATCTGTAGATACAGATTACAGATTTTTTTGGTTTTCATACAAATTCACAGATTTTTCAAAATAACAATTCAATGTTAGTTATGGCTTGATGTCAATAATATTTTTCCCAACTCACCAATTTTATTCATATAGCATTCGAATCAGTCTGAATGAGAGTAATTTTGACATTCATATCTAGCGTGTAGTACTGCTTTCTCATGTTCAATTTAACGCGAAAAGAAACAAAAGTCTGCGTCATTGACTAGCTTTACAATAAAGAAAAAACACTGTTTATCTTTTACCTACTAAAGCACAGTGAAGGCGAAATTTTATGTGGTTAGCAATCAATGATACTAAATCTAAGATTATGCTTTCAAATTGAGCTTATCAATTTAACCCTATGCGGTCGTACTAAATTTCGAGATGAGTGTCGTTCTGGCCGTGTGATATCTTTCGCATGTATCACAAAACAAATTATTTTGGCGTCATTCATCTTTTATCTTTCTGTTGAAACACAAAGAACAATGGTCTTTACCTACACAGTGCCGTAATACATGGAGTTTTCCATTAATCCTTCTCTCAAGCATGATTGACTACTTTTGTTTATACTGAGTACTATTATTCATAGTAGCACTGTTTTGGTTCGTGAATAATTTCACATGACATTACTAGTTCTGATAGCTGTCCATCGACGTTTGAAAGCCCAGCTGATTGCTGAAAACGCATGGTCGTGTGTCGAACAAGTTTGGGTTTCGATAAAACTAGCAGCGAGAGTTTTGTATATTTGCGTTGTGTATTTTCCTCCCGATCGCATTCGAGATACCGCATTGATCGACGTTCATCTACAATCGCTGTCAACAATAGCTGCACGTGCGCTTCCAGCAGATGAAATTATCATCTTTGGTGATTTTAACCTCCCAGATCTGAAGTGGCGAATAGGGTCTGGAAGATTTCTGTTCGCTGATCCGGCCAAATCGACATTTCATGCGGGTACGAACGCTTTATTAGACGGCTATAGCTCCAACTTGCTTCAGCAAATCAATTCCGTTAGTAATGAGATCGGCCGCATGCTCGACCTTTGCTTTGCGAGTAAAACTGACGAAGCTCCAACACTATCGGTAGCACCAGCGCCTCTTGTGAAATTAGTACCTCATCACCCTCCACTATGTTTAGCACTGGAAGTCTCTGCGAATAGTTTCAGCGCCGTTCCTATCGCCGTCTACTACGATTTTAAAAATGCTGACATCAGTAGCATAATTATTGTGCTCTTGAATATTGACTGGAACGCAATTTTGGACAAGGACGACGGGGACGGTGCTGTTCAAACCTTCACGAACATCATGAGCTACCTAATTGACAGGCATGTTCCTAAGAAAAATAGACATTCATCTACTCACCAACCGTGGCAAACCATCGAAATTCGACGACTCAAAACTGCCAAGAGGGCTGCACTCAGGAGATATTCAAAGAACCGTCTCCCAATCTTCAAGCAACACTATTTACGACTGAACCATCAGTACCAAAGAACGTGCAAACGATGCCATGTAATATATCTACGTGGGGTTCAAAGAAAGTTTAGAAGAGATCCAAAATCATTTTGGAAATACGTCGATGAGCAACGTAAAGAGTCGGGACTTCCATTATCTATGTTCCTTAACGGACAAAGCGCGTCTGATGTTCAAGGGATTTGCAATCTTTTCTCAGCGAAGTTTTCAAGCATTTTCTCAAATGAGAGCCTTTCTCAAGAGCAACTCTCAATAGCCACAAGAAGCGTTCCACTTCAGAACAACTCTTTTTTCCGCATCGATGTCGACGATTCAATGCTACAATCAGCGTTCAACAAATTGAAATCCTCGAAATCTGTTGGACCGGATGGAATCCCATCATTGATTTTAAAAAAATGTGCTGTTGGATTGATGTCTCCAATGCGGATTTTGTTCAGCTTGTCCTTGTCAACGGGTATCTTTCCGTCGCTTTGGAAGAGAGCATACATTTTTCCGATCCACAAAAAAGGGGACAAAATGAACGTTGATAACTATCGAGGAATCTCTGCCCTGAGCGCGGTTTCTAAACTTTTTGAACTCGTAGTTATGGGACCGATATTTTCCCATTGCAAGCAATACATTTCCATCGATCAACATGGATTCATGCCGAAGCGTTCTACCACAACGAATCTTCTCTCTTTCACAACGTACATATTCGATGGAATGTCCAATGGTGTGAACCAAACGGATGTTATCTACACCAACCTGTCAGCCGCCTTCGACAAAATCAACCACGATATTGCAGTGCAAAAGTTAGACAAGCTTTGTTTCAGCGGAAATCTCCTGCATTGGTTGAAATCCTATTTGACCGGACGCTCTCTCACGGTGCAAATTGGCGATGGCCTCTCTGTTGAATTTTCGGCTACATCAGGAATACCTCAGGGAAGTCATCTCGGTCCCTTGATTTGTTTGATCTACTTCAATGATGTAAATCTAGTCTTGGAGGGCCCTCGGCTTTCCTTCGCAGACGATTTGAAGCTGTTTTGCCACGTGAAGTCTGAGGTTGACGCATTATTCCTCCAACGGCAATTGGAAATTTTCCAGATATGGTGTGTGAACAATCGTATGACACTGAATCCGAATAAATGCTCAACGATCACTTTCTCAAGAAGAAAAGATCCAATTCATTTCGACTATCATCTAGATGGTGTTCCACTAGACAAAGTCGAATGTGTGAAGGATCTGGGTGTTTATTTGGACACCAAACTCAACTTCAAAGCACATGTCAACTACGTCGTAGGTAAAGCCTCCCGCAGCCTTGGGTTCATTATGCGTATTGCGAGAGATTTCACCGATGTCTATTGCTTGAAATCTCTATTTAGTGCTTTAGTTCGCTCTACGCTGGAATATTGCTCATCGATTTGGAATCCATTCTACCTGAATGGAGTCAACAGGAATGAAGCCGTGCAGAAACGGTTTATTCGGTTCGCTTTACGGCATCTACCGTGGAACAACCCTCATCAGCTTCCAAGTTACGAGAGCCGATGCCAAATAATAAGTCTAGAAACGCTACATGTACGGAGAGATCTAAACCGCGCCTTATTGATGTATGACGTCTTGATGGCTAGGACTGAATGCCCAGTGATCCTCGAAAACATCAATTTTAACATTCAATCTCGAACTCTACGAAACTACGTCTTCCTTCGAGTACCTTTCCGTCGTACTAGCTATGGATGCAACTCAGCCGTTCAAGGCCTGCAGCGGCTGTTCAACAAAGTAGCTTCGGGTTTCGACTACCATATTTCACGAAGTGCGGTTCGGCGAAATTTCATTGTTATGATAAGAAATTTTCATTAATATCATTAGGACAGAAAGTGTCTGTTGATTTACCAAATAAATTAATAAATTACAATTCGTTTAGAAATAGTGTGAACTGTTACATTGTTGCATAGATTGTAATTTTTGTATACTTCTTTGCAGTGGTGGCTGAGAGCATACAAACGATCGCAAGGGGTTAATACAGATTTCGATACAAATTTTCTGAGAAAAATCTCAGATAAAAAGATTTTTTGAGACCACAAACACAGAGTTTGGCAACCCTGATAACCACGCTTTATATATATAAAAAGGCGAATTGGCAAAGTGAAGTAACAATAAGAGAAACAATCCATACGAAGCAAACTATTCCGTGAAAGATTATAAATCAGTAAATTATACTGTAAATAAGATAACCATTCGATGTAGAAGCAAACCGATATGGAACAGTCTATAATGGAGAAAACTAACCAAATCACTTGTTCTTTACCGAGATAAGAGAGTAAGCATTCGTCTTTTTGTTTCTCCTCCAGATAAATATAACGGCTAGAGCATAACTTGCAGTTTGTTGTGTCCAGTTATCAATCAAGAAGCGAAAGTGATATCAGCAAACACATGTGTGGTTGGGATATTTATCAGAATGGAGTTTCCTGTGGTGAGAAAAAAAAAGATGAGTAGGGTTCTCGTGATGTGACCACAGCGTACTCAGAAAATTAACATAACTAATCAGTATCCGAAGGGTTGTGGCAGCGTAAAGAAGTACTCAATACTAGCAATATATAAACAACCGACAATTGTCAGCCTCACCCAGTCTTTCAATTATCCTGAAGAAGCGTATAGTGTGTATCATCGTCGGAGAGGTCACTAGGAAAACTACAATTCGGCCATTCATTGGGACATCTAACTAATATTTGAAACAGTTAGCTGCCTAGTGAAGGGCAATATTGTGGTGGAAGATCTTCAAATGATCAATTCTTCTCGATATATAAAAAAATGAATCAGCTATTGTCACAATTAATATTTTTGAATGTTTCACATATGTGATAGAAGCTCATAACGGCTAAGTTGATATTCAATAAGTTATTAGAATTTATAGGATTCAACCGTTTTTTCACAGTTGACAAATTAAGAATGAATTGTGGATGTGGTTGTGAACTAAGAATGCTTTCGTGCGGTCAATTCAAATGTAAACGCGATTTTAGTGTTTAGTGTTTTTGGTATCTGTACTCTAATAAACAATGATACTCACAGTTATTCTCACCGCTTACAATTCGATTAGATTACCGAACAAAGAAAGTTAGCAAACAATTACAAAAATGCGGGAAGGGAACTAGTTTCCACAATATTGTAGCAATCAGTGATAAAACTTCCTCTTCATGTTCAGAGAATTAAAAAAAAATAATTTTGAGTCAGAAATTCTTTTTATGTGTGATTACCGTAACTATGTCCGTTCTTTCTATATATACATGATCAAGAGATAAATCGTTACTGAACAAATTGCTTTGAAAAAACCAATTTCATTCATGGATTAATCATGAAATCATGCTCACACACAACTTGTTCATCTTCTTGTAAAAAGCTTTTCCTCTGGAAGATTTCACTACTTCTCACTAAAGTTGGAAGCAGCCAAGCGTCGCCCGTTCAACAACAAAACGGTTTTGAGCATACGAGTTAGAGATGTGCCATCCGCTCATGAGCTGTTCCGAAGAATCGACTCTTTGAAGTGAGTTGACGCGGAACAGCTCGCAAAAAAAATCAAACAGCTCTTCAGCTCACTTTGATGATGATGAAGGAGAGAAAAGAGCTGTAGAATTGAAGAGAGTGTGTGAGCTGTAAGATTCAAATGAACTGACCGTCTCTCGCTCTTCGTGTTAAGACATCAGTTTAGTTTCATTTGTCCCTCGTCTTTTCAACTGTTATATTCGCGTTGACGGCATTGAGCTTTGTTTACCAGTTTAGGGGGCGCCAAAAATAATAATTGGCTCTCAGGCAGAATGAACACGTTTTTAAAATTCAAATTATTAATGAAAATTAACTTCTGTGTATCAAATGAGTATTCTATTTCAATGAAAAACACTTTGTTTGCAGGCGGTGCAAAAATCTCATAAGATTTTTTTTTTTGAATAAAACTTTCTATTGTAATGTAAAGCCTCAGTAAAAATGTCGGAAATGTTGTACTCGCCGAGTCTGTTGTAAATAATAGTCTGGAATACGTGTTTCAAGTAATTAATAATATGGTGTGAAAAATTTCATTTGAATTTTAACATTTTCAAACTGGCTTCGTGGCTATCGAGTTTGGGACCCAAATTGAAAGTCGGCTCTGACAACTGAGCTGAAGAGCTGTTCATAAAGAACAGCTCATTTAGATGAGCTGATATGATCAGAGCTGTTCATCATGATGAGCTGATTTGCACACCTCTAATACGAGTTGTGTTCGAAAAGTATCGCGAGTTTTGAATGTTTGCGGGTTACGTATTTTCGATGTTTTTTTGTCCCGTTATTTCGGTATTCAAGTTTTTCACTTATGCTAACGAGTCGTAGGTAATGACGTAGCACAAATAAATTTTAGACAGCTGCTTTGCTTGCACGTGTTTTGGCTCGTCATCGATTTTTACCTATTCCAAATCAGCAGCTTCAATTGGGATGATTGAGCTTTGATTTCCACGTCATAACCATAAACCCATGTTTCGTCTCTAGTTGTGGCCCTCTGGGACGAATTTCGATCCTCCGGAGCTAGCTTTCCAATCTTTTCGATCCAAACCCTGTGAAAGGGCTCCATACTACAACTGCATTTTCCAATATGGACTAAAATAAACTAACTAAACTAGAATACAGCAATCGTTATCATTATAATGCCCGGAATTTGTATTTATTTATCCAGTTTTCCCCAAAAAAATTGTCGGACAGACTGAAATTCAATTATTAATCCTTATGCTAAACACAATTCAAGTCAATCAAATTTAAACAAAATTATACACATCATTAAACCGTTGGCAACAAACATCGAAACGATGATTTTGTCCCGATAGAGTGCGCTGTCTGCCGGAAGAAAACAACTTGCCCAAAAGTTCTGCACAGTCAAGATTATTGCTAAGAAGGTAAAGAATCAGCAGTCTCTTGAGGAATTCACGTCGTTTTTGCAGTGTCGGTGAGTGATTCAGTGTAGAGATGGGCAAAACAGTTCACTTTGATGAACGGTTCACTCACTAACCGTTCATCTACGTGAATCAGTTCTTTTGAACCGTTCTTTCGTTCAGCGGTATTAAGAACAACATAGAATGTTGGCTGGAACCCAACATCAATTGACAGCTATTAATTGATATCGTTGGATTGGATAGTGTACGTATGGTATTTATGTAATAATTTGATCCGCACAAAATATGTGCAATTTTTCATATTCTCTTTTTGGACAACACACTGGTTCCATGTAAGATTACATATTTCATAATGTTCATTCAGGGAAAAAATCAACAGCGATTTTCACTAACAATCAATCATACAAACAATCACAATAACACGTACACGCAATAGGCCAATCAATGAATTGAAAGCCACGAAAAAACTTTTTTCTCAACATGCCCTCACTATAAAATTTTATGTTTACCTTATCCATGAATCGCCCCAGCTTCCCCCAGATTTTTTTCTGATAATCACGAAATATATGAATGTTAGGCGGAATTGAAAGAATACATGTAATTGAAAATATATATTTTTGCTTTTAAAACTACGAAAATCTAATTTAATTTTTAACACAAAATTGAGTATACATTAACAAAATAAACCCTGCGTTAGATGCATTTTGCTCATCATGACAATATCGTTTTATTTTCCTTACAAGCGTTCTCGTTATATTTGTTAATTCCGTCCAGCGCAAATCAGTTCAGCTGCACTAGTTCGTTCGCAAACAGTTCGCCCGCAAACAGTTCGTTCTGAACCAGTTCGTTCACAAGCAGTTCACTCTCCATCAGTTCACTCTCAAACAGTTCACTCGCAAACCGTTCTTTCGGAATCAGTTCGTTCACAAACCGTTCGCTCGCAATCAGTTCGTGGGGAGAACTACCGTTCTTTGAAAAAGAACGACCGTTCGTTCACTCTTTTCGGCGAACTAGTTCGTTCGTACCGTTCGTGAACGGTTTGCCCATCTCTAATTCAGTGCGTAGTGTTCTTCATACGAGGTCAGATGCTGGTCGCTGCGCCACGGAAGATGAAAAGCGCTTATCGGATTAAAGTTTTACGTTCCAGGCCAACGATGTGAACAGCGTGGTATGGGACCCAAACAGTGACACCGTATTCCAATATACCGCGTACGAGAGATACATACAACGCTTTGAGGCAATAGACATCTCTAAATGTCTGAGTGAGGCGTCTTCTGAATCCGAGAACGGTAATCTTTGCGGTAACTGTTGCAATATGCTCCGTAAGTTTTAGCTTGTTTTCGAGCACGATACCTAGATCTTTGACAGCTGCAACTCTTTCCACTTCGATCAATCCCATCGTATATTCGGATGTAGTTCTTCTTCTGTAGAAGCATTGAACCACTGCACCCATAAGTTTAATCTATTGTGGTGCACTCCAATTTACTATATATGCGCTGTCAGTTCATTCCATCACTCAAGGAATAAGTGATAGTCGCACTAGGACTTTGTATCTCCCCCCAAGAAGGTATGACTTCTTTTATGAAGTTCCTTACCTTTCTTGGTTCAGCAGACAATAACTTGTTAGGCATAAGAATGCCCCTTCCAAGAATCCGCAGTCTTTGCTGAATCAATACATTGCATTGACACAGTAAATGTTCCGAAGTTTCAGCATCAAAATTACAGAAACGACATTTGTCATCCGTTAGGGTGCTCATACACTGTTTGATCGAAGCCAAATATTTGACTCTTTTTGACAGATAAAATTTGGTCAACGTGTACTGATCAAATATATTCTACACAAAACACGACAAGCAAATATTCAATTATTGGATGCCTAAAATATTTTTTCAGTCTGTTCTTCGAACCTGTCGGTACATGGTTAGGTTACCTTGGATATTTCAGTTGTTTTTTTTCCATGTTCGGTGTTTGATATTGTTTACTACTGTTTAAAATTGAAGAGTGGCAAACAAAATAGTGTTTGTACAAATATCAAATCAAACCTTATCTGTCAAAAAATATCAAATATTTGACCTCCGGGCAAACAGTGTACGGCCACCTTTAGTTTCCCATTTTTTTATGTGATACCTGCTCGGACAACGTCCGGTCAATAGCCCGTTCAACAAACTCATATCTGCTTTATTCAAGCTGAGTAGGCTGCGTGTTAATCTATTGCAGGGTGTAATGAATAATTTTGATTGTCGTGATGTTGATAGAGCTCTCTAGTTGACTTCATTCATCGATATTTTCATGCTTTTGAGCAATGATTTCATGCATGGTGTAGATAATCCACAAAATGGCTCAGGCCCGTGAATTTAGTTGAAGAGCCTAATCTTGCTAAGAGATCAGCTTTTTGATTATTTTCTTTACCGCAGTGAACAGGCATCCAGGTACCCATCGGGTTGAAGTCCCTTAAAAAGCAAAAACTTGAAGCATTGCTTCATTTATTGATAAGCATGCCAGGCATTGCCGAGTAAATCAAGCAGTTTTAGTCCCCACTTTTTACCAAATATACTACTACAAGTCCAGAGCGCAGTCTGGGCTTTAGATATTGCATACTCCAGTTGATCGTTCCAATTTAGCTCCATTTAGTTCCAAGGAATCTTATACTTTCTTTTTTCTGGTAAATGGAATTATGACTGTTTTTGGAGGATTAACACTAAGTCCTCCCAAGTTGCACCATTTGAGTGTGTAGTTGAAAGGATGTTTGCATTCTATTGGAAATAGTATAGGGTAAAAGATCTTGGTTTGTCCAAACTAGGGTGTTTTCACGCAACTAGTAAATTCAAATCGATTTTTCTTCATGAAAATTACACACAATCAATACGAGTTTGAAAAGCCCCAAGTCTCTAGTTGCTAATACTACCATAAGGCGTTGAAATTATTCAAATTTTTATGTTTTTTTTAACGATTTTCCTCAAAGAGAAATTATGATCATGGTTTGTCCAGCTCTGATCAGGGTTTGTCCAAAAAAATGATCATGGTTTGTCCGATTTTAGAAATCACAATTTTTTAATGAACAAAATCAATTTTTCAAGTAGATGTTGCATTTATCATACTATAAAACTAATGTGATTCACAATTTTATTTATATGTTTTGAAACATTCGAATACCTGATTTGACACAGGTGCGCTGAATTAGAGCATTCAAAAAAGTGGTCAAATCATGATCATATTTTTGACTAGACAAACCAAAATCATTTACCTTACTCATATTTACCACTCACTAAAATGATGAAGTCATCTGCCAAATCAATGTCCTCTCCAAGGGTTCGTTTCTTATGCGGTAGTTCCAGAAAATATGGGTTTTCTTCCTAGTGAACGAAATGACCGTCTACTTTTTCACGCTTATGACCAGATAGTTTCGCCCACACCAGCTCGCAAAAATGTCGATGATCGTCGACAGACTTCACGTCAATACATTTTGAAGACAAATACACAGAAACAGTTGTGAAAACACTAACAATGACATTGACATTCGGTTGGGAGATTTCCGGTCCCGAATGACGAAGAAATAGCTTTAAAGGAAGCTGAAAAGAAAAGAAAGAGAGAGAGAGAGAGAGAGAGAGAGAGAAATCGTATAAAGAAAGATAAAAAAGAAGAGAAGAAAGAAGGGTTCGAGCTTTGAAAGAAAGGAGGATGACTAAACTCCTTCTTAGCTCACGGACCGTCGAAGGAATCGAGTGTAGATAAGAGAAAAGTTGAAGTAGAATTAACATAGAAAAAGATTACGTGATAGTGCAGGAGAAAATAGGATAACATGCGCCATCCTCGCTGAAGTAATCCGACGGTGGAAGTACCCCCAAGTGTCGGTGGTCAGCGAGCCCTCTCGTTATCGTTGCTCAACCCGCATACGGGTAAACCGTTTGGACGTTTTAGAGCACAGTAAGGTGGGGTCTGGTAGAGTCTAGCCCCCACTCACCGATCGGTCCCAGACCGATGGACCGACCTCTGTGTGCGGGCACCGTGTGTGAGTAGAAAATCCGTCAATAGAAAGCACCGGGGTAGTTAAAAAAATTACTTAGATTCGGAAATCCCTAACTTAACGAACAGCTGTCAGTTCGTCAAATTGATTCTATCCATTTTACGAAGTTTATCGCCACTCCCTTACGGTCTAGTTTGACCAGATTTTTTTTTTTCGCATGTATTCGCTGACAAAAACCTGCATTTTTGGTATAGTTTTCCCCTAACACACAATATGCCTCGCTGACGTGTATCACAGACCATAATCTTATAAAATTAAATTATTTGTGAGTAGGATTATCTGGTTAGATCTTCATACATTAAAAACCTTGCAAAATCAGCCAAATCAGAGAAAAACATATCAGAAAAATATAATTTGCATACTTATAGATTTGACTACAACAATCAAATGAAACAATCCATGAATATATGATACGACAAAATATGTTATGGACGTGGAAATCAGTCTTCAGAAAATTTAGCTTATTTGGAAACATGGCATCTCAAGTGGTTCGACATCTCTGTTTTACACGCTAGGTCGAGGAAAAGGCAAGAAGAAGACGAAGAAGCCAGTTATCATGT
This sequence comes from Toxorhynchites rutilus septentrionalis, assembly GCF_029784135.1. Lineage (NCBI taxonomy): Eukaryota > Metazoa > Arthropoda > Insecta > Diptera > Culicidae > Toxorhynchites > Toxorhynchites rutilus. The sequence goes on along the minus strand of NC_073746.1, from coordinate 329,981,245 downwards.
ATTGTCATAGCAAGAAAACACTGGAAATTTTACGCTTAATCACGTGACAAGTTAAAATCAAACATAGAGGATACACAGTTGAGTACGGCGTTCCGAAGCTGCTTTGAGTGAGCCAGCAAAATCGTACTTTGGAATTTCAGGACAATCAATTTTCGATGTTAACGCGTCAGATATAACCTTTGATCGGGCAGTGTTTCTACACGCATCCAAAATATCTAGGTTGATAAGCTGGCAACGGCTCTCATAGCTAGGTAGACGATGCGAATTTCGCAACGGCAGAAGACAGGACGAAACGAATAACCCGTTGTACCACGCTTTCGATACTGTACACACTTTACTGGTAATACGGGTTCCGGACGGCGCAGCAGTAATTATTGTGAGAACGAGGCCATAGAAAAAAGCTTTCAGGCAATAAATATCGGTGAAAGATTCCGTCGTACGAAAAATAAAGCCATGTGGTCTCGATGACTTACGAGGGTTGTTCAAAAAATAAATTTCAGTGCCTCAGAAATCGCGGAAAAATAAAGTTAGGACAAAAAACAAGGTGATTTTCGTAATCTACCTTTTATTTTCTATTTTTCTACAAAATCGGCGTAACGTTCAAGGCATATTTCATAGCGTGGCACGAATTTTTCCTATTCCGAGCGCGAAGTGCGTAGCCTCCAACTTTTTGAAGTACGATGTAACTGCGTCACGAATTTCTTCAGTGTTATCGAATCGTTAACCGCCGAACACCTGTTTCATCTCAGTACTATTGTGAAGTTTTGGACCGATTAAGAACCGCGAATAAGAACAAAAGGCCAGGTTTATTGACGAAAGGAATGTTCATAATCCACGATAATGCGCGGCCCCATTCTGCTCGCGTAACTCAAGAAAAAAAAATCAAATAGACTTTGTTCGAGCATCCTTTTTACTCCCCAGACCTCGCCCCTAGCGATTATCACTTATTCCCGGTGACGAAACAGGCGTTCGGCGGTCAACGATTCGGCAACACTGAAGAAATTTGTGACGCAGTTACATCGTACTTCAAAAAGTTGAACGCTACGCTGCGCTCGGAATAGAAAAACTCGTGCCACGCTATGAAATATGCCTCGAACGTTACGGCGATTATGTAGAAAAATAGGAAATAAAACGTAGATTACGAAAATTACCTTGTTTTCTGTCCTAACTTTATTTTTCCACGATTTCTGAGGCATTGAAACTTTTTTTTTTGAACGACCCTCTTAGTAACGATATATGTGGTGTCGTTCTTGTATGTATGCTTTCATCCCAGTAGCAAACCAATGTAACTAACGCACTTTGCGTGAGGTAGAACAACGTTTGAAAGGCGGAAACGAATTGAGGAAAACAGGATTCCATTTCCTTGCAAACGACACGATAGAGCATTTACTGGGATTCATGATCATCCTATTCATCAGCCACCAAACCAAGTTATTTAGAGAACAATAGATCTGATCTGACACAGATTTCCATGTTATCCACGTATAATAATCGTGTACCCTCTAGTAAATAATTGCAGTTGTTGAAGTGGCGTAAAACGTGTCCGAGATGGTTGCCTTGTGGTATTCCTGGAAACGATCAATTGATTGTGCCGCAGAATATATCTCCTCGCCATTGGTTGCAAACTCCTTACACAGACTAAAGTATGTGACTTTAATGAATGTTTCATCTAGTGATTATGATCTTTTATTACCATTCGTATTGAGTTTAATTTTACTTCGTCCGATGATGTGTTGAGTGCTAGAATAAGAAGATCTGATTAATTAAGTTTGTACGACGTATACGGAAATGGCGAACAAATTGATAAATAAATAACAATGTACACATTGCGCTGAACTGAATGTGGAATGTTATATCTTTGCTTCACCCAAAAATAAATTCAGTCCTCTGCTACCGAAAAATGTATTCCAATGATTCATGCTTGTCAGTTTTCAGCAAGGACAATAATATTTAACGTATGAACTCTACATTTTGCTAACCCCGTGAACGGACCCCGTAATGTGTTGACAGCAAGTATCTTACAGGACGAGCAAGGTTACTTCTACAGTTAGGTGTCCTGACACATGTAGTTTTACTAGCCGAATAAACGCGTTTCCTTCATTTCAAACAACACGAAAACACGGAATAAAGATTGTAAAACATATTTTGTACATTGAGGAACGCACAAACACATCGTACGTGAACATAGAATTCCAGCTGGTGGCAACATAACATGACGTGAAACTCAGCTCATGCCGCGCGCCTTTCCCCTCTCAGATTCTATCCACTCACTCGCTCAGCATATCTCTTCTGCACCGACGTCTCAATGCACCTTGGAAAAATCAATACTGGCGTCGGCCATCGCAAAGAGTGCTAGAGAGGTGAAAACTTTTCTTCTTAGCAGTTTAAAGCATATTTTGTAGTGAATTTGTGCAACAAACGGTAAGTAATAACAACTATCGGCGAATTGTTGTCATCGGGCATCAGTGGCGGATAGTATCTATTTTTGTAAACTTCACGCAGGTGCGTAACGCGAAAATTTAACTGGGCTTGCTCAGCAATCATGTTGTGTTTTGTAAGAAAAGGGCAAACTCGAATTTTTCCTGATATGCGCTCAATCGCTCTCGGCTACCGCGCTCCTACTTGGAGTGATTTCGCGTGGAACGCGGTCAATTCTGGATGTGCCTCAGCAGTGTGTGCCAGCGTCGCGAAGTGGGACCAGTGTGCCTCCGCAGTTCTATAATGGCCTCAAATGGGCAGCGTGAAAAATTTTCGACAGCACTTGCTGGCACAAGATGGGGGGCCTTGGCGCTAACCCGCGTCCAGTTTGTTCGCAGAAAATGCCGGAAAAAGTGTCGTGTTTGAAATACAATGTGAGCAAAGATGCATTCGATGTTAGTGAAAATTTCGGCTAAACGTTTTCTACGGAATATTGAAGAGAATCTTCGACAGCAGAAGAAGCGGAGCACTACGATGGCAGCCATATGTGCATGAGTGAGTGTAACATAAATCGTGAAAATTCTGGGCAATCAAAGCAAACAGCAAATCGGAGAAAAATCAGTGTGCCATGAATCATAAAACATGGAATGGCTGGCAATTTTATCAGCAGCAATAGTATAGAATACGGCACAATGTATCCTTGTTTCATTAATGCATAAAAGGGGTCGCCTACTACTAGCCAGCCAGGGGAGAATGTACGTGTGTGGTAATTGTAAACACGAAAGCATGGATGGAGGAACAAGATAGCCACAAATTTAAAGGGCCGTGTTGAACACTTGCTGTCCTGCTCTAACCTGTGTAAAGGGCAAAGCATAGAGCAAAAAAAAGATATCTTCTAGCGGTATTATGTGTACGTTCCATTCATGACGCGAACGAATTTCCTTCGGCGTGTGGCACTGCAACTAGCAACGCTGCAAGTTTTCCCCTAACTTTTTAACCCCCGTTTTATTATTTTTACCATATTTAGACGAGGGTGAACGCGTTGCGCATTTTAATCGGCTCACGCAGCCCGACGTTATCAGTTTATTCGGCAAAACTCATGTTTCGTTTCGTCCATCCTTCCAGTCATTGAACTCACGCCAACATGAACTCTGTGGATGCGATGGATCTGATCGAAGACGATAATATCACCGGAGCATCAGACGATGACGATGATGGAGATCCTAGTAGTCCTGGCAGTGCGTACGACGATGGAACCAACCTGATCAATGTGGCCATGGAAAATGAAGTCACGGCCCAGCTGGTCGCAGCAGGCGTCGTCGGAGTGGCAGCAGCCGCAGCAATCACATCTTCCAAGAAGAAGAAACGCCCCCATTCGTTCGAAACGAACCCTTCCATTAGAAAGCGACAGCAAAATCGGTTACTACGGAAACTAAGGGTAAGTATTGTGTATGTGCGCGTTCGCATCTCGTTATCATTACAATCACATTCCTTTTTTCAGCAAACCATCTTCGAGTATGCAACTCGCGTCGGACAACAGGCAGTCGTACTGGTGGCGACACCCGGCAAACCAAACAATATCTTCAAAGTGTTCGGAGCCAAGCCTCTGGAAGATGTGCTGAAAAATCTCCGACCCAATGTGATGGACAAGCTGGACGAAGCACTTGCGGCACAAGCACCTCCACGAGTACAGGACGATCCCTCGCTGTTCGAACTGCCACCGCTGATCATCGACGGTATACCCACGCCTGTGGAAAAAATGACACAAGCACAGCTGCGAGCATTTATTCCACTCATGCTAAAATATTCCACCGGCCGCGGAAAACCTGGCTGGGGAAGGGATTCAACACGACCAGCCTGGTGGCCGAAGGAACTCCCCTGGGCCAACGTCAGAATGGATGCCCGCACAGAAGATGAAAAGCAGAAGGTAAGCTCACATACACTCAGTAGTTTGTCAGCATCACTCCTATTGTTTGAAAATGACACGCATTACAGATTAGTTGGACGCACGCTCTCCGGAAGATTGTGATCAACTGCTACAAATATCACGGTCGGGAAGACCTACTTCCCGCGTTTACGGAGGAGGACGAGAAGGCAAACGCTATCGCGACAGCAAATTCAAACGTAAGTTATGCTTTCGTTGTGGTTTTCATTATAAAGCTCATAACATGGAAATTCTATTCTAACTTCTGAGAGTGATTCCACCCAAGATGAAGCGACAATTGATATCTTACCGGACGAAACTTTGTAACGGTTGCGTTACCAAAAGCTGAGGTTTTTCCATAAGTGCAGATATTATCCTAACTGTAGAACAAGAACTAATATGTGTAACTAATATGTGTTATCAGAAAGATCAATATATCTTTGTTCAAACTAACTTTTGAACCATTTGTGCCACTCCAACGGACCCGTTTTTCGAATGCAAAATCGCGTTCCCAGGCGACAAAAAAAAACGTTTTCCTCGAAAATTAGTGATATATTCGGGTGAAGAAATATGATGAGATTTATAGAAATCGCATCAAACGCGAACTTATATGAATATATATGAATGAATATATTCATATTTTCGGTGAGTTTATTCATCTGAAGTAACCAACTTTATCCATATCCAACTTTAGTGGTTTCTCACCAGTGAAAAATTCACCATTGTTTACATATGCATGAATTTATTCTATACATTCTATACATATACACCTCGATAGAGCTCGACGGTTTTTTTCTAGACAAAAACTGTCTTCAACAAAGTTGTTACATATAAAAGAGCGCTCATTTTTATGTTATCAAAAATAGGGTGACCTAAATTATCGATGAAATAGAAAATATAACTTTCTTATCTTTATAGATAGAGGAAAACAGTTCGACAATGTTGTAGTTCCAATTATTTGAGACATCTTTGTAGAACAAAGTTTTCTTCTATCTCTTAAAATAGCCGATATAGTTGCGTTAAGGTCACCATGAAAAAAACGGTTTTTTTGTTTAACTTTTATATTTCAAAATCTACATACAAACTGTCTTAAAAAGACTTTTAGAACATACTAATACAAACATTTTTCGACGCAGAACTTGTCAATATCTCAACTTCACTCAAAGTTATTAATGTTTCTTCGCAAAAAATACGCTGTTTATTGGCGGCATTTGAAAGAGCATAGTTCACTCTACATGATGTGTAATTTTCAAAACTATGTTATTTTTCGTGTTTGAGTAAATTAAAATTGAAATCAAGAGTTTTTGGGTAAAAAACCATCAATAACTTTGAGTAGGGTTAAGATATTGACAAGTTCTGCATCGCAAAATGCTGGTCTTGATAAGCTCTAAAAGTCGTACGAAGACAGTTTTGATGTAGGATTTCAATACAAAAGTTAGAGCAAAAAACAAAAACCGATTTTTCATGGTCACCCTAATGCAACTTGAGAAAAAAGCGCTTAATCGATTATATTGAAAGATAGAAAAAAAAAATTTCTACAAAGTTGTTTCAAATAATTGGGGCTACAACATTGTCAAACTATATTTATTTCTATCTATAAAGATAAGAAAGTTCTTTTTTTATTTCATCGACAATTTTTGTCACCCTATTTTTGATAACATGAAAATGAGCGCTCTATCATATGTAACAAGTTTGTTGTTTTTAACTAAGTTGCATTAGGGTAACCATGAAAAAAAACGGTTTTTACTCTAACTTTTATAAGGTAAATGATTTTGGTTTGTCCAGTTGAAAATATGATCATAGTTTGTCCACTTTTTTGAACGCTCTAATTCAGCACACCTGTGTCATATAAGGTATTCGAATGTTTCAAAACATATAAATAAAATTGTCTTTTTCATGATTTACAGTAGTTTTATAGTATATTTTTACGGATTCACATGTTTTAAAGGATTATAAAATACGCCTTTTATTGGTGTCAATGCGCCCCTCATTCGAGCTAACTTTTAACCAATCACCAGACGATTATTTGGCACGTAATCAGACCATTTCTGGAGTATAACACTTACAAATATTGTAAACATCATGCTTGCACACCATTTGTATCAGATTAAAGGTGACATTTCACAGTAGAAAAAATATTTTGCTGTTTTTTGTTCGTTCCATTCAGTTGTCAGTTACAGGGTGTTAATAATGGAAGTCAACAAATAGAAAATTCGGCACATTTTACACTTTTTTCTGGCTTGCGAAAATGCAAGCCAGTTCGCTGAAATTGTGAATAGTGTTTATGGTGCCTATATTGCAACAGTAGAATACTTTTTTAATTTAATTTATTTCTAATTATTTTGATTTCTTTCAAGTTTTTAAAGTTTTTTTAAATTTTTTTATTTTAGTGCAATACACTAAGTTAAGATCTATACTGTCAATAAATGGACCGTTTGAATCTAACGATTAACCAGAAACGTTCAGAACTGGCCAACAGAAGAGGTTTTGTGTTCCATCAGGACAACGCAAGGCCACACGATTCCGAGAGCTTGATTGGGATGTTTTAATGCATCCACCATATAGTCCGTACCTAGCACCAAGCGATTACCACCTTTTCCTCGCAATGCAATATTTCCAGAGTGATAAGAAATTGGGATCAAGAGAAGATTGTAAAAATCTTTTGGTAGAGTTTTTCGCCAATAAGGACCAAGCCCTCTATGATGGAGACATTATGTACCTACCTTTAGAGTGGCAACAAATTTTACAATGAAAAACGGTGCATATTTGACCCACATTGGACAATCCGAAGTATATTAAAAATAGCTTTGAATTTCACCCAAAATAACTCTTCCCCTCTTTCCCCAACCAAATACAACCACTTGTTATGTAATGTCCAGTGCACTCGTGGCCGAGTGGTTAGCGTCTCACATTATCATGCCGGGTGTTCGGGTTCGATTCCCGTTCTGGTCGAGGAATTTATCGTCCTTTGACTCCTTCGAATCCTTCGACTTGCAATGTGGTCACGCGTATTCTAGAGCTTGCCCCTCGGAATACATTCAATGCGGGTTATTTGGCTTGAGTGGAACTTCTCAGATCGAATGGGACTTTCTTCACAGAGCCTTGTTAGTTTCCTATAACTCATCCTTAGACAGTTTTATTATAAATCCAGAAGCTTTCGAGCTATTATTTCTCAATAGAAGTTTGCCCCGAATGCCCTGTTCAACACTTCCATTTAAATCAGGGTGGTATTTCCGCTTGCCGCTTGTGAATAATATAAGTCTCCTAAACCATAAGCGTGTATGAAGTTTCGTCTAAATCAAAGATATTCATGTATATCAATCCGTCGTTTGGCGTGGAATCGCTCCTTACTAACCAATTTCGGTATATGGAAAGATTACTAAAACGGGGGATTATTTTGCTATGTTGAAAAATTCGCACAGGTCGAGCAGATTAAGATTCAGAGCACAAATCTTATAACAACGACCAGTGGAAGCAATTCCATCGCGAGCAGTAGTGCTACCAACCAGCAGCAGATCGTAATTCAGCACCAGTCAAGCAACGGTACGACGATATCGTCCAACGTTCCCCAGACACAGATCATCAAGGAGATCTCGGATGGCACGATCCAAATCCAGCAGCAGCCCTCACCAACGCAGACCCTGAACGCACAGGTTTGCCTCGACTCGATGGCGCTAAGCGATGTGGATGTTCGTACTAATCCCTTTTGCTACCGAATATTGATGTTGTGGCTTGAGTTCATCGATTTGTTTTGCAGTTTGATTGCTATGATTTTACCGTGTTTGAAACGGTTTATTTTTTAACAGAGTTTACCTAATACGGTACTTTTTTATTTATTTATTATTAGTAGAATTGAATATATTTGTCTCTTTTTGTTTAGCATGGCGAGTTGATGGCTATTTTAGGCAACAAAAACTACAATTAAAGGTTTTTTTTCTCTATTTTACAGTACACGCACACAGTGCTGCAAACGATCCAAAATGCGGATGGGACGGTTTCCATTATCCAGGTTGATCCAAACAATCCGATCATCACACTTCCAGATGGAACTACCGCACAAGTACAAGGAATCGCAACGGTAGCTGGACTGAACTCAACTCATCATGAACATTTGTGTATCTGTAATAATATTTTTAGCTGCAATCCCAAAACGACAATGGCGTTCATACGATTCAAACCATTTCCGATGGACAGGGTGAGAGCATGTCGGTTGACTTGACGGAAGCAACTCTAGGTCAGGACGGGCAATTGATTATCACCGGCGAGGATGGTCAAGGTGGCTATAAGGCGTTGGGCATCCTTCAAAGTGGCCCAGTGACACTAAACTTTTTTATCTTGCAGAATATTCTTACTCAGGCTTCCCGGTGAATGTGAGTGGGATGATTACCGTACCTGTGTCCGCCCAGATGTACCAGACGATGGTGGCGAACATCCAGCAGTTACCAAACGGGGATGGAACCGTGTGTATAACCCCGATGCAGGTACATAACCAGACGCCAACAGTGAATCTAAACAGTAGAACGACGACGATACCCACACAGAACGTGACCGTTTCCACAAACAGTAGCAACAGCAATGCCAGTAATGCCAGCACCAACCTTTACAGTAGTAGCTTCACTTTGAACAATTTAAAGAGGCCGCGAAGTGTACAAAATATTGCTAACGCCAGCGTAGCTAACTTTAGCAGTTTAAACAGCCAACGAAACAATATCAATGAGCAGATTTTGAACCAACTTCTAGCAAACCAAAGCAAGAAACTCAATGTGATAGCAAACAATAATAATAGTAATAATACCAACAATAACACAGTCAAGATAAGTCTCTCGAAGGATGTAATCGATGTCGATAAATCGTGCCAAAAATCCACTATACCTCAAGGCATCGTCATTCAATTAAATAGTAATATCCTTAACGCCAAAGATCTTCTCAATGACAACCTTTCAGCGGCCATTGAAAAGCAGGTTCAGCTGGTCAAGCGAGAACTCGAAGAGGCTCAACTAAACAATAACAGCTCAAACAGCACAGCACATTCAACTCCTTCGCATAGTCCCGCCGACGACTCGGACGAGAAGGATGTGCTTTAGGAAGAGCGTCGTCATTCGCTCGTAATTGTATTCAAACACCACCACCGGCCATTGCTCGCTGTTGTTTCACTGTTTATTCAGACCTGACCACCGTATTTCACCAACGTTGTTTATTGACTTAGAAAATTCAGTTTTACGGACATGATTTTATTATGACTTTCAGTTGTTGCTTTTGTTCGTAGAGTTGCACATTTGTTTCGATTTTATTTGGGGGTCAAAATTATGCTCCGGTTTCGACTAAAATGATCCAAGGGCTTTTTTGTGAGTTATTAAATTTTCAAATATTCAGCTTAAAACTGGAATTGTGACAATTTCTCGCAATTTTCTGTGACACTTCACAGAGAGTCGTGAATTTTATATCATGCAGTCTGGTGTTTTTTTTTTTATTCGTTCCCCATCCGGAATACGTATTCGTGTTCTCGAAGAGACACCGCAAGCAAAAAAAAAACCGGAACGCAATCGGAAATGACCATGGGACCTCACAACGATAGTATTTTTGGAACCGGTTCAACCAGCGATCTTAGAGGTCATTTTGGAATCCAAAATACTCACTTCCGGTTAGCGAAAAGAACCAGAAATGATCGGGAAACGATAATGTTTTCGGAATCGGTTCGATCAGCGATATTTGAGGTCGTTTTAGACTCCAAAATGGCCACTTCCGGTTAACTGAAAAACGGAAGTCAACCGGAAACGACCATGTGATTTCACAACGGTAGTATTTTCGGAATCGGTTTGACAGGCAATTTTTGAGGTCATTTTGGATTCCAGATCCTGTTAGTTTAAGAATACCGGAAATAAACCGAAAATGACTATGAGACCACACAGCAACAGTATTTTTGGAATCGGTTAGACCAGCTAAAAAGCTAAAAAACCGGAAAAGATCATATGACCTAACAACGATAATAGTTTTGGAATCGGTTTCAACTTTCAACTTTCGGTCAGTGAAAGAATACCGGAAATCAACCGAAAATGACTATGTGACCTCCCAACGATAATATTTTCAGGTTATAGGTTAGCTTAATATAATATTAACGTTTGCATTAAAAAATGAACTTTATCGGATGGTGATCAAAAAAACTAAGACAGATAATTGAGTTTGATAAATTTCCCATGGAAGGTAATTATATTAGCTTACTTGCAAAAAAAAATTCCACGACCTTGCGAGCGACCTTCCGGAAGTTAACCGGAACATTCGCCATTGCGAACGAAAACATACGTTTGGCATGTTTTTGAGTTCTTTCTTCGTTTTATTTATCCATTCCTTCTCAGTTCTCGTGACAAAACTGTTGAAGTAGATCTTACGCTTCAGGTTTGCCCAGAAATTCTCGATGGCCAGCTAGGAGACGTTGGGTGGGTTCACCGACTTGGGTACCACATCGATATTCAGTCGCTCCATCTCCACTAGCGATCGCTTCGAGTAGTGGGCCGACGCCAGATCCGGTCAGAACACCGCGTCTTCGCTCTTATGGTATTTCTTGATGAACGACGCAACTTCCGGCGGGCACTTCGTACTATAAATTTCCCCGTTCACGGGCAGTCCGGAGGTGAAGAAGAGCGGCTTTGACATCCCTTTCTCGCTGATTGTCAGTCACAGCAGCACCTTCTTGGGGAACTTGATGTGTGAAATAAACTTCACTTCGAAGCTCACTTTCTTCGTAGGGGAAGTAAAATACGAAGTGCTCTGCCGGTCGCTGTCATCCAGGGTGAGATAGGTCTCGTCGTCCATCACCACCGACACGTCGCGATTCGCCGGGAAAATCGACTTGACCATCTTGTTCAGCCGCTGTCACCGCGTCATTGCGTGCAGCTCCGAGACCAGTGGACGGAATTTCCGCTTCCTGACGTGTATGTCAATGTTCACCAGCTACTTTTTCACTGTTTGGCCGGTTGCCCCGATCTCCCTGCCAAGCGCACGCAGCGATGAAGCCATTTTCCCTTGATCTTCCCCTCCAGCATCCTTTGCAGCTTCTTGTCGCTCAGGGTCGTCAGCCGTCCGGAACCGGGCCTTCTTTCGATGCTCTGATTGTTGTCCAATAGTGCCAAGATATTGTAGATGCCAGAACAGGCGTATCCGGCGTCCACAGAGTACCGCACTATGTCCGTTTTCGACACGACGGATTACCTTTATTTGAACGCGCACACTTCTGAACGGAGTAGCTTCACTGTTTTCGCCATCACGGTTAGAGTTCGACTGATAGAGCTGTCAATTTTTTTCTGCTGGCTCATGGGTTACTATGATTGATGCTGCATGGATAGTTTCTTAGTGCGTGTGAAAAATCGGCAATTTTGGTCCATTTTTTTAATGCAATAAATTTCCCCCCGGTAATCCATGATACCGTTCGTGATTCAATAAATGCTGAAAAATAGTGCGAAACCTTAGAGCTAATGATAATAATGATAAAGTGATAAACATAGTCGGACCTTTTTTAAAAGAGGCCACCTTCGGCAACGTTAAACAGCTCTAGACTTGCTACGAAAATCTCACATATCTTTCCCTTCATTAATGGCACTAAACTCGAAACTCGTCGTCCCAACGCACTAATGTAAATAACATGCCTCGAATGTAGTGGCATACTCTACAATACGCAGTGCAAGTTCGATGAAAATTCGAAAAATCTTCCGGTCAGAACAGGAATCGAACCGCCGGCATAAAATGTCACAGACCTTTTCAGCTCCTTCAACCATCTGTCTCACACTCGAACCATCAAAATCGCTAGACGCTATAGTCCAGCGGTACTCAACCTTTTTTTTCATGGGGGTCACGAGCACGTGCTATTCAAAATAAATAAAAAAGGTGGTGTCTAAGACACGGCCGCATTGTTAACGTAGGAATACGAAATTGAATCCGGCGATGATTCAAGAATGAAATTTTTTAGTACAAATATTTGATAGCACTAACAACGGTCGATGAACGAATGCTTTCACTGTGTGAGGGGCACGAACGTTTCGCGAAGCAATCAAACACCAATTTGAGCGACATTGCAACACTGAACTCTTTGAATATTTAAGTAGTTTTTTCACTATCTCTTAGCAAAATTACATTTAAAACGCTCCCAAAAACAGTCATAATGGCAACAGAAAATTCGAAACGGATTGGGTGTGTGGTGGGGTGGTGGCGTCGACAACAACCGCAGTGGAACAAATTTTCACCTTCAGTTTTGCACCGAAGAACGCAGCTCTCGTCGCTGACAAATAGCTTCTTCACATCAGGCTTGAAACACTTACTGTTACTGCAGAGCGAACGCGCGATTTCACAACTGCATTAATCGTGTGAACGTTAATTCTATATTTGAAAAAAAGAAACGATCATAGCCATAGCTGTGGAATGACCAACTTGGTAGCGTTTCTCTCATAAACCAGAGCAATTGAGATAACACTGAAATTTTAATACCCGGACATACAGAGCTTCAATTCAATCGGAACGTGACCGAAGCCGAGCTCAACAAAAGCAATGGAACAACCGTTGGAAATCTCACCTTTTTCGATATATAACACCACAACTGAAGAGGGAATAAAAGTCTAGTCGGCTGAGATGCCTTTATTACTAAACTTTATTACTTAAACTTTCGTATCGTACTATAGCGTGTTTTACACGACTGTTTATTTATTGTCAGGAGGAACTGAGGATTCAGTTTGTTTCTAGAATTTATAAGTATTGGTTGTCGACAGGACAAACTAATCGTGCAATCAATGTGAGAATCATAAATGGTTACTCGCTGAGTATAAATTTAGTTTTGAATCTATGTAAGCTACATACCATTTTTCTTAGTATACAAATCAATTGTGTAATAGGGAAGAACGTTTATACTAATTACTTAAACCGTAATTAATGCAATCAAAGATAGTCCAAATTTAGTCATCTTTATTTTGGTATAGTTATTGATTAAGCTAAGTTTTACTTTATGTTTGAGTTCGTGCCATCCTTTAGAATGTGTGTGTGTGTGTGGTTTGCATTATTTATTGATGTCCATCTGTTTTTTTCGAGTGTTTTAAACAGTCCTCTATTATTTATAAGTTGTTAGCCTATAATGAGAGCGTTTATTTATAATGAAATAAAGAGTCATCCTTTTTTTAATTACTTCAGTTCCATTCTTCATTTGTTCGTTTATTGTTTCAACACAAATTGACGAAGGACAAATGGCTTCGAAACTGTGAACAACGCCTAATTGCTATCCTCTCATTTCTTTCCAGATGTGTGATCTAGTGAGTAGAATGCATTAGTAAAAATTATAATTAGTGATATTATTTTAGCAGTTTTTTTTCGTTTTAAATCTACAGTTCAATGACTAATTTTCCCACGTTTTGTTCCCATATAGGTTGAGAACGGAGAAACTATGGAGACAATAACTGTGGGCCCAGGAATGCATCAAATGATGATACAGGGAGCACCCGGCACGGAACCACAGGTGCTGCAAGTCTTGAGTTTAAAGGACGCGTCGGTTCTGACGAAAGCGATGGCAGCAATGGGTGAAGTGAAAACCGACGAAACAACAATCATCGAACATTAATCAATCGGAAACTGGTTACAGTGAGCTTCAGCATATCTAGTCATATAGAGAGATTTTGAAAAAAAAGTGATTGCGAGTATCATCAAAGCAACCCATTCAAATTCATCGGAAATCTTCTAGTCACAATCCCATCCAAATTCGTTGGGATGGTCATGAAGTGTAAATATTAAACATACTGACTCATTTCCAAATCTTAATTCTAAGTATACAGATTACATCTCTAGTCAATACAAAAAGTCAATCCTTTATTCGACCCAGAGAACATCAGAATTACAATTCAACGGTGTGTCGAACGAAGAACAAACAAAAAAACATGTAAAAATCGATTCATAGACATTTCACTCTCATAGTATATTTCCGGTAAGATATAAGCGTGTGAACATAAAGTACTATCAACATTGTCTTGTTCTAATGTTAGCCTAAATTCAACCTAAAACTTCTATTCGTTGATAGGATCGGTGCTAAACGAAGCATCCCAACTATCTCAATCCTAGTCAAATCACGAACCATGCCAAGAAACATTCATCTATCGGTTTTCGTTTTCAACTTCTATCCATCCACTGTTCCCAAACATTGTGAAACCCTCACACAAACAGCAACATGAATGTGTTTTCTAGTAAATTCGATTTAGTAGGAACTGGAACACTAGAGGAAAAGACTGATCCATCCTGAGGGGATTAGACAGGACAAGATAAAGAAGAAAAAACACTCCAAGATAAGCAACTGTGATTAATGGAATGTTCTATTTTTCGTTCATTTATTTTATTTTATTATTAATTTATTTATTTATATTTATAGCTTCGAACAGAAAATTATTTATATCAAAAACACATATTTATATATTTATTATTTATTCATCGCAATTGCAATAAACATATTTATCGGTCAGAGGAGAGCGAAAAAAATGAACAAAATTCGTTAGTGAGCATTAGTTTAAGGTTAGTCTGATTTTAATCTAATCGATAGGAAAGTGAATAATTTGAAAAACAATATAAGCGAATCGTGTGGATAGTGAAACATAGAACAGATGCGATGCGTGACCTCAGATGAACTGAGCGAGCAATTTCATAGCAGTTTATCCCACACTTTGTCAAGTTATTAGGACGCCGAAGCTATAGCTGTTCCATACAAACACATACCTTTTACAACAACTCAGCATTGGTTTGAACGCTGCAACACACAATCCAGCAGTTACTGCTCACACAATTGTCATTGGAGGATATTGGTATGAAATATAAGATATTTCGAACAGAATTATTTTTGTCTCTGTAATTCATGTTAACAAATAATGAATTATGTATGTAAAATAAGAGGAAAAAATCATGGACAAATACAATTTAAAAGATATTCGATTTGATACAATTTTGTGGATGACCAAATAAAGCAGATGGCTCGTTTTAGTAAACTTGAAAATATTACAACTACTAACATCTCACGAGAATCTAAACTGCACCATCATATATTATTCGAACCGGAGTTTAGTCGTAATTATATTGCCGGCTTCATCAACATTCGACAGCCATGAGTTCATCCCAATTGTTATCAATACTTTCAAACACACCACCTTAACACCTGGTGATGAGACCACTTGTGTATCGTCAATCATAGTAACCCATGAGTTTTCAAACAAAATTTGATTGCGGAAGTCCTGGCGAAAACAGTGAAACAACTGCGCTCCATGATTTGTGGGTACTGGAAGCTGCATCCCGTTGCAAAGAAATCGTCAAGTACTTTGAGTCCGCCCGATACGTCCGTTCCGTTATCTATAATATCCTTACACTTCTGGAGAAGAATGAGAGCATTGAACAGAAGTCTGGTTTCGGTCGTCCTACGGTGTTGCGCAGTGTTTGCCAAATGATCCACTCATTGAAAAAATCGCTTTCGTTCGTTCAAATATGATCTTTCAGGAAACATTTCCCCCAGCGGTATTCTTTTGTTGTTATGTGTTGCAAATCACGACACAAAAGAGAACGAGACAACTCTGCATCGGCTCGCACTTTATTGCACACCTGCATGCAAGCAAAGCTCGTAATATACGCTTTTGGTCAGAAAGCTTATTTTCTTCTTTGCCTCTAAGGGTGGGTTTAGACTAGTGATATATTCATGTGAAGAAATATGATGAGATTTATAGAAATCGCATCAACCGTTTACACTAGCGTGAACTTCTATAATGAATATATTCATATTTTCGGTAAATTTATTCACCTAAAGAAGAATTGCATCCAACTTTAGTGATTTCTCACCAGTGAGAAATTCACAAGCGTTTACATATGCTGAATTTATTCAAGTTATATATACCTCGAATAAGTGTATCATATTTATTCTCACCCGTTTACACCTATTTTCACGTGAATAAATCCATCTATAGCTATAGATCTCCCTAATGTAAACCCGCCATAACATATGCATATCGACCTCTCCATGCATCATGAAACAGCAGGATCGTACGGACCACGCAAAGCGAAAGATTCATATTCAGCTAATGTAGCCAGTGTTTGGATTTCGATCAAAATCAAATGATACACAATGTGTCATGCAAGTAAACTCTCACGAACATATAACCAGAGAAGAGAAGTGAACATGAGAGAAAAAAGTGGCAACGATTTGTGGCAAGAAAATGTAAACACAGATGGTTTACGCTCTAAAAATTGAACATAATGTTAAGATGTTTCTAAAACGATGGGAGACGTCATATATAAGGTGGGAGGTATATATATATATATATATATATATATATATATATATATATATATATATATATATATATATATATATATATATATATATATATATATATATATATATATATATATATATATATATATATATATATATATATATATATATATATATATATATATATATATATATATATATATATATATATATATATATATATATATATATATATATATATATATATATATATATATATAGTTGAATAAAGGATAGTTATCCTAAACGAGTTTTTTATTTCCTTTTTATTCCTTTTTTGATGATTCACCTTAAGTGAATCTTGTAATTGGCGCAGCCGGTAGGATGTCGGCTGAAGTGAGTGACAGTGTAAAATAGTGGAAAACAAGTGACTAGTAAACTCTTGTGAAGTGATTCCGCCGGAAAGCATCTACGACATCGAAGGCTAGGTAAAAGCCGTCAAGGAGTTGAGGATCCCCCCGCTGCACCACCTGGAGCACCAGCAGCGTCAGCCCGACCACGCTACAACACGACTGTACAAACCGTGAGTAATTTTCTGTTATTCCAACGACTTATTGCGAATTAACACAAACTGAAAGCGCACTACCAGATAGACGCATCGGAGAGCGGGTAATAAGTGCTAGGTAAACAGAATTTCTTACGTCCTCAGTAAAGTGCTACCAGATAGGCTTTCTGAGTAGAGAAGCGAACCAACACTTTTTAGTGTGCTTCTAGAAAATTTCGCACTACCAGATAGGCGATTTTTTTTCTCCTTCGTGTTCTTTTCCTTTTTATAACCCCAAGTGCGGCAGACTGGTTATCCAAATTAGATGCCAAAGTTTAACGCACTGAGAAGAGTAAGGCGAGCACTGAAATCGGCTGAATTAGAAATCGCTGATAGTAGCTCCGACTCGGATACACAAAGTATCGACTCAGGGGATTTTTCACACATTCCTGTGAGCGAGGTTCCAGCTGTAGAAAATTTATCTATAAGCGACAATATGGAACAACTGACAGCCCAAATTACAGAGCTAACGCAAGTGCTGAATAGCATGCGAGAGCAGCAAAATCAGCAGCAACGCTTACTCGATGCTTTGTCGCTGGGTAATGCGAGCACGTCTTCAGTGCAACAAACCATATGCAACGCAGTAAATGTCGATCAGCTTTTTAAGATTCCCGATCCGATCAAATCAATACCACGGTTCGATGGGAATCGCAAACAACTCTCAGGGTGGCTTTCCACCGCCGAGTACACCTTGGGTGTTTTTAAAGACTTGGTCCCGTTGAATCAATACAACATTTTCGTGACCGCTGTCATAAACAAAATAGAGGGCAAAGCAAAAGATATTGTTGAGGGCAGAAATTTATTATCCTAGTTTGAAATTATAAAATACCTAAAATGAATTGTATCCTAAATGAATTTGTCGTAGAATTAATTGTAGTGTAGGAAATTTGTTTGCTATAAAACGTAATCCATCAACGTAACGTAATAGTTCACGTCAATCTACTTCCTATCACTGTTTGCACGCATACATATGCAAATAACAATTATAAATTATAAAGTCTGAATAAAACTATCGTAGCAGCAGGATATACCAAAATCGAATTTCTTCAGTTTTCCGAAGGTTTTACAACCACGTTTTCCTTGTCGGAGTTCCCGCGTACAGTTTCTTGCCTAGTTGAACAACATTTTTTCGCTCGAGCTTCTGGGAAGCTACTTCAACCTCAACTCTCGTCGCATGCTGTCAACATATGGTGCCGAAACCCGGGAGGAATTCCCACTCGTCGTTCGAAAAAGCATATCGTTCCGGATCTTCAGCCGTCGGTGAAATCGCACGTTGGATCTCGTCACTCTCGTTGGCCGATAGGCTGCTCCAAATCTCTCGTCGCACGTGCTCTGCAAGTCACCAGGAAGAAAAACTCCGGAAGGTTCGCTGGATCTGAACCTGTTTCGTAAGTTGAGGTTACGATCACCACGTGGACTTCGTAAGTGAGGCATCGAAATTGGTGGGTACTCTCAATCTACACTATATGAAGATGAGTTCGAACAAAAAATCATGTATTCGGAAGTCTGTTCAACTGAAAAATCTGCATCGTAAACGGGAGAACTTACTTGGGTCTGCTTTACTTATCCAGAAGTTCAATGAAACGTTCGAGGCTACTCAAGTTAATCAAGTACCGATTCGTATTGAAAGGTTAGATCATTTGTGGGATAAATTCGAGGACACGGAGGATGATATTGAAGCGTTAGAGGATCAGGAGGACGGGTTCTCGGAGACTCGTCAGGAGTTTCAAAATTTATACTTTGAGCTGAAAGCATCTTTGGTTAGCAAGCTACCGCGCCCTGCTGCTGCACACCCATCTTCTCCCGATCTACCTCCACCATCTCGAAGTGTACCACATACTACCCAATCCATTTCAGTGAAGCTTCCAGAAATAAAAATCCCTGAATTCGGAGGCAAATCGGATGAATGGGTCGAGTTCCGTGATTTGTTTAAATCTCTGGTGCACACCAATACACAATTGTCGTCAGTTCAGAAGCTTCACTACTTGCGCAGCTCATTGCAAGGTGAAGCATCTCGTTTGATCTCGTCGTTGGCGATCACTGCAGATAATTACCCCGTCGTATGGAAAACGATCTGCGACCGGTATGAAAACAGAAATGTTCTCGTGAAGCAGCATATGTCAGCGATTTTGAAGGCTCCCAACGTAAAAAGGGAATCAGCTTCAGCCCTCGCCGAGTTGGCTGATGAGTTTAATCGACATGTGAGCATTTTAGACAAATTGGAAGCGCCCGAAGCGCATTGGAATTCATTCGAAGTGGAGCGATTGAGTAGTTTGCTCGACGATAAATCGTTGATGGAATGGGAAGGACAGTGTGACGAAAATGCCGTCCCACAGTATAAAGACCTGTTGAGCTTCATTTTGAAACGGTCACGCACACTTCAGATGTGTAAGCCAAACTTAAGTCAACCAGTGACAAGTTCCATCAAGCCCAACCGTGGCAAATCTTCCTCTCACGTTGTTTCTGAGCGTGTGGTAAAGTGTCCCAACTCACGCAATCACGCCTCACGCAATCTCTCAGTGTGAGTCATTTTTGAATCTATCTCCGAAAACTCGATTGGACTTTGTCAAGAAGCATCAACTTTGCATTAACTGTCTGCGTGGAGGTCATTTGGCTAAAGACTGTCGCAGTAGCTTGTATCGGACCTGTGCGAAGAGACACCACAGCTTACTACACCTTCCTCCCGTTACATCCGTTCCGAGCGTAGTAGACGAAGAGGCTTCTACATCCACTACTTGCATAGCAGTTGGTTCAGCAGATAACATCGTCCCACATGCGGGAAACTTGTTTCCGAGATCGGTAGCACCATCGGTGGTGCACTCACATAACTCACCACAGGCAAATGGGTCGTCGTCGGTAGTTGTATCGTTTCCGCATTCGCGCGTCGTTAATAGCCCCTCTCTCTCGTCGTCGGTTTATCCGTCTGAATCTAATGAACCACTTCCTTCTTGCTCTTACGATAGCACGATATTGCCCAATCCGATAGCCAAACCTCGAGAAACAATGGTGTTTTTATCCACTGCGTTAGTACGAGTACAGGACGCCAATGGTATTGGCCACTATGCCAGAGCCTTGCTCGACAGTGGGTCGCAATCCAACTTCATATCGGAGTCATTATGTCAGAAGTTGGGATTGAAACGCACTCGCATCAATATACCCGTAAGCGGAATTGGTCAAGCAACAGTCAGTGTACGTTATAGTGTGCAGGTTGCTCTCGCTTCTCGATTCGGAAAATTCGTACAGGATATAGATTGTTTAGTGCTCCCGAAACTAACTGTGAGTCTTCCTAGTTGCCATGTTGATATCTCGCGGTGGAACATTCCACGAAATTTACCATTGGCGGACCCAAAGTTCAATATTAGCCATGGAGTGGATTTGATTGTTGGGGCCGAACTTTTCTTCATGCTGATAGAATCCCATCAAATGATTTTGGCTGATAATTATCCTACGTTGCAGAAAACTTTGCTTGGTTACGTCGTATGCGGCAAGTATTCAACAAACATGGTCAAGACGGTGGCATGCCATGTGGCCACTGAAGCTGATATAAACGTTCAACTCGAGAAGATGTGGGAAGTAGAGAACTTTGACGTTGGCAAGTCTCTCACCCCAGCTGAACAGGATGTCGAAAACCACTTTCTGCAAACCGTGTCACGCGATACTGATGGACGATACATTGTTCGCTTGCCCTTCCGGGAATCGATGGCTCCCCTGTTGGGTGACGCCTTCGACCAAGCAGTTCGACGTTTGCTGCTTATGGAGAAGCGGTTTGTTCGGGACAAGGATCTGCAAGACGCCTACGTAAAATTCATGGACGAGTACGAACGATTAGGGCACATGGAAGTTGGTTCACGCGACGCGGGCCCACAATATTTCCTTCCCCACCATGCTGTTCATCGTCCGGAAAGCAGTACAACAAAAACTCGAATTGTCTACGATGCTAGCTGCAAGGGAACCGGTGCTCTTTCCCTCAACGACGTCCTTCACACTGGTCCCACGGTCCAGCCACCACTGCTATCCACCGTGTTGAATTTCCGGATGCCGCAGTACGTCTTCACTGCGGATGCGGAAAAAATGTTCCGCCAAATGTGGGTTCATCCAGAAGATCGGCGATATTTGAAGATCGTCTGGCGACGCGATCCCTCGTTGCCACTACAAGTGTACCAGCTGAAGACGGTGACCTATGGACTTGCATGTTCACCGTACCAAGCCGCTCGAGTACTCATCAAGCTCGCCGAAGATGAGGGACAAAACTACCCGCTCGCTGTGGAAATTGTGAGGAGTCGTTTCTATGTTGACGATGTTCTCGCTGGGAGTGACAGCCTCGAAGAAGCCACCGAAATTTGTCGCCAACTACGGGAGCTACTCGATCTAGGAGGATTTTCGCTCAGAAAATGGAGTAGCAATAACCAAGCCGTCCTAAGACACGTCCCCACTGACCTGTGGGAAAGTGCGCCTCAGATGGAATTATGTCGTTCGACGGTGACTGCTCTAGGTCTTCTATGGAGTCCACAAAGCGATTGTTTCGGCTTTAAGGTCCCGCAACTAGCAGACTTGCGAATTGTGACCAAACGCATTGTTGTGTCTGAGACTGCTCAACTGTTTGACCCTTGTGCGACTTACCTCGACGAGAGTCCGTAAAAGAGTGGGTGAATGGTTGGTGGGGAGATGCTCGGGTCGTGTGTGTGAATTGAGGCGTTACTCGTTTAACGGCTTTGTACTACTCCGCTTGCAACGGTGGATGATGGTACTAGCATAGTTAAGCTCCATTCACAATAGCGTTTTATATGCCACACATCTTCCCCTCTCTCTCAAAAAAAAAATAATAAAAGAAGCCAAAATAAATAAATTTCAACTGAGAAAGATATCGTCTTAGAATAATAAATTTGACAGCTTTCGTCAAACTCTTAGTCATAACAACACTCGTAGTTTTCGAACGTATCATCAAGAAGCTTCGACAACTATTGTAGTATGTTTTTATACACCGCATTTCCAGGATCGCATTCAATAAAGACGGTGTAATTTAGGTCGGTGTAATTGTACGTGACCATCTTGTGATATCAGTTGTCTCTGACGTTTGCCAGTAAATAGCGAATGGAACGAAGTGAAATGTAACGAACAACAAGCAAATCTTTGACAATCTGGTGTGCTCAGTTTGTTGTTGCTTTTTTTTTTTTTATTTAAATCGTTTATTTTTACAGGCTCAGTTACATAGGTTTAAAGGAGCCGAACTCCTTACTGTATTGTTACTAGTATATAAACATTTTTCCTTAATTCTAATGTTAATAATATAGGAAACCGATTACTCGCGGTCAACTCGAGTTTAGAAGGGTGACATATTTTCTTCAGGAAAAGGAGGGGATATGAGGATATGTTGACAATGATCACACTCACACTCTCAATCACACTCTCAATCACACTCATCACACTCAATTCTTAAACCTATCTTATATCTAATATGTATTTACATTTCATCTTATTCTTAAGAAGGGATCCGATCTCTCACAAAGGAAAAGGAAAAGGAAAAACTAAGGGAATTTGTTGTTGCTTAAACTAAATGAATTTCTTCCACAAGAGCACTGAGGTATACACCCTTATTCTTGTTTTCGTACGAATAGAAAACGTTCGAAAGTATCACCCTTATTCTTGTTTTCGTACGAATAGAAAACGTTCGAAAGTATGCCTCATTCGTATCCTTGGTTTCGTACGAAAGAAATCTATCCATTCGAACTTTCGAACATCGTTCGTTCGAACGAATTGTCCTATCCTTGTTTTCGTACGAAAGTGTTTTTTCGCCTGTCAGTCAAACGTTAATGTTGGGTTGCGAATCAGACGAAGCGTAGAAGAAAATTCAATCGATGTTTACGTTTTTGTGGTTTATTCAGGTGATGTGGTATGTAAAAGTTCATTTTCTTTTATGTTTAATTCTGAAATTCTATGTGATGTGCTTTAATGTTTATTTGAATTACAGTGAAAAATTGCTGTAGAAGCAGAAAGAAAGACATTTCCAATAGAATATTTCAACTCTAAAACCTAGACGAAACAGAACCTGGATAGAACAATGTAAGTGAACAATGTTTTAAGCCATTCATTTTTTTTTATTTTAACCTAATCATTTTATTCCCATCGGACTGTTTAGGTCGAAACCATCGAAATCCAAAAGCACAAACAAGGATCAATACAGCCGACTGGTTGATCTCTTGGAAGAGCAGCCGGATATCGCGAAGGGTTTCGCGAAATGCAATGCTTCTCCCTACTGGAATTCTGTGGCAGCCGAGTTGAACAGTCTTGGGCCACCAACTAAAGATTCAACTGCGTGGAAAAAGGTAGATACATTCAAAGTTCTGTATTTATATTCGTTTCTCTAAACCAGTTTTTTTGCAGGTCTGGTTCGATTGGAAATCGAACACGAAACGCAAGCTAGCCCACAACCGTCGCGAGCAATTTGCTACAGGTGGGGGTCCTAGTAAGTTTATTGAACTTACTGCGCTGGAGGAACGAGTTGTTGTTCTTGCAGGACTTGCTCCAGCAGTTGAGGGCATAGCCGACACTTGCAGTTTCGGGCTAGAACCTAGCGCAAATCAATCAATTCATGACAGTGGGGAATCTGCGTCGATTGAAGATAATCGAATTCCGGAGGATAGAGCCAATGAGAATAATGAGACGCATACATCGAAGAAGAGGAGGACATCAATGCACACATTGCTGGAGACACAAGTGCAAAACCAAGCAACGTTTCATGACTCGGTCACCAATATTCTAAAATGCTTTGAAAAAAAACTGCTGATTTGGTTCATTATAACAGACAGATTTCGAAACAGTTAGAGAACATAAACGAAACTATCAACAATGTGCTGATGGAAAATCAGAGGTACAATCTGGAATTAGAGAGAATTAATCTGGAAAAACTGAAAATTAAAAAAAGGATTCTTGAGATGGAATTAAGCCGTCTACAATAGACATTTCGATTTTAAAACAAATGTGAATGTAATGTAATGTGAATGCTAAGCTATGTTGTAATTTAATGACATGAATTTTAAAAGTATATATTGTAAGGTGAATATATTACATTTTCGAATGTAATAGTTAAAAACTACTCGAAAAATTAGAAGTGCGATATCGAAAATTTAAATAAGGTTGTACCTTCGTGAGAAATTATCACATGCAAATAAAAAATACATAATTTCAAAACTACATTTATGTAAGGTCTACTTATTGCTTTGATAAATATAAAATTCGAACACCAATCTTTCAGAGTACCAAAAATCGATTCTTTGTAGTGTCTTATAAAATATACAAGTACTAGTGTTTGTTATAATTTTTAATAAGATGCTGAAGATTTCATTTTGATTCGTGTCGCCGTTATGGTTTTCTGATTGTTCAAAGCTTTGATAGCATTAGTGACGAACCTGATCGAGTTAAAACTACACAGTTCGATTGACAAACTAAGAATCATTTTTATTTCCTGTCTGAGCTATAAAGATACAGTTCACTTTTCAATGCTACTTATATTAAACAAAGTGGCCTATTGTCCTAGATCGGTCAAGTCAATGAACAACAACACACGTTAAATAAGTAATGCTAACATCAACATGTGAGATATCACGTCACTGACTAGGTGGTAGTTGGTGACTCGGTGCATGTTTGTGGTCCAACTTGTTAATGTTTTCAACATGTGATACGTTATGGCGCTGGTACAAGAATGTAGGTGGTCAGGATCGTTGCTACTGTTGTTTAAGTTCTACCTGAGTATTCGTATAGAAAATGAAAACAGAAAAACATTGTATTTGGATCAAATATTGTTTTTGGTGGGTGCCGCGTTTGCTGACAAAAACAGCGGCGAGTTGATGATTCAATAGTCGGTTTGGCATTGTTGAAGCGAAATTGAGTTGACTTCGTTCTACGTTTTGTGACAATGGATGAAACGTGGATCCAATCCCACACTCCTGAGTCCAATAGGCAGTCTGCAGAGTGGTTGAGAAATTTATTTATATATCCCATACTATAATGCCGGGTGTTCGGGTTCGATTCCCGTTCTGGCCGGGGGATTTTTCGTCAAAGAAAATTCTTCCGGTTTGCTGTGGTCACGCGTATTCTAGAGCTTGCCACTCCAGAGTACATTCAAGGCGTGTTATTCGGCATAGAAATCTCAACCAAGTATTAATGAATGACCCTAGTTAATGCATACGTTGAGACGGCAAAAGTTCCACAGCGAACGTTAACGCCATTCAAGAATATCATAAAACCGATGTTTGTTTTATCGAATTACGATTTAGTAATATCATGATAAATAAAATCGGGTTTTCCCATTTTATACAATTTTAGATATATACGATGTATAATTTAATCCACGTTACAAACGAGTGTGATTTAATCCAACTTTATATACAACTTAGAATATGCAAGTTATACGATTTGAATCAGTTCTCAAGACAAATAATGGATACTGTTATGCTGCAATGATGGAAAACTATAGAATTTACCTCAACTTGAATAAATCATGCGTTTTTCGATGTAATATTTCACGATAATAAATATAATTGAATGTGTTTTAAACTATACTATGTAAATTAATGTTTTCGTCAGTGAAGGAAATATTTATTTGTAAATATTTAACATATATATGAAGGGTATATAAAATCTAGAATATAGGAATTCGACACTTTAAAACATCTATTCAGTTGACTGAACCTCATCATTGTCGTTCTTAAAATATAAACATATATTGTGCAGGGCACAGCAAACACTGATAATTTTTGCCGCTTTGGTAGGCGTATAATGGAGCTGACGAGCACCAAGGATACATCGAAATCGATTTTTTAGAACTCCAATCGTTCGCTCTATTATCCCCCTTGCTAAAACATGCTTGCTGTTAAATTCGCTTTCTGGACTTTCTAGTTCTGGAGCTCGATAAGGCGTGAGCAACCACGGCTCGGAAGGATAACCGGCATCACCTGCAAAATAACAGAAAAATGATTGTAAATTATGTACATCAATGTTATTCTTGTAAAGTACCCAAAATTTTGGTATTTGTGTCACCATTCCTATGCATTTCCTGTAAACGTGCTCTTGCTGAACTCAAACTCCAAATATGAGAGTCGTGATTAGACCCCTGGAAGCTTGCATCAACGAATCGAATACGTTGGGTGTGATCACATATCTGTATAAAAATTTACGTTTTTAACAAGAAAGGATATTATTGAAAAATTCAAATAACAATCAACTTACTATCATAGTATTCAGACTATAGAACCCTTTCCTATTATAAAATAGATTCCGGTCTGCAATTGGCGGAATAATTTTAACATGCGTGCCATCTACACACATAATAACGCCCGGAATTCCCGATTTTTCATAAAAAAATCGCTTTGCTTCCCTCATTTCTTGTTGTGTCATTTCGAAATTTATCCATTTGGTGCAAATCTTCCTTTCCAAAATAATCAACATCTCGTCGAGAACTTTGGAAAACGTTGACTGGGCTATAGCCACATCGTAGTCCTTGCTAGCACCATGTTGATAGCTCCCTTCTGCGAAAAAACGCAAGCAGACAGCAAGTTTATCAGTCACCGATAGACCGCCTTTCTTTTGACGTGGAAATTCATTTTTTATCTCTTGTACAATGTATCGAAATGCTGTTTTATTCAAACGAAAGTTCTTCTTGAATCTGAAAATCAAAAATTAAAATGTCTTATAATAAATCATCTAGCTCTAAGAATTGATCATTCTTACTGTGTTGTTGATAAATTCATGATGTTGGTTTTCTTTCTAAGGTTACTTCTACTCATTCTCAAAGAGGGGGTGTTGTCTTCCATCATTGCGACATAACCCAGCATAACAGTATCCATCTTTTGCCTTGAGAACAACAATTTCAACTGCACAAGCAAGTCACTCGATTTCCACCAATTTATCAACACGGATCTAGAAAAAGAAATAAACCAACGATCTGTAAAGAAGTCGAATTTGTACAATCGGCAAAACCATTGGTGACATTCGGATTTTAAAAAATATAATCCTCTTGAAATCTTTCATACAAAACAAACGCTCTTTTGTAGCGGGGAAAATACACATTTCAAAAACTGAAATTATCAATGAAAATTCATTTCTCACGGTCTGATGAACAGCTTTTATCAATTCAAATAAAATTTAAAACAAAAATCGCACTTAGAATAAAGTGAAACACAAATCGTTTGTTTATCTTTGCTTCATTACAACTGCGACGGGAAAAATACACATTTCAAAAACTAAAATTATCAATGAACTTTGATTTCTCCCTATTCGATAAACAGTTTTTATTAATTCAAATAAAATATAAAATAAAAATCACACTTAAAACAAAGTGAAACACATATCGTTTGTTTATCTTTGCTTCATTACAACTGCGACGGGAAAAATACACATTTCAAAAACTAAAACTATCAATGAAAACTCATTTCTCACTGTCTGATGAACAGCTTTTATCAATTCAAATAAAATTTTGAAAACTATCGCACTTAAAACAAAGTGAAACATACATCGTTTGTTTTTCTTTGTTTCTTTACAACTATTTATTTTGCAGACGGCGACATTGATTCTTTGCAGCGATTTGACAATTCAACTTCCCTAGATAAGATTTAAATTTCGAAACACATCTGGTAACACCAACAGTGTTTACATTCGAAAGTGGATTCGTTCAGCCAGGTTCGAACGAAACCAATGATACCTTCTCCGAACGTGTTCGAATCAGAGCGTTCGAACGAAAGCAGATACGGCCGTTAACAAGAATAAGGGTGAATTAATCATGTTTTACCTGTTTTTCGTCAATATTTTCCTCGCTTGAGGACTCAACATCGGAGTGCTTCGTGACCTGCTGTATGGTTCGCCCTGTTCGACATGCGACTGCAAAATGTCCTCGTTTGCCACACTTATCGCACGTCCTGAATAAAGCGGGACACTGCGGATTCCGGTGAAAAATTTTGTTACATCTTGGACAGCGTGTTCGACGTCCTTGTGTCCGTGTAAGCGACCGATTATCTCCTGCTTGTAGGCTGAGCGATAGCCTTCGAGAGATCAACGAGAACCTTCTCGATTTGTTTTATTCGTTCGCTTGTGTTTTCGGTCTTCTGGTGCTCGGTAGTGTTCGACTCATGACATGCGGCGGTTTCTTTCGTCTTCGATGTGGGCTCGTCGACATCGTTGTGGTTATCCACACTGCAAACATTGCTACTGTCGCTTTCGCTTTCTTCTTGGGCGCTTTCATTGGTATAGTCCACTGAGCATTCGCTGTTGCTACATCCGTTGCTACCATCAAGATTTGAACCATCGATATCGCTAGGGTTTATTACTCGCGTCGGTTGATTGTCGGTTGAACCGGACTGGTCTCCATCGTCTTTCGATCGAACGTATTTTCCGTTGCTTGCCATGGTTTTCGGAAGTATTAGTTTCAGAGCTTGCGAATTTTAACCTGCAATTTGCAACATGTTCATTATTACTTTTGAGGTTTAAAAACATTAGCCATCAATTAGGATAGCTGTATGCATTGGTCGAGCTTATTACGTTATGGAGGCAAATAATTTCGTGACACTTTTAATTAATGGCATGCGTGTCATAACAACCAGGCATTTTTTGCATGATTCATTGCTTTGTTTTTTGGTGGTTGTCCCAATCCACTAATGCTAGAAATGCTTTGCAATAACACCAACAGCAACCATTCAGCAATGCGGCATCGTTTTGAAACGATTCGAGCAAATTTGCAAATGAGCATTTTATAATGGCGTCGTTTTCAAACGAAGTTCAACATATTTATGATGGCGTCGTTTCGAACGACTGCAGCAGTTTTGCAGTTTTTGTTTTTGCATTTTTCCAATTGTGCAGTTTGGAAGCGAATCAAGCATACCTTTACTATTTTTTGAATGCATTGGCGACGCTATTGTCCCAATCCGCTTGTTATGAGCGTGGCTATTATATTTACAAATTATTGAGCTGGAAATGGAAGATTCCATTCGGCTCGCTTTAATAAGATGGCAGGATCGCCAAATGTGCGACTTACCTCGACGAGAGTCCGTAAAAGAGTGGGTGAATGGTTGGTGGGGAGATGCTCGGGTCGTGTGTGTGAATTGAGGCGTTACTCGTTTAACGGCTTTGTACTACTCCGCTTGCAACGGTGGATGATGGTACTAGCATAGTTAAGCTCCATTCACAATAGCGTTTTATATGCCACACAACCCTCTAGGTCTGCTTGGCTCAATAGTGATTAGCGCTAGAATGTTCGTCCAACAACTTTGGGCCAAAAACATCTCATGGGACGAAGAACTTTCTCCAAAAGACAGTGAGTGGTGGATGGAATTTCGAAAAGAGCTGGGCCTCCTCAAACAGCTTGATATTCCTCGTCGTGTTCTATCAAATCCAGACCGCAACTACCAGCTCCACTGTTTTTGTGACGCCTCTGAAAAGGGCTATGGCTGCTGTGTTTATGTCGTTGGTCCTGATGGAGAGGAGCATCTTACCAGCCATCTTTTGGTTACCAAGGCTCGAGTTACCCCATTGCGCGGATTGTCGGTGCCACGTCTCGAGCTCTGTGCAGCGGTGGTTGGAAGTCAATTGGTGAACAAATTACGAAATGAGACGGACTTCTCGGGACCAGTTACCTTTTGGACAGATTCGACAGTAGTGCTGTATTGGCTTCGTGCTCCGCCGTCCAATTGGAAAGTGTTTACCTCTAACCGTATCGCCGAGGTGCAACGACTCACCAAGGGTTCCGAATGGCGACATGTTCCAACGGAACACAACCCAGCTAATCGCATTTCACGTGGGATACGCCCTAGTCAATTAAGGGAAGATATCCTATGGTGGTATGGGCCACAATTTCTCAAGCATCCGGTTACCTGCTGGCCTGAAGCACTGCCTAACTCTACGCCCTCTCGGATCTCGGAAGTAAATTCCGAAGCACGCCAAATTGTCGCATTAAGCTGCCTGGAGGTCGATGATTCTATTATCTCCAAATTTTCCGACCTGGGGAAGCTCTTGAGAACAGTCGCATGGTGCAAGCGATTCTCTTACAATATACGAAGGGAGGCTAAGGAACGTACCATTGGCAGACTGACTCCAGCAGAAATCGAAGGGGCTCTCAAATCACTTATTCGCTTGGCACAGGTAACTACTTTTTCCAGTGAAATAAATCAATTAACTACTAAAAATCAGGATTTCAAACGTGATGTCGTCAGTGATTCTAAATCGCCTCTTAAGAATCTCAATATTTTCCTCAATGACAATGGGTTACTTCGCCTGGATGGTCGTTTGGCAAACATGGATGGTTCATATGATACAAAGTTCCCCTTGTTGCTCCCGGCAAAACATCATTTGAGCTGGTTAATTGCTCGATCATTGCATCTACGTACTGCGCACTCAGGGCCATCACTACTGCTTTCAACGATTCTGGCCTTTACGGGGGAGGCAATTAGTGCGTCGAATCGTTAGAACATGTATTACTTGCTTTCGTTGCTCACCTCCTCCTGGCACACAAAAAATGGCACCACTCCCAGCGGTGCGAGTTACTCCTGCTCGAGTGTTTTCGAAGGTGGGATTGGATTATTGTGGGCCATTTAACGTTCGTCCGTTGTATGGGAGAGGGGCTAGCGTCAAGATGTATGTCGCCGTGTTCGTTTGCCTGTCGGTGAAAGCGGTTCACGTCGAAATCGTCCCCGACTTGTCGTCCGCCGCATGCATTAATGCGATAAAACGGTTTGTTGCTCGACGTGGACGGTTAATCGAGCTCCGGTGCGACAATGCAACAGCTTTCGTCGGGGCCGATCGCGAGATGCGTGAACTTCAACACCGTTACAGGCAGCAGTTCCAAACCGATAAATGGGAGAGATACTGCCTCGACTCTGGAATCACCTTTAACTTTATCCCAGCTCGGTCACCACACTTCGGGGGGTTGTGGGAGGCTGGGGTTAAATCTTTCAAGCATCATTTTCGACGGATTTTTGGAAATTCGTCATATACGATAGACGAGCTAACAACTGCTGCCACTCACATCGAAAGCATCCTCAACTCCCGGCCTCTCACTCCCCTTACAGACCACCCCAACGACCTCTCCGTATTGACGCCCGGCCATTTTCTCATAGGGGAACCGATGTTTTCCATTCTCGAGCCCGATGAGTCCAACGTCACTATAACCAAAACGTCTCGTTTGCAGGAAATGCGTCGTGCTGTTCAAAACTTCTGGAAATGCTGGTCCAGAGACTATCTGACCCGCTTACACCAGCGCTCGAAGTGGAGGTCGTTCTTCTCAAACAGCCCAACTTTCCTCCATTCACATGGCCTCTTGGGAAGATCATCGAAGCTGTCGTCGGATCTGATGGATTGGTACGCGTTGTCCTTGTGTGAACCAGTCGTGGTCTCTTCAAGCGAGCAATCACAGAAGTGAGTGTGTTACCAATCGACACGGTGGAGGACGTCAACGAGGAAACCCGTACTAGCGACGAAGACCAAGCTGCCAATGAAACCCAGGTCGTCGAGGATGGCACATCGAAGCATCGAGAATAGTTGAACCTGATTGGTTCAACGCGGCCCGGTCTGTTGAGGGCAGAAATTTATTATCCTAGTTTGAAATTATAAAATACCTAAAATGAATTGTATCCTAAATGAATTTGTCGTAGAATTAATTGTAGTGTAGGAAATTTGTTTGCTATAAAACGTAATCCATCAATGTAACGTAATAGTTCGCGTCAATCTACTTCCTATCACTGTTTGCACGCATACATATGCAAATAACAATTATAAAAAAATAGAATCCATTGTATCGATCACTCAGTCTGAATAAAACTATCGTAGCAGCAGGATATACCAAAATCGAATTTCTTCAGTTTTCCGAAGGTTTTACAACCACGTTTTCCTTGTCGGAGTGCCCGCGTACAGTTTCGTGCCTAGTTGAACAACATTTTTTCGCTCGAGCTTCTGGGAAGCTACTTCAACCTCAACTCTCGTCGCATGCTGTCAACAGATATTATCTGCCTTGCTGGAAATCCCCAAACATTCGAGGAGGTAAAGGAAATCCTCATTAACGCTCTTGGCGATCGTCAAGAGCTAACATATTATAAAAGCCTACTTTGGCAAACAAAAATGACAGATAATATGTATGTCCATAAATATTACAATAGATGCAATGAAATAATTCAAAACATCAAAACTCTAGCTAGACAAAAAGAGAAATATAGAAACCATTGGGAGGCAATCAATTCATTCATTGAAGAAGACGCATTGGCAGCGTTTATAGCAGGATTAAAAGAACCATGTTTTGGATATGCACAGGCTGCCAGACCCGAGGATATGGAATCGGCATACGCTTTTGTGTGCAAATTCAGATCAAAAGAAGCCATCATCCCCCGTCCTGGAGCAATCCATAAAATGAACACAAACTTTAAATCTTACAACTATCCTGTACAAAATAGTTCAAATACTGAACAAAATAATCGCAATAACGTATTATTCAACAATAAATCACCATTTAATAATAACCACAAAGATAACGTACAACCCATGGAAATAGGTTCAACGAATTCGAGATTGACGTTGAACCGTAAACAGCTCTACAATACGGAAATAAACGACAAAATCCCCGACTCAGAAAACGAAGAAGACCTAGACTTAAATTTTTGCTGGGATCCAACAAATCAGAACGAGACCTAAATTTTTTACCCTACATTATGTGCAAAAACTTTCAAACTAAGCAAATTATTAGACTTCTAATTGACACAGGAGCAAATAAAAATATAATTCGCCCGGGAGTCTTAACAAACACGGTCTTAACAAAAAACACAAAAATTAAAAACATAGCTGGTAACTACCACATTAACAAAAAAGGGAAAGCCAATTTATTAAGCGTGGACGTTCCACCACAAGATTATTATGAATTGAAGTTCCACGATTTTTTCGATGGCATTCTGGGATCAGAATCCCTCGCGAGAAGCAAAGCCAAAATAGATTACGAAAATGAAGTCGTTAGTTTTAGCAACGCCCCAATACCCTTCAAGAAATATTTCCCTTCCAAGAAATTATCATGTCATACTATTGAAATTCATACATTAACAGATGGAGATTGGCTCGTACCAACCTATCAAAAAATATGTAAATCTATCGTTATTGAACCCGGTTTGTATAATTCAAAAAATAAAAAATCTACCATTAAGGTCATAACCAATAAAAACATACCTCCACTTTTAGAAGGACAATTGAAACTAAAAGTCAATAATTTCGAGACGATCACCCCTATCCCCATAAAATCGAATTCACCGATAGACAAAGAAGAGTTATCGAAAATCATTCGCACGGACCACTTGTCTAAAATGGAAAAAGATCGTCTCTTCGATATAATTCTAGACAACCAAAGTGTGCTTCTGAAACTGGAAGAAAAATTGACCGCTACCCCTGTCATAAAACACAAAATCACGACAACCGACAACGTACCCGTCTATACTAAATCATACAGATATCCCCACGCATTTAAACAAGATGTAGAGGAACAAATAAGGGAATTACTGGAGAACGGAATAATACATCCGTCTGCCAGCCCATATTCATCCCCCATTTGGGTGGTGCCCAAAAAACCCGATGCATCAGGTAAACGTAAAATCCGAGTTGTTATAGACTACCGAAAGCTGAATGACAAAACCATCAGCGATAAATTCCCGATTCCGCAAACCGAGGAAATCCTAGAAAACCTAGGCAAATCCGTCTATTTCACTACAATCGACCTCAAATCTGGATTCCATCAAATCAAAATGGATCCCGAAGACCAACAGAAAACAGCTTTTTCCACCGGTTTGGGACACTTTGAATTTTCCAGAATGCCTTTTGGTCTAAAGAATGCACCAGCCACATTTCAGCGTGCAATGAATAACATTCTAAATGACTACATCGGTAGCATTTGTTTTGTATACCTGGACGATATCATTATTATCGGTAAAGATTTGAATTCACACTTAACCAACCTCTCAAAGATCCTAAAAAGACTCGGTACCTTCAACTTAAAAATACAATTGGACAAATGCGAATTCATGCGCAGAGAGACCCATTTTTTAGGCCATATAATCACACAAGAAGGTATCAAACCAGACCCTGAAAAAATCAAAAAGATCCTCGATTGGAAATTACCAGAAACCCCTAAACAAATTAAACAATTTTTAGGCTTATCAGGATACTACAGACGATTCATAAAAGACTATTCCAAACTCGTAAAGCCAATGACAAAATTCTTAAAAAAAGAACAGACAGTCAACATAAACGATGAAAGTTACAAAGCAGCTTTTCAAAAATTGAAAAACGTAATCGCGTCAGACCAAATTCTTGCTTATCCTAATTTTCAACTCCCATTCTTACTAACAACAGACGCTAGCAATTATGCTATAGGCGCAGTCCTATCGCAAATCGAAAACCAAATAGAAAGACCAATAGCATTCGCTAGCAGAACACTAACGAAATGCGAGACAAACTATAGCACTATCGAGAAAGAAGCACTTGCCATTATATGGGGAGTTAACAAATTCAAACCATATCTCTATGGCAATAAGTTTACACTCTTCACAGAATACCAGCCCCTTCAGTATATCAAAAATTGCAATAAAAATTCAAAAATTTTAAATTGCAGAATTGAACTCGAAAACTACGATTACACGATAATTTATAAGCAAGGCAAAACGAACGTAGTTGCCGACGCTTTGAGTAGGAAAATTGAAGAGAATGCAGAAATAAACCATAATAATGTTGATTCCCTCATTACAGGTAATAACCCACAGGCGGATCAAATTGATTCATTAGGTCAGGAAGAGAGCGATGGCGAAACCATCCACTCGGCAGATACTTCGGACAACTACTTCATCCATTTCACGGAACGACCAATTAACTATTACCGAAACCAAATCATTCACAAGGTTTCCAACATTAACACAGACGTAAACGAAACACCGTTTCCAAATTTTCAACGAACAGTAATATACAGAAATAAATACGATGTCGGGAACATTACAGAATTATTGAAACAGTACCACAATAATAAACAGACAGCCATTATGGCACCAGAAAACGTAATACCAATGATTCAAGAATCATACCGACAACACTTTAACGAAAATGGTCATTTTGTATTGACACAATTCCAAGTGGAAGAAGTAACGAGTGAAGAAAGACAAGACGCTATAATTAACAAAGAACACGAACGCGCACATCGTGGGATCACAGAAGTAGAAAACCAATTGAAAAGAAGCTATTATTTCCCCAGAATGGCAGCGAAAATTAGAATACTCATCAAAACATGCAAAATCTGTAATATGCATAAGTATGAAAGAAAGCCATATAACATAAAACTTTCCCCAAGACCCACTACAGATAAACCATTCGATAGAGTCCACATGGACATTTTCCAAATCCATAAACAGAACTTCCTGTCATTAGTCGATGCATTTTCAAAGCACGCCCAGCTGATACCTATGGAGACTAAAAATCTCGTTGATGTTAAAGATGCATTGGCCAAGTACTTTACCAACTTCGGCATACCGAAACAAATAGTAACAGATCACGAGACCACCTTTAGGTCTATACAACTGAAACATTATTTAAATAATCTAGACATCGAATTGAGCTATGCTTCTTGCTCTGAGTCTAACGGCCAAGTATAAAAAAAAGACGGGTAATGTCGGGGACATAACCGGAGTGACGTAGGACTATACAAAGGAGACAACTTTTGTTAAATATGTATTTTAAATATATTGTTTTATTTTCTTCTCCTACGTGAATACCTACCTATCTACCTGAAAAATGGATTAGTTTACTGTTTTCTCTTTATGAATATGTTGATGGTTCTGAAAAGAACCTTTGGTGTTGTGTTTTTGTTATCACTCGATATTCCCATCTTGTTCGATTAAACCTTCCTGTTTAGCTATTGCGTTTGCCACTCGCCACAGCTTTCACAGTTGGAAAATTTCTTCCCATCCAGCTTGTGACATATTTTACAGTAAATTACATTCAATGGCACGTCGCAT
Organism: Toxorhynchites rutilus septentrionalis; assembly: GCF_029784135.1. Taxonomy (NCBI): domain Eukaryota; kingdom Metazoa; phylum Arthropoda; class Insecta; order Diptera; family Culicidae; genus Toxorhynchites; species Toxorhynchites rutilus. The sequence continues at coordinate 329,945,042 of NC_073746.1, read as the reverse complement.
TACCACCACTCAGTATCGGATTGGAGGTAATTTTAACCTGTAATTGAACATTTGCGATGACAGTGGTACAGTGTCGACTTTCAATGTGGGGTCATAAAGTCTGCTTCATTTAATATTGGAACAAATTCTTTTGCTCATTGTGGCGCTCCTAGTGGACGGATTTGGAAACTTTTTTCACCCACGTGTCGGGAAATTCATTACCTTTCACCATGTATTTATGTCATAACACCAAACGATAGCATTTTGTAAACAACCGCCATGGAAGCCGAACGGAGAGATAAAATTGTGCACAGTTTTCTTGAAAATCCATTGTTGTCGGCATCTAAGCTAGCTAAACAGCTTAAAATGCCCAGAAATACCGTATGGCGTGTTATCAAGCAGTACAAGGAAACATTAACGACGGCTCGGAAGCTGCATCCGAAGCGTCGGAGTGGAACTGTCGACCGGAAACTGCGTGGGAAAGTCATCAAGGCCGTCAAGAGGAATCCCAATCTTTCAGACCGCGATTTGGCCAATAAGTTCCAGGTGCGACGAATTCGTCTCCGGGAAGGAATAAGGTCATTCCGAGCCAGCAAACAGCCAAATCGGACGCTGAAGCAGAACAATGTGACCAGAATCCGTGCTCGAAAGCTGTACGACCAAGTGCTGACCAAGTTCGACGGATGTATTCTGATGGACGATGAGACCTACGTGAAGGCGGACTTTGGGCAAATCCCAGGTCAAAAATTTTATTTGGCGACGGCTCGGGGGGATGTACCTGCAAAATTTAAGTTCGTGTTTGCGGATAGAGAAATACTGGGCAATCACGAAGCGGAGGCTTAAGGCAAAGGGAAAACTTGTTAGGAACATGACTCAAATGAAGAACTGGTGGAATCAAATCGCCAAAACGGTGGACGAAAAGGGTGTGCGCCGCCTAATGTGCCGTATTACGGGAAAAGTACGAGAATTTCTTCGAAACAGCAATGAATAATTTTTTTAATTTTTTTTATGAAAGAGTAAAGAAAATGCTACATTTGTATGAAAAACAAATTATGAATTCGTTAATAAATGACTGAACTACACGCAATTGTTTGTGTTCCAATATTAAATGAAGCAGACTTTAATTTGGACCCCGAACTCTATGTTTACAAAAATGTCCAACTAAATATGTCGCATTACAGGTCCGTCCAATTAGCTAAATGTCGAGATAAGTGTAAATTACTGTACTTTCAAACTAGAAGCAATTTAAGAATTGGTGAAAATCGATAAGCTCAGAACAACTGCCAAATTCACATACTCATCATATCCTGGCAAACAAATTATGAAAAAATCAATTTGTGTTTTATTATTATTCTGGATAATGTTTTAGAAAGCATTGAACTGTATTTCCTAAACTCTTGTTTGGAAGGTTTAATGGCCCTGAAAAGCGCCTTGTTTTATGGAATGGTTCCAATTTAGAAAACTTAGTACTCGTGGTTTTGAAAAAAACCATTTCGAACGCCCTCGATGCCGCCTTGTTCTGGATTTGCCACCAAAGCAGTTTGTATAAAGAACAAACTTTTTTTCATCTGCTACCTGATGCCGTTTTGCGATTGCGTTTGCCACTCGCCACTCGCTGCAACTGCCTGTTGTCTTGATGTCCACCGAACCGAATGTGTTCTGTTCCGAATGTGGGTTTTCTTATCGTTGCGAGCAGCTTTGCCAGCTAACTCGATCACTTCGGCGGCCGAAACTATATAACGCCGGCTAGGTGGACTGGTGCACTGGTACTAACGCGCTCGGCCTGGCTACCCTTGCGGGGAACTCCAGATCAACACGGTTCGAGCGGGATTTTGCCTTTCCCTTCACTTTTCCTCCTTTACCATGTCCAGACATGGCTGCTTGGGTTGGTTTGTTGATGTGTTGTGATGCGAACCGATGTGGTGTACGGTTTGAATGAGAATGATCGTTACGGCAGCGGAGCGGGGATTTTTAAGCTAACTGGCTGGCTCGAGAATTACGCATGTGTGAGACTGCGACCAATGTTTCGTTCATTTTTTTCTTTTTTCTTTCCAATCGTGCTTCATTCTATTCGCTGCTGCTCTGCTTGCCCGTTTTGGTCGGTACGATTTGAGCAGCACAAAATGGACCAATAAAAAATGGGCACATAGTGCATTTTGACAATGCTTGATATTTCACAATTATTCAATTATTTATCCCAAGAAAAATTAAATGTTATTCGTTATGATAGATGCGTAGATATATTCCCTATCAATTGATGCAAAAACCTTTGCGATCTATTGAGAAATGCTCGAGTTATAAGCGTTCCAAATCTTGCATTTTTTCCTACTTGTTCAGTGCCTAGATTTCCATTTCACCCCCTATATCTTCCGGTTAGACGTAGTCCTACGTCAAAACCCATTCTACAATAATAGAAACATTAAATACGAATAAACATAAATTCCCCGACTTAGAAATCAAAGCACTTGTCTTATTAGCAGTGTCCCTTTATAACACCTCTGTACATTCAGCAACTCAGTTCACCCCAAATGAAATTGTATTTAACAATAGTAATATTATTTGCCCAAACCAAAAACAAGTCGAATCCGAAAAATTATTTACGAAAATTAAGGCAAACTTAGAAATAGCTAAAAATGTTCAACAAAAAAGAAACGAAAATAAGGAAAACGCACCAATATTACAAGAAAACCAAGTTGTATACATTCTTCCAAATATAAGGAAAAAACTAGATCCAAGGGCTAAACCCGCACAAATTCAAAACGTCACAGAGAAAACATTCGAAAACAGTAGAAAAATTAAAAGACATAAACGAAAAATCAAACGTTTAGGAAAATAGTCTGCATATCTAATATACCCTTTCGTAATTCCAGATGCATCAACCAACATCAATCCTTGCAATAATACTGCTCACAGCACTGGTGAAATCACAACATTTAGAGATAAGGAACCTGTTAGAAGACCCAATCTTATTACTAAAAACAAGAAATTGTAGACTACAGACTGGAGCCATCAAAATTATACATCCAATAAACATTACCATTTTAGAAAACAATGTTCTCCAATTCACCACGTTAGCCAGGAAAATAAATAAAGAGCTTCCAATTTCTGAACTCGTTCGGCGGAAAAGTCAACAACCTACGTCAAATAAAACCAATGACACCCAGGAGAACTAAACGATGGGACGCGATTGGCACCGCATGGAAATGGATAGCCGGATGGCCAGATGCTGAGGACTTAAGAATCATCAATTGCACGAGTTAACAACAACATCTAAGCCAGGATAACCCAGCAACATAAACAACGAGCCACTCAACATCATCACTCCATTTCTTAATATAAACAGAAAACCGCTAAGCTAGCCGATAGATAAATAATGCCAAGAATCAATTAGTGAAATGATAAACAATCTCACGGTCATCGCGAAAGAATAAACAATCCCACGATCAGGATTAGACATGAATATCGCGTCTTACTAAAATCTGTTATAAATATCAGGGCAAATGAATTGTAAGTTTAGTATTAAGATAGAAGTGAATAAACGCACAGTGGTGCAGTGAAAAGAAAGAAATTGTTTTTTTTAGTTAGTTTTAGAGTATAAGATTTAACTCACGCTCAATGACCTGATCGATCAAAACAACCGACAGATCCAGGTCAACAACGCGATCAACACTAGAATCGACGAGATACTAGCCACCGTTAATAAGATTATCGAAAATCAATCCTTTGCGAATAAAAACCTATCGGAGGAAATGGATGCAATAACACTCTTGCTGTACATGAGCACGATAAACGACATTCTAGAGGAGATAGAAGACACAATCCTGAGGACTCGAATAGGACTCGTCAACAATAAGATACTCTCACTGAAAGAAATTCTCACTATAGAAACCCTGGTAAACGAACAAGGCATTCATACACAATCTCCCGAAGAAGCTCTAAATTTTGCCACACCGAAAATTGCCACCAGAGGCGACCTAATGTTCTACATTCTACAAATCCCCAAAATAGGAAGGAATTGTGATACTCTCGAACTAATACCTTTGACAGTCAATGACACGATTATAAGCAACCTTCCATCTCACGTTATACGAAGCGGAAACGACTTATTCGAAACGAACAACCCATCAAGCATAATCCAGAGAGAATCATTTCTAAAACCACTGAAAAATAACTGTTCTACACAGATTATACTAGACAGAGAGAGCCACTGCGATGCACATTTCGACAATAGCAATTATACTTCTAGACAACAATAAAATTTTAGTTAACAACGCCAAAGGATCGCAAATGAATTCAAATTGCGGACCACATAACCGTACACTTTATGGAAACTTAGTCATCACCTTCATCAACTGTAACGTAGAGATAAATGATAAAACCTACACGTCAGCGGAGCTCTTCAGCGACATCAAGGAGATTCAAGGCGCCTTCTCAAACCTCGCGATAAGACGGAAAATAAAGAAACAACACGACATCCCCCTTATTCATAATCAGACAATTCTGAACCGAATGGAATTAGAGCACATAAAATTGAAACAATTCGAACATCAGAAAATGTTACTACTAACAATCGGAGGATTTTCGTCAACAACGGTAATTGCAATAATCATGGTAGCAATCTGTCTTTCTAGAAAGAAAGTTATCATAAAAATGGGAAAGAAAAACCCCACTCGAAGTAATAACAAAAGTACGAGGACGTCCTTGATTCTGCCCCCGGAGGAGATGAGTCTTAATCATAAACGCGATCGGACAAGTTGAATAAAGGATAGTTATCCTAAACGAGTTTTTTATTTCCTTTTTATTCCTTTTTTGATGATTCACCTTAAGTGAATCTTGTAATTATATATATATATATATATATATATATATATATATATATATATATATATATATATATATATATGTGTGTGTGTATATATATAAGTAATGACCGAAGTGGCGATTACAATATAAAAAATAAATTTATTTTCGCTAAATTTAAAGATTACACATCAACGTTCATACTAAGACTAAATGCTATCTTCCGTTCCCTGCCTTTTTATAATGTCGGTATCTCGCGTCAGCAGATTCCTTGTTATCCGTACGGTCGCGTTGTTTCCAGATCGGGTTCCTTTGAATGATGTCGCGTGGTCAGCCGTTGTCGTCAGTTGTTATGGCTCCCGATTGTCTTGATGGGAGGCCTCTGGATGCAATCTGATCCTGGTTGCATCGGTTGTTATGATTCGTTGTTGCTCTAAGTGGTCGTGTGGGGTACATCTGGTCGTAACGTCTCCCCCCTAAGTTTCAAGCGTCCTCGATTGAAGTTTCGGCAGCTCGATCCATGGTTTCGGGATGCATTTTTGCTCTGCCTTCTTCCCCGGAAGTAGGGATAATGGAATACTTCCGTTGTTTTCAGTTTCGTCCACCTGAGTAGCCACGAGAGGTTCTGGCGGATTTTTGGTTACTTCATTTCTTTTGTTACCTTTTTTGTAGAAATATACAGAAAAGAAACAGATAAATGTTATTATGAGGAGGGTTGTACCTCCAATTGTTACCCGGTGTTGTGTGGTGTTCAAGTAAAGTTGAACTTCATTGAGTTCTTCCAAGTTCTGTATTCGTAGCATGACGTTTTCATCGTCAAGATCTGTAAAATTTCCATTTTGGAGGGGCTTGCTGTATATTGGGATTAGGTATTCTTGCTGGTAGGTTACGTCAGGTTGTCCAAAAAATGTGAAATTTCGTATTTTGACGGTACAGTTTTCGGTTTCGATTATTGTGGCATCGCTAACCATCCTTGAATCTCCGCAAGAGTCTTTTACTTCTACGATTTCTGTTGTGTCGATCAGGATGATTCCTTGCTTGACTTCTTTGATTTGTGTTGTTTGTTTTGATTTTACAAACGAGCATTTGGGTGTTTGGTGAGTTAATATTTTATAGATGTCGGTAATTATATTCATCCGATCGTTGATCGGAAGTTCATTATATTTTGTTTTTAGTGTTCTATAAAGCTCGATTATCGTTGAGTGGAATCTCTCAACTATTCCGTTGGAATTAGAACTACTCGCGAAATGAATTTCGATTCCGAGCTCGTTTAAAAAGCCGACGAAATCTATTGATGTAAAAGCGGGCTCTTGATCACAAATTATCGTTTGCGGTCTACCGAAGTGCCTGATGTGTTCGGAAAAAGCGCGTTTTATGTCTATTATCGTTCTTGTTGTCAGTGGTATGGCGTTGGCGAATTTGGAGAAGGAGTCCACGATGGTCAGCCATTTTTGGCCTTTCATGAAAAATATGTCCATGTGAACCCGTTCGAATTGTTTTGAGCCGAAAAATGATTTCTGAATTAATTTTGGGGGCTTCCTGTCGTATTTGCTTCTTTTACAAATATGACAGGAGTTAACAAATATTTTCAGTTTTCGCTCGATTTCGGGGAAAAAATATTTCTGCAGGATTTGCATTTTGTTTTCTTTTGCTCCTCTGTGTGCTGCGTCATGTATTTCCCGTATTATGGCATCTTTTTGCTCGTCTATTCTGACATCTTCTAGAAGCTTTTCTGAAATGAAAACTTTGAATTTATTGTTAGTAAAATGTTTACAGTATGTTTCCTGAACGAGTTGTACTAATGATATTGGAATTTTTAGACAAGATATTCCTCTGGGGTTAAGGTAACTTTTGAGAATTTCGACTATGTCTGCTTCTGTATATTCTGGTTTTACAATAGTGAATCGGTGGTATTTTGGAAATGTTTCTTCGTGTATAGTCGTATCAAAATGATTTATTTTAAAAATTATTTGTGTTCTAAAACTGTTGATTGGTTTTTCGGTACACCATATGAAAAAATCATCACTGGTTTCTGCTGAGTGAACAGTTTCAAGATCAAGTTCATTATTATTTAATTCTTCTGGTTTTATCCTCGATAAAGCGTCTGCTACAACATTTTGGTTGCCAGGCTTATAAATGAGTTCATAATCAAATTCCTCCAATGCTATTTTCCCCCTTATAATTCTTCTGTTAGCGTCTGTCATGGAGTAAGTAAGTGGTTGGTGATCCGTAAGAAGTTTAAATTTTCGTCCATAAAGATATGGTCGGAAATGTTTCACAGCCCAAACGATGGCTAGAAATTCCTTCTCCGTCGTGGAATAATTTTCTTCGGTGTTGTTAAGGGTCCTAGATGCGTACGCGATTGGTCGATCTTTGCCTATGGGTCCTTGTGAAAGAACTGCCCCTATGGCAAAATCGCTGGCATCGGTGGTTAGTATGAATTCCTTCGTGAAGTCGGGATAAATGAGTATAGGGTCCATTGTAAGAAGTTGTTTACATTTCTCAAAACATTCGACTGTTTCTGGGGATATAACGAATTCGGTGTCTTTACGAAGTAGAGCAGTTAAAGGCTTCACCAATTTCGCGAAATCTTTAATGAATCTGCGGTAGTATCCCAGGGTACCAAGAAATTGACGTATTTCCTTTTCGGTTTTTGGAGTCGGCCATTTCTTAATTATTTCGATTTTGTCGGTGTTTGGTTTAACGCCTTCTTCTGAAACAGTGTGTCCAAGATAGTGAACTTCTTTTTTGAAAAATTCACATTTATCTATCTGGATTTTTAAATTTGCTTCCTTTAGTTTTTTCAATACATTCATGAGATCTTTCTTATGTTCCTCTAGGGAACTTGAGAAGATTATGATATCGTCCATATAGACGAGACAACACTTCCCTAAGAATTCTCTCAAGATGCAGTCCATAACACGCTGAAAAGTTGCTGGAGCATTTTTCAGCCCGAATGGCATGCGTGTAAATTCATATTTTCCGGAGTTAATCGAGAAAGCTGTTTTCTCGATATCTTCGTTTGCAAGTTGAATTTGGTGAAAACCGGACACCAAATCAATTGTAGAAAAATAACAAGTTCGGCCAAGTTTATCAAGTATTTCCGTTATTTCCGGGATGGGATATTTATCACTAATTGTCTTTTCGTTTAGTTTTCGATAGTCGATAACTAAACGAAACTTTTTCTTCCCAGAAGCGTCTGTTTTCTTCGGGACAACCCATATAGGCGATGTATAAGGTGATATTGATTCCCTTATTATCCCGTCTCTAAGCATTTTTTCTACTTGTTGTTGGATTTCTGTTTCGAAAATTTGTGGGTATTTATAGGATTTTGTATGTATTGGTATATTGTCTGAAGTCCTGATATTGTGCTTTATCTTATGGGTGAAAGTTAATTTATCCGAGTCGGTATAAAGTATTTCTCTGTTGGCATCTATAACTCTTTCTAAAGCTTTTTTCTCCTCATCGTTCATGTGTTCACTCCTAAAACAGTATTTTCCTTTTGGTGAAATTTTTGGAATGTCCTTCAATCTAAAACAATCGGTTCCAATTTCAATTTCATTAGAGTTCAGTTGTACTGTTCTATTGGGGTAATGACTTTTTATTGCCACTATAGCTATGCCATTTTTGCTTTGGTATAAACCGGGGAGAATTGAAAAATAATCAAATGGAGTTTCTTCCTCAACAAGAAAGCTACCTTTTTGCTTTATTGGTATTTCTACAAATTGGAACTCTTGTTCCGAAATGTTGATTTTGTGGTTTCCTGGAAATTTCTTTTCGAGGTTAAAAGTTTTTCTACCAATTTTCAATTTATTTCTGCCGATGTCCAACTGAGCATTGAGGTCTCTCAGTGTTTCGTACCCTATTAATCCATCGAAAAAATCGTGGAAATCGAATACATAAAATTTTACTTTCTTCCTAATTTGGAAGATGTCAAATGAAGCTGATTTATTGATGTCATGTTTGCCATTGATATTCGTGACGTGAATTCCTGTTTCATCTTTGCAATTTTCGAGTTTAACATGTTTGGGCGAAATATAATTTTTATTGGCACCTGTGTCCATTAAAAATTTTAAATTGCCCTTAGTTGTTTGGATAGTCAGATAAGGAATAAAATTATTATTCTTTATGTTTTTTGCTTTTCCTTTCTTACCATCTGAAAATTTAATTCGTCGCCTTCAAAATAGTCGTCGTCTTCTGATTCTAAAATTGAATCGTTCGACGTCAAATCCGCTTTAGGTTCCGGTTCGCGCACTTCATTATTATGAACCTGCATTTTCGACTGGTACGTCCTCATAGAAACGTCCTCGTCATTATTTACTTTTTGAGATCTGAATCTCTCAGATACGGGTTTATTATTCTGATTGGTTTTTGGATTATATGATTTTTGATTTTGTGAAATTGTCTGAGCCTTCTGCTCGGGAATTCTGTAGGTCGAAGGACCTTGTTTGTTTTCCAATTTTTGCCTGAATGCGGCATTGGAATGTTGCATAGTTATGTCATGGGCCTCTTCTAACGAATTCGGCCTATAGCTACGCACGTACATAGCCAGCTGATCCCCATTCAGTCCGTCTATGTATCTTGTAAGTGACATTAAACTTATTAATTTTATGACTGCTTCCATGGAATTTTTATAGTCTTCCATGTGTGCAGCAGACGATTTGATTGCTGTATCAATCGTCTTAACTTTGTTATAGTATTCTGTGAGAGATGCTTTCCCTTGTTTTACATAAAAAAGAGATTGGATATGTGAGGTGATATCTCTCTTGTCTCCAAACGAGTTTAAGAGAACCTCTTTAATTTCGTCCCATTCCGTAGGGTTACCGGAGGAAATCAAAACCTCTCTTGCTTCCCCGATAATTTTTGACCTAACAACACGTATGATTTGCTTGTAGGTTGGCTCGAATTTATAGTCACTGAATAAATCTAGTGTTTGCTGCGTGTCTTCCACCCACGCGAGCGTTTCTTTTCTATTTCCGCTAAAGTGCGGAATATTTTTCACGGGATCCGGCGTGACGAAATTTAAAAATGGATCCTTCGCTTTGTTTTCTAACTTAGTTATAGTATGAATAAGAGCGGCCTGGTTTTTCGTTAACTCTTGTATTTGAGCGATTAATTGCTCCGCTGTAATTTCCACTGGTAATTCAGCTTGCGCTGTTTCTTGCATTGTTTGGTTCTCTTGCGTGGACATTATGCTGTCTCTATGCTGTTGAAACCGTTCGTGTTTAGAATTTTTTCTTCTTGAAGCAATGGTTGCACTTGTTAGTTGCACTTGATCACTTTTTGGTTAATTAATAACGAGAGTGAAAATTACTTACAGTATCAGTAACCTCATTCCCGGAGTCTGTTAATGTTATCGATGAGCGTGGTTCCGTGAGTTGTTCGGCAGCTCCCGTAACTCCAGCGATGTCCTTTCGCGGATGGTTTCCCAGGAAGCAGCACTACACAACACTTTCACAAAGACTGCGCCAGTAATGACCGAAGTGGCGATTACAATATAAAAAATAAATTTATTTTCGCTAAATTTAAAGATTACACATCAACGTTCATACTAAGACTAAATGCTATCTTCCGTTCCCTGCCTTTTTATAATGTCGGTATCTCGCGTCAGCAGATTCCTTGTTATCCGTACGGTCGCGTTGTTTCCAGATCGGGTTCCTTTGAATGATGTCGCGTGGTCAGCCGTTGTCGTCAGTTGTTATGGCTCGCGATTGTCTTGATGGGAGGCCTCTGGATGCAATCTGATCCTGGTTGCATCGGTTGTTATGATTCGTTGTTGCTCTAAGTGGTCGTGTGGGGTACATCTGGTCGTAACGTATATATATATATATAGACGCTGAGAGTTCTGTGGACAAATATTATAATGAATTTTTATCGGTTTATGTATAATGTCGTTAATATTTGCATTATCAAAATAAACCCATATGTATTGTAATCATAACTTGCTGTGCTATTCGACCTTTATGGTCGTATTCCACCAATAATGACAAATGTGTAATTTACGAATGAAGCTTCGCCATAGAAACTGGACAAATTAAAATGTGGCAAGAGCATCAGTTGAAATATTTTAAAGCATTCTCATCGAAATAAATTGAATGATACAATAATTATACGACTAGGTAACGTATGTACGCTTAAAAAACAACATAAAAATATGATTTCTGAATAAATTTTTTTTTTCAATACCCTCTGTTGGTATTGTATCTAGAATTTACAAGATAATTAAAAGTTAACATCAATTAATTTCTAATAACCAGCTTTTTAGTTGCTGGGGAAATTAACACCAAACTATATTTTTTTAGTATTATATATATTCCATTCTCAGATTTTCGTGTAAATTAGTAGTTTTGTTCCTTATCGCAAAATATTAGATCCCATTCCATTTTAGGGTGGTTCGAAAAATCTAGTTTTTCCCCTTTTTTCAAAAATAACATTCTTCAAAAACTCATCTTTTGAACTACTAAACCGATTCAGATAATCGACATATCAAATTGGCCAGTTAGCTAGTCTGTTAAAAAAAATACTATACTTGCAAGAAAAAATAATTTTGTTTCCTTAATTATTGATCGTATTTGTTTTTTATAGTTTTCATTGTCCAAGGGCGCAATATTTTTTTTATTTTTTTTTCTCGAAAGCTGAGGATTTCTTATCTAACATCCAAAATGTGTTCTTCTTCGTTTTTAAATTATGATTTTTCAAATTTAACCGAAATAAATCATTTTTCTCCTTTTTTCCAAAAATTACGTTTTTCAAAAATTCATGACTTCTGATCTACTGAAACGATTCAGATAATCGACATAGTTAAATGAAGTCAATAATTTCACACTTGCAAAAAGGGGAATTCTATACGCATACAAATAGTCTTATCGCATAGGATGATCGAACGAAGCTTAAAAACATGTTAACTTTGAAAAATCATAACTCAAAAACGAAAAAGAACACACCTCTGATTTTTTACTGTGTTAAGTGAAGGTTTCACGAAAAAATATAAAAATATAGCGCCCTTGGTCCCGAAACCATGTAAACTATAAAAAAACAGATAAAATTATTAATCACGAAAACTAAATTATTTTTTTTCGCAAGTGCATTATTTTTCCTAAAAATTCTAGCTCATTGGCTTTAATTTGATAAATCGATCATCTCGATTAAAATTATAACTCAAAAAAAAAAAGAACATATCTGATTCTGAGTAAAAAATGTAAATGTGTAAAAAATCCTTAGTTTTCAAAAAAAAAAAATATAGAAAATTATAACGCCGTTGGTGCCGAAACCATGTGAACTATAAAAAATGGATACAATTAATAATTACGAAAACAAAATTCAAATTTCTTGCAAGTTTGACAAAAGACTAGCTAATTAACTTCAATTTGATGTGTCGATCATCTGAATCGGCTTAGTGATTCGAAAGTTATGACTTTTTGATAAAAAAAAATGACTGGGAAAAGTGAAAAAATCGAAATTTCGTATTTTCACGAAAATACGAAAACCACTATATCAGTTTGGCATGGAATGGCTGAAGTAATACTGCAATAGTTCACAAATTTCAAAGTTTGCGTTTTTCTTGTTGTTTTTCATGTCTTTTAGTGCGGCCATAATAATAATTAGGATTACTGCATTTGGATTAATGCTAGAAAATAAAAGTATCATCAACTTTCTTGAATAGTGGATGTGATATAATTCACTTTATATTTGTATATATATTTCTATATATTTTTAAACTAAAATATTTGTCAAACAAACTGCAAACCAAAAAACTTCTATACTGTGCCTTCATTTTTTGAGTTTAACATTCAAAGACTAGCAGACTTTGTGTACAGCACATGCCACTGGGGCCTATTGATGATTAAGTAAGTAAGATTTTCTCCAAAACGTCATAACTTTTCAACCATTGAGTCGATTCCAAAAATCGACATATCAAATGAAATCTTATTCTTCTATGGATCAACTTCAGTCGGTCATTCGAACAAACTCAGAAATTAAATTCTACAGAAAAACTTTAATAAAGTTTAGAAAATTTGCCACTTAATTTTCCACAATTCGCTCTTTCACACCAGATTTATATCTTGTCACAATTTTAAACCTCAAAAACATCTTTCAAAATGATAGGTCAAAGCACGAAAAGCAGGAAAAAATAACAAATACTGGGGGTGGGGTGGGTTAAATAATAAATAATTTTAATAACCATCTCAGAAAAATATTGAAAAAAACATTCCTTTTTTAATTTCTCTATCAAATTTTGATAAAATTGCACTGAATAATTAAAGAAGGGCAATATTAATATTTGAATAAACTTATTTAATTATAAACATGTTTATATCAACCTTCCCATCTTATCATTCTTCATTAAAGACCTTGCGTTAAGACAGCTAGAAATCCATACACACTCAAATCAAGTGTGCCTGAAAAAATTATATTCTTCACGTAAACAAGCGATGAAAATGTGGACACTTTTTAGTTAGTGAATTGTATGGAGTTCCACTGCTGTGATATAACCAAATATGAGAGGATCATTCAGATACTTGTATGAATGTCAGCAATCACTTTTGTAACATTTAGTGATTAAACTAAGAGAGGAACGAAGCTGTTGTTTGCATATTCGAGTTGTATCAAACATGGCACACTATTTTCGAAGCCTGCATACAAGTTTGAACCGCATATAGTGCGATTCACATACAACATACACGTCACGTTCACGTCCCGTCACGTCACGATACGTCAATGATTCTACCATGCAATTCTCATGAAAACATTCACATACACCAGCAACGTAACGACCCGTCAGCATACGTTCAACGAAAACGACCGGCAGGGTTTATAGAAAAGAATAATTGACGGAGACGGACGGCTTGTTTGGTTTTTGTCTGGGCTTTTGTTTTGATTTGGTTGCACAGTAATTTACATCTACATCGACATTAAGCTAATTGAACAGATCTGTTATGCAACACGTTTAATTAGACATTTTTACCTCTAGTTGGACATTTTTGTAGACATTGAGTTCGGGGCCCAAATTATGGCCCCACATTGAAAGTCGCCACCAGTCGCAAATGTCCAATTACTGGTCAAAACCGACTCCAATGCGACACTGAGTGGTGCCTCAGCATATCGCTTTATAAGTAACTTACTGTACTTTTTATGCCAACATATCTCTTTGGAGCTAAGTCATTCGGAGTGAAAATCATTCGCGACTAGTTGAAAGAATTATTCTATTCATTATTATTGTTGCATAAGGGTCGGACTACGGGGTTTAAGCATTTTAATAATTCAATTCAATGATTCTCATTGAATTTTTCCAAATTTAGAACTGATTCTAGGCATGCTGATTTGTAAGAGGGCATTACAATTTAAAATTGTTGTAGGTGGCGAAACCATGAATAAAATTAAATAAATCATTCGTTTGGCATTTGACGTGACGGTGCTGGGGGAAGCATTGACTGCATGTGTGAATTGGTGGAGACGTTGACGGAACGTAGACGTTCTTCTCCGTAACGTGCTATGTGAATCGCACATATATCGTCTCATTTTACTATAGCGAAACCCACTGCACAGACAAGTGTAAAGCAATAAATGATACAAGAAAAATTACGTCATCATTACGTCACCATTTGCGGAGAGCAGCGAATGGGAAGAGATAAAACGCGAGAGTTTTTGCTTCTCACTGGAGCGGTGTTGCTAGTAAAACTATGCGGTCTATATGAATATACACATTTCAAGGGATAGCGGCGTTAAAAATGGAAAATATAATCTGACTACCCTTCCCTTAGCCTCTATCGAGCTAAATAATCATATAGTTTGCACTCTCTGAGACTTAAAAATCAGGATCTGCTACATTAGCTGAATATGAATCTTTCGCTTTGCGTTGTCCGTATGATCCTGCTGTTTCATGATGCATGGAGAGGTCGGTATGCATATGTTAGAGGCAGCGAAGAAAATAAGCTTTCTGCACTGAAAGCGTATATGATAGCTTTGCTTGCATGCTGGTGTGCAATGAAGTGCGAGCCGATGCAGAGTTGTCTCGTTCTCTTTTGTGTCGTGATTTGCAGCACATAACAATAATAGAATACCGCTGGGGGAAATGTTTCCTGAAAGATCATATTTGAACGAACGAAAGCGATTTTTTCAATGAGTGGATCATTTGGCAAACACTGAATGTAGCAGATCCTGATTTTTAAGTCTCAGAGAGTGCAAACTATATGATTGTTTAGCTCGATAGAGGCTAAGGGAGGGTAGTCAGATTATATTTTCCATTTTTAACGCCGCTATCCCTTGAAATATGTATATTCATATAGACCGCATAGTTTTACTAGCAACACCGCTCCAGTGAGAAGCAAAAACTCTCGCGCTTTATCTCTTTTCCCATTCGCTGCTCTCCGCAAATGGTGACTAAATGATGACGTAATTTTTCTTGTATCATTTATTGCTTTGCACTTTTCTGTGCAGTGGGTTTCGCTATAGGGCGCTTGCAGCGTGCATATGTATTAGTGATCTGTTGGGCAGGCAAAAGTGATCGCTCCATAGGAATTATATGGAGCGACAAGATTGAGCTTTGTTTAAATAATTATTTTAGCGAAATAGTTATAAAGATTACGCGCTAATCTATATGAATAACATGCGAATATATGTTTCTTCACATAAAAATATTTACTTTTAGCGTCAAAGCCATACACACGGGGAAAAATAGAAATTTCTGTTTTGGCCATGATTCATATCAATGGAAGCAGATTGATTATTCAAAAATTTTCACAGAAATAGTGCAAACTGCACATTGCGATTGTATAGCCGGATTAGGTGAAGTGTGCTCCCATTTAGGTTTTAAGCTTTTTGCTGGTCTCGTGAAAGAATAAACTATAATGAATATTCGTGTGCAGATATCCTTAATCGGCGGCTAGTTCCGCCAAAAAAGCAGTTGATTATGTTGAAATTAAGGACATTTTCAGCCTGAAATATCAACCAACTCTCAGATATGATTTCCGAGTACCCGAATGCTCTGCGGAGAAGCTAAATACGTTTATAAGAAAATTTATCGGAAACGGAAAAAATCCATCGATTGACCAATTCATGGAAATACAAGGAAGCATTCAAACGTGAGCTCGAGACTCTGTGACTTTGATCTAGGTGCGAAAATGTTGATAATCCTTTTTCTGCCAATTTTTCGATTCCAATCTAATGGGAGAGTCGCTCAATGAACATCGCGAAATAGGTGCTAGTAAACTAAATAATATGCGTTACACAAAAACTCTTGTTCATAAAATAGCTTGCCTAACTGTTTCACAAAGTTCATGTTAGCTCTATGCACTATTAGAATGACCGTAACTCTATTTAAATCATCTACAAGAACGCCGATTGATAAAAATCCGCTTCTGCTGCATAGACACTACGAATGTAAACAAGCGAATGTGTGCCCAACACATGCTCTGCATGTATGTGTAGCAAGAGCCCTATAGTAAAATGGGACGATATATGTGGTTCAAACTTGTATGCAGGCTTCGAAAATGGTATGCGCTGTTTGATACAGATCGGATATGAAATTAACAGTCTTCGTTCCTCTCTTAGTTTAATCACTAAATATTACATAAGTGATTACTGACATTCATACAAGTATCTGAATGTTCCTCTCATATTTGGTTATATGTTCGTGAGAGTTTACTTGCATGACACATTGCGTATCATTCGATTTTGATCGAAATCCAAACACTGGTGTTGCGCGATCGTAAATTGTTGCTGAAGCTAAAGCAGAAGACGGAGGGAGAGGTGATTACATCGTTCCGGGCATTAGGCCGGGATGTCGGAGCAATGGGCCAAACAGTTAAAATATCCAGCGGAGATGTACATCATCATGCGGAAACGTGAGTTTAGACCGACCGTGTCGGAACAGCAAGCTGTGACCCCCACCAAGGAGAAAAACTCTAACGTAGAGTACATCTCACACATCAGATTTTCAAGAAGCTAACCATCAGCGAAAAGGGGATGTCAAAGCCCCTCTTCTTCTGTTCGGGACTTGCGGTGAACGAGGAGATTCACAGCACAATGTGCCTGCCGGAAGATGCCTCCTTCATCCAAAAATATCATCCGGTCGACGATGTGGTGTTTAGGCCGGCCCTGTTCTCCGCACATTACGCTAAGAAGTCACTAGAGAAGATGAACCGCTTGAAGATAGATGTTGATCCGAAGTCCGCCATCCCTCCGAACATCCCCCAGCTGCGTCCCATCGAGAATTTCTAGGCAAACTTGAAGCGGAGGGTCTACTCTAATAATTTCGTGGCAAAAACGCAAGAGTAACCAATAAATAAGGCTAAGACAGATCTGGAAAACATGCCAACAAGCATGTTTTCGACAGCAATGGCAAAAGTTCCGGAAAATTCCCGGAAGGCCGCAAGGGCGTCGAAAGAGCTTTGTAACATGTTCAATGAAATTATTTTTTATGGGGATTTTGGGCGAATAAATTATTGTTTGTAGTTTTTTTTTATCGCCATCCGCAATTGTCCGTGAACAAACAGTGAAGATAACGGGTGTTTAATAAAAAATGAGAATGATTTCAATCCCTTTCTGTAAAAAAAGTAAAGAGTGTATTTTTTTTCTCACCAAGAGAACTGCTCTCTGGCCTCCCTAGAAACGGGTTGTTCGTTTCTTTCCGCTCGGGTGCTGTCAGTTCGATCAAAGACGGCGTCGAAACAACCTGGCATACCGGAACGTCGAGCGGAAGATCGATAGTAGCCGTCCGGCGAAGATCATGACGAAAAAGAAGAAGGAATCTCTGAAAAAGCTGTTCGACAACAAAGACGATACGAGTTTGTGTTATTTTATGTCTTACGATACGAGTTTGTCTTATTCCTACATCCACAGAACCCTCAAGCAGGAGGGCATCGTCCGGTGATTGCAGAGGTGATTTGAGTTGATTGTGTAATTATAGAGCAGTTATTCCCGCACGTTGAGGTCAGTTTGCTTCAGGTCATTATTCGGTTGAAAGTAGTAATCACAAGGGAGACCCAATTTCAGAACGGGAGACTGCAGGTTACGTTTCAGGAAGATCATCACAAGGGAAAGTAGTAATCACAAGGGAGACCCAATTTCAGAACGGGAGACTGCAGGTTACGTTTCAGGAAGATCAATTAAGTCATTTTGTCCATCGCCGAATCGATAAACTCCATGGTTCAAGATCCAGAAACCAATGTACCATACATCATCTGACTACCGCAGCCGCGTTTTACTGTGGGAACAAAATGCTGAACCTGGAGCACCGATACTGGTTTCCTCCACACCATCTGTCTTCCATCCGATACAAGGAGATTGGTTTTCGGCTCATCCGTATCAAAGACCTTTGATTGAGCGAGAGATAAACACATATTGGGCCCTATTATAGAAATCGAGGTGATAAGAACTTTGCTCGTTAGCTCTGTTTTACTATTATAGAAATCGAGCAATTCGATAGCACCGAGCGAGTGATAGCTATCGATGCAAGTGTCAGAATTTTTCGAGTTGCTTGGTTCGCTTGTTGCATATCTTCAGAGAATTATTTTGTTTTGGTTTGCGTCCCTGATATTTCCCTTTGGGAAACATTTCAGAAACGCTTAGATATATGCAATTTTCAACACATGTTCGTTTGTTTTGATCAGTATTTGTTTTACGGTGCTGCCAGAATAGGCTATATAAGGTAAGTGTACAATCCAGCATTATTTAGATAAATCATGTTACAAATTTATAATTCAGAACCTACTTCCAGCGTATATTTCAGTGGTTGAAAACGAATGGACAGACAAATCACCAGCAGTTTGAACGACTGGTTGAACCAATAAAAGCGAATGTAAACATTGCTCGAGGTTTTTGTGGAGGCAGTCCAAATAGAATAGGAGAAGTGGGAGAAATTCAGTGAGGAGCTTAATGCACTGAGACCATCAATGCGTGTTGGTTCAGAATGGCAGAAAGTAAGAGTCTACGATACATATAACTTCATAAGTAAATTTTATCATATTCTTTGAATTATTATCAACCGAATTTCCTACCTAAAAAATGCTTAATCCTGCTAGCGTACATTATTACGGGTAAAGGAAACACTAGCACACAATAAGAATTTAGGGCCACAGGTGGTGGCCCAATACAATAAAGCTATTGACGCCGCTACAACAAGAAATCGACGCTAAAAGAGAATTACATGCAAAAAAATTGTTTTGCTAAAAAAGTGGAATTCATGCGTGACTCCTTACGGAATTCCATAGATTGCAGTTGTGAGAATATATGAATAAGTTCATTTTCTAATAACTGTATTTTTTGTAAAGCAAATTGTTCCATGATGTCGTTTTTATTACACATCCTTGTATGCATTATGCTTACTAAGCTTCATTCGTTGAGGGAATATCATCTTTCGCCAAAACATAACCATGTTAGCACTTTTGGAAATATAGATATCCATAATTTTCATAACAGATGTCTCAAAAAAAGATTTGGCATCCTTTCTATAGTGCTTTGTGAAACATTTCAAACTCGTTTCAAAATATTTCAGCACCAGCACTGACATTCAAGCAGAGTAACGAATCGAGCAGTTTTCCTCGATTTGTATAATTCCAGATTTTACTCGGTGTGATAGTGATAGTGATTGTATCGAATCCTCGATTCGATTTCTATAATAGGGCCCATTATTTGAGTTGTGATAACCAACATGCGATCCAAAAATAATTAGAATAAATCCGTCTATTTTGGTTGCATGATAAAGACCGCGCTTTCGCGGTTATAGCTTTAGGAAATATCGGGTAATTTTGTAATCTCTTCTCTAACATTGTAGTTGTATTGAATTCTGCCGGTCGTTACACAAATCATCCAGTCATCCAGTTTAAATGGACACGGAATAAAGTGGTCGTGAATTTATACGGGAGTTTTTGAGTTAAAATAGTTTAAAGTTTAATTTCATTTTCTTCACCTTTGAGATGAAATCATTTTCACGGCCAATACGACCTCTCAGATTGTTCCTGTATACTGCTCTCCGGATAGTGTCTGCGCTGACAGGTCTTCCAATGATGCCGGCCACTTCGGTTGTCAATTTAAGAATGTTTGTTTTAGGGTTCTGCGGCAATATCTGCATAATTACTCGTTCATCATCAGAAGACAGGATACGTTTGTGTCTTCTACTCGAGAGATTTTCCATGGTTCCTTCGTATTTCCACTTGTTTATGATTTGATTTGCTGTAAAGTGAGTTCTTCCGACTATATTTCCTGCAATGTATTTCCACGACAATTCATATTTTTTATCGTTGTACGTGTAACAATATATATTTCTAACTTGCCATTTTGTTAAAACAAAATTCAAACATCAATAAAAGACAAAAACCAACACTGCCCAAGCAATGGTTAAGTTTTGACACCAATCACTGATGGAAAAAAGAATGCTAATTTGCAAAGAAACATACAAGACTAATTTGTTCGGAGAAATTTAAGGTGTACACTAAATTTTTTTCCACTTCATATCCAAGCGCATCTCACCATCGTTGACTGGGACGAAGGGTGCGTTTGGCGTAGCTTTTTATTTTCCCACGAAACCAATGATTCTTTTGACTCTTGGTGTAATTGATTAAGTTCGTGTTCTCAGGTCTCTCATAATATCCACGTGGTATGTTGAAAGTCCCCAAGTCATAACGTTTTCAATAATGTATAATCAACAAACTATTAACTATACATAAAACCTAATCTCATGCTGATGGTCCTATCAAAGAGCCATGATTCCAGAAAGCAGTTTCCTTTAAGTAGGTAATCCCCAAAGACGAGTTCACGTTACGTTATAACTACATAGATAGCGCAAAATGTAAATGATTATATTTTTTGCAAGTATGAAAATAAAAACATATAAAGACATAAAAATTCACTAGAGTCACATACACTTATGCCAAAATGCGCGTCGATTCAGTGAAAAGCTGTTCGCTTCGGCAAATATTATACGTTGTTTATATCGAACTGATCGTAGTACCTGCCGTTCGTCTGTGCAGATATCACGCCGGTGACTCATCCCCCAGACTGGCTCGCTTATCAGAACAAGAATGACACACTGCGAAATAAAGTTTGACGGCAATCCACTGGGGATTTTTCAGAGCGGTCAAACGCTAAGTGGGTGTGTTGAGCTACGTCTAGTGAAACCAAAGAAAATTTCAGGTGAGATTGAAACTAAACACACGAACGGAGTGCTTTTTTAATCAAACTGTATCGCGGATTGAAGTTGTTACATTCATGGTATTATTTGGATATTTATTTCCATTCCAGGTTTCATTTTAACGCTTTCAGGGAATGCCGAGGCAAAGTGGTCGGAAAATCACGACAAAGATACAACCACCTATACCGGAAATGAAGTTTTATTAACATCTGAAAGTGTTTTAGTCAGCCCTAGCTATGGTATGCTGTTGAACAATATATTCCACTAATTTTTAAATTGATTGTAAATTTCAGGAGAAACCATTGAAATGCCTGCTGGGCTGCACGTTTATAATTTTTCCTGTGTACTTCCGCCACATCTCCCTTCGTCATACGAAGGGAAACACGGACGCATTAGATACACAGCGTCGGCGGTGCTCGTGCGCCCCTGGAAGTTCAATCAATCCTGTAAGGTAGCATTTACCGTACTAAGACCGTTCGATCCGAGTCAATTTCCAGAATTGAGGAACTCCATCAATTTGGAACAGGTCATAACTTTCTGCTGTTGGCCCTGTCGATCGAGGCCCTTACTAATCACCGTTGGAACGCCAATGAATGGTTATGTTGCAGGTCAAATAGTGGATATTGTTGTAACATTGGATAACCGCAGCAGTGTCAGTGTTTTTGGGGTTACTAGCAAACTCAAACGTACGGTGTATTTCATCAGCCAGAGGCCGAGTAAAAAGACTAAAGAAGTAACTGAAACTTTGTCCACCGTAAGAAGCGATACATACGACGACAACGCCACACGTTGTCTTCAAAAATTGGAAATTCCTTGCGTTGTCCCAACTACAAGCTCTTCGATTCTGATCATAAACTACAAGTTGTTCATTACTATCGAAGTTGATGGTTGTCACAGAAATCCCAAGTTCCAAATCCCAATCATAATTGGTACAGTCCCTTTCATCAATAGAAATTATGGAACTTTTGCTAATGTATCTTCACCTTCGGCACCACCGTTAGCTCCTGATGAATTGCGTAAGTGGAATATGTTATTTTCTATTACCGAACAATAAAGAAATGCATCTTTAGCGCCTCCAACCTTTGAGGAAGCCATGAACGCGACTCCTGTGAACGTAAACGATGACGAAAACGCTATCGGCTCTCAACCATACGTTCCAAGATATCCAGTGTACAAATTCGAAACGCTAAAGAAGTGCTGATAACAGAGGTGAAATGGTAAAGCAATGTTTTCTGTGTCATAGGATGATATGCTACCAGTTAAATTAACACTTGTCCAACGTGATTCTCATTAAATTCAAATTTTTATATAAAGAAAGATGTCGCACTCGAACAATGCACTTCTGGAAGACACGGCGCATATCAGTTCTCATTAATTCGTTTCTATAAATATATTGTATACGCATAATATATAAAGTATAATATACATATTCGATATTTTACGTTTCAATATAGCAAGAAGTTTCTATTTTCGTGTAAATCATTTTATTACCGACAATTACAATTCACTTGGTTTCACTCGGAATTGAAGGTTATGTTTAAAGTCAAACTTTTCGCTCGGCGTCTGTCTCAACGAAGTGCGGAGGGGACGCATACTTGCCTGATTCGGTACTAGACCACGAGTTAACCTTTTTAAAGTACTTTCGCATATCTCATTGTCATTTTGAACATGTTTCAGTGGTCTTAATGTCAATTTTGGTCGCGATCTGTCATTTAGTTGTTTACACCGTCATTAAGAACAAGATAACTCTTTTTAGCTCGACCATTTTTGATATGGATTATTCTATTGGTCAAAATATTGTATAATGTGAATGATTCCCTTCACTACTGATTTGTTAATGAGGTCCAGATGCTGGACCAAATAGAAGCTATAGCGTACGAAAAAATGGGTCCTGTATGAAGGAACCGATAGAGGAAAGGCTCGAGAAGGATTCCGCCGTCGAAAATGGAGCTTTTTGGATTCAGGCAAGATGTGTGACGGCCCTAGTCGAAAAGATTGGACTTAGATTCATCGGCGAAATACAGGTTGACCGGCACACAATTCGGCTCGGTGGACCACCATTCCACCTAAGCGTAAAATACCAAAGATAACTCTCTAGCCTAACTGGCAATAAATATAAAGGAGGACTCGTCTCTGCAGTGCCTGCATCTGGTACCGTCCTGGGCCTGTCGATGTCCGTCAGAGGGGAGACGCCGAGCAACGGTAAATTTGGATTCCACCAATCTGCGGTGGACTCCAGTGCCGCTGAATTAAACCTGATCCACCTCTCTGTCTGACAAACAAAGGATAGCATGTAAGAATCGTCAACAAATAAAACAAAAAGTATTAAAAAAATGGAATATAGTTTTTTTTTTATTGCGAAGTCCTTCCAATTACCTAGTAGTAAGCCGATCCTGAGACACGGTACGAGAGATCTCGTGTTACTGAAACTTTCCGGGAAGATACAGTAGACCAAGGATTAAATCGGGAAAATCGTCGCACTTACCATAAGAAAGTTTTATCCAGCGATGAAGCTTTTTTTTTTGGTTTAATGGATACGTCAGTAAGCAAAGCTGTCGCATTTTATGTGAAGATAAACCTCACACCATTGTTGGAACATTGCATCTTGAAAAAAAAAATTAAGGAGTTGTATCGAAGACACGACCGCATATTTTCGACTTAGAACAAATAAGTTACAAATAAATTTGATGAACGTCCTTTTACGTTTGATATGATGCCTAGGTCTACAAAAATATGTGAACGGAAGAATTGTCAAACGATCATTGTATTTTACATTTCCTTCTGAAAATATTGCACATCTGATGTTTACGTAGTTCTCGAACCGCGAAAGTTCATTCATCTGTAGTATCTCAAATGACGATTTTCCCACGCTTCTCTGTTTAAAAGTACGTTTTAGGGAAACATATTCCGGTCTGCACAACGACAAGCGAGTACAAAAGTACTCAACACCAAAAAATACCCCCGACTTGCATGTATTTGCAAAGCGGATTCCCCAGGCATATTAATTTAAAAGTCCGTGTTAGGGAAACACAGCTCAATGGGAAAAAAATACCCCCGACTTGCATGTTTTGACAAAGCGGAATTCCCCCAGACACATTGATTTTGAAGTCCGTGTTAGGGAAACACAGCTCGGTGGGAGCAAAAATACCATCGACTTGCATGTATATTTGCAGAGCGGATTTCCACAGGTACATCGATTTTGGAGCCTCTGTTGGGGAAACCGTAAATCGGGCCAATCAAAACGAGGCAGTTAGGGCGTTTAAATAACGCTTGACGTTTTACAGTTCTTCATTGTTCATCTCATGAAAACTATTTTTTTATTCTTTATTTGAGAGGCTTTCAGTCTCCTGGGCTGGTTCACCTCTGTAGCGACGGTAGTAGACATAAAAATTAACGTAAATTTGAAATTGAACTAGAATAATAACATTAAGAACATTTTAAAACATTTTTAAATAATTAAATAAAAATTATTGTTGTTACTCCACTTGCTGCCTACTTGCTGGATCACATGGCTAGGATGTCCTCGGACCATGACTCCAGGCCAGTGGAGAGGAAGCCTTGCCGTTGAAGATGCCGAAGTGTTCTTATTCCCCTTCATCGTGGAGGGGAAGGAACAAGGATCTTCGTGGCTGATCCAATGTTCACATGGTAAATCCTGCAGAACAATTCGGCATCTTTCAAATAGCAGAAAAGCGCTGCTACCCTCGCTGAATCTTCGCTTAATATGTCCCGTACACTCCCGCTGATTCCATAGCGGTTTCACAGATCAACAAATTTCGGACAGCCACACAGGAAATGTTCGACGGAGGTTTGGCAGTGGTCGCAGAGTAGACGGAATGGTCCTCCGTTGAAACCGTGCGTGAAATGAAAAATAATATTTTATTAACTGTGATAGACGCGTAGAAATATTTCCTATCAATTGATGAAAACCTCTTTCCGATTTGTTAAGAAATGTTCGAGTTATAAGCATTCGAAATACGGGTAGGGTGAGCACACAAATCGGCAGAACAAATGTAAGGGAAAAAGGAAGTTCTTCCAGTTTTTATGAATTTAAACCATTTAGAATTTAGCGAATTGTAATGTATAGTATATCAAATAAATCTTAGAGAATTTCCAATTCGATTTGTATACAAATCATGAGAATTCGTTTACAGTGAAAATATAATAGTTATCAACGTTAACTTTATTTCATAAAAACGTTTTCTGATTTGGCACCCTTTCTGAAAGACGTAGTTCTACGTCAAAAACTGTATGAGATGTGCTTTATAAGCCAGTGGGATCATTGGTCCGTTTTTTTTCTTCAGAAATTATCCCGGCTAGAACGTAACAATTAATGGTAAATGTCTTGGAAGACAACATTCGCCGTATTATCACTGATATACTTAATGGGATCCGGAGTTTATAAAAATAAAAACAGAAAATTATCAAAGCAAAGAAAAACACGTTGTTTATTGAGTTAAGTTTTGTACAGTCTTTGTTGAAAAAGAATTTTGACATAAGCGCTACACCGCTCGATCGTGGATAGGCAGGGTAGCATTGAGGTGTATACACTGATAGAAATTATAACCACTTTACCCCTGCTCAATTTCTGGTCGGTGTAAGGTTGAGCTTCTCCCGTAAACGATGAAACTGCCCAGATGTTAAAGCCTTTGTCATTATATCTGCTACTTGCAATTCCGTAGGCACGTACTTAACACAAATACGCCCCTGCTGAACTAGATCTCTAA
Organism: Toxorhynchites rutilus septentrionalis; assembly: GCF_029784135.1. Lineage (NCBI taxonomy): Eukaryota > Metazoa > Arthropoda > Insecta > Diptera > Culicidae > Toxorhynchites > Toxorhynchites rutilus. Next base: position 329,919,407 of record NC_073746.1, on the reverse strand, counting down.
CAAATTGTAGCTTCACATCGACATGCTTTAATCGTCCACGATCTTTTGGTTCTACCACCACCCTGATGGTAGATTGATTATCCTCAAAATATTGTACTGGACTCGTTAACTGGTATCCAACTTCTTCCAGCAATCGTACCAACCAGACACCCTCACAAACTGCCGAGCAGAGAGCGACTAGTTCCGCTTCGGTGGATGATAACGACACCGTTTGTTGTTTCCTCGTCAGCCAAGTTGTTGTACATCCGAATATCTTGAAAACATAACCTGTCACTGAGCGCCTGTCGACCACGTCTTTCGCACAATCTGCGTCGCAAAAAGCCATAATGATGTCTGCCTTATCGTCACCGATGTATACCAATCCAACGTCCAAGGACCCCTTGATATATCGTAGCACTCGCTTAAGGTATCTCCAATGTTCCTCAGTTGGACAGGTCTGGAACTGACTGTAGTAGTTGACCGAGGCAAACAGATCCGGACGAGTCGTTAGGGTCACGTACATCAGACACCCTACCAGTTCTCTGTAAGGTTTTGTTGTTCGCTCTGATTCTTTTCCTTTGTCCAAACGTAGACGGCACTCCATTGGAACGGAACTAGCTTTACAATCCACCATATCGAAACGCTGAAGAAGATCTTCTAAGTAACGACGTTGGCTTATTCGCAGAACTCGCTTCTGCAGGTCTCTTTCGATTTTCATCCCGAGGAAACTAGTCACTTCCCCAGAATCTGACATTTCGAATTCCTTCGAAAGACAATCTTTGACGGCTCGGATCTCGTTCAAATCATGACCAATCACCAATATATCATCCACGTACAGGATCAGGAACACCTTCCTTTTGTCTTCGCCACGAACATACAAACATTGGTCACTACCGCTTCTCTTGAATCTTAGTCCGATAATGAAATTGTGGAATCGATCGTTCCACGCTTTTGAGGCTTGTTTGAGGCCATACAAAGACTTATTCAGGCGACAAACTAACTCCGGATTGTCTTCATATCCTAACGGCTGCGTCATAAATATCTCCTCACTCAAATCCCCATTTAGAAACGCAGTGCGGACATCCATCTGGTGCACATACATTTGCTCCTGATTCGCGACAGCCAGCATTGCTCGTAATGTATCCATTCTAGCCACAGGTGAGTAGGTTTCATTATAATCAAATCCAAAGCGTTGACTAAACCCTCTCGCAACGAAGCGTGCCTTAGATCGATCTGGCATCTCATCATCTCCAGGCTTAACACGAAACACCCATTTACATGATGTCGGTACTCGACCTTTCGGAAGCTTCGCTAGTGTCCATGTTTTGACGTAGGACTACGTCTAACCGGAAGATATAGGGGGTGAAATGGAAATCTAGGCACTGAACAAGTAGGAAAAAATGCAAGATTTGGAACGCTTATAACTCGAGCATTTCTCAATAGATCGCAAAGGTTTTTGCATCAATTGATAGGAAATATATCTACGCATCTATCATAACGAATAACATTTCATTTTTCTTGAGATAAATAATTGAATAATTGTGAAATATCAAGCATTGTCAAAATGCACTATGTGCCCATTTTTGATTGGTCCATTTTGTGCTCCTCAAATCGTACCGACCAAAACGGGCAACCAGAGCAGCAGCGAAATAGAATGAAGCACGATTGGAAAGGAAAAAGAAAAAATATGAACGAAACATTGGTCGCAGTCTCACACATGCGTAATTCTCGAGCCAGCCAGTCAGCTTAAAAATCCCCGCTCCGCTGCCGTAACGATCATTCTCATTCAAACCGTACACCACATCGGTTCGCATCACAACACATCAACAAACTAACACAAGCAGCCATGTCTGGATATGGCAAAGGAGGAAAAGTGAAGAGAAAGGCAAAATTCCGCTCGAACCATTTTGGACTGTAGTTTCCCGTAGGTGTATTCGCCAATTGTTCCGCAAGGGTAGCTAGGCCGAGCGCGTTACTACCAGTGCACCAGTCCACCTAGCCGCCGTTAGTTTCGGCTGCCGAAGTGATCGCTAAACAGGAAGGTTTAGCCGAACAAGATGGGGATATCGAGTGACAACAAAACAATAAACGCTTTAGATTGAAGATAATTTTGTGATCCTGAAAAGGACCCTTTTTAGCCTGTATGTGAATCCAACGAGCGAACAAATCGTAATGAATGTATTTTTTTGCCATCGCTCCCTTTTAACGCTCATTCGTTCGTCTCGTTGGACTCGCCCCTCTGGCTGAGTCTGCCGATTTGTCTCTATCCTGTGAGTGTGTACCGCTAGAGTATAAAACACGCGAACCCCAAAAAAATATCTTATTTTCTTTCAAACCGTAAACCCGTGTGGTTGTACGGCTTGGCATCGTGGACGTAACAAAGGAGGACAAGTTAAGGGAAAGGCAAAGTCTCACTCGAACCGTGCAGGTCTCCAGTTCCCTGTTGGTCGCATTCACTGATTGCTCCGCAAGGGTAACTAGGCCGAACGGATTGGTGCCGGAGCACCAGTATACCGAACAGCGATTATAGAGTTTCGGCCGTCGGAGTGCTCGAGTTGGCTTGCAAAGCTGCTCACGACAATCAGAAAACCCGCATCAAGAACAGAGCAGATTCGGTTCGGCGCTCATCAAGACAACAATTAGTTTCAGTGAGTGGCAAAGTGTTTCTCCGGCACGTCGCATTAAATGTAATTTACTGAACAATATGTCACAAGCTGGATGGGAAGAAATTTTCCAACTGTGAAAGCTGTGGCGAGTGGTAAACGCAACAGCTAAACAGGAATGTTTAACCGAACAAGATGAGAATATCGAGTGATAACAAAAACACAACACCAAAGGTTCTTTTCAGAACCATCAACATATTCATAAAGAGTAAACAGTATACTAATCCATTTTTCATGTAGATAGGTAGGTATTCACGTAGAAGAAGAAAATAAAACAATATATTTAAAATATATATTTAACAAAAGCTGTCCCCTTTGTATAGTCCTACGTCACTCCGGTTATGTCCCCGACATTACCCACCCGTCTTTTTTTCCGCAACAGTGAATCGATTTCATCTTGAATGGCCACTTGCCACTTTGGCCAATCAGGTCTTTTCCTCATCTCGTCAATACTGTCCGGTAAATTTCCAACATAGTCCATTGCACCCAGAGCAAACCCAGCAAACGTCATGTCATAATCTTTGTGCCAGTCTGGAGACTGCCTCTTCCGTTGCGAATTCGTTCCAGCGTTGCTCTCATTAGCCCTAGCCTCATCATACTGCTCATCAACGGATCCATTTTCACAACTGTTAAATCCGTCTGAATCCGAACCGTTACCCGCATCTTCTTCTTCGATGACTTCATCCTGCAAAATATCTTCATTCTTCGGAACGTCTTCTAATTCAGTATATCTGTTAACGTACACGATTGATGATTGCTTTCCAGTCGTAGTAGTCAGTGAGTTTTCGTCAATGATGACATCCCGAACAATCCTGATTTTCCCTTCCAGTGGATTCCAAACTCGGTAGCCGTTCACACCATATCCCACGAAGATTCCTTTCCAGGTTTTCTTATCGAGTTTCTTCCTTCCTTCTTTAGGTATGTGACAATACGCTGGTGATCCAAAAACTCGAATCTTCGATACATTTGGTTTACGGTTGTTCCACATTTCAAATGGTGTCACCAGAAGACCAAAAGCGCAAGCGGGGCTTCTATTGGCCAAATACGCGGCCGTTTGAATGGCTTCGCCCCAGAACTCTCGTCCGATTTTGGAGTCAAAAAGCATCGAACGAGCCTTCTCCACCAGAGTCCGATTCATCCGTTCGCTCACTCCATTCTGCTCGGGGGTGTAGGGAACGGTAGACTCCATTCTGATACCTTTCTCTTTACAGAACATGCGCATTTCCTTGCTGGTATATTCCCCGCCGTTATCGGAACAAAGACGAGAAATATTGACGCAGAATTTCGCAGTAGCTTGCGCCACGTAATCTCTGAAACAACTGGCAACTTCATCCTTGGAGCGAATCAAGTAGACCACAGTAAACCTTGTCCAATCGTCGATGAAAGTGGCGAAATATTTATCGCCATTCCAGCCGGTTGGAGTTATCGGCCCGCACACATCTGAATGCACGAGTTCCAGTACACGAGTTGATCGTCGCTCCTCCCGCAACGTGAAAGGTTTACGTGTCTGTTTAGCTACCACACAAGGTTCGCATATCGCCATAGACTTCCCGCTGCTATCAACCTTGATTCCAGAAACCATGTCGGAGCTTATCAAATTCGACAGATTTTTCTCGCCAAGGTGACCGTACCGTCGGTGCCACAGCTCTGTCATTTTGTTTATCTGACCTGAGAAAAAGGAAGCACTGCCTTTTCCTTTTGACGTGTAAAAATTTAATTCGTAGAGCTTGTCTCTTCTCTGACCTGTTGCTACAGCCACTGAGCCACGCAGAATTTCCACTTTCCCATTTGCGAACACGATTTTCATTCCGGTCGACTCAATCTTACTGAGCGAAAACAGGTTGCACCGCGCTTAAAATTGTAATTGTAAATTGCTCCAAACACAGTCCCTTCAATGATCTCGTCACCGACCATCGAGAGCACCGAAATATTTCCAGCTTGTTTCGCCGTTACACTTTCGCCACTTTTAGCTATGGCGATTTCCATGGGCTTCGCTAGCGGGTACAGTTTCTCGAACAATCGTTCATCGTTACAGATATGCTCAGTGGCTCCTGAATCAATATACCACCGAATCCGACTTCCTTCGCTGGGTGCTATCTGACCATCTGTTAAGAAAATAACACCACCTCTTTGTTCCTCCGCAACGTGTGCCGAAGGCTTCCGAGACGCTTCCGACTGATCTTTCTTTCGCTCCGGGCAATCCGCCAGCTTATGACCCTCCTTTTGACACCCGAAACATCTGAAAACTCTTTTTTGTTTCGGCTTGTCTCGACCAGAGCTACCTCCGTAGAAAACAGCCGATTCATTATTAGTGTTGCTAGATGATGACGCAGAAGCACGGCTTTATTTCCTCGTCGAGGAGCCGGCATTTCACAAAATCCATGGTTATCTGTTCTTCTGGTTGTGATTCTATCGACGTGACGACAGCATCATATTCGGGTCCAAGCGAGAGGAGCAAACGGCAAACCACGTCGATGTCGTCGATTTTTCCTCCCGCGTTTCGAAACGTGCGCATCAAACGGTCGTATCTGACGAAGTGCTCCTGCAGAGTGCCACTCGTGTGCCTAAGTTCATGTAACTGACGGTTCAAGTGCATCCTCTTGGCCACACTCTTTCGTTCAAAAATAGCCACTAGTCCATCCCACATCTGCTTGGGAGTGGATTTTCCTTGAATATGCTCCAGTTGGTCGTCGTGGATCCTGGAAACGATCATAGACTTGCATCGCTTTTCCTCCTTCTGCCGTTTTACCAACGCATTTTGTTTTTGCTGCTTCGCTTCCGCCGAATCGTTGTTCTGCACCTTCAGCTCCACCAAATCCGCAATCTCAGTTTCGATGCAGTCCACCAACTCGTGTTCTTCCAATAAGGTCAGCATCCTAAATTTCCATGCGGGGAAATTGGTGCCATCGAACATTGACACGCGAAGGCATTCGTCTTTTTCGTTGTTGCCCATTCTCTGCTAATTTCGCGATTCCGACCGTAACTTTACTTTCGTACCGATACGCGACCAGGACACGTTCCTGGGCCCATAACCTAATGGGATCCGGAGTTTATAAAAATAAAAACAGAAAATTATCAAAGCAAAGAAAAACACGTTGTTTATTGAGTTAAGTTTTGTACAGTCTTTGTTGAAAAAGAATTTTGACATAAGCGCTACACCGCTCGATCGTGGATAGGCAGGGTAGCATTGAGGTGTATACACTGATAGAAATTATAACCACTTTAATACTACCCTACTTAAGTTATTCACGGTCTATAATCTTGAGTAAGGTTTGAAATACAGTTTGTTAAAAAATTTGAAACAGTTTTAACGAAGGGCTACGTCTTTCAGTAAGGTCACGTTTTCATGAAACAGATTTAGTGTTAAAAACTTTTTTCGTTGAAAACGTATTTTGGACGATTTGCATCGAATCGAAAATTTTCAAAGATTTATTTGATATACAAATGATTTAAACTGACGAAAATTGGAAACATTCTTATGTTTCAATACATTTGTTCTGTGCACATCTGTGCTTACCTACTCGTGCTGTCAATAACGAGCAACTTATGTAGCGATGATAACAAGGGAGGCGATCTGGCGTAGTTCACACATCACACGCTGAAAGTCACGACTTCAATTTTCACTCCCGGCATTCTTCCTTCGGAACGGAAGTAAAGCCGTGTCCGAGTGACGAATCAACCAACGGGGCTTGAAATCACTATAATACAGCAAAAATATAAATAACTTTAATCAGGGCTACCAAAACATTGAAAATATCGAGGCATTCTAATATCCGAAGTGATAAACAAGCAGATTGAACAAAATAATTTCGTAGTGCTGCGTCAACAATACGATCGTACCTTGGCCACGATCTTATAACTTTTGTACTATCCCAACCATTTGGTTACTATCCATAGAATATATGATATGTATAAAGGTTGTGCAACCAAGCGAATACCGATCGATAGCGACACTTCTCCGTCGAAGAACTCACCGTCGCGCTGCACACTACTGAAGGGGAGTCCAATCTCCTCAGGTCAACCCACTCTCCTCGACATCTTCAACGACCTGTAGTTGAAGCGCGATTTCCTTTATGCTCCTGAAAAGCGGAATAGCCGCTTAGCCGGAATCGGTCACTTCGGACGGTTTCTAACGTGTGTAGTGTTGCCGGACGCCCTTAAACTATGAATTACAAACACTTTCACCACTTTTAGGGCAGAAAGATGGTTCGCTGAGGTGAGGATGTTCTTCAGGAAAATTAAAGGTTTCACAACTAGGTTCGATTGAAAAGACCAGCGCAACACAAAACGAACACGAGAAGAGTGATTAACCGAGGGCTTCGGACGAGCGAAAGAAAAACACGTTTATACTGTTTGGTAGTTAAACTTGGAGTGAACTTTATTGTAAAGGAACGGAAGAACAGAAACACACATTTATCAGTGCTGCCAGAAGGGAGCAGCTAATCCTGTTCTGAATAATAACCGACCACTGACCGATCGAACACAAATGTTAGGGTATCAGCTCTATTGAGTTTCTTGGAGGATGCCGACCTACACTTTATAATTTGAATAAATTGTGATCCAAATCGGAAATCTTTGTTTCTTCTCCTTCTCGAAGAATGGGAAAAGGAACAGTCGGTATCTTCGTACGGTGTTGGCCTACCTTATTAGACCAGCGCCCCCCCCCCCCTCCCCCTCCACGGAACTGGAAAAACCTTGCAACGCACGAAGCGCGCTCTTTCGGATATTTCGTGCACTGTGACAGTTCTGACTTAAGTGCGCTACGTCAAAGTTGCCGGTGATTGTGTATGTGAATGCTACCATACGATTTCCATGGGAGAATATTTCACATTTCATTCCTTTACGTTGACTTCACGCTGACGGGACGTTGTATGTGTAGCGCACTTAATGTGCGATTCACACCGAATAGAACGTCTACGTTCCGTCAACGTCTCCATCAATTCACACATGCAATCAATGCTTGCACCGTCACGTCAAATGTCAAACGAATGATTTATTTAATTTTATTCATGGTGTCCCCACCTACAACAATTTTAAATTGCAATGCCTCTTCCGAATCAGCATGCCAAGAATCAGTTCTAAATTTAGAAAAAATCAATGAAAATCATTGAATTATATTATTTAAATGCTTAAACTCCGTTGTCCCGACTCTTGTTCAGCAATAATAATGCATAGACTATTTTTCTCAGCTAGTCGCGAATGATTTTGACTTCGAAATTTGGAACTAAGAGATATGCTGCAATAAAAAATACAACCAAAATCAAAACAAAATCCGTGACACAAAGCCCAGACAAAAACCCAAAGAGCCGTCCTTCTCTGTCAATTAGGTGCGATTCACATACAACATCCACGTCACGTTCACGTTCCGTCACGTTACGATGCGTCAAATATTCTTCCATGGAATTCCTATTGAAGCATTCACATACACCAGCAACGGCAAGTCGAAGTTCCCGTTGCCGGTGTATGTGAATGTTTGCATAAGAACTGCTTGGAAGAATAATTGACGCTACGTGACGGGACGGAACGTGAACGTGACGTGGATGATGTATGTGAATCGCACTTTATTCTTTTCTACAAATCCTGCCGGTCGTTTTCGTTGAACGTATGCTGACGGATTGTTAAGTGCGATTCACATACAACATACACGTCACGTTCACGTCCCGTCACGTCACGATACGTCAATGATTCTACCATGCAATTCCCATGAAAACATTCACATACACCAGCAACGTAACGACCCGTCAGCATACGTTCAACGAAAACGACCGGCAGGATTTGTAGAAAAGAATAATTGACGGAGACGGACGGTTTTTGTCTGGGCTTTGTGTCTCGGCTTTTGTTTTGATTTGGTTGTACAGTAATTTACATTTAAATCGACATTAAGCTAATTTAACCGATCTGTGATGCAACACGTTTAATTAGACATTTTTACCTCTAATTGGACATTTTTGTAAATATTGAATTCGGGGCCCAAATTATGGCCCCACATTGAAAGTCGCTAACAGTCGCGAATGGCCGATTACTGATCAAAATCGACTCCAATACGACACTGAGTGGTGCCTCAGCATATCGCATTATAAGTAACTTACTGTACTTTTTATGCCAACATATCGCTTAGCTCCAAATTTCGGAGTGAAAATCATTCGCGACTAGTTGAGAGAATTATTCTATTTATTATTATTGTTGAATAAGGGTCGGACTACGGGGTTTAAGCATTTAAATAATTGAATTCAATGATTCCCATTGAATTTTCCAAAATTCGAAACTGATTTTAGGCATGCTGATTTGAAAGAGTGCATTGCAATTCAAAATTGTTGTAGGTGGCGACACCATGAATAAAATTAATTGAATCATTCGTTTGGCATTTGACGTGACGGTGCTGGTGGAAGCATTGACTGCATGTGTGAATTGGTGGAGACATTGACGGAACGTAGACGTTCTTCTCCGTAACGTGATATGTGAATCGCACATTACGCTGCCGGCGTATGTGAATGTTTTCATAAGAATTGCATGTTAGAATAACTGACGTAACGTGAAGTGACGGGACGTGAACGTGACGTGAATATTGTATGTGAATCGCACCTAAAAAATGAATGAGTAAAATTCGTAGCGGACATTTCATTTTTGCAATGCGTCTTTAATTTCACTTTCGAGATTTAATTAAGTGCAAAAACGTAGTTCGATTCAATTTACCGACCGGGATTACCACTACGGATTTGGTAAATAGGCAAAATAACAGAAACAACCTGAAATTAGTGGAAGGCAACTAAACGTGAGTAGTTTAGATATGCATAGGAAACAAAAAGATGAGAAAATGAGTATTGTCAGAATAATTCTATGTATTAATTATTTTTGATAGGAAAATTATATTCTCCCATTGCATCAAATCGGATCACAGTGTTTTATTAATTTCCTTGTGCCGGGGAATTATAATTTCGGGAACCCGTTGAATTAACTTCAACATACGGCGTGTATTTCCCTCCACTGGCGGACTTCCCCGCCAACGACCAGAATAATGCATCAAGCAACAACATTATAAAGTAAGGATTTTATGTTTTATATGTATAATTTTCTGTTATGTCATTTCTTAGTATGGGCCTGATTCTCGAATACACTTCACGGTGGAACGAAACAAACGGCACGCCATTGAACTACGTTTTACGAGTTAGTGAAGTGTCGAGGATAATAATGAGTTTTCAGGCAGAATGAGCACTTTTCAAATAAAAAATCATCAATGAAAATTAACTTCTTCGTATCAAACTTATATTCAATGTGAGTGGAAAACTTTGTTTCCTTCATGTGATAGAATAATCTCATACAAAAATTTTACCTGAAGATAATTTGATATTGACGAATTTACGTCAATATTGCATGAATTGATGAATCAGCTCATGCGACATCTACATTAAAGCTCAGAACCACAAAAGTGAGGGTGTTTGTTTATTTTACGCACTGAAAAGCAAGATTCGGTTGTAATTATTTATTTTATTTCAACTTATATTCATTTCAGCCATTAAATGTCGACAGTATATGGTAAGAAAGTTGGAGTTTTGAATATTTAGGATGGTTTCAACACGCGATTCGACCAAAGTCATAGATAATCTCCAAAAATTTCAAGTTTGATAATGCATACCGGTTATTGATATTATGGATAATTGCGATGAAATCTATATCATCTCAAATTGGCTGATATCATTGATTATGTAGGGGCCTATATGAGAAGGATTCACAGTATTTTTAGCGCAAAACACGATATTTATCGTTTACTTAGTTGAAAAAAGTCAAAGTTACAATACTTATAACAAGCCATTCCTGGTAAAATACATACCACATTGTAAAATGATGGTTTTCTAACCTTGGACCTGATTCTCGAATACACTTCGAATACACTTCACGGTGGAAACGGAATGAAACGTATCTGCGATGACAACGGTACGGTGTCGACATCTAGATACGAGATTAGTTTCCCACTAAACTTATCATTATAATATCAAATTATCTTCAGATGAAATTTTTGTATGAGATTTGATTTGATTTAAAGAAAGAAAACAAAGTTTTCCACTCACATTATATACCAGTTTGATACGAAGAAGTTAATTTTCATTAATGAATTTTTATTTGAAAAGTGCTCATTCTGCCTGAAAACTCATTATTATCTTCGACACTTCTCTAACTCGTAAAACGTAATTAAATGGCGTGCCGTTTATTTCGTTTCCACCGTGAAGTGTATTCGAGAATCAGGCCCGTAATCTGCCTCTCGGTGAATAGTGAGTTAACAAATTTGAAAACGAAATAGCAACCGAGCCAAGCGTTGCTATTTTCAACAAACGTCAAACATCTGTTGTGGGTTTCATTCGCCTTGTGCTCGTTTTTGTGATTTGGCTCTCAAGTATTATTCCGGAAGTGTATATATTACATTTATTGGCCAAAAAATGAACGCGACGAAAATAGGATTAACTGACACTTGTCATTTCTTCTAGTAATAGCAATCGTATTTAGCAGGTTGCGCAGGTTGCAGGATCACCGCAGGTTTCGAAAAAGAAGCGATACTATTGACGAATTTACGTTGGATTTACAACCAGATGGCACAGCGAGTAAAATTTGGTATGAAATTCGTTCAAACTTTCTAGAAAAATCAGAATTTATCTTCAAATTTCCCGGTTTCGCGTATTCCTTCCACGCTGAATGGGTTAGAAAATCATCATTTTACAATGTGCTATATATATTACGAGGAATGGCTTGTTATAAGTATTGTAACTTTAATTTTTTTCTACTAAGTAAACGATGAATAGGGAGTTTTGTGCTAAAAATACTGTAAATCCTTTTCGTATCGACCCCTACATAATCAATTATATCAGTCAATTTTCTATGATATCGATTTCATCGCAATTATCCTTAGTATCAATGACCGGTATGCATTATCAAACTTAAAATTTTCGAAGATTATCTATGACTTTGGTCAAATCGCGTGTTGAAATTATCGTAAATATACAAAACTCCAACTTTCCTTGAATAGTAACGCATTGGTGCGGATGATCTTTAACGAATTTATGTTACGGATGTGCGAAGATGATTTTCAGAAATTTATACACCTTGGCAGTTCTCAGATTTTTAAATCTTCATTGGTTTCACAAATCACAAAGATTAGTATATTACAAAATAAGTGTGCACAAATCTTTTTCGTGCCGCTGTAAATTCATTTCAATTGTTGCCAAAATTTGGGCACCGCAATTTTTATTTGCGAATATTATAATCTGGGAATATGTAAAATTCCTGATTGGTATTCCGATTTTAACTACGCATTAATATTATTTATTTTCGAAGTAAACTTTTGCACCTAAAAATGTGGGAACTGTTCGTTTGAATCATACAATTTGTTGATTTAAACAAAATCTGTGACCCATTTCGCTAACGCGCCAGATTCCAATATTATACTGGTACCACTGCAACAGGCCGAACGCCGCTTTTTTCAAGCTGTCATTTCTTATTTAGAAAAACTCTTGCCAGACTTGCTTCTTTCTGCTTCCGATCGAAATTGAAATAAATAACTCTAGCTATAGCAGCTATTGCAAAAAAACAGAATCTCCGCCATTATAATTACGTTCGGTGAAACATCCTGGAAGTGTTCTGTGATCCGCTGAGAATTTGCTACAGCTTGTGGTGTGTCGTAACTTTCTACCAAGCTACTGGTACTGCGAAAACGAAAGGAGACCTTTTCATATGATATATACATGTATATAGGGTGAATTCATTCCGACGGATGGATTAACTGTATTCTCCGGGAGGAGACGGAAGCATTTAGAATATTTACATACGGTTTAAAGTGAGCTTATTGGTTTTCTTTCTGCTTCCGAGTACGATTGGCTGTAGGAATAATTGTGGTTCGCGGACCACTTGAAGGTAAGACATTTTTTCTTGTTAGCATTATAACCATTGAAGTGTCGATGCATAGGGCCATTATTTGTTTGGATCCTCCGCAAATATTATTTGCGCTATTTACCGATACTGATTGTTTTTGTCTTTCGCCAAGTTTAATACTAGTCGAAATTTTCCGCTTTATTGTGCGTATCTCACTAACAATTTTTTTTTTTTGAATATGCATTTTAAGATATGTGTAATTCTTCCTTCATACTTCGAAAAAAATATTCAAGTTATCAATTTGTTGAAAACTATGAACTTTAATCATAAAACTGGGTCGCAAGTTTTGGTTTGGTTATTTGTCCATACTGGGTCAACTACAAGTTACAAATATTAGGCTCGGTATCGGGGGCCATAAAGTTTGAAAATCCAGAGGGCCATTGGAACCTCCCGCCAACGCAGATTCAGGTGATTTACAAATCTCTTGTCACAAGACATACCTGTTGTGTTGGTTGAAATTGTCCGGTTGATGTGTAGATAATTAAACATCCAGATGTCATTCTCCAAAAAAACAGCAACTTTGTTGTTCAGCGTAATAAAATTTTTCAGTTTCGTTTCGAATAAAGTGCAGGTATTTGCTGCTTTTGTTATTTTATTTGAAGGAAAAGACGAACGGAGAACATCGTTTGCTTGCGTCGACTCGCCTTTTAAGAGCATGGTCTTGTGGCGTCAGTACTCCAGGAGAAACGGCCCAAAGCGTCCCAGCATCCAGCGGCTGAATAATGGCGGGTTTACATTAGGGAGATCAATAGCTATAGATGGATTTATTCACCCGAAAATAGATGTAAACGGGTGAGAATATGTATGAATATGTATATGTATGACACTTCTTCGAGGTATATATATATAGAACATATAGAATAAATTCAGGCATATGTAAACGCTGGTGAATATCTTACTGGTGATAAATCACTAAAGTTGGATGCAGTTCTACTTCAGATGAACAAATTCACCGAAAATACGAATATATCAATTATATAAGTTCGTGTTAGTGTAAACAGTTGATGCGATTTCTATAAATCTCATCATATTTCTTCACCCGAATATATCACTAGTCTAAACCCAACCTAAGAAATGTGGCACCCGCCTACTGAATCTAAGATGGCAGCCCCATCGCGGGATAGGGACCATTGGCTAACAACCTACTGTTCCCGAAATACCTAAGTTACAGAAACCAATAATGAAAAATCACGATCTGTTTTTACGGCAACGACCTTTGGCGCAAAACAAAGGACAAGATTTGGAATATGGAATGTATTAACGTTAGCTCAGCAAGGAAAGCTGGAACAACTTGCTAGCGAGGTGCGACGCATGAAGCTCAGAATCCTGGAGCTGAGCGAAGTACGATGGTCTACCTTTGGAGAACACAAGCTTCCGTCAGGACACACACTACGAAGGAGCAGAAACGAAATCTGCTAACAAGCGCTGGATTAGAATCCGGCAGAACATCGCAGCAGAGACCCAGGTGGCGACGTTGCCTCAACTAATAAAGGAAGTCGACATTGTACGCAACAATATGCTCAGTACAACAACCGGAAGCCGGAAGACCCACAGCCAGATCAACGGACCGTTTGTCGCGCCCCAGGATCCCGAAGTTGCAACATTCTTGCAGGTTGACAGTGAAGCTCATGAACGAGCACGTTCTTCCGCTGCGCTTGGTTGATGATGAGAACATGGAGGAGCTGCAACTGAAAGTTTACTGTGTTGCTGTGGCGACCGCTAAAAGTTTGGGATACCGTGTGAGGCCAAGAGGCGGACTGCTCCAAAATCTCCGTTAAAGGTGCGAGCCCTCTTGGCGAAGTAGCTGGTGAGCTGGTGAGCAAAGCGCCAACAACAAAATCGGATGTGCAGAGATAACAAAAAAGCGTTCTATGACCACATTAGCGACAAGAAGGCCGACTACAGCGATAGTTTGTCAGATATCAACGATGTGACGAACTTCTGGGCTGGTATTTGGAGGACTCCAGTACAACATCGCGACGGGTATATGGAAGAAGGAGAGCTGTGGTGAAATTGGAGAGATGCCAACTATCATCGTCAGAAACGATGTTCGACGATGGTGACCGCGCCCACGGAGAAGTGACCCATACCTTTTACATGGACGATCTCAAGGTCTACGCTAATTCAGATCAGCGTCTAGGCGTAGCTATCCGGGTTGTCGAAAATCTAAGCAGAGACATCTGCATGGAGTTCGGCCTCGACAAGTGTCGCTGTGTCCATCTGCTGAAAGGACAACTCACCGAATCCGGAGTCTGTAAGGTATATGACGGCGAATTTACCAGGAACATAGTTCGTGGTGAATTTTACAAATATTTTGGATTTCGACAGCTCATCGTGATTCGCCACTCTGACATCAAGACGGAGCTGAGAGACAAGTTCTTGAGTCAAGTGAACTGTATCCCGAAGACTTTCCTGAACGAGGGGGACAAGGTACGCGCGATCAACACATTCGCGTGTCCCCTGCTGACCTTCAGTTTTGGAGTAGTCAAGTGGAGCAAAACTGACCTAGAAGACCTTGAGAGGAGGATGAGGAAAGTATTCAAAAATGCCGGAATGCACCATCCTCAAACGACACTGAAGAGAGTATCACAATCACGCAAAGAAGCGGGACTTGGAATCGTCGACGTATCTGCATTGTGTGTTGCCCAGATACGACAACTGCGAGAGTACTTCACAGAACGTGCTATACCGGGCTGTCTGCGTTGCTGACAGAGAATACAGCGCTCTGCACTTGACGCAAGCGGAGTACCAGCTCAACTGCAATCTGCAGACAGTGGAGAAGATTGCAGCTTGGAAGCAGAAAGCAGTACATGGTGCCCACACCCATCAACTGGAACGGCCACACGTCGACAAGGCCGCATCTAATCTGTGGCTAACGCGTGGTGAACTCTCTTCAGTAGTAGAAGCCGACATCCATGACAGGATGCACTGCAGGCAGTACGTCTGGAATCAAGACGTTGATGACATTTGCCTGGATGTGCCATAAACCCGAAGAAAACATGGAGCACATTATGGGAAGCTGCCTCGCTTTGGTCAACGCAGCCTACACGGAGCGCCACAAGATATTAGGGTGTATGACAAGAGCGACCTACACGTCACCATCATCGTTGTCGCTATTCCACTAAACCAGAATATGGAGGAGACCCACGATCACAAAATCTGCAAGTACCGATCATTGGCCGTGGAACTCAAATAATTGTGGGGGCTCGAAGACTCTTCTGGAAGCGCTAAAGGTGTTCAACATGGAGAAGGAATTGGTCGGTCATCCTTAGCTTCTGCGCAATTGTCCGACATTCCCTCGGTCAGGACTAAAAAGCACGAACATGCAGATACGTGCATTCCGCAGAGCCTAGTCCCCCTTTGGCATTCAGAAGCCCGGGGTCAGGTGAATATCCTGGCTAGATTCGCCTAGCCAAGAAGTGAGAGAAGTCTGCAAAAAAAAACTAGTGACTATTTCCCCCACCAAAGAGGTAAGTTCCGACGTGAAGTACATCTGCCACACCATGTTCCTGACACTCTCTAGTGCATCTTCTTGCGTTCTGGACTTGCGACGAACGGGGAGATTCACAACACAAAATGCCTGCCGGAAGTCGTCTCCTTCATCCAAAAATATCCAGACGAGGATGTTGTGTTTTGGCCGGACCTGGCCTTCGCTCTTTACGCGAAGAAGTCGCTGAAGGAGAACAACCGCTTGAAGAGAGATTTCGTTCCGAAGGCCACCAACCCATTGAATTATTTTTTAACGCAATCGTTAGTTTGCCATTATTGACAATTTTTGAGTGATTGGTATTATCATACTTTGCTAATCGCCTTCCGTTTCTTCTCGTTTCAGATTCCCGTATCATTTTTCTTTTAAAATAGTTTCCCAATACAAGCGTGATGTACTAGACGCTCCGGAACTGATCCGCTAAGATGAGAACCAAACGAACTGTTCGATCGGCTCAACCGTGTTCATCCTCTTCTGAGGGAGATGACAAATGTGAAATCAGTTCCAGCAACAAGGAAACACCAAAACAACCATCGGTTCAAGATAGCAAAGAGCAGAGTTCCACCCCAGAGGAACCTGTTACCAATGGTAGCGCAAATCCAGAACCGCAGACCGAAAGCGAGGAGGCTGATAAAACGAAAGAGTCCGGATGTGAGAAGATTAGGAAAGAAACAACCGAAGTTAGCAGCACCAGTAATGCGCCAGAAAACGGAAATGCAGTGAACCATGACAATGGAATGGATGGAGAAAATTCGTCCATTCCAGGCAACGACAGCAAGCAACCCGACGAGCAGCTAGAGAAAGAGGAAGCGTCCGCTCCAGAACCGAAAAAGGTCATTCGACTCGTGTCCATTGAGAAATTATTGCGACCAAGTTTGCTCCCTCAAAAAAATTATAAATCCACCCCGAAACAGACATTGCAGGAAAATGTGGCTGAAAGATCCAGTAAAAGATCGAAGAACGCCAGCGTTATCGAGATTAGTGATAGCGATGAGGAAGATCAACCTCTGGCGAAAAGAGCTAGGAAGGAAAAGTCGCCCACGCGAAAGCTTTCAAGCGGAGAGAGTGCAGATGAAGTAATTCCGGTTGTACGGAAGACCTCCAGACAAACCAAGAAAGTCGTCACGTTGATAGATGACGATGATGATGATGACGACAATAATGATCGTCAACAAGTTGCCAAACAAAAGAAAGCTTCTAAATCAGGAAAGAAACTCACACCTGCAGCAACACCGGCAGGGTGTAAGGATTGTTGTCTGAAAGTAAATAAAATGCCTTCAGATCTGAAAACCCTTATGAAGGAGTATAAACTCTCCGCCATTTTCGATACGAGGAATCGATCGATCTCACATTTCGAATCAAATTCCAACCTGTTTGATGTGTGGCCCCGGCAGGCCGTGCGCTCGAAAGGAACGGAAGCAAGCAAGTTAAGTGCGAATGGCAATGGCAAAAAGAGTAAAAGTAAAGTCGTTCAGTTGTGTGATAGCGATTCGGATGAACCGATCGCCAGTGCTTTGTCGAAATCAAACAACATTCCCAAAAACGTAAAACAATATTTCATTGCATTTTTTTTATGATTATTTTTCTTTTATTCGTTTGATCAAGGATCGGCGGAACACAGTGAGGGGGGAAGCCGTTCCTTGATCAGAGGTCGCGATACAATCGTATTTATGAAAAAGGCACGGCTCTGTGCTTGTTTTGTTTTGCCTCCTTTTTTTCTCTAGGAAACAATGTCTAAGCGACCTGCCCGATCGAAGCGACGACTTAGCGGAAGTGATGAGGATGATAGTAGTGATGAAGATTTTGAGCTCAACAACAGAAAGAGCAAAGCTACGGGAAGAAAGCAACGCACGAGAGGGTCATCCAAATCATCGAAGTCATCCGATGAGCAAGAGGAAGCGGTTGATGACAGCGATAGTGATACGAGTGACTTTGAGAAGGAGGAGATTCAACCTAAGAAGAAACGATCCAGGATCAAGAGGAACTCATCCTCTTCGGATGATGACGGCAGCGGGAAAGATAAGTGAGTATTGACGGATTTCGCGCCAACTCGTCTATTGGGTTTAGCATTACCTTCTCAGAACTTAATTAAACTTTCTTAGCGGTAAGACCTTATCTAATTAAGTAACTTGGCATCCTTGTTTTCCGAAAAATTATCTAGACTAACATATGGAAAGGGCCATATATTTTTGGAGATTTTTTTTAAATATTTTTTTACTCGAAAATGGTAAGTCCTATAAAAAAGTAATCTATGGAAGAGTTTTAAGCAAATAATTGAATTTTTAGAAAAAAATACTGATTTTTTTAAAAATCGTACACTGAAAAAAAATCGATTTCAAAAGCTAATAGTCGATTATCTCAAAATGGTCATCTCTGATTTTGATGAAATATATGCCCTACGACTCTTCCATACATCGCGACTTGTGCATATTTAAGGCAAAAAAAATTGTAACAAAACTCGAAAATTTTCAATTCTTTTTTTGACGTAGGACTACGTCTTTCATTTCTATACCGGGGTGTAAAATCAAAGTTTCGAAAACGAAAGCGTTACGCCGGAGACCGAGATTTTGAGCGTCAATAGCTCTTAAACAACTGACCGAAATGGTATGATAAACACTTCATTCGAAAGATAAAATGTCTACGCGGTATATACTTGTTACTTTCTGATCCAAAAACTTGTTTCAATTGCCTTAAAATTGCTTTCAAAACAGGCTATTGAAATCACCAATCGGAATATAAGCGAGCGCCGCTCGGAAATCCACTCAGTTATAATTGAACAGCGATTGGAGCATGTTGTCGCTGTTCTGGTGAAGTTAACTTCGTTCATCATGAAAGCGCTGGTGCGCTTATTACCTGACCTGACCTGACCTTATGTTTTCTAACCATATAACACTGCGACCAAATACATTTGCTTTTGTGATTTTTAAATCAAGTGCAATGAACTGGTGGTTATCGAGTTAGCATTAACCACTGGTGGGCTTCGAGTATCGAAGAGAATCTGGAAGGACGTTATCGTTGTTGAAAAATAGTCTGCCAGTTCCCCTGGGAATTGAAAAAAAAAATTCAAGCGAAAGAGTTTATTTTGATGTTTTCTATCCATATAACACTGCGACCAAATACATTTGGTTTTGTGATTTTTCAATCAAGTGCGATCAACGTAAGACCACGTCTTTCGGGATGTTTACCCAACAATTTTTCAAAAGAGAAATGGGTGTTCTGAGAAAGGATGAGCGAATGCAAAAATAATGTAGACTAATTTGATGCAACAGATATTTTGTCTATTGGAAATGTAATACAAATCATATCACAATACAAGCAATGTATTATGCATTATACAACTTTCGTGTGATTGCTTTTTTTGCTAAATATTGTGCCTTCAACGTAACGCTCTCGTTTTCGAAGTCCCCCAAATATTCATTTATTCGTTCATTCAGAATTGATTCAGATGCAACTAAAAACAAATGATCACTGAATCAACGATAGTCCTACGTCACCCTTGCGGTTATACCACAGATATAACCTACTTCCTGTTTTTTTTGTGTAGTTATAGAAAAAATCAATGACCTGTAGAAATGGATTTTCGTGGCGCATGGGTGCGCATGGGAGTTTTCAGTTTGTTTTTGTAGTCAAATGCAATATGTTTCTATTCAGAGAGCAAGAACATCTCTCAAACAATAGCAATCTGCCAAAAATCTCTTGATCGGTAAGTCAGCTATCAAATAGTTGTTGTAGATTTAGGAATCTATTAAGAGTCACTGTAGATATGATAATAAGAAATGAATGGTATAGATACCTAGAGGATGAATAAAATGGCTCTGCAGTTATTCGAGAATCACCAATCGAGACCGGCAGCGAATGTAAAGTAGCGACTATGACAGTGATGATATCAGCAGAACAATGCCAGGAACTAACGATTTTGTATCTGAGTTTCGAAATGGTAAGAGAGAGCATTCCAGAATCGCCTTTTGATGATGTCTCTCAAAGAGGCGTTTACGATTTTTCAGACAAAATTGCTACATAAATTTAGGGTTCACGCTGTTTACGCAATTGGGACCAAAGCACTGTATATTACTTGATAGTACAGGAACCCACAATGTTTGTGTATGTACCATTCATGAGAATGTAAAATTAAAATCGATGAATTTGTGCCATATTTCATTGACAAAGCAGACAAACTCATAGAGCAATCTGCTTTTTTAGCGAAATAAATACGAATCTTTGACGCAACGAAAAATAATCGTAATTTATGATTTTTCAGACAATTATTCATTCATAATTCGGAATGTTTGGCAGTGTTATCATTGAAATAACTCGCAAGCAACTATTCACCCTTTTGAAATATACTACAAAAAATATGGTAAACTAGAAAACATAAGTAAGTAAGAAAAATAATCGGTTTTACTAAAATAACTTTCATGTCCGATGGAGCAGCAGCACACTACTAAAACAGAAAGAATTTCGCCAGTCTGTGTAATTTCAAAAAAGTTTACGGACTAGAAGCAGAATGGCATTTCTTTCATTTCAAAAGAACTAATCAAAAATAGTGAACGAACGGTCGTTCTTTTCTACTGGCCAACAGTTCAGAACCAGTTCAGAACGAACTGTGTAGGATGATCTGTGTATAAGAGGAAGACGAACGAACGAGTGAATGGTGCTGCAATGCAAATTGACGAAAGGAAACAAACAATAGCCCCATGAAACAACAAAAATATGATGTCGGTATTGTCGTTTTAGTAATACAACGCAACATTTGAAGATACGATGGTTTTAAATTGGATTGTTTGATTATTGATCAAACAAAATTTTAATTTCATATTTTTAGGTTGAAGGTAAATATTTCAGTTAGATGATATGCAAATCTACCTCATCAAGAAAATACAGTTGAAAGCGAAATGTTTCAAACAGTCTTGTTAAACAGTAAATAAATATACGCTTCGCTGATATGAAATATTTTTTATATTATATCAAATTGTGCTCAATAACTTTGAGATAGACGTTCGCGTTTTGGTACAATTTTACTATATCAGTTATTGCCAAACATCGCAAGAAAAGCAACGCAAAGCTAGTTTGTGCTGAGAAAAATGAATCACGGCTCAAACTAAATCAAAATTTTAAAATGAAAATTTTATTTTTTATTATTCTAAGAAATTTTTAACAATATTCAGCCGGATAATTATTTGCTAATAAACAGCATTTTATGAATTAACAGAACAGTCCTACATAACATCCCACACTTTTTTATACTTGCTTTGACTTATCCCTCTACTGCGCAAAAGAGTGAGTGAACTGCTCAAAAGAACTAGTTCGCTTAAGTGAACGGGTCATTGAAGTGAACCATTTATCCCACTTCTAGTTTACATGGTCTCGGGACCGAGGGCGCTATATATTTTTTATATTTTTTTCTTGAAAACTGAGGATTTTTCACATAACATATGAGGGGCTTAGAATGAAAGGGGTATAAGTGATTTGATCGATTTCTCTACATCGACTCTCTCTTTTGGTCATAATTTATCTGCAAATACATTCCCAGCTGTATCTGATAATGTGGAAGATTGGTCAGAACCTCATCTATCGGATTCTATAGCAAACATAAATTGGAACGTTTTTGCTGTTGAGTTATTAACTAAATAAAAAGTTGATGAAGAGAAATCGATCAAATCACTTAAACCCCTTGCATTCTGAGTCTCTCATATCCAAAAATCATAGAGGCGTTATTTTTTTGTTCTTGAGTTATGATTTTTCAAAATTAACCGATGCTTTCAAGAAAAAATATAAAAAATATAGCGCCCTTGGTCCCGAGACCATGTAAACTATAAAAAACAAACACAATCAATAATTATGAAAACAAAATTCAATTTTCCTGCATGTGTAATATTTTTTTCAGAAAAGTCTAGTTCATTTCCTTTGATTTGATATGTTGATCATCAGAATCGGTCCAGTAGTTATGAATGTTTGAAAAAAGTAGTTTTTGGATAAAAGGGGAAAAGGTTGATTTTTCGTACCACCCTAAAATGGAAATGGCCACTCTTATAAAAAATAGAAAAATACGGGTCTAATGTTTTGCGGTGAAGAACAAAAAATCTTTGCGGTAAAGAACACGGAAATCTGAAAACCACTATATCGGTTTGGCATGGAATGGCTGTCTTAGAATATAAGTTAACATGAACATGGTATAAAATCAGATGAATAAAAATGAATTCAATGTCATAAAATTTCATAAGTTTTATTAAATTTGATTTGAAATGAAGACCTCTAAAACACTCATTCAACATTTTCATTGTTATAATTAATTTTTATTTATTTTTTGCATGGGCTCCCGTGGCCGAGGGGTTAAAGTAAAACCTAACATGCCGGGGGTTCGGGTCCGATTCCCGTTCTGGTCGGGGAGAATTTTTCGTCATAGAAATTTCCTCCGTCTTGCACTGTGGTCACGCGTATTCTAGAGCTTGTCACTCAGAATGCATTCAAGGCGTGTTATTAGGCATAGAAATTTGAACTGAGCACTAATAAAAATGACGCAAATAATACTACGTGGAGATGGCGAAGTTCCTGTAGGAATGTTAGTGTCATTTAAGAAGAAAATTTATTTGTTTATTTTGGGTTGGCTTTCAACACTGAAAAAAAAACTTAATTTCAATAACATATTGAAAAAGTTTTTGTTAGTAAAAGTTTTTTGCCTTAAATATGCACAAGTTGCGATGCATGGAAGAGTTGTAGGGCACATATTTATCTACCATTTCATCAAAATCTGAGATGACCATTTTGAGAAAATCGACTTTTAATTGAAATCGATTTCTGTGTAGGATTTCAGAAAATATTTTTTTCATTATTCTTTTCTCAAAAATTCAATTATTTTGCTAAAATTCTTCCATAGATCACTTTTTTGTAGGACTTACCATTTTCGAGTGAATAAAAAATTATAAAAAAATGGTCAAAAATATTTGGCCCTTTCCATGTTATTTTTTTTCCAATATATTTTTATCAAGGCTCATATGGCGTTAGCCTCGCGGGGCCGGGAGTCCAATACTTTGCAAATTTTTCTTATTATCTATGTTAGTAATATGTAACCGATTACTCGCGGTTGGCTCGAGGTTAGTATTACAAGTGTTTTCGTAATTGGGATGTTGCTGTCTCCAATGCTCTGTACGTGTGCCCGACACGGGATACTTCCTATTGGGATGCAGCTGACCATTAATCAGCAACGCCCCCCTAGTCTGTACCTCATATCTAGCGTGGTGCGTCTTTCTCGACTCGAGGAATCCAGGATAGAATGGTCACTAGCCGGCGCAATCATCAGTTCGTGTAGAGTTGTCATGAGCGGTACAACCTTTGGCTCTTGTTGAATGATCAGTGGACAGCACAACCTTCGGCCCGTGCATCTGTAAAGAGTGTGTGTATGTATTGCCGCGACTAAGTAAAAGTTTATCGATCGGATAGGAGGGATATGAAACGGGGACACAACGAAGGAAACATTGAAATCGGCGTTTCTGAGGAACAGGTATAGATGAAGCAGAAGATCAGGATCCCGGCTACCTAAGATATCCCGGACGGGGATATCCGATTGTCTGCCTTGTGCTCTCAGTGCTCTAGAGAGCTGAGAGCGAGCAGCATGGAACCGGATACACGACCCGACAACATGCTCGATGTTGTGGTAGCCATCGCCACAATCACAAAGATTGCTTGCTGCGAGCCCAATGCGATAGAGATGCGCGTTTAGGTTGTAGTGATTGGACATAAGCCGAGATATCACACGAATGAAATCACGACCTACATTCAATCCCTTGAACCATGCACTCGTCGAGACCTTAGGGATAATCGTATGTAACCAACGACCGAACTCATCTTCACTCCACATGCGCTGCCAACTTACGAGCGTGTGCTGACGAGGAATGTGAAAAAATTCGTTATAAGCAATTTGCATTTCAAAAAGTGTGCCTTCTGAAGCACCCACCTTAGCTAGCGAGTCCATATGTTAGTCTAGATAAATTTTCGAAAAACTAAGTATGCCAAGTTGCTTAATTAGGTAAGGTCTTCACGGCCAGAAAGTTTCATTTAATTTTGAGAGGGTCATGCCAACATCTGGTCGAGTTGGCGCGAAATCCGTCTATTGTAGTAGTGGCCTGAGATCACAACAACAAAAATGTTCTCTGTCTTAATTTCAGGAAGAAAACCAAACAAAGCAAGAAAAAATCGGATAGTGATGACGATGAGGAAAGTCCCACGAAAGGACGCAAGAACATTCGTAAAGTTCTGAAAAAGTCGGCACTAGAGCAGACAACAAAAGAGGCTGAACAAGAGGAACGAGAACGCAAACAACGCATTGCCGAACGTCAGAAATTGTACAATCAGGTATACGACGAAAAACCGGAAGAACTTAAAGAACTTACACAGTTAGTACTGGACTTCGATGAGGAGACTAAGGAACCACTGCTGGAGGTGGACAAAAAATTGGTAAAGAAGCTTAAGCCTCATCAGGCGAATGGCATAAAGTTTATGTTCGATGCCTGCTATGAGAGCTTGGAGAGGGCCAAGAACGGCAAAGGTTCCGGCTGTATTTTGGCGCATTGTATGGGTCTGGGTAAAACTCTGCAAGTGGTGACGCTGTCGCACACTCTCCTCGCTAATTCAAGAGAAACGGGAGTGGAGCGAATTCTAGTGGTATGCCCTCTTTCGACCGTGCTGAACTGGGTGAACGAATTCCGGATTTGGATGAAGCATGTCCGCAAGGGTACTGAAGTAGAAGTTTATGAAATCTCAAAGTAAGTCGCTTGACGATTGAAACACAAGACGAAATTGTTATTTATCCTTTATTTACAGATACAAAAACAATATTATTCGTGCCAATCAGCTTATGGAGTGGCACAACGAAGGTGGAGTAATGATTCTAGGCTATGATATGTATCGAAATCTGTCAAACCAATCCACGGCACGTATAAAGAAGAAGGTTCGAGAGTCACTGCAAACGTCATTGATCGATCCAGGGCCGGATCTAATAATCTGTGATGAAGGTCATCTACTGAAGAACGAAAAAACATCACTTTCCAAAGCGGTGAATCGCATTAAAACAATGCGAAGAATCGTGCTGACTGGAACACCTATCCAAAACAACATGAAAGAGTGTAGGTATACGGAAGTGCTCTTTCCCTTCTTTCAATTGATCGTTTTTTCTATCCGTCAGATTATTGCATGGTACAGTTTGTAAAACCTATGCTGCTTGGAACCTACAACGAGTACATGAACCGTTTCG
The DNA here is from genome assembly GCF_029784135.1 of Toxorhynchites rutilus septentrionalis. Taxonomy (NCBI): domain Eukaryota; kingdom Metazoa; phylum Arthropoda; class Insecta; order Diptera; family Culicidae; genus Toxorhynchites; species Toxorhynchites rutilus. The sequence goes on along the minus strand of NC_073746.1, from coordinate 329,894,113 downwards.
TGAATCCGATCACAAACGGTCAGTATACCGACTCGACGCCGTACGATATTCAATTGATGCGGAAACGAGCCCATGTGTTGCACAAACTGCTGGACGGATGTGTGCAACGGAGAGATTACGCCGTTTTGGCGCCATTTTTACCCCCCAAGCTGGAGTTTGTCATTTCCATCAAATTAACTTCCATGCAGTGCACCTTATATAAGGTATGGTTTCGTATCTCACCTCGAACTCAACGCTCAACGCGTTTTAAACATTCCAGTACTACATGGAACACCAAACAAAACGACAAAGTGAAGAGAGCAAACGTGCCTCCGTGTTGTTCGCCGACTTCCAGAGTCTGCAGAGGATCTGGACGCATCCTCGGGTGCTCCGGTACAACAGTGACCGATACGAGTATATGCAGCAGAAGAAGGTTTCCCATTGACTTAGCGCACAGAACAAAGAAAAATTTACAAATATACATTTGATCTGTTTTAGCGCGACATGGAATCGGACGAAGAATCGATGGGGTCGATAAAAGATTTCATTGACGATGATGAAAGCGATGCGCAAAGTACACCTTCGGAATCCGATGGAGGTTCCATCAGTAGTGACAGCGGGGGCAGTGTCGCTAGTAACAAAAAAAGTCGAAAGAAAAAAGATAATGCGGCACCCGCGCGACGGACGAGGAATAATCCCAACGTGGAAGGTTAGTATCGGTCGATTGTTTCTATTTGCAAGTACAGGTGGAGGAGAGCTAGCGTTGAATTTTGGGTATCACCTCAACATCGTATCGAGCAGGCAGAGAGAGAGAGAGAAAGATGCATAGTTGGGAGAGAGACATTTGATACCAATAGCTAACAAGAGGGAACTCAGTTATGCTTTTAAAATTTTTAATATAATTTTAAAAGCATACGAAGTAGTCCAGCAGCGGATGCTGAGATTGAGGTTTACTGAAGAAATTGGAGGCAGTGCATAAAGACGACGAAATAATGAGTGTGGTATCAGTCGATGACCACGAACAATACGAGCAGCAATACGAGGAGTTCGGTATCCTCGATTCCGTTGCTATTTTCTTAGAGGATCAGATCACCAAAAACAATGCAGCTACAGCGGCAGCCGCTGCGACCATGAACGCGAGAAATGTTAACCAAACCTGCAGATGCCGGTTGTAATTCATCAACCACTCCGCATACCAATTCCCACATTCGACGGCCGTTATGAGATCTGGCCAAAGTTCAAGGCCATGCTCAAGGATCTTGTGGACAAGGATCCAGATCCGCCAGCTGTTAAGTTGTACAACCTAGACAAACCTCTGGTCGGTAATGCAGTGGGTATTATCAAAGTCAAGACTATCAACGAAGACACTTAGGCCAACGTATGAAGAGTTTTGGAAAAAAAAATTAGGATAAGCGGTTCTCACATTTACGAGCTACTAAATCTTAAGCGCATGACGAAAAAGAGCCATGTGGAGCTGCGGAGTCTGGTGGACGAAAGCAGTAAGCATGTAGAAGGACTCAACTTCCGGGAGCGAGACTTTAATGAAATAAGGGCGGATTTAATGATACGTCTACTGGCTGCTGCGTTGCACAATGATGTGCGTCACACGTGGCATTAAGCACGGTGAACTATCCGACTACAACGAGATGCTAAGTTCCTGAAGGAGCAAATATTCAGCAATCAAAAGTCCTCGATTCTCCTTAGTGCAAACATTGGCACCAGAGTCTCCTTCAGGCAGCCATAGTCTCCTGATGGCAGAAACACCTGATTAGCGCGCAGACAAAAGACCATAACGGTGTTGAGGAGGACTACACCGATGCAGTGAACAACGACGATGTGTCACCCCGACGATGGATAAAGTTAAGGAGGCCATTAATCAGCTAAAGAACCACAAAGCAGCTGGTAAGGATTGCCTCGTAGAGGCTCTATGCGCTGGCTGATAGTCAGGATCTGGGACACAGAACAGCTACCTGAGGAATGGAAGGACGGGGTAATCTGCCCCATCTATGAAAAAAGGTGACAAGCTGGATTGTGGGAACTATCGTGCGATCACAATCCTGTACAGTGCCTACAAAATTCTGTCTCAGATCTTCCGCCGTCTATCGCCAATAGTAAGTGGATTTGTGGGAAGCTATCAGACAGGATTCATGTCCGGTTGCTCGACGACGGATCAGATTTTTACACTGCGACAGATCCTCTAAAAATGCAGCAAGTATCAGGTTCCTACACACCACATCTTCGTTGACTTCATATGATTATATCGACCGACGACATAGACGACTGGAGGATCATGGACGAACACGGCTTTCCCCGAAAGCTGACAAGACTGATTCGGACAACGATGAACGGTGTGCGTATCTCATGTGAGCTGCCGGAATCATTTGAGAATCACAGGGGCCTTCGACAAGGCGATGGACTCTCCTGTCTGCTCTTGAACGTGGCGCTGGAAGGTGTTATGCGAAGAGCTTCAACATGCGGGGCACGATTTTCAACAAGTCCAATCGCGGATCGCGTAATGTAAAAGACGATCTCTTAGCAGATTTGGATCTTCAACTAAATTCGTCGGGCCTGAGCCATTTTGTGGATTTTTGTGGATTTTGTGGAGTTCGGAACCTAGGACATATCGATGATTGAAGCCAACTGGAGGGCTCTATCAACACCAAGATAATCAAAATTATTCATTACATCTTGTGACAGAATAACACGCAGCCTACTCAGCTTGAATAAGGCAGAATCGAGTACATTATCCGGTCTATTGACTGGACACTGTCCGAGCAGGTACACAGAGTTCTTTCTTTACGCGATCGATGCGTGCGCGCAAAAAATAAAATCGCTTTAAAAAAAATCGCGTTATTTTGAGCAAATCGCGTAAATAATAATCGCAGAACCACGTAAAAAAAGATTGCCCCATCACCAGCCCGCGCTCGTTACAACCACACTCGCAAACGCTCTGGCGCAAAGTAAAATCACGCAAAAAAAATCGCATAAAAAAGAATCCAGAGTATACCTTAAAAACGGAAAACTGACAGATGATAACTGTCGTTTCTGCAATTTCGAAGCAGCAACTTCGGAACATTTACTGTCTCAATGCAGTACACTAATTGAGTGAAGACTGTGGACCTAACGAGATTTGGTCTGCTGAACCAAAAAAGGTGAGTAACTTCATAAAGGAAGTCATACCTTTCGTGGGGGGATATGCAAAGTGCTAGTGCGACTATCACTCATTCCCTGAGTCGGTTAAAATAACCACTAACTGGACTAGTTCACCAGTCATCCTCGCTAGTCAACGCTAGTCACTTTATTTTCTAGTCAAGTCACTTTTTGTTGTGGGCGACTGCCGAAGCAGTTCTAGTCGAAGCGAAGCTACTGAGAGTAGAGTCGGTCTTCATTTTTTACCTTCGAAGATTTCGGGCCCTGATAATGATCGACCCTGAGATACCTGATTCAATAAATCCTCATTTATATTGCAGATGATGAAATCGAAGAGGTGGTGGAAGAAAAAAAAGAAAATCCAACGGAATGGTGGATGTCCATGTGTCCCGAGGAAGAGCTCGATAATCTGGAACACTCGGGCAAATTGCAGGTGCTATTTGAAATCCTGAAGGAGTGTGAAGCTATTGGTGATAAATTGTATGTATTGTGATAAGTTAGCATCAACATTTGCCTCTCATACATGTTTTTTTTATTCACAAACTCCCGCACGCAGGCTTGTATTCTCGCAATCTCTCTACTCGCTCGATGTAATCGAACATTTTCTAGCGTTAGTTGACGAGAACACGCAGAAAGATGAAAGTGATCGCGATGGGAATCTTGATAAATATCAAGGATCGTGGTCGCTTGGATTGGATTACTTCCGGCTAGATGGTTCGACTACGATTGAGAATCGAAATTCGGCCTGTAAAGTATTTAACGACGAGAAAAACACCCGGGCACGGTAATGGTGAACACTATTTGAATTCAACGAGGAAATAATTTTTTTTTCTCTAACGGTATACAGGCTGTTCCTTATATCCACCAGAGCCGGGGGTCTCGGAATTAATCTAGTGGCGGCAAATCGTGTTATCATTTTCGATGTCTCGTGGAATCCCTCGCACGACATTCAAAGTATATTCCGCGTGTATCGATTCGGTCAAGTGAAGCCATGCTACGTTTATCGATTCATTGCGATGGTAAACCACATAGATTTCAAATCATAATTCATTCCGATATTCGACAAATTCGATAATCGAAAAACTTTTAGGGAACGATGGAAGAGAAAATTTACGAGCGCCAGGTAACTAAACAGGCAATCTCGAAACGTGTCATCGATGAGCAGCAAATCGATAGACACTACAAGGAAAACGACCTGCAAGAGCTGTACCAATACGACAACATTTCCACGGATGAGCCGCGACCGATGCCAAATTTACCAAAAGATCGTTTGTTTGCAGAAATGTTGAAGAAGTTTGATCCCTTGATTTACAAATACCACGAGCATGACTCGCTGCTCGAGAACAAGGAGGAAGAAACACTCAACGAGGAAGAACGTAAAGCAGCTTGGGAAGAGTTCGAGCAGGAGAAGAATCGACCTCCCATCGCCAGCTTCGGCACTGGTGGTTTCGTGGGATACAACATGGGCATGGGCACGGCAATGCGAGGTATATAGGGAGAATTCCTGCAGACCAAAATATGTGCTAACATTTTTTTTTCCTTCACCAGCGAATGGCCCCGTTACCTCGAGTAGTATTTTCGGCTTTAGGAATGATGTTCTGCTGAAGTTGCTCAACATGAAAGCTCGCCAGGACAATCCCACCTTCAACGATGTCAACATAAATGCAATGATTCCATATTTAATGCAAGAACTATGTCGGCAAATGAAAGATGGTGATTTATCGGTATAACAATATTTAAACCGCCTGTCATACATTTTTTTCGAAACTGGCAATGCTAATTCATCGTGTTTTTTTCTAGATGTACAAACATCTGCTGGAATTATATTATCAGCTGGAGGCACCGAACTTTGCGAACATACCTGGATATAACATGATGATGATGCAACAGCAGCAGCAGCAGCCAATGCAGCAACAAATTTCACGACAGGTTGTCATGGCTGGAAATCCGGCCTATAATATGGCACAAGTGCGACATTACCGTGAGCAGGAACAGCAACAGTATGCTCAAATGAGTGTAAGGATGCTTATATCTTTTCGAAATACATCACTTGTTATTTTGCATTTTTCTAGGAACCTAGTGGCAGCGGTATCAATCGGGGTACGATTATTAGCGAAGCACAAAAGCGTTTCATGGACAACCCAGTGGAGATAGTAGAACTAGATTAAAACCTCCGACAGACACATAAATTATTTTAGGACATCTTCACATCGGCCGGTTATATGTTCTCCCTCACGCGACGACGGGATTCGGGGAAATGTGCAGAAATTGTCACACATATACAAGATAAAATTGGATCTCAGATTTTAGCCAGGTGTGAGAGCACGATTTCAGATAGGTAACTGTAGTGCTCGCAAAACTTCATGTTTATCGCATAATGAATGTGTTGTTGTATTTCTACAACTACAGGATGAATTTATCTACCATTGTAGCGAGCTCTTATGATTGAATAATTACCTAAATTCATAAGATTTTTGTATATCTTCATTTCCCTTCTTGTATGGACTCCCACAACTATAAACATTCTTGGAGGACAAATCCTATTAGAAGTAAACGTAAACTATCCACTCGATGTACATGGAAGTATTGGAAGCAACTTGTGTTGAGAAATCTAGCAAATAAAGGAAGCATCTCAACATTTTAAAGGGCTGTCTGTGGTCTAATTATTGTGCGGTTGGTAATCTATCAACCCGAGAGTTGCTGCTCTCTGTTCCTCGATGATGTAGTGGATTGTGTCACATTTACCCGAAATCCACTCACCCGAAAGACATTCACCCGAATGTAACAAATACCCGAATGCGACAGCTACCCGAATGTAACATCTACCCGAACCGACACTTACCCGAATGCGACATTTACCCGAATGCAACATTTACCCGAATGTAACAGCCACCCGAATGTAACAGTCACCCGAATGTAACAGTCACCCGAATGTAACATTTACCCGAATGAAACATTTACCCGAATGTAACATTTACCCGAATGTAACACCTACCCGAATGCGACACTTACCCGAAAGAAGGATATATTCGAATAATATTATTTTTAGGAAGTATTTGTATATTGACGTAGGATTACGTCTTTCGGGAACATATTGGGGTACAAATTGAAAAACGAATATCGATCGCATCGTGAAAAATGTCCAATTTCAAACGCTTATTGCTCAGTCATTTCATGACGAATTGATGAGATTTTTACATCAAAACATTGCGGCACTCTATAACAATTTTTCATCTTGAAAAAAAAAATATATATCATGTAATTAACTATCGAACAATTGAAAAATCTCAACCCCTATCCAAACGGTACTGATTGGTCGAAATTGACGTCATTTCTTTTTCGCCTGCTTCGCTTCTTTCGTTCCCCGATAAGTCAAATATTATTATGGCGAGCGAGTGAGGGGCGCCTATTTCTCACATACCAACTGATATAAAAAGACGGTAGCAGTTTTGGATTTCTCATTCTCTGCTGGTGTGTTGAGCAGTAACGACGTGTTTTAGCTCGCTCGTGTGTCTAGTAAAAAGAAAAGTAAAAGTGTTCCCTCGCGCTGGACGTCGACGTCCCCATGAATCAAGCCGTAGGCAAAACGCGCTCTGGTGCAAGTGGTAGCAGCAACGGGAAGCGCTCCCGGTTTACAAACGTCGCCGAACAATCGGGAGAATCCCCTGATCCGTCGGTCAAGAAGCTGCTGGCGAACAATCGATATGCTGTTCTCGAGAATGGTGACGAACCGAAATTAGAAAAAAAGGAGAAACTGCCGCCGATCTATGTGAAAGGCTTCCCGGAGGGGCTTCATGCTCGAATTGCCTTTTTCATCGAGAATGGTTTGAGGTGCACCATCCGCCGTTGTGCGGAGGGCTTTAAGTTGATGGTTCCTGCCATGAGTCACTACAAGGCCGTGTTGGAGATACTGAAACAGCGGAGCTGTTAGTATTTCTCTCACGACATCGAGGCTGAGAAACCGTTCAAGGTGGTGCTCCGCGGTCTCCACGATATGGACGCTAACGAATTGTCGGCTGAAATCGAGAGAAACGGAATCAAGCCGTTTCAAATTTATAAAATGAAGCGGCACGACCAGACCCGGACGTATCGTGACCAACTTTATCTCGTCCATTTCGCCAAGAACTCGACATGCCTGAAGGACCTCCAGAATATCCGAGAGCTGTTCCATATCGCGGTTGTGTGGGATCGCTACAGACCGGTTCACAGAGTTGTTACCCAATGCTCGAATTGTTTCATGTTTGGGCATGGTACACGAAACTGCCACATGGCATCCCGCTGCGTTAACTGCGGCAAAACCCACGACGCTGATGCATGTGAACATATGAAAGACGGTGTCCCTGTCTGCGCGAACTGCGGAGCTGGTCACAATCCCACCAGCAGTGCGTGTCCGAAGAGGGCAGAGTACATTGAGATCCGAAAGCGTGCCTCCGTCAATAACCAACCAGGACGAAAGCGCAACCCACGTCCACCAGCAGTCAACGATGTGCAATTTCCCGCGCTTCAACAACGCCGTGCAGCTCCAAATCTGTCCCCTCTTCCACTCAACAATCTACGAAATCGTGGTGAGCCCGCCGCCCCCATCACAAGCAACCAAGTGATCCCTAGCGGCTCTTCAGTGCAGAATCGGCTCATGGACGCAGCGTCGCAGTAGAATCAAACCCCCCTCCCGGGTCTGTCGTACTCACGTGTAACATCCGGCACGATCGCCGAGGGCGCACCTTTGAATGATAAGGAGCTCGTTCTGCTAGTCTCCGAGGTCATTAGGATTCAACACACATGCAAGACATTGAATGAACAGCTTGAGGCTGTTCTCGCCCTCATCTCCAAGTATGGACCGTAACATCTTACGAATAGCAAACTGGAACGCTTGCTCGCTCAAGAGTAAAGCCATTGAGCTCGTTGACTTTCTCAACGAGAACGAAATTGACGTAGCTATTATCACGGAAACACACCTCAAACCCGATATAAATGTCTTCCTTCCTGATTTCCGCCTCGTGAGGCTCGATAGAACCAGCTCTGTGGGTGGTGGCGTGGCCATCGCACTCAGAAGAAATATTTGCTGTCAGCTGCTTCCAAGCTTCGAGCTGAAGATCATCGAGGCCGTTGGGGTGGAAGTTTCAACCCCAGTCGGTCCCATTACTATAGTCGCAGCTTACTGCCCCAAACAAACAAACATACGGGACGGCTCGGCAGCATTTCTTCGAAACGACATCATTCAACTGACTCGGCGGCGGCAGCAGTTCATCGGAGGCGACCTAAATGCGAAACATCAAGCGTGGGGCAACACCCGCTGTAACCGAAACGGTATGATCCTGCACGATGACTTCCAAGAAGCAGAGTACACCATTCTGAGCCCGGATGGTCCCATCCGTTTGAGCCGATCCGGTATCCACGCAACCATCGACATATTTATCTCAAACACGACAAATATCTCGGAGCCTGTCGTCTACCAAGAGCTCAGCTCTGATCACTATCCGGTGGCGATTGAAGTAGGGTCATCCGTCAACAGATTCCAGGCTTCGAGACGCAACTACCATCGCGTGGCCTGGTCGCAGTTCCAGCAGTGCGTCGACATCGATATCGATTATGACATTGTACCTGAGTCAACCGACGACATCAACCGTTCCCTTCAGGCCATCGATGAGGCGATCTCCCGGGCCAGAGACCGACACGTTCCGGCTTCAAGAGTGGTGAGTAACTCCCTGAATCTAGACAGGTTAACTAAAAATCTAATTAGACTTCGCAACACTATCCGTCGCCAGTATCAACGTACTGGTCTCCTCCACCTGAAGGCTAATTGCAATCGTCTAAAGAAAATCATAAATGCCAGGATTGTGAATCTCAGGAATAAACAATTTTCAGATCATCTTCGCTCGCTCCCAGATTGTGCAAAACCGTTTTGGAAAACTGCCAAGCTCCTTAAAAATAAACCGCGACCCATTCCTCCACTTAAATCACCGGATTCGTTCCCGTCTCTGCTAATTACATCTGCCGAAAAAGCAAATGCGCTTGGTCAACACTTCGTGGATTCTCACAATCTTGGTCGCTCAATGGTGAGTCCCCACGAGCCTATCGTCGAGGAGGTTCTGGTTAGTGTCGCTGATACCCCCATCGTTCTACCCGAGGAATCGAGAATAACGGCTGATGAGGCGATAGCTGCGATCCGTAGTACAAGAAACATGAAGGCCGCCGGGTTTGACGGAGTGCTCAATCTCGAGTTAAAAAACTTGAGCGTTGGTTTCTTCGAGCACTTGGTATCGATTTTCAACAAGTGCTTGGAGCTTGGCTACTTCCCGTCTCGCTGGAAACTAGCCAAAATAATACCAATCCACAAGCCTGGTAAAGACCCTACCAGAGCCAAAAGCTATCGCCCCATCAGCCTCTTGTCGTCAATCTCAAAGCTGTTTGAAAAACTGGTTCTTAGTCGTTTACTAGAGTTTGCAAATCAGAATAACATCTTCCTCCGTGAGCAGTTTGGGTTCAGGAAAGGTCACTCCAAATCAGCCAGCTTGCGCGTGTCACGAACATCATTAGGCGGAACAAGTCCATGTCCAAAACATCTGCCATGGCATTGTTGGACGTCGAAAAGGCGTTCGACAATGTCTGGCACAATGGTCTTGTGTTCAAGCTACGACTTTTCAACTTCGCGATCTTCCTTATCAAGTTCATCGGGAACTATCTCTCGGATAGGACTTTCCAGGTCTCTCTAAACAACACGCTCTCCGATATGTTCAACGTCATAGCGGGAGTTCCGCAGGGTAGCCTCCTAGGTCCTATCCTGTTTAACATCTATACATCTGATGTTCCTCCCCTACCTGGTGATGGCGTGCTGTCGATGTTCGCTGATGACACCGCTATCATCTACAAGGGTCGAATGATACGTCCGTTAACTAGAAATTTGCAGAGAGGCCTGGATGTTCTTTCTGACTACCTAAAATCATGGAAGATATGCATCAACGCGGCGAAAACACAAACCATAATATTTCCACACTCCAAATCACCACGACTTGTTCCGCCTAATGACGTGAAAGTCCACCTCAGCAGCACTACCATAAATTGGTCGAATGAAGTAGTCTACCTGGGCCTCACACTGGACAGGAATTTGAACTTCGCTTCCCATGTGAACAAAACATCCACGAAGTGTTCCAAGCTTCTCAAGTCGCTTTACCCGCTCATCAATCGAAAGTCTACTTAAACGCGGAAAAATAAACTTGCGATATACAAGCAGATCGTTTTACCGGTGATTGAGTATGGTCTGCCAATCTGGGAGAGTTGCGCCAATAGCCACCACCGTAAACTTCAGGTCATCCAAAACAAGATCCTTCGAATGATCCTGGACAGTCCACCTAGGACACGAAATTCAGATATCCACCGGTTGTCTGGTCTTCAGGTGCTGGAAGAGCGAAAAAATATAATCCTGACTAGATTCAGGGAGTCTTGCCAGCGGTCCCGCACGTATTCATCCGGGAGCTAGTCCCATAGTTTTATTTATTTTTGTAGTTAGGTAGGTTATCAAATTTTTCGCAATTAAAAATTTTAAATTTCCCATATTTTCATATGTAAATTAGATTACAAACGATGCATTGTTATAAACATTTTTAAAAACAAAATTCAATCTGAACGAAGTTGCCGGGCCTACAAGGCTGATCAATTGACATGTAAACTAAAAATTGTACTAGATTTAAGAATACTTGAATAAATATCTTTTAGTAGTAGTAGTTGGATTTCTCATACTTGTTCAACACTCAGATCGGCAAACATCTGGGCTTCTAGTGTGCAGTGCTCTACAAATCAACCAACACCATACGGTGCGGCAAAGGAGAGGAAGCCATCGGCAACCAACGATAGATGCGGTGCGCAAAGGGAGCAAAGAAGAGGAAGCAGCGGAGAACTTAAACTTAAATCTAGTGTGCATTGCTGGTGCGCTCCTCTTCACATCAACAATTGGATGCGGCAAAGGAGGCAGAGGAGCGAAGTGCATTGCATCGCATCGTATCACACCCGCTATCCGTCGTTTAGCTCGTCGTGGTGGTGCCAATCAAACCCTCGCAAATCGACGCACAGAAACCGATGGCGCCATAGTCAAGGAAAGCATCAGCGAATCCGTAAAAGCTACCGCTCCCAAAACTAAACTGCTACATCCGACGCAGCAGATTCCGTACAACCCATTAAACTATTCCAGTCCTTCTCAGGACTATCAATTTGTTTTGAAACAAAAGAGTTTATTTTACTGTTTTCCACTTACCACGTCAAAAACGTTTATACCACGTTTCATCAACCACCTTTTACTGGATTTGACAAAGGAAGCGAAGGACATATGCATGCATGTATATAACGGAGCGCTCCAGTCATACACAGCCCGTTAGGGACGAATGACCTTTGGGTTAAAGTCCCTTCAAAAACAAGAACGAACGATACACAGCCCGTATCAGACAAATGCATGAAGGAATTCTATAAAATAATATTTTTGCGGTGCCTTTGCGCCAACTACACGGGCGAGTAGCACCATAGTAGCAAAAAATGTCGAAGTTCGTGACATCTGGTAGCAATATTTTTCTTCTTTTGAATTATAGAGACTTTAAACTTTAAGTTCATTCGTCTCTAGCCCTGAGAAGGGCCCTTGCGAAGAAAACTAGTTCATACTCTTTCTCGACCTACCTTTAGAAAGACATTTTCATTGTCGCTCAGCAAACGAGTCTGCTTTCATTTAGGGAGGCAGATTAATCTCCCATCGAACTAGCAGGCCCGAAGGCAGTTTTGAATTGATAAAATTCAAATGTATTTATTTTTTTGACGTAGGATTACGTCTTTCGGGAACATGTTGGGGTATAAATTGAAAATCGAAAATCGAGCACATCTTGAAAATTGTCCAATTTCAAACGCATACTGCTCAGTCATTTCATGATGGATTGATGAAATTTTTGCGTCAATCGATTTCGCCACTCCAAAACAATTTTTTATATTGAAGATAATAATATATGTCATGAAACTACAGTGAAAGCTCTCTATAGCGACATCGCAAGGGACCGTCGTTATAGAGAAATGTCGCTATAAAAACTGTCGCTATAGAGAATCCGGATGTCGTTATAAAGAGAGAAACGCTCAAGTCCATGCGAAACAAATCAATTATATTATTAACGAAGGAATTAACAGAAAAAATTGAAACAAAACATTAAACAAGACACAAAATTCAGCTTATTTGTCCCCCAACAAAGTTTTCTTTAAATCAAAAAATTTTGAAAAGCTGTCCTTTGGTAATTTTTTGCTAGTTAATAAACCAGCATAAATCGTTTGGAAAGCATCTTCTAGCTGGTTTTGAGAGGGTGTGCTTATAGTTTCATTGTCAACTACATCGTCAGGTACTGAATGAATTTCATCATCATCGTTATCAATAGATGATTGCTCTTGCACTGTTTTTATGATGTCTTCGTCAGACAAAATTGCTCCTTCGCATAAATTGTCGTCAAAAGTCACGTAGTCTGAAAATGGCAAATGTCGATTATACCTTATATGATATTTGAAAATAATATCCATTTATAACCAAACCTTCAAAAGAATCAAAACCTTGCTCAGCGAGTGCTTCAAAATTCGATCGGAATACATTTTCCTCTAGTGGGTCGTTATCAATGCTGTTTTCATTGATGCAAATCAAATTATCTGATTTCACAAAGCCAGCTTTGACGAAGCAATTAACAATTGTGGATTGTTTGACATGATTTTGCCACGCATCAGCTAGCATACAAACACACTGTAGGAGGTTGACATTCAACAATTCGTCTTTTTCTATCGCATTCAGTTGGTCTCTTACTAATTTGTTGCGGTAGTACACTTTCAAAGCTTTAATTATTCCAAGATCAAGTGGTTGGAGCACAGAAGTCATGTTTGGAGGAAAATATTGCAGTCTGCAATTTCTTAATTTTTGTTGAATATTTGGATGGCTAGGACAATTATCGATGAACAAAATGATACGTCTTCCTTCAGACACCATTCTCTCATCCAGGTTTAAAATCCATTCTTCAAACAACGCGCTCACCATCCACGCATTTTTGTTGCTTTTGTAGATCACTGGAAGGTTCTTAATGTTTTTAAAACATCTAGGTTTGGCACTCTTACCAATGACCAAAAGTTCTAACTTTTCCGATCCGTCCATATTTGTTGCCACAACAACTGTGATTCGCTCTTTGGAATTTTTGCCTCCGTGACATTTATCGCTTTTGAAGCAATATGTCTTATTGGGTAAGCATTTGAAAAATAAACCCGTTTCATCCATATTAAAAATATCTTGTGGGCTATAGTCAGCAATCAATAGCGGTAACGCATCGGATTTGAACTGCTCAGCAGCTCCGACATCAACAGCTGCACTTTCACCACTTGCAGTTTTAAACGAAAGCCCATTCCTTTTGACGAATTTTTGGAACCATCCGTCGCTGGCTTTAAATGATTTTTTCTCTAGTTTCGCTGCGAGCTCATTGGCTTTTTCTTTTATGATCACGCCAGATAGGGGGATATTATACGAAATCGCCTGCTGGCAAAAAAGCATAACAGCTTTTTCTACGGCATCATACTGAACCGAGCGAGTTTTTTTGAATTCTAGCGAAAACCGACGAGCCTGTAAATTTTTTACATTTTGGTATATTGAACATCAGCAGTTAAAACCTTTATTCTTACCTTTTCACGAATTTGGATCTTATTTTTGATTATGGATGAAATCGTGTTGTGCGGCACATTAAATTCACTGGATAATGTTTTGTTTTTAATGCCTTTTTCAAATTTTTCAATTATAACCAATTTATTTTTTAGCGTCAAAGATTTTCTTGTCTTTGAATTCATTTTGGACTGGAAATTTATATTAAAACAAACTATACTTCAAACTGTTGCGTGAGTATGAATTTAAAAGCTTACCATGTAACAGTTACGCGGACTATACTTTTCGTTTTAAGTTCAATTCGAATACTTTATTTCCTCAAGCACGGGATTCTTGTACAACAATGCTTCAATTGATTTGTTTCAATAAGCTTTACCTATCTTTTATCAGCTTACAGGTTTCCTATGTGTGTGTATTGTGATAGCTGAGCTGAATTCGTGTTGAATTCAGATGTCTCGAAACTGAACAAAGATAAGGAAACTGACAGCACTCTTTTTTTGCCTCGCCCTAGCACTGTTTGGGCGGAATGGATTTTATTTGCGCCAGAATCATTTTGAGTACACGTGATCCACAACAGCTAATCTGTTTTGTATTCCTTTTTACCCACACGGTATCGTTTAGTTAGTTTCCTATTGCGCATCACAAGAGCTTCAAAGCGATCACGTCTCTTTCGAGAGTTATTTTTTGCATTGCTCTTTCGCTTTACGATATGGTACAGCTTAAAATTATGTGCAGCAGAGTTTTGAATACATATATGAAAATGTACCGTCAGCAGAATCGCGTCTGAATATATGTTCAAGTTGAGTGATGTTTCAAATTTAAATTTCTCTGTTTTTGTAAAGTATCCGAATATTAATATTAGTTGCGCACGAACATTTAATCGTTCACAAAACATAATATAGACTATTTTCGTTCATAGTCATATACTAAGTTCAATCAAGTTCATTATTATTGCACTGTTGGCGTGACCTTGAGAATTGTCGCAATAGAGAATGATATGTATGAGCGGTAATGTGTCGCTACAGGGAATGGTCGTTATAGAGAAATGTCGCTATAAAGAAAAGAATTTCTATGCGATTTTGAAGGGACCTTTGGAAATGTCGTTATAGAGAGATTTGTCGCTATAAAAGTTGTCGCTATAGAGAGCTTTGACTGTAACTATCGAACTATTGAAAAATTTCAACCCCTATCCTAACGGAAATAACCACATCTGATTGGTCGAAATTTACGACACGTGTGGCGGGTCCCTAACAGAGACATCAAAACCAAGCTGCCTGGGGGAAATCGGCTTTGCAAATACATGATAGTAGGGGGAGCTTTTGCTCCCACCGAAATGTTGCTTCGTGGAATTGCATATCAATGACTGATTGTGTATTGTGAAAAATTTATCACAAGTGTAAGTGTAAAATATATGGTAGCAGTTGTGTTGAAAATTACTTGATATATGAAACGATTTATTTCAATTTTCATAATTAAAAACCAAGGTGTGTTCCCGCTCGAGAACGGGTCGTTTGGTCACCAAATCATTATCAAAGAGTTTAACGATGTAATTCTTCGAACATATCCAAAATCAACAGATAGCCTAACGGAATCCTACGTCAACTATGCGGTCGTGTCTCGGACACAACCCTCCTGTGACTTTTTATTTCTGATCAGTGTTTTATGAAGATCATATTTGTCTCGTATGTTCATTTTCATTCAAAAGTTTTTTTTTTCGTTGGTAGCGAAATTTGAGAAACAGTGGCGTTGAATAAGTTCCTTTTCAAAATGATTAAAATTGGAAGAATGCAGTTTTATAACGTATTACAGGTCGGACTCGATTATCCAGAGTATTGATTTTTTTTTCACTCCGGATAATCGAGTCATAAAAAACAATTTTCTCTCGGTAAACGTATTATAATAATGATTTGCACTTATTTATTAAACGTTTTTATCTAGGTTGAGTCGTTTGTATGTTTGTGACTTTGTAACTTTGTATGATGCGCTGAACCACATTAATAGAAATTTTACCCCCTTCCTGTTGACCGATTGATCTGAAATTTGGAACACATCTTTATCTCTGGTGTCATAAAACTGCGTATTCCATGGTCTTGAAAATCCAAGATGGCGGCCGCCACAAAATAACGGATTACATATGTTCTCAAACCCCCATCAATATGAGTTTTCCCAAAACCCCATCAATATGGGTATCGAATGAAAGGGCTTGACCAGTAGAACACAGTTATTTATGAAAAATGTAAATTCAAGATGGTGGTCGCTACCAAATGGCGGATTACACATTTTATCAGAACCGCTTCAATAGGGGTATCAAATGAAAGGGCTTGATTAGTCGAACACATTTATGAAAAATGTAAATCAAAAGGAAGTTCTCGGCTAGTAGAACATAGCAGATAATGCAGAATCTAATTCCAAGATGGCCGCAGTCCCTAAACAACTAATTACTTTTTAAATGATTTCATTCTGCTTGACCTGTTTGTATGTATGTTTGAATTTTTGTAGGGTTGCCCCCACAAATGGTCGACTATGTATTTTTTGTAATTCCCTCAATATCGGTATCAAATGAAATGATTTGACTAATAGAATACAGTACATCATGAAAGTATTCCGAAGAAAATTATGTAAGAAATAAACGTTGGATTTCCATTATCCACAGTTAGTTGTTTCATCATATACCCCACGATTTTATTTTAGTCACATCATTGCCCTTGATCAATGAAGGAACGGATGTGATAACTACTAACTGCTACTTGCCAAATTATTTTCCAGCTCTTAGTACATTAAACTATTTAACTTAAAAAGTTGTTTTTACTTATTTTGTTTTCTAGTTTTTTAGTAAATTATCAGTATCATTAGTATACTTCTCTACATTAAAACCATTCAAAAAATTTATGTTTTTTTAAATTTTTGTTCCTTACCTAACTTTCTTCGGAATTTTTCGATGATGTTCTGTATTCTATTAGTCAAATCATTTCATTTAATACAAATATTGAGGGGATTGCAAAAAAATACATAGTCGACCATTTTATGACGGCGACCTTCTCGAATTTATGTTGTACATAATGTAGTGTATTCTCCAAGTCAAGCCATTCAGCCACTTTTTAGTGGCGGCCAAATTAATTTTTTCAAGAACATGGAATACGCAGTTTTATAATGACAGTAGAATTAAAAGTATGTTCCAAATTTCAGATCATCAGTCAACAGGAACGGGGTCAATTTTCTATTAATGTGGGACAACCCTACATACACTCAAACATACATAAAAACAGTGCAAGCTGAATGGAACCATTAAAAAGTAATTGTTTATTTGGGAACTGCGGTCATCTTGGATTTTTTATGATCTACTGTGTTCTACCAGTCAAGCACTTTCATTTAATATCCATATTGATGGGGCTTCGGAAAAAAAATTAGGTGGATTTGCATTTTTCATAAATAACTGTGTTCTACTAGCCAAGCCCTTTTATTCGATACCCATATTAATGGGTTCTGAGAATATGTAATCCGCCATTTTGTAGTGGCCGCCATCTTGGATTTGCATTTTTCTTGAATAAATGTGTTCTACTAGTCAAGCCCTTTCATTTGATACTCATATCAGCTATTCAATATGGAATTGTTATACAAATTATTCAAAATTTCCGAAAATCAAAAAAATTTCGGATAATGGAATCCCGGATAATCGAGTCCGAGCTGTATAAGTTTATCCATTCATATGGATGACGCAGCCCGTTTACTAAAAAAAAAGTTGAAAATTTTGGTACATACGTATTATGGCACTGAAGTGCAATTTTGATTATGAATTTATTTTTTCACAATAATACACAACATGCATAGTTAACCGGGCAAACGTAATGCACCAGGTAAACGTATGCCTGACTAAAGGATCGTCTCCTATGTTTCAAATAAACCGGGCAATCGGTGGAACACAGGTTTGATTGCAAGAGGCCGCCGCTTCCGACGACATTCCCCATCACATCTGGTGTGCCACAGGGCAGCGTGCTGGGGCCACTCATTTTCGTGCTGTTCGTGACCGATTTGTGCTTTCGATTGAAGGCACGAAAACTGCTTTACGCCGACGACCTGAAGATTTACCGATCTGTCGCTTCCCACCTCGACTGCTGTGCAGTTCAGGCGGATGTTAACGAACTGCAAAAATGGTGCCTTGAGAACGGTATGGAACTAAATGTAAAAAAATGTAAGTCGATCGCATTCTCTCGCCGACAATCTCGAACCAAATTCGTATACCAAATCGGACCCGTACCTCTGGAGTGTGTTGTTTCCATCCGCGATCTCGGTATGATAATCGACAACAAACTGCGCTTCATCGAAAACATCAACGTAACCACCGCCAAAGCGTTCGCAGCCCTAGGGTTTGTTCGACGTAGCACCAGAAACTTCCAGGATGTTTACGCTATGAAGACACTATACTGCTCATTGGTTCGTAGTATTGCAAATAAATATGATCTCTTGGCCTTAAAGGGCAACACGGAAAGGAAAGAAGATGGCATGTCAATTGTGCCAACACTAATTTATAAAAATGCCACAGCGAAGTCTTCAACATTTTTTTCATAATCATTACAATTTGTCATTTGATTCGTAGCTTCGTAAAAGGAGATTTGTCGAAATTGTTCCTTCTTCATTCAGGTAACTATTCCATTCGGGTCCTTGTTACATTCGGGTATTTGTCACATTCGGGTGAATGTCATTCGGGTATGTGTTACATTCGGGTAAATGTGCTTTGGGTAAACTTGTTTCGAGTGAATGGGATACAACCGATGTAGTGATTCTCTGCTATGAGTGTGCTTTTATTGTTTTTCCAATAGTGAGATATAGTTTTATCAATCGGTGATCCTGGCTTTCCCCGGCTTGTTGAGAATGGTGTTGCAGAAATTCCAGGACGACGGTCACATTGCTGTGGTAGAGTAGTGCGGGGCAAAAGTATCATACTAACATTCCTTCCCTTCCCTTTGTGACTGTAAGGACGTGACCGGCGTCGTTATTAACTATTTAAAGTTCGAATCACCGAAACTTGCACAATGAGAATGATTCGCTACTTCCAAGCGTCATTCGGTGTGTTCTTTGTATAATTTCGCTGGTTCAGGGCAATCACGGAGAGCAACTACGAAGTGTACAGTCTACCCAAGCTCAAGCTCAAGAACTTTTTGACGTAGAACTACGTCTTTCAGGAAGGGTGTCAAATCAGAAAACAGGTCACGTTTTTATGAGATAAAGTTAATGTTAATAACTATTTTCTATTACTTTTGACGTAGGATTACGTCTTTCGGGAACATATTGGGGTACAAATTGAAAATCTAAAATCGAGTCCAAAGTGAAAATTGTCCAATTTTAAACGCTCATTGCTCAGTCATTTCATGATGGTTAGATGAAATTTTAGCGTCAATCGATTTCGGCACTCCATAACAATTTTTTATATTCGAGAAAATAATATATGTCGTGAAACTAACTATCAAACAATTGAAAAATCTCAACCCCTATTCTAACGGAAATACCCACTTCTGATTGGTCGTAATTGACGACACATGCGGCGGGTCCCTAACAGAGACATCAAAACCAAGCTGCCTGGGGGAAATCGACATTGCAAATATATGAAAGTCGGGGGCATTTTCATATTGCAAGTAAGGTGAGTGATACGATTGATTCTAGCGAATAAAATTTAAATTTGAAACTTTGATGTTGGTTGCTTCGTGAAATTTCATATCAATGACCGAACGTGTATTGTGAAAAACTTAGCACAAGTGTAAGTGTAAAATTGTATATGGTAGCAGTTGTGTTAAAAATGACTTGATATATGAAACGATTTATTTCAAAACAAAACCAAGGTGTGTTCCCGCTCGAAAACGGGTCGTTTGGTTTAAGCTGTTTGTTTTGTAGTGTTCATTTTCACCGAAGGAAAGTAAATACGGCGAGAAAAATTGAAAAAATGGAGAAATATTAGAAAAAGTGATTGCTCTACATATAGTATTAGGTGTTGTTAGTCCAATTAAAATACGCATTGGGTTGAATAAACATTCAGAAAGTAAAAATTATAGAAGAAAATTACCTTTTCCATTTCAAATATGTTTATTTCTATATTGAAGTAACATGTTTTTACTGATGAGATAAATTAATAATTGTGTTGGGTATTGGTAATTATCTTATATTACAATGGTGAGTTTTTTTCTTCATTTCATCCATACATAACACAGGAGGCATCTCGTCTAGGATCACAGAGGGCGGTTTTCATCATATCTCGTTCCACTTCGGTATCTTTTATCTGATACACACCATCCAACGGCTGTTTACTATCCTTCTGTCATCATCACTTGGTAAACACTGGTGGAATGAACTAACAATATCCAACAACCAAACAAAACGGCCCTTTTCAGAGCCACCAAATCATTATCAAATAGTTTAACGATGTAATTCTTCAAACATATCCAAAATCAACAGATAGCTTAACGGAATCCTACGTCAACTATGCGGTCGTGTCTCGGACACAACCCTCCTGTGACTTTTTTTTGTGAACGAATTCTCATGATTTGCATACTAATCGAATCGGAAATTCTCTAAGATTTGTTTGCTACAATTCGCTAATCTCTAAACGGTTTAAATTCATGAAATCTGGAAGAACTTCCTTTTTTCCCATATATCTGTTCTGCCGATTTGTGTGCTAACCTTACCCGTATTTCGAATGCTTATAACTCGAAACCAACAGATCGGAAAGATGTTTGCATCAAATGATAGGAAATATTTCTACGCGTCCATCACAACTAATAAAATGTTATTTTTCATGAGATGAACAACTGAATAACTGCACAATATCAAGCGTTATCTAAACGCCCTAACTGCCAAGTTTTTACTGGCCGGAATTACGGTTTCCCCAACACAGGCTTCAAAATCGATGTACCTGTGGAAATCCGCTCCGCAAATATGCATGCAAGTCGGGGGTATTTTTTCCCACTGAGCTGTGTTTCCCTAACACGGACTTCAAAATTAAAGGCCTGGGGGAATGCGCTTTGCAAATACATGCAAGTTGGGGGTATATTTTAGGGTTGAGTGCTTTTGTACTCGCTCGTCGTTGTGCAGACCGGAATATGTTTCCCTAAAACGTACTTTTAAACTGAAAAGCCTGGGAAAATCGTCATTTCAGATACTAGAGGTGAATGAACTTTCGCGGTTCCAGAACTACGTAAACATGGGATGTGCAATAATTTCAGAGGGAAAAATGTAAAATACAATGATCGTTTGACAATTCTTCCGTTCACATATTTTGGTAGTCCTAGGCATCATATCAAACGTAAAAGGACGTTCATCAAATTTATTTGTAACGAAGAACATAATCTATTACAAAAATTTCGATGCATTCTAAAATAATATTCGAAGTGGTAAACAAGTGGATTGCATAATATAATTGCGTAGTTCTACGTCGAAAATATGCGGTCGTGTCCTAGATACAACCCCTTACAGTTTTTTAAAGTTAGATTTGTTCAAAAATTGCTTGTGGGGCAAAGGTGCGCAGTGGCTGTGGGGCAAAAGTTCGCACCAGCGTTTCGCTCTAAAAAAAAAAATTAAATGTTTTCAACCAAATTTTCAACGGGATCACAAGAAGAAAACTGATTTGAAGAAATGCACTCCAGAAATGCTGTCGAGCCGACAGAGGCTTCGGGAGGGAGTCTCGAAACGTCGGATTGCGGCAGACCTCGGTATTCCTGAATCAGCTCTGAGGAAGAGGCTCATATCAGCAAGTAATTTATGATTTGAATCTTCTTTTATTGACATTTCTATGCGATGTACCAGCGAGCACCTAGAAAGGTTCAGACCAGTACAGTCTGAGGATCTAGCGAACCATTGCAGAGCACTGGACAAAGATTTCTATGGTATGACCCTCAAAGATTTTAGGCAACTGTCGTTTGATTTTGCCACAACCTCCAGCTCGAATTCAACCAAGTTGCAAAACTGGCAGGAAAGGATTCGGCTTCTAGCTTCATGAGGAACCATCGTCTATCTCTTCGAACCCCAAAACAGCACAACGAATCAACATCGCTCCAAGTTAGAGCGTCAGAATCCTCAAACCGAAATCCAGGATGCGAAAGAAAAATAAACAATTGCTTCAAAATAATTCAAAATGAATTTCAAATGATTTTTTGACGTGGGACTACGTCTAACCGGAGTATATGGGGGGGGTAAAATGAAAACCTAAACACAGAACAAGCAGGAAAAATGAAAGATTCCGAATGCTTATAACTTGAACATTTCTTATTGGATCGAACAGATTTTTTTTTTTTTTTATCCAAAATATATATTTTATTAAGGCTCATATGGCGTCAGCCTGACGGGGCCGGGAGTTCAATATTTTGACAATGTTTGCTTAGACTATGTTAGTAATATGTAACCGATTACTCGCGGTTGACTCGAGGTTAGTATTACAAGTGTTCTCATAATTGGTATGTCGCAGTCTTCGATGCTCTGTACGTGTGCCCGACACGGGATACTTCCTATTGGGATGCAGCTGACCATTAATCAGCAACGCCCCCCTATTCTGTACCCCATATCTAGCGTGGTGCGTCTTTCTCGCCTCGAGCATCTGTGTGTATGTATTGCCGCGACTAAGTAAAAGTTTATCGATCGGATCGTTAACACGGATCGAACAGATGTTTGCATCAATTGATAGGGAATGTTTCTACGCTTCTATCGCAATTAATAAAATGTTATTTTTCATTAGATGAACAATTGAATAACTGTAAAATGTGAAGCGTTATCTAAACGCCCTAACTGACTCATTTTGATTGGCCCGATCTACGGTTTCCCTAACACAGCCATCAAAACCAAGCAGCTTTGGTGAAATCGGCATTGCAAATACATGAAAGTATGGGGATTTTTGTTCTCACCGAAATGTGTTCCCTAACACAGACTTCAAAACCAAGCAGCGTTGGAGTGATCGGCATTGCAAATACATGAAAGTCGGGGGTATTTTTGTTCCGACTGAAATGTGTTTCCCTAACACAGACTTCAAATAAAGGGTGTGTCACATCAAATTGCATCACGGAAAAAATTCGCCCAGTAGACCGATCCTTTTGATAATTTTAGACAGTAAAATAAAAACTATTAAACAACTTTTGGCATTTTCTTTTTATTCATACTTCGAGCCCAAGCCCGTATGCTCGCACCTTCCTCTTTACCCCGTCCATAAGGTTCTGTACAACGTCAGGTTGTAGTTTTTTTTGAACAGAAATCCATTTTCTCTTGAAGTCCGCCTCCGATTTGACAACTTTTGGGTTCTTCCGGAGGGCCTGCTTCATAATCGCCCAATATTTCTCTTTTGGGCGAAGCTCCGGCGCGTTGGCCGGGTTCATTTCCTTTGGCACGAAGGTGACCCCGTTGGCTTCGTACCACTCCAACACGCCCTTTGAATAGTGGCACGAAGCGAGATCCGGCCAGAAGATGATCGGGCCCTCGTGCTGCTTCAATAGTGGTAGTAAGCGCTTCTGTAGGCACTCCATAAGGTAAACCTGCCCGTTTACCGTGCCGGTCATCACGAAGGGGGCGCTCCGCTTTCCGCAAGAGCAGATCGCTTGCCACACCATGTACTTTTTGGCAAACTTGGATAGTTTCTGCTTGCGAATCTCCTCCGGAACGCTGAATTTGTCCTTTGCAGAGAAGAACAACAGGCCCGGCTGCTGACGAAAGTCCGCTTTGACGTAGGTTTCGTCGTCCATTACCAGGCAATGCGGCTTCGTCAGCATTTCGGTGTACGGCTTCCGGGCTCGCGTCTTCCCCACCATGTTTTGCCTTTCGTCGCGGTTAGGAGCCTTCTGAACCTTGTATGTACGCAGGCCCTCCCGCTGCTTGGTCCGCTGGACGAATGAACTTGACAAATTCAGCTTATTGGCGACA
This sequence comes from Toxorhynchites rutilus septentrionalis, assembly GCF_029784135.1. Classification (NCBI taxonomy): domain Eukaryota; kingdom Metazoa; phylum Arthropoda; class Insecta; order Diptera; family Culicidae; genus Toxorhynchites; species Toxorhynchites rutilus. The sequence continues at coordinate 329,870,448 of NC_073746.1, read as the reverse complement.
TCCCGGACCGAACTTCTCGGATCACGTCTAAACTGCTTAACTACGCGCTTGTGATCTTTTTCACTGACGGAGCATCCATTTTTGCCGTTCTTCACCTTCCGGTCGATGGTTAGGTTCTCGAAGTATCGTTTTAGTACTCTGCTGACCGTGGATTGGACGATTCCCAGCATCTTACCGATGTCCCGATGTGACAACTCCGGATTCTTGAAATGAGTGCACAGGATTAATTCACGACGCCCTTTTTCGTTCGATGACATTTTTCCAAATTTACGAAAAATTTACAGTGAAGCATGGCCAACGTGATCTATACACTCTTATCTGATTATAAGCGAAAGCAGAAGATATAATTCCTAAAAACTAAATTTCTACAGCGTTTTTTCCGTGATGCAATTTGATGTGACACACCCTTTACGTGGAGCGTGGGGAAATTGGCGTTCCAAATACATGTAAGTCGGGGGCTTTTTTGTTCCGACTGAAATGTGTTTCCCCAACACAGACTTTAGAACTAAGGTGTCTGAGGAAATTGACATTGCAAATTCATGCAAGTCGGGGGCATTTTTGTTCCGACTGAAATGTGTTTGCCTAATAAGACGCCTGGGGAAATCGGCTCTGCAAATAAATGCAAACTGCAAGTACTTTTGTACTCGCTTGCCTTTGTGTAAACTAGAACATTTTTCCTTAACACGGTCTTCCGGGGGGGTCTCCGTAGTCACATTGGTTGCGCGTTCGCTTAGTAAGCGATCGATCGTGAGTTCAAAACTCAGGACCCTCATTGACCATCGTTGTGTTGTTACAGAATAGCTACGTCCACGCAACAATCATCAGCGATGGAGATTGATCCACGGTCGAAATAAGATCGATTCATCTATACAATTGCTCTGCTCTGCAAGACACATCGGACTGCTGTTCTATAAATAACTCAACAATGATCAATCAACTGTCTCCGATGTCCGGTGGTCCAACTGGATAATGGAAGAACAGAAAGAATACGTTCGACATATAATGTCAAAATCGAAACTGAGTGCCTGAAGTTCATCAAATCAAGCAAATTCGCGGTTCGAGAAATACGTACACTTGAGAGATGCAAACTTCAGAAGGAAACGTAAAATGAAATAATCGTTTGATAATTCTTCCGTTCACATATTTTGTCCTAGGCATCATACCAAACGTAGAAGGACTGTCATTAAATTTACTTGTAACGAAGAACATAATCTATCACAATGGATGAATTGCCCTGATCTTACATGGAATTATACAATATTTTTACTCATAAAGTGAATATATTGAATTCGAGAATTGTTCCATTCAATCAATACAAACAAATGATTGGTACGATAAGGTAGTCCCACGTGAACCTTGCGATTATATCATAGATATAACCCACCCATTTTTTTATATTTTCACCATGAATTCAATTCAATAACGGTTAAGTTTCGTTTATGTTTATGTTTTCACAATGAAATTCAAATAAATATTGTTTTTTCAACAAATAAATCAAGGTAACTATGGTATTATATAACTATGTATATAGGTAACTATGTATTTATAAACTTGATCTATAAAAATAAAATGATTTGGTGTCCGTTCCTCGCGATTGAACTCAAGAACGGAGCAACGGATTTAAACAGTCAGTATCAGGATTGATGCATCTTAGTCTACATCAGGTTTATATGTAAAAAAATAAATTATACACCGCGAGTATAGATTACGTATATAAAAATAATTTCTGTGCGAACTTGAATATTCGAAATGATTTATATCAATATATCAATTGTGTGGTGAAATCAAATCCCTTCTTACTAACAATAGAATAAGGTGAAATGTAAATATATATGAGATATAAGATAGGCTTAAGATATGAGTGTGATGAATGTGAGTGTGAACATTGTCAACATATCCTTATATCTCTTCCTTTTCCTGAAGAAAATATGTCACCGATCTAAACTCGAGTCGACCGCGAGTAACCGGTTTTCTACATTATTGATATTAGAATTAGAGAAAAGAAAATTATATATACAAGTAACAATACAGTAAGGAGTTCGGCTCCTTTAAACTTATGTAACTGAGCCTGTAAAAGTAAACGATTTAAATAAAAAAAATCTTTAGTATAATAGATTCGTAGAAAAAATTCCAATCTATCAAGAAATGGCCGAGGTATAATCGTTCAATTATTTTTTTATTATTTCGTTAAATGTTTAATTTTGGAATTCTAATTCCGCTCCTTATATCATTGAGTAAAACGTAGCCCTGGATCAAAAATTACGTACTAACTCTCAGAATCGTTTCAATTGCTTGCAGTAGAAAAGCATTCCAACTAAATAAAATGTGCACATTCACGTTGCCTTCAAACTCAACTGATACTCGATGTTTCCGTAGCAGTTTCGCTAGCCTCCTTCTTTTCTTCGAACTTATTCTTTTCTGCAAACAAAATAATGTTTTATGAAATTGGAAGTGAAGAAAAAACTGCGCGCGTATTGCACTTACCATATTTCGAAACGTCAGCTCCCAATAGTCGAAGCATGTGGACGGTATCGTGTTGATCAACGTACGCTCGTAAACTTCTCGTCCCGCGCCACCCAACAAGATTCAACTCCAAATCGTCCCCTCTGTATTCCAGTATGCAACTACCAGGTGCTGCAGTACATAAGCGTAATGTGAGCGAAAACAAATCCTTTTGTTACTATTGAATATTTCTAAACATACCAAAATCTTCGACGTTTTTCTGAGTAACTTCACTCAAACTGGAAATTTCGGGGGGTTTCGTTGGATCATTGTTGGAAAGCAATTGTATCAAATCATCTTTCTCGATGTGAATACGTCGTTCTTGGCCAATAAAACCATTCACACTCTCCAGGCCTTCCTGTGCCAACCGGAAATCACAATCCATATTGCGATTGTCACATCGAGCGAATGATTTCACGCCGAGATTAATGAACTTGATTTGTTCCTCGTTTGTGGTGAGTACATTGCGAACAATGTCCGAACAGAAGTAGATGTTCTTCTTCTTACCCTCCTTGCATCGTGTCAACAAATTGATTGCCTTAAAATCTTCACTAAGACAATAGAACTTTTTTATCGATTCAAATATTTCCTCTGTTCCGTCGAAGAACACAAAAGGATCTTCCTTAAAGCCCCGGTGATACTTCATTTTCTTTTTCGGTGGTTCCGAGACACTATCATTCGAGCTTTCTTTCTGTGCGGGAACATCGCTTTCATTCGATTCCCAAGGAAGTTTCTTTTTCTTTTCGATCAGTGCAATGAAAAATCCACCCGTGTTCTGATGGTGAGGCATAACACGAATACATCTAGTCAAATTGAATTTGTCTGCATCTTCCGGCGCTGGTGGAAACATCTGAGGGCGAATTACCGTGTGATAGACACCAGGCACTTCGTCAAACGATTTGTAGAATTTCATATCTTTCGAAGCCAGTTCCCAATACGTTAGGCCGGGATTATACTTCAGAGTCGGAAGCAAGTGGCTAGCATCCACAATCTCTAACGCATCCCCAGCCTGTGCCAGAAGATAATGTAAAACTGCTTCGTTTTCAATCGGATTCAAGGAACACGTTGAGTACACCAGTTTCCCTCCGACTTCCAACAATTCTGCGCCTCGTTTAACAATACGATACTGCAGACCATGTAAATTGGTTGCATGTCCTAAATTCCATTTATTCCAAATGTCTGGATTTTTACGCAAGGTTCCGTCGCCTGAGCACGGCACATCGCACAAAACGCGATCGAATTTGAGAGTCGTCAATTCACCGGTATCGTTTTTCAGCTTCATGCTGGGGAAAGCTGTACTGTCTGCATTTGTCACCAGACAGCAAGCAGAACTCAACCGTTTAGCTTGATGGACCAACATATAGCAGCGATTGTTATCGATGTCGTTGGCAAGCACGAATCCCGAAGGCAAACTCTCACCACCAGCATGCAAAGCCTCAATCAGTTGAGCGGTCTTTGAACCCGGTGCTGCACACATATCCAAAACCTTATGATGAGGTTCAACCCCTAAAACCAGCGGAGGAATCATAGATACTGCTTCCTGACGACTAATGTTACCAGAACTAGTCTCAGCGATCAGGAAATTATGTAATCTGTAAAGTGGTTCCGACCGACGAATATCTTTTCGCGACAAATCCAGCTGCCATGCGAACTCATTCGGATACCACGATAGGCACTTTGGCTCAGGAATTTTTTCACCCTTCTCCTTAAATTCTGTCACTGCTCGGTAGTATTCTGTGAAGAACTTGTCCTTGATTATCTTGAGCAACGTCCGAGCTTGTCCTTTAGAGCCGGTAATGCGAAAAGTTGTTGGTAAATTGGATCGAAGTTTTCCCATGAACTCATCCCATTCATCCGGCTTGCAAATATTCTGATGTTTGTAGTAGACTTCGAAATTTTCATTTTCACGAACAATGTCCTCGTATGGTTTATCCCTCCGATCTGGTTCTGCTCCCTGTAAGAACAATATTTGTAGCAAAACACATAACCCCCAATATTCAAAACCATACCTTTTCTTTTAGCTCTCGCTTTTTTCTAGCGAAAGGATTTTGTTTGTTGCTGCGCTTGTTCTTACCCATGCTTTCAAATATAATTCCCAATGGAATAAGAGCGAACTTTCAGAATTTCGTATTTATTATTACCACGCGTATTGTGAACAAGCCAAAGTGTGTTTTTTCAAAGAACAGTTTGACACCGGTCGTAAAATTGGTTTATACACATGTGCACATTAAATGAGATTCAATGAAATTTCTCTTTTTTCTGTATTGATTTAAGGCCATCTTCACACTAGGCAACCTAAGCTGGAAAGCAACTTAACGAGCATACACACTAGGCAACTGGCAACTTAGGTCGGATCAACTTTTTCGATTCATCTCACCATGTCAGGCCGCGCGCGATATGTGTCGGCAACCTTTTCGTTAAATTCCTATTGAAAATGGAGTCTGAAACTAATCTAATCGAACAAATCGAGCAAACGAGTACCTTTAGATCGACATCGTCTGTATAAAACCAGCCACGTAAATGTGGAAATTTGGTTTGATATAGACTATGCACTGGATCAAGATGCAGTTAAACATTTTTCAAACAATTGGCCATCTTATTTTATTTGTTTTTATGCTTTTATTTTGTAGTGGAAATGATGAAAGGATGGTGGAATCTCCGCAACGTGGAGTTCATGGTGAAAACAATGTATGCAGCAAAACTTACGAGACATGATGTATTCGCCTTTACCTTTACGAATTGATGGAGAAGATGCTGATGCTGATGTTGTTAGACCGCTGGAGGCCGAGTTCTTGGACAGATCATAGTCCAAACATGATCACAATTGTTACTATGAATATGCGAAAATGAAAGGAAAACGCCATGATTTTTTGTTTGTTTTATTCATAGTTAACTAACTTAGTTACTTGAACATTATTTAACATTAACAGTATTAATCTCTCAATCTCATAGAACCTTCACAACCCTCTGCACTCAAAAAGTTGCGAAGCACCGTCGCCACTTCACACTTTTTTCAGCATTTTGAGGATATTATCCTATTGTCTTTCCCAAAATTCTCCAATTGAAGTTTTCATGAACAGTCGAAAGAAGTGCTTGAGCCTGAGCTTGTGCTTTAGAGGAAACACTGTGTCACCAATTATGAAACGTGGAAACATAATGTTGGAGTTATACTGTAGAAGAACCAACTGACTTCGTTTTTAAGAAAGTGTTTTTCAAATTCAGCATCGCAGATAGCCATTAACACAACATTACACATAAATCGAACTCAGAAAATAATAACAGTTCCTTTATCTCATCAGCATATCAAAAATCCCTCCTGCTCGCTGTTCTGGTCCGTAGGTAGAACCTATCATCGATGGTAGCCGGGTAGCATAAATAGCTGCTTCTGCGAGGGCTGCTCTCCGAAGTTGGTTCAAGTCTTTTTCAGTTCCAATTTTTAAACTATTGATAATCTGCAAACATAGAATCATCAGAAGTATGAAGAAGTTATAGTTGACGGAACGGTGACGGGACGTTGTATGTGTAGCGCACTTAAAAGTTAACTAAATGTGCCTACTACTCCACCCCTGTATCTTACTGGGTTCAAGGCGCCTAGAAGCATATTCTAAAGGGATTGTCCACATACCACGTGGACAGAAAAAGCACGACTTTAGACTCCCCCTCCCCCTCCACATTGTACATTGACTATACCCCTCTCCCTGTTGTCCACGTGGACATTCTTCCATGTATTTCAATTGAAAAAAGGAAATAATTGCAGTGTGCCTATATTCAATTTTAAATTAGTCTTATTTTATATTTGGTGTTTTCTAATGATAAAAAATAATTCGAGAAAAAAACATGTTCTTTTTTTTGTTAATGGAGACTAAAAATCTTTCGATTCATTCGTCTCCACAAATCACATATTCAAAAAATCAAGTAGGCCAAAGGTCCAAAGCTTCTCAACTGTACAAACCTTTTTCGTTATCGCTAGGAAAATTTTCAGAGGACGCGTTCCATTCCATATATCGGCTAAGAGCGCTTTATTAACAAATTCCCAGCGACCATTTTACATTGAATATCAAGATGATTTCTAGAGTGCTCATGAGTTAAAATGACACTAGACAATTCTCTTTCTTTCGATGCAACCCAAACTGCTTTACTTTCGGGGCATGCAACATTGAAATCGTGTAACTCTGATAATAAAAAAAAATAATGCCAATGGACTTTATTAGCAGTAACGGTTGTCTTTTATTTTTTGATTCTTTCATTTATGTAGTATTTATTACACCACTTACTACCAATATTTCTGAGAGTTTTAAAATGTGTGAAATCGTTGGCTTCAGGAAACGCTCGGTTATGGTAATTGTATGAAATGGTGGGTTAATGTTACTAAAACAAAAATTTGTTCTTTTTCATCCCATTTGTTCTAATGCGTATGGAAATCTGTTCTATCATTTATGTAATAATCCCAGTATGATAACTGCCCAAAAATACTAATCCTTCAAAATCGGTTTTCGAGAACATTCGAAAGAATCAACGACAAATACATATTTGCTTTATAAATTATTTTAACGTGGAGATTGTTTCCAATGCAAACACAAAACCGCCATTGATTCCATCCGACTTAATAGATTGCACTCTAAAAAATCCTACTAAAATTAGAAACATTTCTTCGGTGACTTCAAAGGACTGTACAACAGTAAAACTGCGCAATCAAGCAAAAAATGTTACAGCCAAGCATGAAATAACATATGAAAAAAATTATTTGGCAATCAAATCATTCGCCTGTAGAAAATCTCCGAGAAACGAATGTCGAAAAGAGTTTTTCTGAAGACTTCTGTAATTATTTAGCGCAATTGAATGTAGTTTTATTTGAAGCTAATCGATTTAATATTAAAAAAATGAGTCGAAAGCATTCAAATGAAGAAAGAACTGGATTTAGGCATACTTCTTCACTGAACTTTGACTGCGAGATACCAGTTCAGATATAGAAGCGTAAATTAGAACAAAGAAAACAATAGTCGATAGTGCCTAAAATGCTCCAATTTGAAGAAAAATATTTTCAATGCGTTTAATTCCATAGAACGTAGATTTGTCAATTAGATTTAATTACAAACATAAAGCAGGAAGACTCATCGCTTGTGACTTTGACCATAACATTGATCGTATTAATAGGATTTTCCTCTTGGCTGTGGTGCAGATGTTGTAATCTAATCCCGGATTAAAAGCCTCCTTGAAAAAAAAAACACAAAGGTCGTAATAACATTTGCTAACTAACAGAAATCTCACATGTAACATCCTAATCTTTCGTGGGACAAAGTGATCCTTAAAAAACTGCTCTCCGGTGCTGAGCACACCTAACGCAGCTGTATCAAAGATAACGTTACAAAATGGATACTAAATTCGGGAAACATTTGGGAACGAGGGTACTGCCCATCAGAAGAGGTGGACTGAATCTGCTTCTTTCAGTACAGAGTTCTGCGCTCTGTTTTTGAGTAGGTATTATGAAATTTTGTATAGCACTTGTTTCGCTAAGTCCTTTTCAAATTATTTGAAAAATACTCTAAATATTTCGGTCATTTCATCGTGTAATCAACATCCCACATGTACTCTGCAGATAGAAATGTATCAGTTCACCATGTCAAATTTACTCTCACGTAGAACTGGATCTTTAACACAGAAATCAGTTTATGCTCAAATATGACGCGGCTTAGAAGTTGAAAACAATGATCATCTACTACCAATAGAAGCTTTATCGCTCACCATTTATGTGAGTTTCATGCAGAACACATATTTCAGAAGTTCGATGATTTGGAAAAAATATTCGACATAACCACCGTTTTATGGATAAATATGGAGTACTCAAAATGGACGGAAAGTTTAAAGATTCTTGAAAATTTATTTTTAAAAACAGATATGAATGTATTTAAAAAAAAAAGTTTTATGTGTCCACGAGGACATTATCTGTACCCCCACCCCCCTCACCGTGGACAAGTGTGGACATTTTCGTACCCCCTACCCCCCCTAAAGTTGTCAACGTGGTATGTGGACAGTCCCCAAGGTGAGGCCGTTTCATCACTAAGGGCCGTTTTCTTCACCTGCCCCGCTTAACGCGTTAAACCTGGCTTACGGTAAGCCTCGCTTAACGTTAAGCCGCACATTTAAGCGAGGCTTAAAAAATTACATTTCTTCACCCCGGTTTAGCAATCTGAGAGGCTCGCTTACCGTAAGCCGCGCTTAGGTATATTTCCCGTTTGGTCGCCCTATTTTTCCATTTGACCTGTCACTTTAAGCCGACGATGATTGTTTTGATGTGATACGCAATCGAGAAATTCGACATTGATCATTAATGAGGGCCAATTTCGTAAATGTAATAAATGATTTTCATGGATTTTCCATGTTGTTATGTTTTTTTTTACTTTACTCATCAATTCTATGCAACAGCATGTGTTTTTCTTTTCACAGTAATGATGAATGTTTCCTTGAGAATTACATATTTCTCAACACATAACACCAGGAAACAGTCATTTTTATAAATAAGACTTTGGCTCTTATGAGATAGTGTCAGTAGTAGAAGAATTGAATCTATTTTTCTGTTTTTAACAACTCGTTGGGACTTTGAACAAGTTTGAAGCGTTCGGAACCACTGTTGCAGCTAACATTTCTTCAAATCCTTCTATCTCTGGTGGTGGAACCTCCTCTTTGGCATCGATTGCTATATTATGTAACACTGCACATGCAACAATTATTAGCTGTACTGTAGAAATTATCACACGCATTCCCAAAGAAAGTACTGGAAATCGTCGCTTCCAAACACCATATGATCGCTCCACAACATTACGAGTACGGATTTGACTTTCGTTATACAAATTTTCGGCTGCGGTTTCACATCTAAGAAACGGTGTTGCCAGATATTTTGTATTACGATACCCGGAATCGCCTACGATTATAAAGTGTCCATAATCTCCTCGCTCAAGCTGCATCTTCAGTGAAGAGTTATTAAAGATGTGTTGGTCGTGGGATGCTCCAGGCCACCTTGCGACAATATTCAAAATTTTCAAATTTGCAGAGCTGACTGTTTGCACGTTTATCGAAAACCATGATTTTCGATTTCTGTAGTTTTCGGCATGATCACCACCAGGTGATTGTATTTTGACGTGCGTACAATCAATTGAAGCAATTGTTCGAGGAAATTTTGCGATTGAGTAAAACTCACGACTTGCTGCATGTAGTTCATGCTGCGTTTTCGGCATCTTGATAAACCGCGACCGTAATTGAGCTAACGCAAAAGATACACGACGAATGATACGACACACAGAAGAAATGCAAATACCAGCAAAATCAGCGACGGCTATCTGCACCGACCCTAGTGCGTAGAATCGAAGAGCAATTATTAAACCCTGGCTTAGCCGTTAAGCGGAGGTGAAGAAATGGGAAAAAAGTTAAGCGAGGCTTAACTTGCCGTTAAGCCTCGCTTAAATCTTAAGCGGAGGTGAAGAAACCGAAGGTAAGTTGGTTAGAGGAGCGGTATATGAAAACAGTACGGAAGAAAGCAGAAGGGGAATTATTTGCTTGAAGCATGTGTTTTGTTTACAAACAAAGCACAGTAGACTTCCAAGATGGCTGAAGAGTGGTTTTAGCAAGTTGACCCACCTTTGGATAGGCGCCTTGACTGGGTTAACGGGTTTAACTCCACCATCGAGGCTTACGTTGACAACTGATTCGATTGTATTTGGAAATTGCATAACATAATTTGTTATTATCAGCACGCCCACATTCATTTATAATTCTTACTTAAACAAATCGAGTAAAATTAATTTCTAAATGGTTTTCACTACAGTTATTAATTTGGTACGTGCTCGGGGTCCCGATGAATTCTGGAGAAAAAGAAAAATATTCAAGTTAGCAGCAGTGAGTATCGGATATGTTGTATGCGTTTTAACACAGCGTTATTTTGGGAAATTTGTGTTTATTCCTTCTAGCATTATATCGGTCGTCCTCGAAATTGCTACTCAATTACCATCAGGAGCGTACATCGTGCACTAGCGTATGCAACCAAGGGCCGGAAGTTGAAAAAACTGGATATGCGAGAATTGTGGACACAGCGTGTAAATGCCGGTTGTGAGCAACATGGTCTTCAGTTTGACACCTTCCGAGAGGGATTATATAGGAATGACATTCTATTGAATAGGTGAACCGACTAAATATGCCCCAGTTTAAGAGGCTAGATGTTTTAATGTTTCAAATTGCAGAAAAGTACTCGCTGATTTAGCTATTTGGGAACCACGAACATTTGAAGCATTAGCACTAATCAGCCAACAAGTTCCGGATGATGATGAAGGTTAGTTCCTGGGTTCCATTTGTTGGGATTCACGTAATTAATCTCTAGAAATAGTAGGCATAGTAGGATCAAGACTCTCGTAATAGTGAATACTTTTATAACCGATCTTATTTGTGTTGAAAAACCTCATTAACCAGTCAACTTTTTTTCTCTCTATTTCTCAGGGTCATCTTCGAAGTAATCGGATGGAAGAATTTGAATGTGAAATATGCTACTAGTATTAATAAATATTTGAAAATAATGTCAGTGTTTAAATATTCTCATTCAAAAAATTGCACGCCTCGTATGCTACTTCTAGGACCTATGCCAAATGTTTTAAAATTGCAATACACGTCAATATTTACAGTCATCCCGAAAAAAAAATTCTCATAATTTTAAGACATATGGCAACGAAAAAATCGAGGGGTTGTATCCGAGATACGACCGCTTGGGACGTAGGACTACGCAATAATTTTTTTTTAAATTTGTTGGTTTATCATTTCGGATATTATTTGCGAATACGTCGAAATTTCATAAATAACTCTCTAATGAAAAGTTCCGGGGTCCCTGAAAAGTTTTAATGGCTTGCGTGGTTTCGTAGAATCATTTCGAGAAGCAACGATTCTTTCTTGTCTTCGCGAAAACAATACACTAATTGGTCATGTGTCGCAATTTGTTTCTTTATATCAATGCATGCAATGCACTGAGTATTTAACGAGAGGCATCTTCCGTGCATCGCCATAAAACAACCATCAAACACGCGTCTGACAGATGCTTACAGTTACAGCGATAAGAATGAAATATCGAACCACACTTCATGTGAAATATTCGTTAGCGTTCACAGCTCGAGGGGAAACTTAACACACAAAACGAGCAGAATAAGCGACCTTTGTTGTTTCGGGTACAGAAAGATTTTAAGAATTTTCCTCAGAGGATATGTAATATATATACGCTAGCGACAGCTAACTTACTCTTATTCTTTTCGCTATCCTCCTTCGTTGTTTCTATTCAAGTGGCTGCGTAAGTTGCCCGCTATTGACAGCTCTGTTCGGGAAAGCACACAAATGTACAGAACAAATGTATGAGGAAATGGGGATGCTTCCAATTTTCATCAATTTAAACCATATACAGACTATGGGATTGTAATGTATAGCATATCAAACAAATCTTAGAAAATTTCCGATTCCATTGGTACACAAATCGTAAAAATCCGTTCGCAGCAAACATAGGTATTAACGTTAACTTTATTTCATAAAAACGTGACCTGTTTTCTGATTTTGCACCCTTAATGTAAGACGTAGTCCTACGTCAAAAAATGATTAAAACCCAGATTTCCGGCGATTTTTCGGTTTTCAGAAAACTCGAATTTTTACGTCTGCGACAATAATAAATGAAGTCCGAATGAGTTAATATTTTGCATATGGTCTATTCCGGGTGGCCACCCATTCGGGTAATGCCGGAAAAAGTCGGGAATCAAAATCCATCGGGAAAAGTCGGGAATTGCTTCATGAAGTCGGGATTCTTTTGTTCAATGCTTTTTTTGGCACTCCAAAATGTTACTGTATGTGTTTCAGTGCGTTAAAACGACGCACGAGATGCAACAACTTTCTCTCTTTGGTATACCAAGATAAATTACATCTTGTTTTTATCGAAATTTGTTTCGAAATTGGTCGGTGTTCAGTCAGACATGTGACATTTTTATGATTTAGAGAAAAACGAACAAGTTCGGTGTTCTGCAATTTTCGAACCTTTTATTGTTTTGTTCAGTCTACTTTCTGAAAATACTGTGACGTATGATAATTGCAAAAACATCAAGTATAATAACCAAAAAGGGGGTTTCCGTAGCCACATTGGTCGCGCGTTCGCTTAGTAAAGGATCAATCGTGAGCTCAAAACTCGGTGCCCTCATTGACTGTCTTTGTGTTGTTACAGAATAACTACGTCCACGCAACAATCATCAGCGATGGAGAAGGATCCACGGTCATCCATACAACTTCTCTGCTCTGCAAGATATATCGTGCTGCTGTTCTATTAACCCGTTCATTACGGCAGTGCTACCCGTGTACGGAGCTCTGCGCCGAAAAGTATGCACATCGCGCTGGTGTGATCGAAGAGCAGTATGAATTTCATGTCGTCTAAAGACGACGCTCGTACACATAATAATCTCTGCCATCTACTACAGGCAAGAACATGATTACACGGCTTACATAATAAAGCAAACACTTATCATTTTCAATTGTTTAAGGACAGTATTCCTCAATAGAATCGTCAAATTCGAATTCATTGTTCGTTTTTGTTCAGTTTCAACCCCATTGCCAAACTAACTGCTGTCAAAACGTTTTTTATTCACTCATATAGCGAATTCGTTTTTGATCAGTTTCAACCCCAGTGCCGCACTAACTGCTGTCAAAACGTTTTTTTATTCACTCAGTTTCACACTCAGTGTCGCACTAGTTCGCCCCGAAAGCTGTTATAGCGAATTCGTTTTTGTTCAGTTTCAACCTCAGTGCCGCACTAACTGCTGTCAAAACGTTTTTTTATTCAGTCAGTTTCGCACTCAGTATCGCACTGGTTCGTCCCGAAAGCTGTTAGTTTCGCACTGAGATGTTTCACGGGTTGGCACTCGGGTTCACCAATACAACTATACCGAACTGTCAAGTTTCGAGTATATTTTGGAAAATCTAAAAATAAAAACTATGAAGATGAAAAACCTGCTGCTTTTGCTTTTGTATTATTGGAATCGTAATCCAATTCGGATTCTGATTTTGAAAGTATATTCGAGCAGACGGCATTAGGCTACGTGTGCTTTCATTGGGAGGCGAAAATAATTATGGATATTCAGGTGGAATAAAACTGCTTTCAAAATCAAAATTATGAATGAAAATTTACTTTAACGTATCGAATATTTATTTCATGTGATGAAATAAGAGGTTTTTTTTCGATATCACAGAAACATATTGAACGAAAACTGTGGCTAATGATGAATTTATATTATAATAGTAATTATTTGTGGAAAAACCAGGAAATGCATCGACAAATGGTTAAGTAAGTGTCAGAACTACATGTTTTAAGTAATAAAACAATATGAAGTGAAAACATTCATTCAAACTTTTATATTTTTACACTGCACTTGGCCCTGCTGATCTGATAGAGAATAATTTACCTCCCAAGCATTAATATCGCCATTAGACGTCGACACTGTACATTTATCGTCGCGAATATAAACAAATCAGACTATATAACGCACACCAACAAAACACCGCATTCGTGAAACTGAAAACGTTTTTTTATTACAGAGTCAGTTTGGCACTGACTCAGTTTTAAAAACGAATTCGCTATTAGTTTCGCACTGAGATGTTTTACGGGTTGGCACTCAGGTTCACTAATACAACAATACTGAACTGTCAAGTTTCGAGTATTGTTTTAGGAAATCTAAAAATATAGACTATGAAAATGGAAAACCTGCTGCTTTTGCTTTTGTTATATTGGAATCGTAATCCAATTCGGATTCTGATTTTGAAGAGTATATTCGAGTAGACGGTATTAAGCTACGTGTGCTTTCATTGGGAGGCGAAAATAATGATGGATATTCAGGTGGGATAAACCTGCTTTCAAAATCAAAATTATGAATAAAAATTTATTTTAACGTATCAAATATTTATTTTATGTGATGAAATAAGAGATTTTTCCTATACCGCAGAAACATATTGAACGAAAACTGTGTCTAACGACGATTTTATATTTTAATAGTAATTATTTGTGGAACAAACAGGAAATGCATCGACAAAAGGTTAAGTGAGTGTCAGAACTACATGTGTTAGGTAATCAAACAGTATGAAGTAAAGATTTTCATTCAAGCTTTTATATTTTTACACCGCACTTGGCCCTTCTGATTTGATGGAGAATAATTTACCTCCCAAGCACTAATATCGCCACCAAACGTTGACACTGTATATTTGCCGTCGCAAATATAAACAAATCAGACTATATAACGCACACGAACAAACCACCGCATTCGTGAAACTGAAAAGGTTTTTTTTATTACAGAGTCAGTTTGACTCTGACTCAGTTTTAAAAACTAATTCGCTAATAGCGAATTCGTTTTGTCTTGTATTACTGAAATCGTAATCCAATTTGGATTCTGATTTTGAAGGTATATTCGCGTACACTGTATTAAGCTTCGTGTGCTTTCATTGGGAGGCGAAAATAATAATTGATTTACAGGTGGAATAAACATGCTTTTCAAATAAAAATTATGAACCTAAAAACGTTTTTATATTACGGAGTCAGTTTGGAACTAATCAATTCAAAAACGAATTCGCTATAAGAATTATTTCGTACTGATCACTATTCACATACCTCTCGCATTGACGTTTCTTTTCACCTGAACGGCATTGAGATCCGTACTCCGCTTTCGGGTAGCGATTACGGCAATGAAATTTTAGGTGGATTTAACACACTGAAAATAAAAATTGTGTATGAAAATTTCCTTTACCGTATCAAATATGTATTTTATGTTTTCGAGGAACATGTTATTTTGCATGTGGTGAAAAAATCATAAACAAATTTTTTTTCTGATAATGTTTTTATTTCATGACAAGATTTTTTTGTAAAAATATTAGGGAATTTGAACAGAAATAATAAAGCAGAGGCAAAACCTTCGTGCTAGATGTAGTCAATAAACATAATATAATGTTTTTCATTTAACTTCTAACGACTTGAAATTATTTTCAAGCAAGCATATCTGATAGAAAATATATGCCTCACAATCACAAATATCAACACCAGGTGTTGCCACTATACATTCATCATCGCGGATTTGAATTTGTCAATCGTCAAAATGATAACACGCAATATGACATCGAAATTGGAAGTGTGTGCTATCGTGTGTGCACGGTTTCTCGGTTCAAACTACCGCATTTCCTCCTTTTTACATAACATTGTGTGTCCATAGAATTAGGAAGCAGAAAATGTTCCAAAAAACGCGTTTGATTCTTCAAAATTTGTCTAATTACCAACGACTTCGTCCTAAATGCCGAATGCTTCACATATCCGAGGCGAATGTTCTGCCCACCGAAATTAATCGACAATCTGCCGAGTACAAGGTAAGCTTATTCAAAACAACCACCTGCTTGCTTGTTTGTTATCATCCCCGATTGCTTCCAATAGGAAAATCACTCACAGATGAGTGAACTGGTCAATGAACTGAAATCGGTCACAGAGAAGGTGCTGAGCGGGGGTGGGCCGGAAGCAGTCAAACGGCACACAAGCAAAGGTAAACTTTTGGTAAGGGACCGTATCAACAGGTTGATCGATCCAGGTTCGCCGTTTCTGGAACTGAGCACCTTAGCTGGCAACGGCATGTATGGGAAAGATGTGGTAAACGCGGGCGGAATTATTACGGGAGTTGGTCGAGTGCATGGTGTGGATTGTGTCATTGTAGGTAACGATGCTACCGTGAAAGCAGGTAGTTACTACCCAATAACGGTGAAGAAACACTTGCGCGCTCAGGAAATCGCACAAGAGAACAATCTGCCGTGCATTTACTTGGTTGACTCTGGCGGTGCTAATTTGCCCCGCCAAGCTGAAGTTTTTCCAGATAAAGATCATTTCGGTAGAATTTTCTACAATCAAGCGAACATGTCAGCCCTTGGAATTCCGCAGATTGCGGTCGTCATGGGTTCGTGCACTGCCGGGGGAGCGTACGTTCCAGCGATGGCTGATGAGAGCGTAATTGTGAAAAAACAAGGTACAATTTTTCTGGCTGGACCTCCGCTTGTTAAAGCGGCTACCGGGGAAATTGTGTCCGCTGAAGATTTAGGTGGAGCTGATTTACACTGTCGCACGTCTGGTGTTACAGATCATTACGCTGTTGACGATGAGCATGCCCTGTACTTGGCCAGACAAGTAGTGCAAAATCTGAATCGCCCAAGCGAGTACGATGAAAAGGCGGGTTATAGCACCAAAACGATGGTAAGTTTTGTTTCGTTAATGTATTCCTTTGATCAGCTAATTACTGATTTTAGATGAACCATGATGAATTGAGTTTTACACCGGAGCCTGAGTCGCCCCGATATGACATCGAGGAACTGTACGGAATCGTTGGGTCCAATGTGACGAAATCATTTGACGTACGCGAGGTGATAGCACGGATTTTCGACGGCAGTAGGTTTACTGAGTTCAAGAAATTCTACGGGGAAACGATTGTCTGTGGATACGCCCGATTATATGGCCATCTCGTAGGTGTGGTCGGCAACAATGGTGTTCTGTTTTCCGAAAGCGCTCTCAAAGGAGCTCACTTCATTCAGTTATGCGCGCAAAAGAAAATACCCCTTATTTTCCTACAAAATATAACCGGGTTCATGGTTGGTCGTGATGCCGAAGCTGGTGGAATTGCGAAAAATGGGGCCAAAATGGTAACGGCGGTAGCGTGTGCAAACGTGCCTAAACTGACCTTGCTCATTGGTGGTTCATATGGAGCAGGCAACTACGGAATGTGTGGTCGAGCGTATTCACCTCGGTTCCTGTACATGTGGCCAAACAGTCGTATTTCAGTGATGGGGGGGTCGCAGGCTGCTGGTGTTCTTGCCCAGATTACCGAAGAGCAATACAGACGTTCGGGAAAACAGTGGACAGAAGAGATTGGAAACACAATCAAAGCTCCCATCATTCAGCAATTCGAAGCGGAGGGATCACCGTATTACAGCACCGCTCGGCTTTGGGATGATGGAATTATTGATCCCGTCGATACGCGAAAGGTTCTAGGCTTGAGCTTGCAGGCCGCGCTGAATAAGCCGATTGGGGATAGCAAATTTGGCATTTTTAGAATGTAATCTGCAATTCATTTGAGATAGCGTGTCTTCCACACTGAACGGATACTAAAGTGCATTTATTAATTGCTAAGATATTTTTGAACCTTTTTATTCCTTAGTCTCAGAGAGATTGTGCCTTTTGAAGGAAGTTGTGACTATTTACATACCAGACGACGCATTTAATGCTTATTTGTAAGGTTTTATGATTAATGGAAATAAAGTTTCAAATGGATGTGGGTTACTATTATTCCATGTCGCCAGAGGAGGGAATTTTCAGTACGAGGCTTCACTTGAATGTATAATCAGTACACGCGTGCATTACCGAAATGCATTACGGCTTTATTTTTGAGAAAATGCAGTTTTATTCAAGCTATGTTACCAACGCCAGTTTATTGTGGAAACAGCGAATCTTAATTGCTGTTTCCACAACTGATTGCCGTTCATCCATGAAAGCATGCGAGAATCTGTTTCCAACTGAGAGGCTTAGAATGAAAGGGGTGTAGGTGACTTGATCGATTTCTCTACAATGACTTTCTCTTTTGATCATTACTGCAAACACATTCTCAGTTTATTTGACAATGTGGACGATAGGTATCTCTATAGCAAAATCAAATTGAAACGGTTTTGTGCGCTGAGTTTTCCACGAAAGAAAATGTGTTAGAAAGACACGTCTGATTGCAACGGTTAATTACACTAGAATGATTTATTTGCTATATATAAATTCAAGGGGTACTTCGATCAACATCCTCCCTAACCCTGAATTTAATGAATTCCAAGTAATTGCGTTACATCTTGAAGTTTCGGAGATGGAACTGGTTTTGTCAGGATATCTGCTAATTGTTGACCGGAAGCAACGTGTTGAAGTACAAGAGTGTTCTTTTCTAGCTGCTCCTTAACGAAATGATGACGCAAATCGATGTGTTTTGCTCGCGCCGAATATCCCATATCTTTCTCGGCTAAAGAGATAGCACTTCTGTTGTCGCATCGTAATGGGATTGTTGGTTTAGTACCACTCAGTTCAGCCCGAAATGAGCGCCACCACAAAGCTTCCTGACCTGCTGCAATAGCCATATATTCCGCTTCTGTTAATTATTTTCGTTGTTGTAAGTAAGTCAGACATTTATCGTTTCTTTAAGGTACCGTAGTACACGCTTGGCTGCTGTCCAATGAGCTTCGCCTGGATTGCTACAGAAACTGCTGACCGCGTTCACTGCAAACGAAATATCGGGTCTAGTACACTGTGCAATGAACTGTAAGCCACCTACAAGTTCACGAAAGTACTTTCTCCATTCTCTTGGTTTCATCAGATGATTTCGGGCACATTTCCTTTGTTAATCGCTGACTTGGATCAAACGGTGTTGAAACTGGATTACAGTCAACCATTCCAAATCGTTTTAACAACTGCTCAATATACTGCTTCTGATCCTTCATAACAGCTCCTTCAGTTCGTGTTATATGTATATGTATATGTTCTGCCAAGATCCTTCATATGAAATCTTCCCATTAACTGTTGTTTCAACCCAGTGACCATATCGTCGTCATTGGAGAATATAAGGAGATCGTCCACATATACAGCCATAATAAGTACCTTGTCATTCTCGATCAGAAAACAGACACGTATCCAGTTTTGACCTGTGCAGACCGATGTTTCTCAACTCTGTGTCGAGCTTCATGTTCCATACACGACTTGCTTGTTTCGGCCCGTACAATGCTTTCTTGAGACGGCACACTTCACCAGCATCACAAACGAAACCTTCTGGTTGCTCCATGTAGATTTCTTCATCTGCTAGGTCACCTTGCAGAAAAGCCGTAATCGCATCGAGTTGATAAATTTGCAATTTCAATCTTGCTGCTACTGCTATAAGATAGCGAACTGTAGCGTATCTGACCACCGGTGAATATGGGCCTGATTCTCGAATACACTACGAATACACTTCACGGTGGAAACGGAATGAAACGTATTCGCGATGACAACGGTACGGTGTCGACATCTGGATACGAGATTAGTTTCCCACTAAATTTATCATTATAACATCAAATTATCTTCAGATGAAATTTTTGTATGAGATTATTATATCACATGAAGAAAACAAAGTTTTCCACTCACATTGAATACCAGTTTGATACGAAGAAGTTAATTTTCATTTATGATTTTTTATTTGAAAAGTGCTCGTTCTGCCTGAAACTCATCATTATCTTCGACACTTCACTAACCCGTAAAACGTAGTTCAATGGCGTGCCGTTTATTTCGTTTCCACCGTGAAGTGTATTCGAGAATCAGGCCCTATGTCTCACCGTAATCGATTCCTTTGATCTGCGAGTACCCTTTGATTACCAGTCGTGCTTTATACCGTTCGACTGTGCCATCTGCCTTTGTTTTGAGTTTGTACACCCACTTCGATTTCAAAGCTTTCCGTTCTGCTGGTAGCTCGGTGAGTTCCCACGTGCGGTTATCATCAAAAGATTTGATTTCTGCTCCCATCGCTTTCTGCCACTGATTGCTGTCATCACAATGCAGCGCATCCATATACGACTGCGGAACATTGTTTTGATGTACCTGAGACGGGGAAATGTTTTGAGGGAAGGCACTGAAACTTAATTCGTAATCGTTGTACTTGCCTGGGGTATGGCGCTCCCTTCCACTTCGCCTTACCACACACTGTTGGTTTTCTGTTTGCGGAGGGAGCGCTGTTTCTGCTGCATCTTGCTGCTCTTCGCTACAGATAACACTCGTTGGTGCTGCTTTATCTGCACCACCGGGTTCCAATTCCGGGTTCAAGTTTGCTGTTGCCATTCTAAACTGTAATATTTCAGGTTCTAAAGTCGCTGGTTGTTTCTCGTTACTGCCTTCGTTCAGGAAAGTAGTATCACGACTCACAAAAACTCTTCTGGTTCTTGGGTTGTAAATTCGATAACCTTTCGATCCGATTGCATACCCGACAAAGATACCTTCTTCTGATTTCGGATCCCACTTCTTCCGCCGCTCCTTGGGAATGTGGGTCACTCTCGTTCCGAACACGAGCAAGTTTGATGAATCCGGCTTTCTCCCACAAAATCGTTCGTCTGGAGTAACATTGAGACCTTTCGTCGGAGAACGATTTATGAGATAATTAGCTGTTCTAACCGCTTCCGCCCAAAATGACTTGTCTAACACAGCATCAGAGAGAAGACAACGAGCACGTTCCACAATGGTCCGGTTTATTCGTTCAGCTAAACCATTTTGCTCAGGGTTGTACGGCACAGTTGTTTCATGCTGAATTCCATAATGCCGCAAATATCGCTTCATGTCCTCGTTCACATATTCTGTTCCGTTATCACTTCTTAGTCGTTTTACTCGCTTCCCAGTTTGTGTTTCGGTGTTGTGGCACCGCTGGAAACACTGTCAGATGATACAAGCGCTCTCGAGCGGTGAGCGCGACAACCGGCGCACAAAAAAACGTCATCGACAACCAAATAAAAACAAAAGCAAAGTATAAGGTTTTTTTTTTTTTATCTTCGCTTATTTTTCGTCGGCCTATTTCCGCCACTTTAGTGCCAATCACCGACATCAGGGAGGCGACTCCACCTGTTCCTACCTATCAGACTCAACAACTCATGAGCCGGGCCAACTTCTTTTACTTCCGCTCCGAAGGAAGACGTAACCAGAGATTTTTCGCCTCAGAAAATCCCAACGACGCCAGCTGGGATTGAACCCAGGCCGATCGGATTGTGAGGCTGTTACGCTAACCATACAACCACTGGCGCCGTCTAGGTATAAGGTTGATGAGTATACAAAAATAGAAAATTGTGAAATTAATTAAAGTTCAAATAATTGTTTATCTGGGGTAAATATGAGTGAAATACTAAACATTGAAATTGTATTGATGAAATGATAATTAAATATAGAAAACAGGAGGATATTAGGCGGAAATTAGCTGGTTGAAGAAAAAGGGAGTTGTAGCATAGAACTACTCATGTGAGTAACAGTTTGTTACAAAAAAAATGTCATTATTAAATAAAGTTCATTGCAGTTTTGAGCTGCTGATAAAAAAAAGTTGCTTCAAAAATCTAGTTCCAGACAACGTCCGAACAATCTCAAAAATGAGTAAAACTCGACGTACGGGACAATCTAACCTCGAAACTGAGATGGCAGAAGAGGATCCAAACAAGACGGGGTACAACTGTGCGCGTTGCTCTCGTCCGGATCATGCCGAAAGTAAGATGGTGTTTTGCGATCAATGTGAGAGCTGGTACCACTACGGTTGTGTCGGTGTGTCATCACCGGTAAAAGATGATGATGATTGGATGTGCCCTGACTGTCGTAAATCTGGCGACGAAATAAGATCAGAGGGTGCCAGTGTTGGACAGAATGCTAGTGTCGGTACTGAAGTGACGGATCCCGATCAGGAAGATCAAGAGATGGCAGTAGCCATGAAAGCGATAGAGCTGGAGAGGGAACGTATGAAGAAACGACAGACGCAGAAATTGAAATATGCCCAAATGCAGCTAGAGCTGGAAAAAGAGAAACTTGAGATGCAATGGTACACTGAGAAGAAGATCCTGGAAATGAAAATTAAGGCGCAAGCGGAATTCAACCACAAGAGAGATGCCGAGCGCAAGAAGTTGCAGCAGGAATATGATCAGCTAATCAGAGAAGGGTCCCGAGAAGAAAAAAAGGTGCAGCGGGAGAAGAATGTGAAGAAAAACGTAGCTGTCGAAAAGAAAGAGGAATTAATAAGTACTGAAGAGTTTTACGATGGCAACGTTAGCAATTCAACTCCGGTCATGCAAGCTGGACCTTCAGGAGTAAAAGGCGTTCAGGCATCTATTGTAAAGCAGTCAGACGCCAACGCGCACAGCGAAGACAGCAGCGGTTCTGAGTACGAATCAGAGGGAGAAAAAGAAATTAGAAATAAATCCGAAAATGTCATTAGAAGTGGACCATCGAAAGCGCAGTTGTCAGCTCGACAGTTTTTGTCCCGAAAACTTCCACCGTTCTCTGGCCGACCAGAAGAGTGGCCTCTGTTTTTCAGTAGCTATCAGACGTCGACGGATGCATGCGGATTTTCAAATCTAGAAAATTTGGCCCGTCTTCAGGAGAGTTTGAAGGGAGCAGCGAGAGATGTGGTTAGTAGTCGTCTTCTACTACCAGACGCGGTGCCTCAAGTCATGGAAATGCTTCGTATGTTGTACGGACGGCCGGAGCAGCTTCTAGACTCTCTTTTGCTGAAAGTGCGTAAGGCTGATCCGCCAAAGTCTGAAAAATTAGCATCGTTTATCACGTTTGGAGTGATTGTTCAGCAGCTCTGCGATCACCTCGAATCGACGAACTTGGAAGACCATTTGGTGAACCCTATGCTCATCCGGGAATTGGTGGAAAAATTGCCAGCGGGTACGAAAATCGACTGGATACGGTACAAGCGGCAAGCGACGAAAGTGACGTTGCGAACATTAGCAGATTTCCTATCAGATTTAGTATCTGCTGCGAGCGAAGTGGTAAATTACGTTGATACGTCTCAAGTAAGTGGTAGTCGAGTTGATAAAATAAAGAACAAGAGTAAGGAACAGGAGAGTTACGTCCATGCACATAGTGGATTCGATGGTGCCGTTGTGAACAAGACGCAGGGTCGAACACCTTGCGTGATGTGTGGGCAGACAAATCATCGTCTGCGAAACTGTGAGAACTTTCGCCTACTTAGCGTACCACAGCGGTGGGAGGCGGTGAAGAAATGGGAATTGTGTCAAATCTGTCTCAACGCCCACGGTAAAGCGAAGTGCAAACTTAATATTCGTTGCACAATAGGAAATTGTTCGAAGCTCCACAACAGTCTGCTTCATTCTGCTGAGATCCAATCGAGCTGTAATACTCACAGTGACTTCTCCAAGGATTCGATTTTGTTCAGAATGGTGCCGGTTAGAATTTTTAACGGTGACGTAAGCGTTACAACAATAGCGTTTCTAGATGAGGGGTCATCGTATTCACTGGTAGACAGTTCGTTGACCAGAAAACTAAAGTGCAGCGGACCAACTCAGCCGCTCCGCGTCACGTGGACAGCTGGAGTCTCCAGATTGGAAAAATATTCTCAGAGACTACAGTTGACAATCGCGGCTCGCGACTCGAACGAAAAGTTCGTGCTTCGGGATGTACACAGCGTGAACAACCTGAAGCTGCCAACGCAGTCCATGAATTTCACTGACGTAGCCGGAAAGTATCGGCACTTGAAGGGGTTGCCTGTAACCGATTATGCTTTGTCAACACCGATGCTCCTGATCGGGCTTAAACATATTGAGTTTTTCGCACCAATAGAATCGCGTATCGGTCAACCAGGCGAACCGATCGCGGTTCGTTCGAAACTAGGCTGGACAGTTTACGGACCACAAGGGACAAATCGCGAAGCAGGTTTTGTGGGACAACATTCGTGTATAGGGTTATCAAATGAAGAGTTGCACGATCTTCTTAAATCGCAGTACGCCCTCGACGAAAAAGGGGGTTCAGTTAAAATAATGCCAGAATCTGAAGAAGACAGAAAGGCTCGAGAAATTTTGGAGAAACGAACAGTTCGGGTCGGCGATCGCTTCGTGACCGGACTGCTCTGGAATGAAGAGAACCCTACATTTCCAGATAGTTTGCCAATGGCACTGCGGCGCATGAAAAGTTTGGAGAAGAAATTATCGATGAATCCAGAACTGGAAGAGGCAGTAAGGCAGCAGATAGTTCAGTATCAGGTGAAAGGCTACTGTCACAAAGCAACGAAGGAGGAATTAATCTCAACAAAACCAGAAAATGTGTGGTACCTACCGTTGAACGTCGTCCTCAACCCAAAGAAACCGGGAAAAGTTCGGCTGGTATGGGATGCGGCAGCAGAAGTGAAAGGAGTCTCACTCAATTCCATGCTCCTGAAAGGACCGGACTACTTAACCTCCTTACCTTCAGTAATAAACAAATTCCGGGAACATCGCGTCGGATTTGGAGGTGACATCCGCGAGATGTTTCACCAGCTTCAAATACGATCGGAGGATAAACAAGCTCAGCGGTTCGTGTTCGAAAATGAAGTTTACGTAATGGACTGCGCCATTTTCGGAGCCAGTTGTTCTCCAAGTGCTGCAATGTACGTAAAGGATAGAAATGCTCGAGACTTTTGTGAACAGTTCCCAGAGGCTTCTGACGCAATTATTAACAGACATTACGTGGATGACTATTTCGATAGTAGCGACACCGTCGAAGAAGCGGTTCAGCGAGCGAGTGAGGTGAAATTGATCCATTCCAAGGGCGGTTTCGAGATCAGGAACTGGGTATCAAACTCCCCAGCTTTCCTGGAGCAGATGGGTGAAAAGGAGAAGAATCAGGCAATCCTCCTGGATTCAGCCAATCCCGAACGGGTGTTGGGGATAGTATGGAACACGACAGATGATGCTTTCACGTTCACCACCAAGATGCAGGATAAATTGATGCCGTACTTGTACGACGGAAAGGTACCAACGAAACGTGTTGTGCTTAGCTGCATCATGAGCCTCTTTGATCCACTAGGACTACTGACACCGTTCACATGTTTCGCAAAGGTGCTGATTCAACTTCTTTGGAGAATGGGTTGTGAATGGGATCAGGACATCGAAGGAGAAGCGCTGGAAGAATGGAGGCAATGGACGAGACACTTGGGTGTTGTGGAGTCGGTGAAGATCCCGCGACATTACTTCGGCGACGCTTTGTCTCTTGATTACTCGTCGTTGCAACTGCATATTTTCGCAGATGCCAGCGAAAAGGCTTACGGCTGCGTCGGATATTTTAGAATCATGGCTGGGGGAATTCCTCGGTGTACGATGGTGCAAGCGAAAGCAAAGGTGGCACCACTGAAGCAGGTATCGATCCCACGATTGGAGTTAATGGCGGCCGTGCTTGGTTGTCGATTAGCTGACACTATAAGAGAGAATCACAGCTTGACAGTGAAGCAAGTGTTCTACTGGACGGATTCGCGCACCGTCCATTCTTGGATAGTTTCCGATCAACGGAAATATAAGGCATTTGTAGCGTTCCGGATCGGAGAAATCATCAGTCGGTCGCAGCCATCGGAATGGCGATGGGTGCCAACCAAGGTAAATGTTGCGGAACAGCTAACCAAATGGAATAAAGGGCCACAGCTCGGTTCGGATAGTTCTTGGTTCCAAGGTCCTCAATTTTTGCGCAGACCGGAACCGGAATGGCCACTACCACAACCAAAACCCCCAAATGTGGAAGAAGAGATGAGAGCGGCTTTCC
Organism: Toxorhynchites rutilus septentrionalis; assembly: GCF_029784135.1. Classification (NCBI taxonomy): domain Eukaryota; kingdom Metazoa; phylum Arthropoda; class Insecta; order Diptera; family Culicidae; genus Toxorhynchites; species Toxorhynchites rutilus. Next base: position 329,844,602 of record NC_073746.1, on the reverse strand, counting down.
TGTTACATGATATAGAAGTCCAAAGCACGTTAGTGGACGTTTTAAGGTTTTCCAAGTGGAACGTTCTCGTCAGAACGCTGGCTTGTGTGAAGAGGTTCATCGACAATCTACGAGCAAAGCGAGAAGGAAAGGCAATCGAAGTTGTGCCGGCATCACAGAAGGTTAGAGCATCGATCTTGAAGAAGCTGTCGATAATCGAAAAACCGTTGGACCGCGATGAATATCAATTCGCGGAAAGTTGTCTGTTTAAATTGGCTCAGGTAGAAGCGTATCCCGACGAAGTCAGAACTTTGATAAAAAGTCGTCAAGCAGAGGGGCCAGTCAGATGCAATATGGAAAAGAACAGTCCACTCTACAAAGTGTCACCGATCCTAGATGAACTCGACGTCATTCGCATGGAAGGAAGGTTGGCAGCAGCGGAGTTTCTTCCGTTTGAGCTGCGTTACCCGATAGTGCTTCCGAAAGGTCACCAGATCACACGCAAATTGTTGGACCATTATCACCAAAAGTACGGACACGCAGGCCGAGAAACGCTAACAAACGAAATTCGACAGAGGTTCTACGTGTCCCATCTTCGAGCTGAGGTGAGGAAGGTTGTGGATAATTGTGTATGGTGCAAAACAAGAAATTGCAAACCAAAAGCACAAAGGATGGCACCGTTACCAGTACAACGCGTGACCCCTAATCTGCGTCCGTTTAGCTTCACTGGAGTCGATTTTTTTGGGCCTTTGCTTGTTACTGTTGGTCGGCGTGTGGAGAAACGGTGGGTGGCATTGTTCACCTGTCTTGTGACAAGAGCAATTCACCTAGAAGTCGCCCATAGTTTGTCGAGTCAGGCGTGCTTGATGGCGATAAGACGATTTGCTTGTCGGCGAGGTATGCCAACGGAGTTCTTCTCGGACAATGGGACAAATTTTGTAGCAGCGAGCAAGGAGGTGATTCAAACTATCGTTATAAGATGCAAAGAAGCATTTACAGATGCAAGAACAAGATGGAACTTTAATCCACCGGCAGCTCCCCATATGGGCGGGGCATGGGAGCGACTCGTTCGATCAGCGAAAGAAGCGTTGTCAGCGTTGGACGATGGACGAAAGCTAACCGATGAGGTGTTGTTGACGGTTTTGACTGAGGCGGAAGATGCGATAAATTCGAGGCCATTAACGTACATGCCCCAGGAATCGGATACGGACGAAGCACTGTCGCCAAATCATTTCCTTCGAGGTTATCCGCCAGGTGGCGCGGAGTCGTACGTCGTTCCAGTAAACGAAGCAGAAGCATTGCGGGATAGCTACAAGCGATCTCAGTTGTTAGCGGAGAAACTTTGGCAGAGGTGGCTGTTGGAGTACTTACCGTTCATCAATAAACGTACAAAGTGGTATGTCGATCGAGAACCAATAAAGCCTGGAGTCGTAGTATATATTGCGGATAGCGAGAACAGGAAAACATGGGTTCGTGGAGTTGTGGAGGAAGTTGTAAAGGGCATAGATGGTCGTGTCAGGCAAGCGGTAGTGCGGACGACCAAGGGTGTCTACAAACGACCGGTTACGAGGTTGGCGGTGCCCGAATTCGAAGTCTGTAAGTCTGGCTACAATCCGTGATTTAAACCAGAATTACGGAGAGGGGCTGTTGTGGCACCGCTGGAAACACTGTCAGATGATACAAGCGCTCTCGAGCGGTGAGCGCGACAACCGGCGCACAAAAAAACGTCATCGACAACCAAATAAAAACAAAAGCAAAGTATAAGGTTGATGAGTATACAAAAATAGAAAATTGTGAAATTAATTAAAGTTCAAATAATTGTTTATCTGGGGTAAATATGAGTGAAATACTAAACATTGAAATTGTATTGATGAAATGATAATTAAATATAGAAAACAGGAGGATATTAGGCGGAAATTAGCTGGTTGAAGAAAAAGGGAGTTGTAGCATAGAACTACTCATGTGAGTAACAGTTTGTTACAAAAAAAATGTCATTATTAAATAAAGTTCATTGCAGTTTTGAGCTGCTGATAAAAAAAAGTTGCTTCAAAAATCTAGTTCCAGACAACGTCCGAACATTCGGCATAAGCTTGAAAATCTTTGAAGCACTCCAATACTTCTATCTTCGAACTAATGAAGTAGATGAAACACTTCCTACTGCAATAATCGATAAAGGTGAAGAAATATTTGCTTCCCCCGATAGATTTCGTTTCCATGGGTCCACACAAATCGCTGTGAACAAGTTCTAACACATCTGCTCTGATGACCTTTGAATTTAAACGTCTGACGATGATGCTTCCCCTCTAAGCAACGAACGCACGCTGGTAGACTCATATCACCAAATTGAACACCAGTAACCATGTCTCGAAGCAGCTTCAAACTGTGTATGTTCAAATGCCCCATACGACGATGCCACAATCCGATGTCCTCCTTCAATGTCGTCATACAAGAAACGTTCTCATGATTCTGGCGGAGTCGGTACAATCCGCCTTGCTGCATACCTACAGCCACAACGTTGTCTCTCTCATTCAAAACTTTACACATCTCTTTCGTGAATACAACACGATGACCACGACTACAAATTTTATGTATCGATAGCAAATTCATGGCCAGCTCTGGAATGCAAAGTACATCCGACACATCAATCACTTCGGTTACGCCATCTACGTCTGCTTTGATTGTTATGTTGCCTTTAGCAACCACCTGCGTTTCCATGCTGTTTGCAACTACGACACTTTCATTAGCTTCTTTTATATCTTTCAGGATCCGCTTTTCTCTGCACATGTGAGACGACGTTCGGGAATCGAAAATCCACTCATCCACACAGCTTCGCTGATGCTGCGTCATGAAAGCAGTGTGCCTGTCAAACTTCTTTGACGACTGTTGATTTGCTTTCCTAGGTCCCTTTGGCTCTGGGTTCACTTCCCGCTGACATTTTCTTGGCCACGTAATCGCTTTGCCAAAGGTAAATTTACGCTTCCTCCTGCCGGAAGAATCCGGTTCGGCCCATGAACGCCTCCATCGCCTCCATCTGCACGCTGGGAATTTACTGCTCCGAACGTTGCTCCGGCACCTGAAACTTCTTCTGCATTGCCACCATCTTTACATCACTAACGTGAAAAAAAACAGGAAGTGGGTTATATCTATGGTATAACCGCAAGGGTGACGTAGGACTTTCGTTGATTTAGAGATCATTTGTTTGAAGTGGAATCTGAATTCATTCTGAATGAATGAATATTTGGAGAACTTCGAAAACGAGAGGCACAAGGTTTTATGCATACAATATTGGATACGGAAATATCCTACTGATGGGGAAGAATAATCTTCAGTAGCTATCCTGTTAATTGCGATTGATTGAAAAATCACAAAACCAAATGTATTTGGTCACAGTGTTACATGGATAGAAACATTAAAATAAACTCTTTCACATGAATGTATTTTTAAATTCCCAGAGGAACTGGCAGATTATTTTCAGTATTTTCCTCGATACTGGAAGCCCACTAGTGGTTTATGCTAACTCGATCTTTCTCGGATCTTTCGGATCTTTCTCGATGCTTATTGGCATCCAAACGGAAAGAATTCCGCGCGTGTATGTGTGTGTGTGTGTAGCGGCTGCTTCGAGATCTTCCCGGGGAACCGTTTGTGGCATCACTCTCCTCCTGATGGATTCCCTTCTGGCCTAAGGTGCACAAACAGACTCTTGGTGACACCGCTTTCATGATAAATGAAGAGCTTCACCACAACAGCGACAACATGCTCCAATCGCTGTTCAATTAGAACTGAGTGGATTTCCGAGTGGCGCTCGCTTATATACCGATTGGTGATTTCAATAGCCTGTTTTGAAAGCAAATTTAAGACTATTGAAACAAGTTTTTGGATCAGAAAGTAACAAGTATAGAACGCGTAGACATTTTATCTTTCGAATGAAGTGTTTATCATACCATTTCGTTCAGTTGTTTAGGAGCTATTAACACTCAAAATCTCGGTCTCCGGCGTAACGCTTTTGTTTTCGAAACTTTGATTTTACACCCCGGTATAAAAATGAAAGACGTAGTCCTACGTCGAAATTTCTTCCGTTGTTTATTTGTTGCTATAGCGCCAAACTGGGATCATAACCTATCAGAAAAACACGTCTGATTGCAACGGTTGATTACACTAGAATGATTTGAGGGCCTTGATTACACTAGAATGATGTAAGTGACTTGATCGATTTCTCCTCATCAACTTTTTCTTTAGTTAATAACTCAACTGCAAAAAAGGTCAAATTTATTTTCTCTATAGAATCCGATAGATGAGGTTCTGACCTGTCTTCCACATTGTCAAATACAACTGGGAATGTATTTGCAGCTAAGTTATGACCAGAAGAGAGAGTCGCTGTAGAAAATCGATCAAATCACTTACACCCCTTTCATTCTAAGTCCCTCATTTATTTGCTATATATAAATTCAAGGGGTACTTCGATCAATAAAATGTTGAAGATAAATCGATCAAGTCACTTACACCCCAATTCATTCTAAGCACCCCAATTATTTTCTACAAAATGCCACCGTTAAGGGGGTATTCTAGTCTAGAAATCTGAAAAAATCGAAATTTTTTTTTTACCATATTTCTGTAGTTTAGGCATTCAAGAATATACTCTAGAAAGGACTTATCGAAAATCCTATTATTTACCTAGTTAGAGCCATCTTAGTGATGTGGTATCTAACCTGTTACGGCCATCACAATGAACTTCAAACGCGTTTCTCTCGGAACTAGTTTTTTTCTAACTGGCGTACACGATATCTCAAGTTCTACTGAACCGATTTATGTCAAATTTATATGAAAATAATCTGCATACATCTCTCTATCGCATGAACCAATAAAAAATTATAACTTTTTAATTTTACTATTTTTAAAAAATCGGTAAACGCAAAAAAAAACGTTTTAAACAGCATTTTTGTTTTCAAACGGCCGCCATTTTGTTAAAACCCATGTTTTTGACTTGTCCGAGGTTCATGCCATAGCGACATCTTTACTGATTCAGAATCTGTTCGATTTTTTTGTTTCAGATAACCAGAAGGACTGGAATCGTGTACGCCATGGCACAACTTTTTTTTGAACACCCTCACTTCACCAGCATGTAACTATTCTAATTATGAATATTTTTTTTCCGTCCTATTTTTGTTTTATTGTTGAAAGATAGATAAACGAATAATGATATAATGTATAGTAAAAATATTCTTTGTTTTATTTTTACGGAGTTCGAAAAAACGTCCGAAATTCGTGTCTCTACACTAGAATACCCCCTTAAAGGCAATCCGTCGCGTCTATGCACAATTGAAATAGGGCGAGTTTAAGTTTTATGAAGTTTTATTGAGGAAAGCGAAATTCTCCCTGTCACAATTCAATGCTATGTATTCTTCGTGTTTGTCCGGATTGATATCTACAATTGGATCCATTTTAAATTTCCAATCGATAGTTGGCCGGTTTCGGGAGCGTTTCAGACGTTAGATAAGCGTTCAAATACATAATCGACATGACGGCAATTCCAGCCTCGGCCAGCGTCTTGTGATCACGGGGATTAATTTTGGTTTTCTTCACATCCACGAAACAGTGTGTAGCCGTCATTGCCTGTTCTGAGTTGACAAAAGGTGGTTCAACATCGATTACAAATCCACCCCCTGACTTCAAGAGCCGAATAAACTGTTCCTTCTTCGGTGCTAATAGCAAAACTCGAAATCCCGTGAAAACGCCATCGTGTTTGCCTGCTTCACGGGCAATTTTGTTGCGCCAACTGTAAGCTGCATTGGATACTTGCTTCTCCGAAGCCTCTAGTGCCGGCAAATCACTCGCCTTCGGGTTGCCCCACTCATATAGCTCTTCCTGAAACGAATAAGCATAATGAAAACAGTGATATACTTGTGTATGGAGTTTTGTGATAGCACATTCTTACGTTCAAGAAAAATCCAGCCTTGCAACTATCATCAATATATTTTGTGCACAGCAACCACTTGCCAGCAGCGATCCCAGACAAAATCTTCTCCCCGCGGTTCGGTTTTCCGCACAGAATGTGCGTACAGGCAGGATCATACTCGTTGGGTTTTGTTGAGAGCTCGGCTTTTAGCTCCAGAACTTTCTTCATCAATTCGGTTCTCATTGCATCGTTAACACCCGACAGAGCGAAAATGCGTCTAGTGTAGCTTTTTGCGTTGTTCTCGCCAACACGCTGCACGCTTCCCTGCTCTGTTGGATCACGCCAACCGACACCAGCGGCAGCTTCCAAACCCATCTCTGAATCAAACCTTTGTAGCTCCGAGTACTGGGTTTCCTTGCTTTCTTCTTTGTACTTTTTCGATTTTTTGGCAGAGTTTTTGTTCGTGCTAATCAAATCACTGAGACGTTTAAAGTTGTCCATATCAGCCAGATTTGGACGCTTAGCCATTGGTTCGATAACCTGCTGATGCTCACTACTCTCTCCATCCGATTCATCATCATCTTCCTCACGAGGTCTTTTCTCGCTTACATTACTCACACTCGAGCTTCCACTCTCATTCTGTCGCTGCTCATCGACTTCGCTTGCATCCCTCGAATTATTCTTACCTCCATTACTGCTGCGAAGGCTGGTCCTCGAAGTGCTTGGTTGACAATCATCGGCCTCTTTCGGAATCTTCGAACGTTTCTCCTCCTCGTCGTTTTGTTGATATGGTTGAAACTGAGTGTCGGCGTATTTCGACTCGATATATTCGACATATTCATCACCCAAATTCTCTCTCCAGAATCTTCGTTTAATCTCGCTCAACGGAGTGCTCTTCCTACGGTCACTCGGTTGTTTGGGACGATAGAATTGATCCCACACTTGCAACTTGCGTTTATGATAGAGATGATTCTCCGGACTAGCATCGGGACGGAATCCGTAAGGCGTTACCGGTTTCGTCATACACTCCGGCAGGGTTGGTGTCTTTACATGACCAGCTTGATCGGTGCTAGGCGTCGCCAGCAATTCATTCATTCTCCGCGTTCTTGGTGTAACTTTCTTATCTGCTTCCTCTGCTTCTTTCAATACTTTATACAATGTGTCACGGATCGGTGTCTCGAATTCCATCACCCTTTGTGTCACACTAAGTTGCTCGTAGTTGGAAGTTCCACTTCCCGTGGATGATGGCGTTATCGGGGAGTTTATTCCGGACAGTGTAGACAAGCGGCGATGTTTCAACACAAATGGAGAATCAACCGAGGTCCCTGGATCGAAGTCTTTTCTCTGGTCCCGCTGGGACTGCACCAAATCTTCATATTGCTCTAACTCTTGTGAGTAAACCTGACGCTCTTCTCCACTAATCTTGCGAAGTTCGGGCGTTGAAAGCCCCTTGAATTGATACTCAACTACGTTTTCGTCCTTCGACTTATGTACCGCTAAATACCTGTAATTAGCCGGTTTATTCTCTTTCGGAGTATCCACCGAGGCACACCCATCATCAGCAGCCGCTGCGATTGTTTCCTGTGGTCTGGGTTCGGGTGGTGCTGGAGCAATAACCGAATCGATATCAACATCGTCCGTCGATGTTGTTGGTAAGCAGGCATTTTTTGAAAAATTGTGCAAGTCAGACATTCGGCCGCTGCTTTCCGGAACATGTATGATATTTTTCGAAGAGCATGTTGAGTTTCCCACTAAGAAAGGTTCCTCATTCATACGGCGTTTGTGTTTCAGACAGTCACGTAGCCATTCGGCGTTAACCACTGTAAGATCTGGAATCACGAATATACAAATTTATTAGAACACTAGCTGACCCGGCAAACATTGTTCTGCCATATGAATTATTTCTATTATTAATTTAAACCAATATTTATTTCGTAATAAATTTTTGTCGTAATGCAGGAGGATGAAATATAGAAAATCAATATTCGTTTCGTTCAATTGCTACCTCGATTGTCGAACGTATGCGCTTGCTATTTTCAAGATGGACAGTTATATTTATAACTGCTGGATCTCGTTGAATTGGGAATTGGGAAGCCGACGATACATCAGACAACTTCAATGGAGCTGATAAACCCGGGGCTCTGGCAACCCTATCCCAACCACTGCAAATTAAACGTAGGCAGCATAAAACAGGGTATTTAAACATTTAAAAAAACATAACATAATTATTTTCGTTCAGATAAAATGCGAAGTACCAAATTCTGGAAAACTCAGCGTCATCTCAGACAAATCATAGTCATAGTCAACTGAGGATAATCAGCTGACTATTTGACTCACTGGGGTCTATTCCGAGAGTCGCTTCACGACGTGACAGTCAATTTGCACACGTGTTTATATTCTGAGAATCGGCGTAATTAAAAAAATGCCAGTTGCAATGAACTCTTCTCATTTCTCATTGTACTTCCGAGTCACCCGACTCTTAGAATTGAATGAGAATTGTCATATAACTTCGAAGGGAAAGATGTCACTTATACCGACTTGACTCTCAGAATAACCCCCACTATATCCGTACGTCAATGCGCTCTTTACCACGAAGACAATATTAGATATATAAAAACCTCTAAAACTATTGGATCTTCTAAAACTCTAGAATGTCGTTTAGATTGAATGCAACTTCGCGCGAAAATGCGGCTGCACAAATCTCACGCAACTGCGAGAAGTAAACAACGACATAGAACTGCACCGGCGTGGCTACACCGTCCGCTCCGCCTTGCCGTGACCGAAATCGTCTGCCTCGAACAAACAAAACAGCCTGCCTCCATCCGTCAGCTATCGCACAATCAAAATATGCTCTCCGATCCAATCCTCTCACAAAAACTCGACTGTACGTCAACCGACGAAAAGAATCAAACTACCTTGGTCTTCCGAAGCAAACGAGTCCGTTCTGGGAAGCAAGGCAACCACACCAATACAATCACATGTTTGCTGGTCATCCTCCACGATCGCGCACTCGTAATGCCACACTCTCACACGCAGCCGCACCCGCCATCACCGCAGTCTTCTACTGACTGACACTTTCTCTCTCTCGCACACAACACCGAGAGACTTGAAGCGGATTGCATTTCGGATCGGTTATAAAAATAACAAATTGTTAATAGTACTTAGCTGGGATGTTGATGTTTCTCGATACAGTTGGATCATTTTGCTGGCAGAATTAGTGGTTAGTGGATTCCATCCTTAATATCACTGCTGTAAAAAACATGCTCTAAAAAGCAAGCTACCACGCATACACACATAACCACGGTACACGAGAGAGTTGAAAAAAAAACAACGCCATAATCCAGTAAAATAACCACAAAGCTGATTAACTGAATTTGAACTTTTTTTTTCATTACAACACCATTAACACAACGAAACCAGAAACCATTTTCACGATAACTTCCACCAACAAACTCAATCAGGAAGGTTGGCATCTCTGCTCCAAATAGTAAACAATATGTGAGCCCCCTGAGCCTGAGCCTTGATTTATGCTACCTACGCTCAATTTGTGTTGGTTGGGATAGGGTTGCCAGAGCCCCGGCACCGGTCTATTTAGGACCGTGAGTGTGATTCATTGCATAGCCATAGAGCGTGTGGTTAGACAGCGCTCTATTCTAAACAAGTAGAAAAAATTATAACAAACTCTTCCGGCTGGCGAAAAGAAGAGGATAAGAACAAGCAAGGAGCAGGCAGCATAGATCGACTCTAAGGTCTTGATGTTTTAAGACTGCTAGACGGAAAGGTAAAAAAACTAAGGCAAGGATAAGGATATCTAGGCAGAGTCGATCGCATATCGTACGGCGCATATAACTAGTCATAAAAAATTATGTTACGCGAAATATAGGAATAAAGATGTATAAAAGAACCAACTTTACTGAATAAAGATACTCTCAATCGGGCCACGAACGCAGAAGCGTACCGTACGGACTCCCAATCCGACCACGAGCGCAGGAGCGTCATGGGATCCAAAAACCAAGCCGGAATTATCCTTTAAATATCACATGCACTGACGGATGGAGCAACGCCTTGTGGGCAACCAATTTGGAGGAGAAGGAAGAATCACAGGATCGAACCCAACGCAACGGGCGCTGGTGAGTATAATAATTCGAATAAAGTTCACCTAATTCATCCGAATAAGGAACACACCTACCTACCATAAGCGTCTGAAGAAGAATCATCGTACCACTTGACATTTAAAAGCCACAATGGTACTACTCCACGATTTTCAATGTCAATGTCTGTGTTGTTGATATTTGTGAATGGTTGTCCGCCTTTTTCAGATTTTTTCCATTGATATATTCGATATCCGCTCACGCTTGTGATCATGTCGTTGGTGAAATGTCAGGGCGTGACTAAGCAAACTAAAAATTTCTGTATGAGGCTCGTTTATTACATTCAACAGAATACATCCAGCAATATGAGGTTGTATACGACCGGACTTCATTTTTTGTTTTAACCCACGCTCAATGCATTGTCATGACATTACACATGACAATGTATTGCGTTTTGGTCTGGCAATAACAAAAGCTGTGTCGACTTTGCTAATGATATCATCTCGCAAGTGAATATATTGTTCCTCGCGTCTCAGCTCACGACATTATAGACGTTTTCCTGACCTTGTCGAATCATCATATGATATACATAGAAATCAATCGAGCGCTCTCTCTTGTTTGTTTCGTCGCCTCTAACCGCATGTCCATATATACCTACTTTCGTGACATCAGTCCGTTTACCGAACCAGCGCCGAATGAATCATTGATGCCAGTATCGTCGGTCTTTGGCAGCCGTTCTCCTATCGCCTCGAACACTATCGGGCCGTGCATCTTCCACGTTCTCTACTAGCTACCATGTACTTTGTTTTAGTAGAGTAATAGATTCTTCAACTGCCTTACGGGCGATTCCGATTATATCAATACGATACACATAATTTAGATCCCTCCAGCGTCATTCGGATCAGCTTTATTAATTTCGTCGGAAAACCGAGTTCTAACATTATTTGCCAAAGATCGTTTCGTTGCCTTGAAATCCACGAACAGATGATGAATCTGCTGGTTGTATTCTCAAAACTCATCTAGGATCTGTCACAGGGTAAACATCCGCCAAGATTCTTAATATCATCCGGTGGATCGCATCGTGCAGCGGCTCGCTTTCCCGTTTCCTCAACTTGTCCGTCGTTCACAATCCTTCTCCTACTCCTGATTCGCTCTTCTTTTGACGTAGGATTACGTCTTTCGGGAACATATTAGGGTACAAATTGAAAATCGAAAATCAAGCACATCGTGAAAGTTGTCCAATTTCAAACGCTCATTGCTCAGTCATTTCATGATGGATTGATGAGATTTTTGCATCATTTGATTTCGGCACTCCAGAACAATTTTTATATCGAATAAATAAATATATGTCATGAAACTAACCATCAAACAATTTAAAAATCTCAACCCCTATCCTAACAGAAATACCCAGTTCTGATTGGTCGAAATTGACGACACATGCGGCGGTTCCCTAACGGAGACATCAAAACCAAGCTGCCTGGGGGAAATTGGCATTTCAAATACATGAAAGTAGGGGGAGCTTTTGTTCCTACCGAAATGTTTTCCCTAACAGAGAATTCAAAACCAAGGTGCCCAGGGGGAAATCGGGATTACAAATATGTGCAAGTCGGGGGCATTTTTATATTGCAAGTAAGGTGATTGATACGATAAATTCCAGCAAATAAAATTTAAATTTGGAACTTTAATGTTGGTTGCTTCGTGAAATTCCAAGGAAAGTTCTTACGGCGAGAAAAGTTGGAAAAGTGAAGAAATATTCGAAAAAGTTATTTCCCATATGCTCTACATATGGTATTAGGTGTTGTTAGTCCAATTAAAATTCGCATTGGGTTGAATAAACACTCAGAAAATAAAAAAAAATAAAAGAAAATTACCTTTTCCACTTCAAATATGTTTTCTCTATATTAAATTAACATGTTTTTACTGATGAGAAAAATTGATAATTGTGTTCGGTATTGGTAATTATCTTTTATTACATTGGCGAGTTTTTTTCTTTATCTCATCCATACATAACACAGGTGGCATCTCGTCTCGGGTCACAGAGGGCGGTTTCCATCATATCTTATTCCACTTCGGTATCTTCTATCTGATACGCACCATCTATCGACTGAATACCATCATTCTGTCATCATCACTCGGTTGTAAACACTGGTGGATTGAACAAACAATACCCAACAACCAAACAAAACGGCCCTTTTTCAGGGCCACCAAATCATTATCAAAGAGCTTAATTCCTCAAACATATCCAAAATGAACAGATAGCTTAACGGAATCCTACGTCAACTATGCGGTCGTGCTTCAGACACAACCCTCCTGTGATTTTTCCTCTCTATTCAACAATACCAGAAGGTGGCCTTTCCACCTGTCTACAACCGTGTTGCCAGTCAGGATGGTAACCTTATCCTTGTAGTTACACATGGCTGGCATAGGGAAATTCCTGCTCTTGATTGGGTAGATCGTTTTATAGAAACTCCGCGCGTCGTTTTTCGCATAACTATTATCTGCTACTGTTCATGTTCATGATGAATGAAGTACCTGTGGTGGGGTCTCGTTGTTTAATGTCTATGCAGTATCCGTTTTGACCCTTCGGAACGACTGGGAAACTTTTCATCAATGGAATCCTTATAACTTGCACTACAGTCACACATATTCTACAGCTTCTCACTCAGAATACATTCAAGGCGTATTGTTTGGCATTCGCCTACTCTGATTCCAGCAACGCTTGCGTATTTTATCCGAGCAAGTGTGATTTGAAGAATTTCAATAATTCATAATTACTTGTGCATATGCGGATGAAGCGGGCGTAGTGCCATCTGTTATTTAACGTTGTTTCGAAAAACGAACCACGGTTAAATTATTTTAATTTTGTTCATACAAACATACTAAAATCACGATTAAATTATTTGGGATAAAATTTAGAGTTATATGTATGGTATGAAACTAAATTTAAGAAAAAAAACATTCAAAAAAATACTTTTTCTTTGTGTCGCCATACTCGGTATTAAATATATGGTAATCGATATCCTAGTTGTATCATATATGGTTTACGACCTATTTAAGCCGTTCGGAGGAATTCGACCACAAACACCGTGTCACGAGTTTTTTATATACAGTAAAACCTTGATTATCTGTGGTATGCTCTCGATCTTTTGTTCTGGTAATGGCTTTTACATTGTCTGTCCTCTGGTATGCACGACCATGCAGATGGATAGTTTAATAATTTATGTAATGATAAAACATGCTGAAAAATATTTTTTTTTCGCGTTAGGACTTTATTTTTAGCCCAGACTATTCCACGGGTAATCGGGGTTTTACTGTATGTAGAAAAATAGAAGATAAATTCACATTTCCGTTCACTTACCCCACTTTATGGCAGCTTCGTATTTGGCTCCGCTCGGCTCCTTACAAATCACGATTGGGGCTGCTTTCCTCACCAAACGATCCTCGACTTTCGCACCCAGAACACCGCCAAGGGCAATCAAATAGTTCCTCTCAGCACCAGAATACGTACTTATCACTAATATTTCTTCCTCCAATGGCTTTGGATCATTCTCGCCGTACAAAATTGGTTGGAAATAATACTCCAGCGGATAGCATAAACCATCCTGGATGGAAGATTCCAACCAAATACAATTGACAGTTTCTCTCCCCTTAACGGTAAATTCAATTTCTCCAATGCTACATGTGGGAAGTACGATGTAATCGGCAACGTCGGTATAATTTTCATCCACAATCGTTCCTCCGCAGTTTTCGCAGTCGGTGACAATTTGCGTTGCGTCCTCCTCCGAAAAACCATAGATAAACAAAGTTTTGCCGAGCATGAATTCTGACTCCTGGGAATCGAACTCCGAATCCTGAGTGGCAGATCCACTTACTGAAGCCGATGCTGACGGTACATCTGGTGTTTTCTTTGCCTCCAAAGGCGGTAACTGTACCGAAATATTCTTTTGCATATACTGCTGTAGAATATCGTCCTCGATCCCACTCACTCGACTCGGACCTGGTTTCGGATCATCTAAACGGAATTTAGGAGGCGCCTCAGGTCGTTTAAAAGTGCTATTCATCGATTCCAAATTCTTTTTGCTAGCAGGTGATGGTGGTTCCGGTATTTTTTCCACAACAACATCCCTCAAACTTGATCGAAAAATGAATTCAGCATCTTCTGGAGCAGGTGTTTTAAGTTCGATCGATTTTAGCAACCATTCGAGGGTCATTACATGCGGCGTTATGTTTTGCTCGCGCATTTCTCTAAAATCAGCTACCACCTGTTCGCCTACAATAATGTGGCTGATGCGGTCACTTATCTCGTCATATCGAGTGGCTCCGCCACTGTTAAGAATTTTATTCAATTTCTCCTTATCATCGCCCGTGAACCCACTCAAATAGATGTTACAACCATCCAGGAAAAGACCAGCTTTTTTTGCTTGTAACAAATTTATTTTAGCCAGCACATCCCTATATTTCTGCTTCTGGCCAGGAACTGATATTGGATCGCTGATAATGTTTGTGGAAGGCCGATTTCCTTGCACCATACTCATCATACTCTCGTTAATATTTAAACTTCTACTGTGCACGTGAGATATCATCGAGAGTTGAGTGCTGTCTGGGTTGAAATCTCTGCCCGACATCATTGCGGGATCATCCTTCGTCGGCGTTGAAGATTTAAGGCTACGTATTTCATAATTTGCCACCGGCAGAGCATATCCTTTCTCTACACTATCAATAACCCATGCCGGTGAGAGGCATTCTTTCTTGCAGCGAACGGCTCCTTGAAACTTTGCCGAACCGACGTTATCCTTCTCCAGAATCAGAATATCTGTGATTTCTGATTTGAACGCCCCGATATATTTACCTCCATTTTCTTCGATTAATTGTTTCACCTGATTGCGCTTCTGAGTGGACAACCCCGTTGAGGTTATTGTCAGCGAGTAGAATACTGGAAGCGCATGTTTCGTAAAAATAGCATCCTTAGCGTTGACCATTTTTTTCTGACTCTGTTCCCAAACATCCTTCACCCAATCTGGGTGCATAATTCTCAGTTTTATTTCCGCTGCTTTTTCATATTTTACCGATTTGACTGTTGACGCAACCAAATGCGTACAACTTCCCGTTAAAATGTCCAAGTAGCATCCTCCCATGTAGAACACCATCTGACTGATCTTACTTTTCTCCTCCGGCTTCAATCCGGAGCTGCAGACAGTCAGGTTCCGCATTGCCGTGTTTGACACCGGATGCATTCCTAGTGGAATTGCTTCGTTGGCTTGGAAACAGCTAATCAAACAGCGGGGTCCTATCAGAACGGCATTCGCAGCGCGAATGTATTCAAATGCCTCTCCGGAGAACTGTTCGAATACAAACACATGTTTTTTTGTCAACTGTTCGGGCGGAATCCGTAGGCACTCTTCTTCGTCTATCCAGGAGATAAGGCCCTCAATGCTGAGATCCTGTGCAGACTTGATGGGAAGAAAAGAAAACGCTTTATGGACGAGTCCCCTTAACGAACAAGATCAATTGCACTTACGGAGTAAGCCATATGAATGTCTTCGGACGCATTTTGTATTTCTTTGCCGTTAGCTATCACGAAATACAATTTCACTAGTTGCTGTTTAGAAATTGAATTATTCATCTCAATTGAAGAAATTATATTACATCTGCTTGTTCAAACTGATTTTTAATAAATTAGATTTGGCGTAACAGAACGAATCCAGATTCCCGAAATTTTATTTTTTTCAAATTATGACAACTATGTCATTCGTTTAGCGGGAAATTATATAAAAAAAATTCCCCCTTCTGTCGGAGTTGTTTTTACAGAGATGCCAGATGAGCTTGATATGCTTCATTTGTAAACATGGAGATAATTTTATATTTATTGTTTTATATTTCTTATAACATACTTTTCTCAAATCTTAGGCTAGACGCAAATTGAAAAGCATATAGCGCTCGTAAGCGAACATGAGACTACGACTCATACGTGCCACAAACGTAGCGTGGTGGAGCGCATATTGAGTCGCAGTTTGGTGCAAACAACGTGCCACTCGCATACAATATTTGATTCACACAGAGTTGCGCGATATATTTATTTACTAATGCAACCACCCGACCGGCACAACCATACAGTACCATACTCACGGCGCTATATGATGGTTCAGCCACAGCGTCACGCGAGTCGTGTCTCACGAGCGCTGCGTCATCTCGCGTCTCCTCGTCAATTTGCGCCGTTCTATCTGTTTTCATTAGCCACAAAAACAGGGACTATATCGCGCCAAGTTACTCGCGCTATACGCGTCTCAATTTGCACCTGGCCTTACTTTTTTTGCCCTCTACAAAAATGCCATGGCCAAACACCATAGCAACCGGTCAACCGGTAAAAAAAGCACCTGATTAAGATAAACATTTTTAGGTGGGAGTGTCAGTCGAGGCCGGCCACCACGAATCAAAAGATGATCAAAAGAACAAAAGATCATATAAGATAGCCTTTGTATGGGTCCCCTCTTGAAAAATTTCTCTATTGAAAGAAAAATTTTAACGCTTTCGCGTGAGTTCTGTTACAATACTAAAAAATTTATTCAAAAGTTTCACAATATATACATGGTTCCTTAAACTAAGATTGACGAGGAACATCTCCTCTCTCTCTCTTGAAAACCGATAACATATCGGTTTCGTTTAGATCATCTACCTTCCTTGTCCCTTCTTCTAGCGTATGGTAACGTGCAGTCTGAGACGGCTGCACTACCCTAAGAAAATACCTTAAGTTTATAGCACCTCGTCGGTGCGCCTATCTTATTCTTGGATTTCCCCTTTCCATCCTTCGCTCTAAATAACATCCTTTTATTTTATTACACCCTGCTGGTGTATCTGGCTGAGCGCAGCTAGGGATGGAAAAGGGTAATAAAAATGCATCCTAAATGATGCATGCATTAAATTGTTTACCGGACGCTATTTAAATATTCGTCCATTCTGAATTTATGACCGGCAATAATTTCGAACTACAAGCGTTTTCTAGCCTAACAAAACACTTGAGCTCTTACATCTTTTAATTGCCTTACATTGGTCCTTTCTAAACGTTTCTATACCTCGCTTGGAGGTCTTTTCTAAATATAATCTCAAATAGTGCTTATCTTATGGATCTCTAACTCGATTCGCGATAAGCCTCAGCTGTCCGTAACATTCCGGACTCCGTAAATCTACTACATAGATTTACCAAATTCTTCAGTATTATCATTCTTTTCTACATTTTAATTTAAATTTTTGATAGTCGTTCTACATGTTCTAAATCATATACATTTGCTTGAACATATTTCCATCTGTAGCTGTATCGCTTTATTCTGTGTTTTATTGTGTGATTTGATTTCACTCACATTATTATCTTTTCCTTACACTTACACTTACAAGTTTATACTAGAAAACATAACTTATTATTTGTTTTATTAATAATAGTATTTTTTGTTTCATTTTTATTCTGCATACAGTTATGCAAACTAATCGTAAACATTCGTAAATTTCGAATAATTGCTCTCACTAGTAATTTGATATAACCGTTAATTATATAAACTAACTTCAAGTTTCTTTTTGGAAAATTATTCATTGAGGTTCAGTGTTATATAATATTTTCCATTAAAGGAAATGCAAATTACATTTTCTTTTCTCTTATAAGATTTTCTTTCATCAAACACAACGTTCTATTTTAATGCTAAGTTATCTCGTTGCCAAGAAAGGAATCTTGAATCCAACATCCCTTTGCTAGTTGTCTTGTTACATTGCTGATATTGTTTTTCTCAAAACATCCTTTTGAAATAATTAGTCAATGTGCTAATCTTTTGGTAGTACAATTACCGTTCCTTCAGCAAGTATTAACATTAAAGTTTGTCTCTGAATACTAAATCCAATTTTAAAGCCTCAGTTCTCATGTAACTGTTCCGACTAATCATATAATACGACTGATCGTAGCTCACATAAACTTTTTCAAGTCGTTTTCTTTATGCATGCAACTCATGCTCTCATAGTGTGATATACTTTGAAATACATTTAAAAATTTCATTCAATTTTTTTTTCCTGTTACTTGTATTCAAATAACTCATAATGTCATCTACATTGTATAGTTAACCATCTCCAATCTTTCCCTCAGTTAAGACTGGAAGCTATGCTTTTAATATTCATTTGAATAATGCATTGATCATATTCTCAGCAACTCACATGCTGAGCTTCGCAAACCACTTGTTTAAAAAATCTTTCTTCAGCATCTCACATGCTGTATTTCATCAACCGACTTACTGGTGATGTTGTTACTCTCAGCAATCCACTTGCTGAGTTTTAAGCAATTCACTTGCTTAAAAAAGAAACTTTTGGTTTTGACCCCTTCAGCAAATCACTTGCTGAAGGTTAAGCAATCCACTTGCTAACAAATCAGTCTTCCAAATTCTTCATAGCTGTATTTTTAATTTTTTCTACCATCAACTAATTTACAGTTGATATCGCTCCTTTCAGCAATTCACTTACTGAGCTTTGAGCCAATCATTCGTATAGAAACTGGCTTCAGCATATCACTTGCTGCGCCATAATTTTTTCTTTAGTGGTCAATGTATATTTTTCAGCAGAATACTTGCTATACTTTTAACCCATCAGAGTAATGTTTTGAGCATTCCAAATGCTTGACGCTTGACCAGACAGTCTCTTCTTTTTTGCTCTAATTGATATTTTGGACCTTACAAGTTATCATTTTATTGGGTCCATTTTATAACGAAACAATTGTATCTTAAATTGTATTAAAGTCTTTCAGCAGCTCACTTGCTGAACTTCAAGCAAATCATTTGCCTAAAAATATTTTCTAATTAATTCAGTTAACAGTTTTGTTAAATTTCCATTTTAAGATTTTCGTCTTTATATTTTATCAAGCTTAAGATTTTCTATACTTTATATAGATATAAAGAATATCAACATATTACAAACGTTGAAAAACAAACTTTCCAACCTCTATATTAGAGAGTTTATAGTTTTGATCTACGGTAATAATTTCCCTATCTGGGCCATAATTTTGCAAATTGCGGAAACATATAATGAAAGAATCCGAACTCATATCTTGCGCTAACTCAAGATGTATTGCTCTCGTTGTCATACAGGTAAATAGACGCCCCTAATACTTAGGAAACAGTCTTCTAAAGATTTGAAAGTTATTCAGAGCCATAATTTTTTTGGTTATAAGTAGTCCTATTTTATACGAATCTATGGCTTTTAACTATAACGATCGCATTATTTTATATGTGTTGCCCTATGACTAAATATTGTCAACATGTCACAAATTTTGCAAAATAGAATATTCATCATATTTCGTTAATGATGGTACAATAGTGTAACTCGCGGTTACAGAGTGGAAGTCGTTTTTGATACGACGTCGAGGATACTGGTAATCTGGGGTACAGTATTTATCGAGATTTCCAATACTATAATTATCGACTGAATATGATTTTCTATTGTGGGAATTATTTCTCCTTGGAAGAAATGAAGATTCATTTATAAACAATTCCTTTGGTGTTATTTCTGGCGCTACCTTCCTCGGAGGCTCAATAACACAAATCTCTATATTTGTTGAGTTTTCAAATTGTATGTTAGCATCTTGTGATGAATCATCCATCTTGATGATAACACTTTTGGTTTTACATTGGCTCCCAATTTTTGGGATGAACTTTGCACTTCTAAGGAATTTTTTAAAACCTTCACGCCAGGCTTTCGTCTTCAAATAAAATTTTGCTAATATTTTTGTTCTATTTCTGAGGACTACTTCCTCTACTGCTACAGGTGGTTCTATTTCTTCAAACCGTTTTTCAGTTGGGTATTTTATTTTCTGTTCAACAATCAGTGTTGCAACAGAATTCTTAATTAATCCAGTAGCTGGCCTTTCCCATTCTGGATCTTGAAGGTTGATAGATAGTTTTTCTATCTTAAAATTTTTAGCGTTTCCATTATTGGAATCCGCTATTTCTTTATTTGCAGATATCTCATCCGCCCTGACTTCATGCATCACGCATGGTTTTTTCTTTTCCGCCATAATTCCTCTTTCTGTGGAGGTTTTCGTATTTTCTTCTATCACAGCCCATACATCTGTGATGATACCCGTTTTGCCTATTGCGGGCAAACTATTCTCATAATCAGATTCGCGTTTTGCGACTGATATGGTTTTAAATGGCTCTTTCCTCACTGGGAATGAGCAGCCATCTTCACCGCTCTGAGGACTAACATCTCCTAGTTTTTCATTCATTTCAACTTGTATCACTTCAAGTTTGTCTTCATCATCTGAATCTTCTGACTCAGATGAATTGTCATTTTTCCTCCTCATATACCTAGCCAACTTAGGGTTCCACGGAGGAGGTGCAATTAATCTGGTTACTTTAGATGATTCAAATACTTTGTCATCTGAATCATTACCTTTCCTCCTGCAATCAACTAGATCAGGATTCCAAGGAGGAGGCATTTTTAATTGATGGCATTCCTCTGAGTTTCTAAACTCAGATTCAGAATTGCCATTTACTCGCCTATGCAATTCACTAATTACCCTAAATGGAGGCGGCTTGGTTGGCATATCCTCCTTATAATAATTTCCCCACCCACTAGGATATATGCTAGTAGCGAGTATTCCTATTAAGTCACTTATTCGCACTTTCTTCGAATAATTATATTCTAGATCTGTGCATTTGACACAGATCCACCGATCACCCGTTAGAGGGGCTTGCTTTAGATTAGTGCAACTCAAGTGGAACCATCGCTCACACTCGCAACAATAAATCATCTGTTCCTCATCAGACTCGTGACATAGGTGACAGTGACCCTTCACATTACGTGTGAAGTATTTAGTGGTAATCATCTTGTATGTGTTTTCCATATTCCTACTAATTTTATTGTTTATATTTTAATGTTGGCTCACTTGACCGTACGAATTTATTCCTTTATCATTTCTTTGCTCTCTTGGCCCCTATTTTAAAAACTCCCATGGTTGCTATCGCAACCCCTATAATTCTTAATATAGATTAATTCTATACCTGTTTTTCGATTAACTCATCTGGTGCTGGGATACTACTGCTGCTGCTGGTGCCGACTGGTTCTTGAGTGGTCCAAACCTTCTGGCTCGGATTGTTCTTGTCACTTCTGATAGTGCCAATGCTGGTGCTGCTGCATCTAATGCCACCGCTTGCTTCTGGTTCCGCTGGTTGACAGTTCCTGGTATCTCTAGCGATGGTCTCTCCGATTGTGCCGAGGATACTGCTGCTACCTCTTGCTTCTAACTCCACGACCACGTGCTGCTGCGGCAGTTGGTCATATTTATAATAACTGCCTTCTGGTACTTGAATTAACATATATTTATGTGTGTATATAGCATCCACTGCTTTAGTAAAGTTCGCGAAACGAATACACTCTTTAGGCATCCACTGCCTTAGGAAAGTTCGCGAAAAGAATACACTCTTTAGGCATCCACTGCCTTAGGAAAGTTCGCGAAAATAATACACTCTTTAGGCATCCACTGCCTTAGGAAAGTTCGCGAAAATAATACACTCTTTAGGCATCCACTGCCTTAGGAAAGTTCGCGAAAATAATACACTCTTTAGGCATCCACTGCCTTAGGAAAGTTCGCGAAAATAATACACTCTTTAGGCATCCACTGCCTTAGGAAAGTTCGCGAAAATAATACACTCTTTAGGCATCCACTGCCTTAGGAAAATTCGCGAAAATAATAAACTCTTTAGGCATCCACTGCCTTAGGAAAATTCGCGAAACGAATACACTTTTTAGGCATCCACTGCCTTTTGATAAAATTCACGAAAGAAATGCACTTTTTAGGCATCCACTGCCTTTGAGAATTCACAAATTCACACTTCTCGCATTCACTGCTGAGAAGATTTCACGAACATCACCTCTGGCATCCACTGCCGAGAAGAGTTCGCAAATTAACACATTTTGTACTTAAATAAAAGGAAAAACTTGCTCCTCTCTGGAGCCACCATGAAAAATTTCTCTATTGAAAGAAAAATTTTAACGCTTTCGCGTGAGTTCTGTTACAATACTAAAAAATTTATTCAAAAGTTTCACAATATATACATGGTTCCTTAAACTAAGATTGACGAGGAACATCTCCTCTCTCTCTCTTGAAAACCGATAACATATCGGTTTCGTTTAGATCATCTACCTTCCTTGTCCCTTCTTCTAGCGTATGGTAACGTGCAGTCTGAGACGGCTGCACTACCCTAAGAAAATACCTTAAGTTTATAGCACCTCGTCGGTGCGCCTATCTTATTCTTGGATTTCCCCTTTCCATCCTTCGCTCTAAATAACATCCTTTTATTTTATTACACCCTGCTGGTGTATCTGGCTGAGCGCAGCTAGGGATGGAAAAGGGTAATAAAAATGCATCCTAAATGATGCATGCATTAAATTGTTTACCGGACGCTATTTAAATATTCGTCCATTCTGAATTTATGACCGGCAATAATTTCGAACTACAAGCGTTTTCTAGCCTAACAAAACACTTGAGCTCTTACATCTTTTAATTGCCTTACATTGGTCCTTTCTAAACGTTTCTATACCTCGCTTGGAGGTCTTTTCTAAATATAATCTCAAATAGTGCTTATCTTATGGATCTCTAACTCGATTCGCGATAAGCCTCAGCTGTCCGTAACACCTCTCATTGCTTAATTCTTGGCAATGAAAAGGCGGACACTCTCGCAAAGGTGGGTGTCCAGGAAGGCAAATTGTTAGATAGACAGATTTGATACGATGAATTTTTCCAATTATTGCGTCAGAGTTTCTTCTCGAGTTGGCAAACCGGTTGGGACACTGGAAGTCTTGAGTGGTGGTTACATTAAATCATACCAAATGTTCCTTCGAGAGCGTGGTTCAAAGACTTGACTTCATCCGTGTAATGAATAGACTTATGTCCAACCACTACTCGCTAGATGTGCATCTCTAGAATAAATCTGCTTCAAAGCAATTTCTGTCGTTATGGAATTCACATTCGCGGATAATCTAGGTTCTACTGCACTTGTTTGATTTTTGCTCATTTTTTTTTCTAGAGCCGCAAGACGGTTTTTGTATCAGTTTGATCGGGTGGTGGAAATTCGTACATTCTCTCGATCCTATGTATATCGAACTTAGTTTTCTCTTAAGCCGAGGACATAGAGGACGCGATTTTTAATTACTCGAATCTAGCTTGACACGTAGTCCCAGACTTAACCTATTCTCCCTAAACTTTTCGTTATTCCTACTGATACTATATCGTTATAATATAAAATCATCTTGAGACACAATTTTTGTAAAAGATTCTATAATTTTAAAATTTTACCAATTGCCTAAAAAGGAATTTTCATTTACATAGAACCAGAGCTGCAATTTGTCGTGAGAATCAGGTGATGGTACTCACACAAAGATAATCAACAAATGTTGTACTACGATTATCATTGGTGACCATCCCAAAGTCAGTCCAATAGTGTGAGAAGAGTATTATCACAACACTAACGCATGGTGAACTTCTACTTGACAGTAGAAATCCGAGCTCCTTGGTGAGTGTCCTGTCGCTGAAATGTCAGAATAGTGCGACACTCAAACGTCTAGCTGATGGTTTGGTGTTTGGCGATATTCACAACATTCGCCTCTTTGTGTTCGTTCTTCGTGACTAGGGATGCCAGATGTCGCCGACTCTACGTAGTAATATACGTGTCATTTGTATTAGTACTTAGTTTGTGGAATAACACGCCTTGCGTATACCCTCTATTCCGGCTCCCGATCGGGTTTGAAATTAGCAAAATGATGCATTTTGTAACCCGTTCGACCTCGATTTTTTTACCAAATTTGTTTCTCATCATTGCAAGGATACTAAATCTGCAGACATGTTCGCAATTTTACTGATATTTAATATCCTGTCTATCCTGTTGCAAACTTATATTTTCAGTTGCAGACTGTAGGGATATGGTATTTCTTCTCTTTATGACTTGATTCCCTGCGCTTAAAACCCCTTTTTTCAAACATTACTTTGCTATTCTCGCGGTTACAAAAGTATCTGCATCTCAGATTTCATCAACATTTCAGATTTTTGTCGAATATTTTCAAAAAAATCATCTGGCATCTCTGGATATTCTTAAAATTTTGAATGTAATATTGTCATTTGTTTGTTTCTTGAATGTAACAACACTATTTGCATTTCAGCACATTCCTTCGGAGAAATGAATTACGCTATCCTCATGCTGGAAGCTTGCAAAGTACAACAGTAACCGTTCACGGTCAACTAAGAAGTACTGGAAATTGACTGGCAAATATTCCATCAAGAAACCGCCAATCAGATTGTCCTCGAACAAAGTCCACATAAGCTGGAGGGGGTGAGCGAACGGCTATACGAGCTGCTATTTCAAGGCGTTCTATCGAATGTTATAATCTGTGGATTGGTACCAAATCTGGTTAAAAATTGCGATATGAGTCTAAAGACGCAAACATTGAATCTTGCCGGGCATTGTGAACACTGGATGCAGCAAGGAAGCAAACATATATTCCATCTGGACGTGTTCGTGGCGCAGTTTGTAACACTGTATAAGAAGTTTCTCAATAAAGCCTCAATGAAAGTGGATGATTTTTGAGCGATTCTTTGAGATCGCAATTTTCTTTCGTTTTATAAAAAAATGAAATTTTTGTGTTCATCTCACGTTTATTAATTAAACTTCAATAGTTCTGGTAAGGCTCAACTCTATATAAAAAAATGCCTTGTCGGTTTTCAATCGGATCATTTTCATGACCCGCAAATAATTATGAAATGGTAAATTTATAAATATACTTAAATTTCATTCAAATAATGGTTTTGGCTGCACCATGTTTATTTGAAAATTATATTTAATATAACTTTTAAAATTATGACACCTTAATCTTTTTTATTATAAATGTTTGTTCATTTTAACTGCAAGAAATAAATACATTGAATACTGAAAGACAATTGTTCGAATGAATCGAATATTTAAAAATGGCCCCACGATTAATCGATAATCGAATAAACGAAAAATTTAGACATCTCTAACAACAACATCAACTTCTACTTCAACAAACAAATCTAAACCAAGGAAAGTGAAGTGGAAGGTAAAACGTAATGTCAGAATTGCCGTTCGGACGTACCCCTTAAGTTTCAATTTATTTACATAGATGGTATCCAAACAACACTAAACATTTACTACAGTTTCGTCGGCACAGTTGGATGCCGTTATGAACCAGCACAAAAAACAAAGCTGCAAATTATGCACCATGTCGGTACCACGATCAAAGCATTCCCTGAATAAATCATATCACATTAGCCGAGCCAACTGGCGGAAGCATATGCATAAAGGTTACTAGGTTACTATTTTGAACGACAATTGTTTATTTATTATACTGCTTCAAATACCTTCGACGAAATCAAATGTAACCATACCAACGTAAGTAATAACATAAACAAATCCAAACCTTTCGTCTTGCCATTCCTCATACATCTTTTCTAAATAGTGTAAATTACGAGCCACCTGTTAACTCCACCTTCTTGATCTAAACAACCGTCGCGATTTTCAAAAATGATTGGAACTGTCTGATCACTCACATTTCTACTACCATCATACGCCACAACCACCGCTCTCGTAACGTAAAGTTGTAAACATCGCGATCGGCAGTGAGAGGCATTGGAACCAACCGTCATTTGGTTAGGTGTCAGAAACAAAAGAGTGAGTATCACTACTGAATATTTGGATCTCACGTGCCGTGAGAGGAATTGAGTGACTATGGTCAGCTTTTTTGTGACATTGACGGTGATGGATTGCAGCTCTGCATAGAACTCTAGTTAGTTTCGGAAAAGTTAATTTCCATTCATAATTTTTATTTTAAAAGTATGTTCATTCCACCTGAGAAACCATTATTGTCATTGTCGCTTACACACGAAGCTCAATGGCGTCAAGACGAATCGAGAGAATTTCAGACGCATGTGATCAATCTTTCTTTCCCGCTTCAAATAATAAAAAATAATCTTTCACTTTTTTCATATGCCGGCTTCTTCGCCTAATTAATGGTCAAACAGCTACACCAGTAGTGTACCATGGTACGCCCAAGACGGGTCTATGGTACTAGGTGAGGCCGTTTCGTCACTAAGTTGGTTAGGGGAGCGGTATATGAAAACAGTACGGAAGAAAGCAGAAGGGGAATTATTTCCTTGAAGCGTGAAAGAGACAGACTGATCAGGAGCGAGCTTCGGCACTAGCGTATTGTGTTTTGTTTACAAACAAAACACAGTAGACTTCCAAGATGGCTGAAGAGTGGTTTTAGCAAGTTGGCCCACCTTAGGATATACTTCTACGCGCCTTGGGTACGCCATGGTACGAATCAAGGCACCTAGAAGTATATCCTAAGGTGGGCCAATATGCTACAACCGCATCTTGGAAGTCTACTGTGTTTTGTTTGTAAACAAAACACAATACGCTTGTGCCCAAGCGCACTCATGATCAGTCTGTCTCTTTCACGCTTCAAGCAAATCATTTCCCTTCTGCTTTCTTCCGTACAATTTTGATATACCGCTCCCCTACCAACTTAGTGACAAAACGGCCTCACCTAGTACCATAGATCCGTCTTGGTACGAATCTTCCAGACGACGACTCCGACACTACCAACGTTAAAATATAAATTTATCTCACTCACTTTCTGTCAAAGCAATCGGAGCAGTCCTGTTTCTTTCGTTCTCGTGTTTCTTTGCGTGAAAAATCAAACGTGATCTGTACTTCAGCTTTGTACTGCGAATAATTGAATTACAAAATGTACGGAACCCAACAACCTATTCTCGTTCTGAGTAAGTATTTTTCTATATTTAAGCTTTGATAAATTTCGATTTAAACTTTTTTTCCGATATTAGGTCAGAACACGAAGCGTGACAGCGGCCGAAAAGTGCAGCTGGAAAACATTAACGCCGGCAAGGTGAGTCAGAGAAGTGAGGTTTACGCCTCCGCAGAGAGGTTAATTATTTCGCTTTTTCGTCCGTAGACTATCGCCGATTTGATCCGCACATGTTTGGGACCACAAGCAATGCTCAAAATGCTGATGGATCCTATGGGTGGCATCGTTATGACCAACGATGGGAATGCGATTCTGCGAGAAATCACAGTTCAGCATCCAGCTGCGAAAAGTATGATCGAAATCGCCCGAACACAGGATGAAGAGGTGGGCGATGGAACCACCTCGGTTATTGTTCTGGCTGGTGAGATGCTAGCGGTTGCGGAACAATTTCTGCAGCAGCAAATCCATCCAACCGTGATCATTCGTGCGTATCGCGAAGCGTTGGAGGATATGATAAAGGTGCTGGAAAACGATGTCAGTATCCCGTTGGATAAAGCCGACAAGGCGAAACTTGCCGATGTTGTTAAGTCATGCGTTGGAACTAAGTTCATCGGGCATTGGTCCGATATGGCGGTGAAGATCGCTCTGGATGCTGTCGAAACGGTTATGTTGACGGAGAACGGGCGAACGGAAATTGACATCAAGAAGTATGCCAAAGTTGAGAAGATTCCAGGTGGTTCGATCGCCGATTCTTGCGTTTTGAGGGGAGTTATGCTGAACAAGGATGTGACGCACCCAAAGATGAGAAGGTAGTTTTTATGGTTCAATAATTTTTTGTTTCCATATATGAGAATGTTTTTGTTTTCAGATACATTGAAAAACCTCGCATCGTACTGCTGGATTGCCCACTTGAGTATAAGAAGGGAGAGAGCCAAACAAACGTGGAAATTGTTGGTGATCAAGATTTCACCAAACTGCTGCAGATTGAAGAAGAGCATGTTGCTAAGGTTTGCGCCGACATAATCGCCATTAAGCCGGATGTTGTGTTCACTGAAAAGGGTGTTTCGGATTTGGCACAGCATTTCCTGCTGAAGGCTGGAATTACTGCTATCCGACGCGTACGGAAAACTGACAACAACCGTATTGCACGAGCTTGTGGTGCAACGATAGTCAACCGAACGGAGGAACTGACAGAGAAGGATGTTGGAACCGGGGCTGGGCTTTTCGAAATTAAGAAGCTGGGTGATGAATATTTCTGCTTCGTGACAGAGTGCGCTGATCCCAAGGCTTGCACGATTCTGCTGCGAGGAGCATCGAAAGATGTTCTGAACGAGACCGAGCGCAATCTTCAGGATGCTCTACACGTTGCTCGCAACTTGATGTTAGAGCCCCGTTTGCTGCCAGGAGGCGGTGCAGTTGAAATGGCAATTTCTCAGGCCCTAACAAATAAGCAGATTCAAGGTCCGTACCGTGCTGTCGCGCAAGCTTTGGAAATTATTCCACGTACTCTGGCTCAGAATTGTGGAGCGAACACAATCCGTACCCTGACCGCCCTCCGAGCGAAGCACGCTTCCCACCCTGCCGGAACTGGCCCATGTACCTGGGGTATCGATGGAGAATCTGGCCAGATTGTAGATATGAAGGAAAAGGGCATCTGGGAACCACTGACAGTTAAGTTGCAGGTGTACAAAACCGCCGTCGAGACAGCGATTTTACTGTTACGTATCGATGACATCGTGTCTGGTTCTAAGAAGAAGAATGATGACGGAACGGGTGCATCGCCTGCCCAAGCGGCTCAGGGAATGGAATAAATTTGTCGTTGAACCTCTTAAGCTTTAACACATACTATTACACAACAAAATAACTTTTATAATGCAAATGGAAGGAATTGCTTCCGCACATCTAAGTGACTTCACATATTATTCTCATTGAGAATGTTCACATCATTTTTGCGTCGTATTGTAATGAAAACGCCTCATTTTCTTTTACTTTAATATACTAATAACTAAGATCATAATACAGAGAGATCTCCACATGCGAGTTATGGATGGAAGCCGAACTGCTTGATCAAGCAATGATAGAATAATTTGTAGCTATGGTCGCAGGCGCACCAATAAAAGAAAACATTCAAGTTGCTTGAAAATTGTATTCATGTATCATGCATAGATATCACGGAAACTAATTTACCTCCATCGTTCATGATTTGCATACCGGTGACACCGAGTTAAGGGGGTAGTACACTATGGAAACTAGAAAAAATTCAAAAAATATATTTCTTCTATTTTAAATATTTCTAAAATGTTATCTGGGAGTAGTTTTATCCCAGGTTAGTCCGATGCTCCGTTCCGAAGTTACAAGCCAATTAGAGGAACTAGGTCTTCGCGTAAGGAGCGCGGATCCAAAATATAAAACGCGTTTTTCTCGAAACTAAGTTTTGCAAACTGGTGGGAGTTCTACCGCCGGAACGGTCCATCCGGTTTTGATGAAATAGTTTTTCCCAGATCCTCCACTAAATTTCCTGTCATCGTACGTAGAATTCTTTCGATATTTTGATAAAGTTTTGGTGAATGTTTTTGTCACGATTTTTGAGGCAAAAACGCATTTTTTTTTCCAAAAAATGTCGCCATTTCGTCAAAAATTTTTGACAACATTTTGAAAAAATCCTTCGTACGGTGACAGAAAATATATCCAAGATTACGCAGAAAAATCGCCGGTTGAAATCGGTCCACTAGAAAAACTTGTAGAACTCCCACCAGTTTACAAGGTTTTGGCTGCAAGAGTTCAACAAACTGGTTGCGGCTATTCAGGGAACAGTCCAATTGACACAAATTTTTTGTTTGTTTGATAGGTAATATATATATATATATATATATATATATATATATATATATATATATATATATATATATATATATATATATATATATATATATATATATATATATATATATATATATATATATATATATATATATATATATATATATATATATATATATATATATAGGTAATTTATTTTCTCGTTGAAAAAAATCGCGAAAATCACATACTTTTTATGATGTTCATAGTGGACTACCCCCTTAAGCTGAGTGTTTCAGGTGTTTTTGAACGACAAATTCTGTGAACTCAAATTTCGAGCTGGTGCACTGAATATTATTATTGTTGTACATCATCAACATTTTTGTAGATCAACAAAAAAAAAACGATTTCGCTGCCTATAAGAACATGACCATACGTAGCACCATCTTCCAGCATAACCTCTATTACCGTTACAATGGAACGAATGTTTTGACTAGTCTCAAGCGCTTCTGAGCGAGAAGGATGCAGCACGCACAACCATGTTACTCGACAAAACGTGGAACGATACCGACTGAACCGAAGACAGCAAACACATTTTCTTCTGAAAAAACAGGAAGTGGGTTATATCTATGGTATAACCGCAAGGGTGACGTAGGACTATCGTTGATTTAGAGATCATTTGTATGAAGTTGAATCTGAATTCATTCTGAATGAATGAATATTTGGAGAACTTCGAAAACGAGAGCGTTACGTTGGAGGCACAAGATTTTATGCATCCAATATTGGATACGGAAATATCCTACTGATGGGGAAGAATAACCTTCAGAAGCTATCCTGTTGATTGCGATTGATTGAAAAATCACAAAACCTAATGTATTTGGTCACAGTGTTACATGGATAGAAAACATTAAAATAAACTCTTTCATATGAATGTAATTTGAAATTCCCAGAGGAACTGGCAGATTATTTTCAGTAACGATTAGATATTTCCACATTTTCCTCGATACTGGAAGCCCACCAGTGGTTAATGCTAACTCGATAACCATCTGTTAATAGCACATGATTGAAACATATTTGGTCACAGTGTTACATGGATAGAAAACATTCAAATAAACTCTTTCACATGAATGTATTTTTAAATTCCTAGAGGAACTGGCAGATTATTTTCCGGATCTTTCTCGATCCAAACGGAAATAATTCCGTGCGTGTATGTGTGTGTGTGTAGCGGCTGCTTCGAGATCTTCCCGGGGAACCGTTTGTAGCATCACTCTCCTTCTGATGGATTCCCTTCTGGCCTAAGGTGCACAAACAGGCTCTTGGTGACACCGTTCATCCGCGCTTTCATGATAAATAAAGAGCTTCACCACAACAGCGACACCATGCTCCAATCGCTGTTCAATTAGAACTGAGTGGATTTCCGAGCGGCGCTCGCTTATATACCGATTGGTGATTTCAATAGCCTATTTTGAAAGCAAATTTAAGACTATTGAAACAAGTTTTTGGATCAGAAAGTAACAAGTATAGAACGCGTAGACATTTTATCTTTCGAATGAAGTGTTTATCATACCATTTCGTTCAGTTGTTTAGGAGCTATTAACACTCAAAATCTCGGTCTCCGGCGTAACGCTTTCGTTTTCGAAACTTTGATTTTACACCCCGGTATAGAAATGAAAGACGTAGTCCTACGTCAAAAGGGCCGCCTGGAATAGAAAGAGCTATCGGAACACGGAACAGCTATCGGATGGGTGGAAAGAAGAGATGATGCCCCATCTACAACAAAAAAAGTGACAAGCTGAAATTTGTAGAACTACCCTGCAACCACGATCCTGAATGGTGCGACAGATCCTCCAAAATGCCGAGAGTATCAAGTCCCTACGCACCACATATTCGTCGACCCCAAAGCCTCATATGATACAATCAACCAATGATGGATAACATACTTTCAACAAAACCATCAAGGATGGCGGGCGAAAAAAAGTGAGTCAACTGGCCCTGACGGTATCGGTTATAAGATGCTGAAACAGCTGTCCCTGCACGGACAGCCCGTTCTTTGCAGCATCTTAATCGAACTGTGAAGTACACATGAACTCCCCTAGGGAGACACAGCCTAGTAATACCCGTACCTAAGGTCGGCCAAAGCAGCAACAAGGTCACGTTTTTATGAAATAAAGTTAACGTTAATAAATATTTTTGCTGCGAACGGATTTTAACGATTAGCATACCAATCAAATCGGAAATTTTCTAAGATGTTTGATATGCTATACATTACAATCTCATAGTCTGTATATGGTTGAAATGGATGAAAATTGGAAGCGTTCCCATTTCCCCATACATTTGTTCTGTCCATTTGTGTGCTTTCCCAAATAAAGCTGTCAAAAACAGGCAACTTATGCCGCTAGAATAGAAACAACGAAGGGGGATAGCGAAAAGAGAATATTTGCGAAGTAAACTCCACCCTTGCATAGTAAGTAAGCTGTCGCTAGCGTATAAGTATTGCATCTCCTCAGAGGAAAATTCTCAGAATCTTTCTGTGCCCGAAACAACAAAGGTCGCTTATTCTGCACGTTTTGTGTTTTATGTTTCCCCTCGAGCTGTGAACGCTAGCGAATATTTCACATGGAGTGCATCTGGCATTGCAATTAACACAACCATCCGAGCCATGGCAAAGCAGGCGAAAAAAGAGAAGAGTGCAAATGATTATAGGTCGCTTTTAGCCATCAGTGTTTGGCTTTGTGTGTGTTGTTTGTGTTCGTTGCGCGAAACTTAGAACTTGTTCGTTTCCTGTACATGTGAATAACACAGCTTCGATACCTTTAGTTGCCATTCGCATTTGCTCTCGTATGCATCGGCATTGTTCTGATGCAACAAGCTACTAGCTCTGTTGACGGTTTTGACAGAGAGTCGAGAAACGATTTTTCATAAACGGTAATTCTCGCGATGTTTCATTTTTATCGCTGCAACTGTGATTGTTCGCCGAAACAGCCCCTCAAAAACGATACTTACGCACCATCACCCACTAACGGCTAAACCCTAAACTACAACTGTCAGAGGTGATGATAAGCGAGGAAGAGGAATGAGAAAGAAGAGTAAAACGAAGAATTGTAAACAATATATATATATTTCTAAATCTGAACGATTAGGGGACGAGACTAGAAAACTTTGCTAAAATAAGTACTTTTTTGGATTCTTTAATTTGTTACTACAATCGGAGACTAAATTGTAAGTTGTTTCGATGCATTATTGTGAATCTTTATTTCATGAAGTAAATTGTAGCTTGAAGCTGATTAACACTCGGAAAAGAGCTGTTTTAATTCGCTGGGAGAACTCCGATAAATCTGTCTCAACAAATTCTTCAAGAATTTATCCGAATAGTCATGGAATTCCAGTCGAATGTCCGGCAAACGCGTTCGCGAACGAGAGCTATGGAGCAGGCGAATGCTCCCCTCCAGAATTATGAAGATGATCCGATATCGATCCGCTCGAGAGATTCATTCGAGGCTTCGATTGAAGACCACATTGGCGGAGAAAATCATGATTGCAATGGTTGCGATCGTTCGAATGA
Source organism: Toxorhynchites rutilus septentrionalis (assembly GCF_029784135.1). Lineage (NCBI taxonomy): Eukaryota > Metazoa > Arthropoda > Insecta > Diptera > Culicidae > Toxorhynchites > Toxorhynchites rutilus. The sequence continues at coordinate 329,811,475 of NC_073746.1, read as the reverse complement.
TGCGGAACGGTTCATGGTTGAATGCCAGAACTGCAATCGGTGGTACCATTTCTCGTGTGCCAACGTCAACATTGCTACGGTACGTTCAACAAGTTTCTCATGTACGGCATGCGTTCCTCGAATTCCTGATCCAGCACCGAGCATCGTTAGTGGGATATCAAGTACATCTAGCATTCGCAGAGCCAGAATCAACCGTGATTTGGACCGTCTGGAGGAAGAACGCCGACTTGTGGATGAACTAAGTATGGAACGAATTGCGAAGGAAAAGGCGTTAAATGAAAAGGAGCTTCAGGAAAAGCTTGAACGATGCAAGCAATTCATCGAGCGAAAGCATGAGTTGCTGCGCCGACGAGACGATGAAGAGGCAAGAAGCATACGTAGTTTACGGAGTAGCCAGGGAAGTGCGAGGAGGACGGAAGAATGGGTGAAGCAGACAAAGATAACCGAGAGTTCCGGTAAGGTCGTCGATGGACAGACACCTACATCAACGTCTGTGGATACTAGCGTACCTCAAAATGCATTTGGCATTCCCAAAGCTGTACACTGCTCTTCGACCCCAAAAGATGATAAGCGGTTAGAGGTAGAATCAACCCTTGGTACGTTGGAAAGCCGCACGGTAGGTGAAGAATTAGCGCATTTACCCGAGAACGCTAGCGGATTGGCCATCGCTCAGATTAGCCAGCATAAGAATCAATTTGACATGCCATTTGTCGATCTGAAGCCCTTTGAAGATCTTCTCGAGGTAGAGGACGTTGTCTCTCGAACCGGGACAGTTCCTAAAGCGAGTCGGATCGTTACGCAAGAAAAATTGTGTTCCGAAATCGCTGGGATTCGTAAGCAACATGCCACTGAGTTGCAGCGAATCGCGGAATGTGTCCAGGAGTTAAAGCTGAAGCATGAGTTGGACATTGCTACAAGACGGGAGCGAGAATTGGAATTGATCGAGAAAATAAAAATATTGGAAGCTCAGCAAGTCGATGAACTGAAGCGGAGAAAAGAATCAGAAACAACTCTTCGCAATCAGCTGAACAGTCGTGGACTTCCGTTAACGGCAGTGCAAGATACCATAAAGTACACTGAAATCAGACACGCAGAGGAGATGAAGAAACTTCAAGATGCGGAATGTTTTCTGCGACAACAACTCGAGCAACTCAAGAAGGATTATGCTACATTGCAGAAACAGAACAGTGACCTAGCGAGAGAGATTCAACGGCTGCGGGCGAATGAACAACATTTGCAGTCCAAATTAGCGGCTGCTAGTCAACAGAATCAGGATGAGATGCGACTGCGAACTAAGGCGGAGAAGGACTACTGGGCTTTACGAGACGAGTTCCACCAGATGCAGAACGTATGTCATGAGTTTAACGATAAACAGTCTTCGGTAATTGGTTACACTAGCCCACCGTTAGTTACACAAAATGTTGATAAAAAGACTAGGGTTTGTGATATGATAGGGAACAGTCAGTATCGAAGTCCTCCTCTTCCACCACCCCCTCTGTCCTATGTGAATGACCTTTTTTCGAATAAGCCACAGAAGATTATAGGGGATACGGGGGTTCCGCAAATTCATCCTGAGTTGTTCCCAAACCAAGGTGGTGTTCCGAATCCAACAGTTGGGTATACAGGGCCATCTTCTCAGCAATTAGCAGCCAGACAAGTGGTCACCAAGGAACTGCCAGTCTTTTCTGGAGATCCGGTAGATTGGCCGCTTTTTATTAGTAGCTACCAGCACTCGACGGATATATGTGGCTACTCCCAAGCTGAAAACCTTCTACGGTTGCAACGCAGTCTTAAAGGGGCTGCTAAAGATGCAGTCAGCAGCTTCCTGTTGCACCCGTCAACGGTACCTGAGATTATTTCCACGCTCCAACAGTTGTATGGCCGTCCGGAACAGATCGTGAATAATATGATCGCTAAGGTACGATCAACACCCGCTCCTAGAGGAGATCGATTGGTTGTGAGTTGGTGAGTTTCGGACTGGTTGTGCAAAATCTTTGTGGTCATTTGAAAGCAGTCGGGTTGGAAAGGCACTTGTCCAATCCCATTCTGCTTCAGGAACTTGTCGACAAGTTACCAGCAACGGCAAAATTCAGTTGGGCGCTTTATCAGGAACAAGTTCCAGTAGTGAACCTAAATGTGTTCAGCGGTTACATGGCAAAAATATCGTCAGCCGCAAGTGGCGTGACCCAGCTTGTCAGCATTTCATCAAAAGCTGTAAAAGAAGACGGAAGTAAATCTAAGCAAAAATCATACGTTAACACACACATGATATCTGAAACGAAACAGTCAAAGTACCGTGAAGAGCCAACTAGAACGAGAAACCCGGAGAAATCATCGGAAGAACCACAGCAATCGAAGCAAACAAATTCGAGCAGCAAATTCTGTCCAATGTGCAATGTAGCCGGTCACCAAATTGGAAGTTTTTTTTTTTTTTTTTTTTTTCTTTATTGAAGAGATTTTCAGCCAAAGGCTGGTTCATCTCTAACTAAATTGGAAGTTGTGCAGCCTTCAAAGTATTAGATTTGGACGCTCGCTGGAAATCGGTCAAAGCACATACGCTTTGTGCACGATGTCTCACTTCGCACGCACGTTGGCCGTGTAAGGGCGAGGTATGTGGTATTAATGAATGCCCGAAACGGCATCAACGTCTTCTGCACTTTGAGCCACAGGTCGAGTCGAAATCGAACAAAGAATCTACGAGTGCGGTAGTTACGATACATCATCAACTTATATCATCGACGCTGTTCCGAATACTCCCGGTCACTTTGTTTGGTCACAAAGGACAAGTTGACACGTTTGCATTCCTGGATGATGGATCCTCGGTGACACTCGTCGAAAGAATACTCGCAGAGAAGATAGGGGTTCAAGGTAGGATAGAATCGTTGTGTCTACAATGGACTGGAGGTGTTACCAAGAATATAGCAGGGTCGGAGGTAGTAAACTTGGAAATTTCGGGAGCTGGGGGAAAAAAACGGTTCAAGGTATCACAGGCGTACACGGTGAACAGCTTGGGACTCCCTCAACAAACGTTGGATTTCGAAGAACTCGCAACAAGATTCGTCCACCTTAGTAAACTTCCGATGAAAAACTACAAATCCGCTGTACCAGGAATATTGATAGGACTTGAAGCTTCGAGAAGGAAGGTCGAATGAGCCGATCGCAACTAAGACTAGGATCGGTTGGACAGTATGTGGAAATCTACGGAAATCCGAAGTAGGCATTCCTCGTCGACAGCTACATATGTCTGAAGCGCAATCGGATGTAGACCTTCACGAGTACGTCCGCCACTTTTTCGATGTTGAAAGCCTAGGTGTAGCAGTGGTTCCAGCGGTTAAAGGAGTTGATGAGCAACGAGCGTACAAGATTCTCGAAGAAACCACTCGTCGAACCAGCTGTAGTAAGTTTGAGACAGGATTACTTTGGAAGCACGACTACATTGAGTTTCCGGACAGCAGACCAATGGCGGAACATCGTTTCAAGTGCCTGGAAAAGCGTTTAGCTCGAAGCCCGGAGTTATATGACAGCGTTCGTCATCAGATAGCGGATTTTATAGCGAAAGGCTACATTCACGAGGCAACTGCGAAAGAATTGGATAGTTTCGATCTACGACGCACCTGGTTCCTTCCTATCGGAGTCGTAATGAATGAGAAGAAACCAGGAAAGGTTAGAGTTATTTGGGATGCGGCGTCAAAAGTTGAAGGCGTATCCTTAAACTCAGTGCTTCTGAAAGGACCGGATCTCATGACACCGCTACTCTCAGTATTGTTTCCGTACCGAGAGCGGGAAGTGGCTGTATCAGCAGACGTGAAGGAGATGTTTTTGCAGATATTGATTCGCGAGGAAGACCGTAGTGCGTTGCTGTTTCCGTATCGAGATTCACCGGATTTGCCGACGAACATCATGGTATCTGACGTGGCAATATTCGGAGCGGCCTGCTCTCCAGCGCACTCTCAGTACATCAAAAACCTGAATGCCTCGGAGCAAGAGTTGGAACTACCGAGAGGAGCCGCGGCTGTCATGAAACGACATTATGTGGATGACTACGTGGACAGTTTTGATACAGCGGAAGAGGCGGTGGCAGTGGCGATGGAAGTAATCGAAGTGCATAAGCGAGCAGGGTTTCATATTAGAAATTGGATGTCGAGCAACCGAAGCGTACTCGAAAGACTAGGAGAGACGAACTTAAAACCATCGAAATCTCTGTTACCGGAAAAGGAGACGGGACTCAATCGAGTTTTGGGAATAGCGTGGTTGCAAAAAGAAGATGTCTTCACATTCTCCATGCAGTTTTGCGACGTTATTAAAGGTCTAGTGGAAGCTAACCGGATTTCGGGCAGAGGTATTAACGCCGGGAGGAATTTTGAAAAGACCTGCGATAAAACTGACTGTGATCGACGTAGGGAACTCTAGTGACGCCACATCGGAAGTTAAGGCGACACGCGGGGGAGGATGTTCGCCGAAACAGCCCCTCAAAAACGATACTTACGCACCATCACCCACTAACGGCTAAACCCTAAACTACAACTGTCAGAGGTGATGATAAGCGAGGAAGAGGAATGAGAAAGAAGAGTAAAACGAAGAATTGTAAACAATATATATATATTTCTAAATCTGAACGATTAGGGGACGAGAATAGAAAACTTTGCTAAAATAAGTACTTTTTTGGATTCTTTAATTTGTTACTACAATCGGAGACTAAATTGTAAGTTGTTTCGATGCATTATTGTGAATCTTTATTTCATGAAGTAAATTGTAGCTTGAAGCTGATTAACACTCGGAAAAGAGCTGTTTTAATTCGCTGGGAGAACTCCGATAAATCTGTCTCAACAGTGATGCTTGTTTATTGGCGATGCACGGAAGATGCCTCTCGTTAAACACTCAGTGCAATGCGTACATTGATATAAAGAAACAAATTGCGACATATGACCAATTAGTGTATTGTTCTCGCAAAGGTAAGAATGAATCGTTGCTTCTCGAAATGATTCTACAAAACCACGCAAGTCATTAAATCTTTTCAGCCCCCCCGGAACTTTTTGCATTTAAAAATTTTGCGTAGTCATACGTCCTAAGCAATCGTGTCTCGGATACAACTCCTCGATTTTTTTTTCATTAGGGTAACCATTTCCATTTTTGGGTGGTTCAACAAATTCTTTTGAACTACCGGTCCGATTCAGATGATCGACAAATCAAATTGAAGCCAATGAGCTAGGCTCCATTCCAATCCATTTTTTGCAAATGAAATATTTTTGCAATGATGATTCATTTATTGGCTCCAATTTGATATGTCGATCATCCTAATCGGTTTAGTATTTCAAAAGTTTTGAATTTTTCATTTCTGGAAAAAGGGGAAAAAATTGATTTTTTTGGACCATCGGTTAATTTTGAAAAAAACATAACTTCAATACGAAAAAAATACCTCTCTAATTTTTAGATATGTTATGTTAAAAGTCCTCAGTTTCTAGAAAAAATATAAATAAATATAGCGCCCGTGGTCTCGTAACCATGTAAACTATAAAAAATACAATCAATAATTATGGGCCCTATTCCAGAAGACGAACGCTTGTCTCGTTTGTTTTCATATTCCAGAAGCCGAGCTTTACTCAAAACAGACGAGTAGTTCGTCTGACCCAACCATTCGGTCGCGCTCGCTGAAGAATCAGTCGAGTCTACGTCTAGTTTGTTTTGATGTGTTTGTTCACTTTGTTGATCTGAAAAGTGTCTTCATATCATAATGAACGAAAATGAGTTATTCAAAACTACAACTTTATTGGAAATGCATGCATATCGATTTAAAACTTTTCTTGATAAATCGTTGAACAAACATTGATCCATAATAACAAAACGTCTGAGTGATGAAACCATATGCTGGTAGAAAATATATCAATGAAACAAAAAGATATATTAAGATATATTTTGGCACTGAGAAATGAGTCTCGATTGATCAATTTAAAAATTTATGTTGTTTTTCCCAAAATAAGAACATGTCTTCATATCTGACATTATTGATCATACCGAAAAAAAGTGATAGAAGTTTCTCCAGTCTACCAAATGAAACATTTTAATGAAACTCGTGTACTAGAATAGGATATTTTGCTAGTCTCGACAGTGACTGAAACCGAGACGAGAGGAGACGAATTGTTCGTCTCGTTTCCTGTAATAGGGCCCTATGAAAATAAAATCCAATTTATTCACAAGTGTATTATTTAAAATAAAAGACTAGTTCATTGCCTTCAATTTAATATGTCGATCATTTGAATCGGTGCAGTAGTTCGATAGTTAGGAATTTTTGAAAAAAGGATTTTTTGGAAAAAAAAAAAAAGGTGGAAGAAAAGATATTTTGGACCACCCTAGAGTGGAAATGGTCACCCAAAGAAAAAATAAAAAAATACGGGTCTAATGTTTTGCGATAAAGAACAAAATTACCACTTTTTCTGAAAATCTGAGAACCACTATATCGGTTTGGCATGGAATGGCTGTACACTGCGTTTCACAACTATAGAACCACTCATTTTTCTGAGTTTCCAGAGATACATATCGATCGGTTGAATTGAAGTATAAAGTGTAGAGTACAATAACTATCTTCATTTATAAGTCTCGGTGGTATTTTCTGTTATTTTCTCGGTGGATCCTGGTAATTTTATTTATCATGGAAACAAGAAGAATGTAGGATTTAAATTCTCGAATTCTACTTGCAGTCAACGAAAAATGGTTCGCGCTCATAATGTCCAAGGCAGGCAGCAGCCAACGCGAAACCGCAGAGTACTTGGGATGATCCAAAACCTTCGTGTTTAATGCCCTCTACGACCGCAGAACATCCGAAACGACAGGACTCACAAGTAAACGACCGCGAAGGATGACTCTGTCATAAAGCGAGCCTCCAAGAAAGATCCCTTCAAGGCCTCGAAGAAGATCCGGGGCGAATTGAACTTGTCCGTAAGTTCAGCGGCGGCTAGGCGGCTAGCCGGAAGGTCCCGATGCTGACGACGAAGCATCTGAAGACGTGACTGAAGTTCACGAGAGACCACTTCGGTTGGATCAGTCCGGAGAAGGAAAAGCTGTGACGAAATATTGATTGAGATGAAGGTAAACCTCATCGGCTCGGACGGAAAAACTCGAATCCATCGCTCAAAAGGCTGCGCTTACATGCCACAGTATGACACGAAGACATACACGCATGGATGAGGGAACATTATGGTGTGGGGGTGCTTCTCCTGGTACTGGGTTAGCTCCCTGTTCTGGATGGATAAGATCATGGATCAGTACCTCTACACCCAAATCCTAAGGGATGTTTTGCTGCCACACACCGAGTGAGAGATGCCCCTGAAATGGCAGTTCATGAAGGATAACAATCCGAAGCACACCACCAAGACCATCAAAAAGTGGTTCCAAGACAAGAAAGTCGACGTCACGGAGTGGCCTGCACATTCACCGGATCTGAACCCTATAGAGAACCTATGGGAGATCGTGAAAAGGTCGGTGTACACGAAGAAGTCGAAGAATAACTGTGCGACTGTGGGATAGGAACCAAGCTTGTTGATACGCCATCCCGGTCACCATGTGCCAGAAGCTGGTGGAATTCCACGCCGAACCGGGTGCGTGAAGTGATGCGTAACAAAGGTTACACGACCAAGTCTAATCCTAGAAGCTTTTCACGGTATGAATTTTCTTGTTTTTATTTTTTTATCATCTATATATATAAAAATGGAGTGATGTCTGTCTGTCTGTCTGATTCTTATAGACTTGGAAACTACTGAACCGATCGACATGAAAATTGGTATGTAGGGGTTTTTGGGGCCGGGGAAGGTTTTCGTGATATTTTGAGACCCCTCCCCCCTCTCTAAGGGGGGGCTGCCATACAAATGAAACACAAATTTCTGCATTACTCTGAAATTAACCAAGCAAACGAAACCAAAGTTGGCATGTGAAAGTTTTAGGGTGCAATAAATGTTTCTATGATGGTTAAACAGTCCTTCCCCCACTCAAAGGGGGGGGCAGCCATACAAATGAAACACAAATTTCTGCATTACTCGAGAATTAATCAAGCAAATGAAACCAAATTTGGCATGTGGAGGTTTTAGGATGCAATAAATGTTTCTATGGTGTTAAGATACTCCTTCCCCCTCTCTTAGAGGGGGCTGCCGTACAAATGAAACACAAATTTTTGCATTACCCGAGAATTAATCAAGCAAATTAAACCAAATTAGGCATATGGAAACTTTAGGGTGCAATGAATGTTTCTATGGTGGTTAGATACCCCTCCCCCCTCTCTTAGGGGTGGCTGCCATACAAATAAAACACAAATTTCTGCATTACTCGAGAATTAATCAAGTAAATGGGCGGGACGAAGTTTGCCGGGTTAGCTAGTGATTTATAAAACCGGTCTTAATTTTTGTCGCGTCATTTGCAAATAAATTATTATAAATTGGTAGAAGCACTGGATTGGATTATTTTTTCCTCAAAGTTTTGTTACTTTCATTTTTTTTTCACTGCTTTCACTGCTCAAGTCTTAATTTTTTTGTCCAATACTGTATATTAAGACAAGGTCAGCTCGCGATGCAGACGGACGGTTTGATCGTGCCCCTCTTTGTGGTTTCAGCTGTCTTCCAAACTTTTCGCTGTTATCTAACTGGCGTAATGTTTGTTTCCAGCGCTGCTTCTCACGCCAAGAATGTTTTTTTTGGACGGGAATGATATACGATGGGTCGCAAAATGAATCAAAATGTATAAACTCTCCAGATATCGGACGAACTTCTATCCCATACACAAAACAAATACTGCCCAATGGAATTGTCATACAACCGATCAATCGGAACACCGTTCCCGTATTAGTAGGTTCATAGCTTAGAGCTTGTGTCAGTTTATTTTACATTCGCTTGTTTTATCGTAATAACCAACATGACTATTTCTTTTAGAACTAGCTTCGCACTCTCGAAATAAGGATTACTTCGTCTGTTCGTCTTTTCAATCGGAGACTAAATTGTAAGTTGTTTCGATGCATTATTGTGAATCTTTATTTCATGAAGTAAATTGTAGCTTGAAGCTGATTAACACTCGGAAAAGAGCTGTTTTAATTCGCTGGGAGAACTCCGATAAATCTGTCTCAACAGTGATGCTTGTTTATTGGCGATGCACGGAAGATGCCTCTCGTTAAACACTCAGTGCAATGCGTACATTGATATAAAGAAACAAATTGCGACATATGACCAATTAGTGTATTGTTCTCGCAAAGGTAAGAATGAATCGTTGCTTCTCGAAATGATTCTACAAAACCACGCAAGTCATTAAATCTTTTCAGCCCCCCCGGAACTTTTTGCATTTAAAAATTTTGCGTAGTCATACGTCCTAAGCAATCGTGTCTCGGATACAACTCCTCGATTTTTTTTTCATTAGGGTAACCATTTCCATTTTTGGGTGGTTCAACAAATTCTTTTGAACTACCGGTCCGATTCAGATGATCGACAAATCAAATTGAAGCCAATGAGCTAGGCTCCATTCCAATCCATTTTTTGCAAATGAAATATTTTTGCAATGATGATTCATTTATTGGCTCCAATTTGATATGTCGATCATCCTAATCGGTTTAGTATTTCAAAAGTTTTGAATTTTTCATTTCTGGAAAAAGGGGAAAAAATTGATTTTTTTGGACCATCGGTTAATTTTGAAAAAAACATAACTTCAATACGAAAAAAATACCTCTCTAATTTTTAGATATGTTATGTTAAAAGTCCTCAGTTTCTAGAAAAAATATAAATAAATATAGCGCCCGTGGTCTCGTAACCATGTAAACTATAAAAAATACAATCAATAATTATGGGCCCTATTCCAGAAGACGAACGCTTGTCTCGTTTGTTTTCATATTCCAGAAGCCGAGCTTTACTCAAAACAGACGAGTAGTTCGTCTGACCCAACCATTCGGTCGCGCTCGCTGAAGAATCAGTCGAGTCTACGTCTAGTTTGTTTTGATGTGTTTGTTCACTTTGTTGATCTGAAAAGTGTCTTCATATCATAATGAACGAAAATGAGTTATTCAAAACTACAACTTTATTGGAAATGCATGCATATCGATTTAAAACTTTTCTTGATAAATCGTTGAACAAACATTGATCCATAATAACAAAACGTCTGAGTGATGAAACCATATGCTGGTAGAAAATATATCAATGAAACAAAAAGATATATTAAGATATATTTTGGCACTGAGAAATGAGTCTCGATTGATCAATTTAAAAATTTATGTTGTTTTTCCCAAAATAAGAACATGTCTTCATATCTGACATTATTGATCATACCGAAAAAAAGTGATAGAAGTTTCTCCAGTCTACCAAATGAAACATTTTAATGAAACTCGTGTACTAGAATAGGATATTTTGCTAGTCTCGACAGTGACTGAAACCGAGACGAGAGGAGACGAATTGTTCGTCTCGTTTCCTGTAATAGGGCCCTATGAAAATAAAATCCAATTTATTCACAAGTGTATTATTTAAAATAAAAGACTAGTTCATTGCCTTCAATTTAATATGTCGATCATTTGAATCGGTGCAGTAGTTCGATAGTTAGGAATTTTTGAAAAAAGGATTTTTTGGAAAAAAAAAAAAAGGTGGAAGAAAAGATATTTTGGACCACCCTAGAGTGGAAATGGTCACCCAAAGAAAAAATAAAAAAATACGGGTCTAATGTTTTGCGATAAAGAACAAAATTACCACTTTTTCTGAAAATCTGAGAACCACTATATCGGTTTGGCATGGAATGGCTGTACACTGCGTTTCACAACTATAGAACCACTCATTTTTCTGAGTTTCCAGAGATACATATCGATCGGTTGAATTGAAGTATAAAGTGTAGAGTACAATAACTATCTTCATTTATAAGTCTCGGTGGTATTTTCTGTTATTTTCTCGGTGGATCCTGGTAATTTTATTTATCATGGAAACAAGAAGAATGTAGGATTTAAATTCTCGAATTCTACTTGCAGTCAACGAAAAATGGTTCGCGCTCATAATGTCCAAGGCAGGCAGCAGCCAACGCGAAACCGCAGAGTACTTGGGATGATCCAAAACCTTCGTGTTTAATGCCCTCTACGACCGCAGAACATCCGAAACGACAGGACTCACAAGTAAACGACCGCGAAGGATGACTCTGTCATAAAGCGAGCCTCCAAGAAAGATCCCTTCAAGGCCTCGAAGAAGATCCGGGGCGAATTGAACTTGTCCGTAAGTTCAGCGGCGGCTAGGCGGCTAGCCGGAAGGTCCCGATGCTGACGACGAAGCATCTGAAGACGTGACTGAAGTTCACGAGAGACCACTTCGGTTGGATCAGTCCGGAGAAGGAAAAGCTGTGACGAAATATTGATTGAGATGAAGGTAAACCTCATCGGCTCGGACGGAAAAACTCGAATCCATCGCTCAAAAGGCTGCGCTTACATGCCACAGTATGACACGAAGACATACACGCATGGATGAGGGAACATTATGGTGTGGGGGTGCTTCTCCTGGTACTGGGTTAGCTCCCTGTTCTGGATGGATAAGATCATGGATCAGTACCTCTACACCCAAATCCTAAGGGATGTTTTGCTGCCACACACCGAGTGAGAGATGCCCCTGAAATGGCAGTTCATGAAGGATAACAATCCGAAGCACACCACCAAGACCATCAAAAAGTGGTTCCAAGACAAGAAAGTCGACGTCACGGAGTGGCCTGCACATTCACCGGATCTGAACCCTATAGAGAACCTATGGGAGATCGTGAAAAGGTCGGTGTACACGAAGAAGTCGAAGAATAACTGTGCGACTGTGGGATAGGAACCAAGCTTGTTGATACGCCATCCCGGTCACCATGTGCCAGAAGCTGGTGGAATTCCACGCCGAACCGGGTGCGTGAAGTGATGCGTAACAAAGGTTACACGACCAAGTCTAATCCTAGAAGCTTTTCACGGTATGAATTTTCTTGTTTTTATTTTTTTATCATCTATATATATAAAAATGGAGTGATGTCTGTCTGTCTGTCTGATTCTTATAGACTTGGAAACTACTGAACCGATCGACATGAAAATTGGTATGTAGGGGTTTTTGGGGCCGGGGAAGGTTTTCGTGATATTTTGAGACCCCTCCCCCCTCTCTAAGGGGGGGCTGCCATACAAATGAAACACAAATTTCTGCATTACTCTGAAATTAACCAAGCAAACGAAACCAAAGTTGGCATGTGAAAGTTTTAGGGTGCAATAAATGTTTCTATGATGGTTAAACAGTCCTTCCCCCACTCAAAGGGGGGGGCAGCCATACAAATGAAACACAAATTTCTGCATTACTCGAGAATTAATCAAGCAAATGAAACCAAATTTGGCATGTGGAGGTTTTAGGATGCAATAAATGTTTCTATGGTGTTAAGATACTCCTTCCCCCTCTCTTAGAGGGGGCTGCCGTACAAATGAAACACAAATTTTTGCATTACCCGAGAATTAATCAAGCAAATTAAACCAAATTAGGCATATGGAAACTTTAGGGTGCAATGAATGTTTCTATGGTGGTTAGATACCCCTCCCCCCTCTCTTAGGGGTGGCTGCCATACAAATAAAACACAAATTTCTGCATTACTCGAGAATTAATCAAGTAAATGGGCGGGACGAAGTTTGCCGGGTTAGCTAGTGATTTATAAAACCGGTCTTAATTTTTGTCGCGTCATTTGCAAATAAATTATTATAAATTGGTAGAAGCACTGGATTGGATTATTTTTTCCTCAAAGTTTTGTTACTTTCATTTTTTTTTCACTGCTTTCACTGCTCAAGTCTTAATTTTTTTGTCCAATACTGTATATTAAGACAAGGTCAGCTCGCGATGCAGACGGACGGTTTGATCGTGCCCCTCTTTGTGGTTTCAGCTGTCTTCCAAACTTTTCGCTGTTATCTAACTGGCGTAATGTTTGTTTCCAGCGCTGCTTCTCACGCCAAGAATGTTTTTTTTGGACGGGAATGATATACGATGGGTCGCAAAATGAATCAAAATGTATAAACTCTCCAGATATCGGACGAACTTCTATCCCATACACAAAACAAATACTGCCCAATGGAATTGTCATACAACCGATCAATCGGAACACCGTTCCCGTATTAGTAGGTTCATAGCTTAGAGCTTGTGTCAGTTTATTTTACATTCGCTTGTTTTATCGTAATAACCAACATGACTATTTCTTTTAGAACTAGCTTCGCACTCTCGAAATAAGGATTACTTCGTCTGTTCGTCTTTTCAATGTGTAACAGTAATCGACTGGAATCTAATAGTTCTGCTTTGCTTTGCTGCATTAGTTTTTATCATAATAATCATCATTTCATGTTTAAATAGCTTACTTTGTAGTGTTTTTTTCTTCTCCATTCTCGTTTACGTTCAAACTCGTGCGGTGTTTGCCGATGTGTCACGTTATTTTTGCGTATTTTAGTTCCACCCATTCTCCTAATAAATATTATCGAAGTCCTCCACTGTAACACAATTTTGAAAACCAAAATCCTTCTGTTCCAGATTTCTTCTCTGCTTTATTCAATCTCTAAAAGGGTGCAATAAACAAATTGGAGACATTTTGTTGCTCTATTACTTGAGAAAAGGGTGCGTTCTGTTATCATTCGAACCAGCTCTAACGTATGTAAGTATCATAACACTAAACGTGTAATCGTGAATTGCGTTACGGTGTGTGTTTGTAGATTACTTCTGCACGTTCTGTTCTATTCCACTGATACAAAATAACTATTATAAAAACGGTCTTCATTCCGCCGCGCCTAGTGGACGTACATGTTTAGTGCTTCGTTTGAGGGGAGAATACAAAAAGGGCATGTCGCTTCGATAGCATTTAGGCTGAAAAAAAACCTTGCAAATGTATGCCGCTGGAGAAATCAAGTTCCAAGTTCTTTTTGGTTAAACACGTCACGTTCATACGATGCTGCTTCCGAATAGTGGAGCATTAATCAAATTCATAATCAATGTTACCATCGTCGTCACGGTACCTACTGGTTCCACTTGAACCACCAGCACCGCTACCACTACTGCTGTCATCGCCACGAGCGGTGGCTGTGCTATTCGGTGAGGAGGTGGAAGATGGATTTCCTCCACGCGCTAGGCTTGAACTTGACTGATGTTGCGCATTAGAGTTCATCAAACTTGAACCGGGTGCTCTCGATTGAGGCGAGTTCAGTTCCCCGACACCGGTGTTGAATGAAGTAATCGGTTGCCCGAGGTCAAGTAGTAGACTAGACGTTGACGGACCTCCCTCGTCCATGGACGAAGAGGACGACTGGCTGGCTACGCTGGGAAACGCATCCGAATGAAGAGATCCTACAGATTAAACAGAAACACTAACAAATGAAATTCACAGTTACTTACAGATACTCACTCAATGTATTGGCGACAGCATTTGCCGCCGCAGCTAGCCCTCGATGTTCATCCGATTGATGTTCCGGTGCCAGACTCTTCCTACAGATAGGGCATGTTCCATGCAGTTCTAACCAAGGAATGATACAGGATTCGTGATAGACATGCTGTGAATATTTGAACAAATACAAATTCAGCTCGGATTTAAGTAACGAGACGAGTGCAAACTTACGGCACACGAAAGCTTCCGAACGACCTCATCAATTTGGAAATCCTCCCAGCATACCGAACATTGCAATTTCATGTCGACCTGTTCTAAACTAATAGTCACTTTAGGAATTTCCGCAATTTTATCCTTCTCGAGTGGTGGCGGGCCTGTATTGTCCATCTGATTGAGCAACTGTGTCACAATAGTGTCCAATCCTTCCCTTCCCCACGCGTAGTCGCCCGGATTACCCATGAAAATCAGCGGTGTTCCGCCAGCTCCTCCATTGGCTCCGTCTGCCACCGAAAGCAATATTTCCCGAAGTATGTTATCCAGATTGTTGATATTTTGCATACCACGGCGTCTGTTGCGGTGTCTTCCGAGAACCCTCATCGCTGTTAGCCCTCCCCCGCTTGACGTACCCGTTGCTCCCGAATCACTTCCCTCATCACCAAGCGTCACAACACCTTCCGAATCTGGACCACGCGGGACACTTGTCGACAGAAGCAATGGCGAAAGAATGCTGTTGCTAAAAATTTCGCTAGCCAATCTTATCGCCTGAAATCATGTAATTTGAATAAAAAAAAATATCCACTTCGCAAAAACAATTTCATAATCCAACAACTTGTTACTCATACTCTGTCGAAAAAAAAGTCTTACCTGTGGATTGATGAAGTCATTTTGATTTGGACCAGGATCAGCTGGCGCGGGTGGTGGAGACGGAGGATTATTACTTCGATCAGCAGCTGGTAGCTCCTCAATGAAACCCTCAGAACAATGTGGACAGGTAAAATCCTACAAACAAGCATATTATTTTCTTCTCGCACTCAAAGATTGCGTGTTGTCAACTAACCGATGATACTCGATCGATTTCCACCGAGCAGGAGTGACAATAGAAGCGGGATGGCTTGTTGGCTGAATTCTCTACCAGCGCTTCCATGGTGCTTGGTTTAAGTAAAATCAATAGAGCAAGTTTTCACGAAAGTAAAAGTAGAATCGCAACGAAATGAGCTAATAATAAAGGACAAACAGGCAGAAGAAGAAAACACTTTCTGTTCGATTTTGACAATAAATTTCTCCAACACACACGCGCATACACTATCCGGCTGAAAGGAAATTTTCGCTCCTACTGGTTACTTGCAGTAGACTGTAGTTTTCTCTTACACATAAGTGACTCCCCAATCTAAGGTTCCATCATGTTGTTATTGTTTGAAATTTACAGTTCTGATGATAATACGAGTTTTGTAACACTCCAGAATCAATTGAATGGTAATTTTTCGTCGTTCACTTCAGACGGTGTTGAAGAGGAAAAGCTGCTGTCAGAATAGTTGACAGCAGCACGGAGAATACATTCAAAGAAATCAGTGAAGTAGATTTTGTGAGGGGCATAATCTTTTGAAAAAAAAAACGCTAACAGAAAAAAATTATACTGTTTCAATTTGATTACCGACATGAATGTGACACGAGTGCAATTGTGCAACCTTTCGCAAGCAAACCTGTGTTCCGTCGATTGCCCGGTTAAGTGCGCTACACATATAGCGTCACCGTCCCGTCAACCATTCTCTTGGACTTATTTTGCCGACGTCAATGTTGCCGGTGATGGTGTATGTGAATGCTACCATACGATTTCCATGGGAGAATATTTAACATTTCATGCCTTTAGGGCGATTACACATTATCCGGTTTCTGCCGGACCGGTTTCAAAAAGCGCCGCTGGGTTTGGACGGATAACCGGATAACAATGTGAAAGACACTTCTCACTACACAAAACCGTACATCTCTCACAAACGCATACATGCTTTTATTTATATAGTGGATTAACAGGTAAACATTGCTGCAAATATTCCGGTTACATGCAGCTGACTGCATGTGCACCTTGGTGAGCACATAGGGACAAATGTTGGAGTGGCACACCAGGAGCATGGTCAAAGTGAGACCAGGCCTCACGGATATTACGCATATACTGCATCATATCGGCGTTCATACCGTACCTATCGTAAATACTTCCGCCCCACTTCAGAATACTTTTACAAAAACTAACTTTAATCCAGTTGTGGTTTACTCATTCATACGCATAATTATTTTGTTTCCATGCTTCCACAAATAGCATGATTTATTTCACACGTTGCCACATATTTTTTCAACAGTCTCAGAAACACGGTTAGATAAAAGTGCAATTTGATGAGCCAATAATAAAAACATTCCGTAACAAGCCAGGAGCACTATTGTAAATATACATCAATAATGTGTTCACTTCCTGTAATTATCATGGAATTTTCCTGCAAGAGAATGTATGTCATCCATTCATTCTAGAGTGTTTTTTATTTCACTATTACAATAAAAAAATACGATTAAAATAACATTATAATTCGTTCAAACACTATTCCATTGCTGCTTCCGCAGATCCTCGTCCAAGAACGCGCTCAACATATGCCTCCTGGGGCAGGGGCAGCTTCTCGAGCCCATTTCGCATCACAGCTATCAATACGCGGATCCGGGGCAAAGAATTACCGAATCAGATAAGCTGGAATTTTGTTCTGACAGAACCAATGCTTTGGCATCGGGCATGGGAACATTTTGAACTTGAGTGCCTCGGTCTCGTCGTTGATCGCGTCCCGGGTCAGGTAAAACTAGAATACCCAGAAATTCAGGAATAATTTCAAATAAGGGATGTTGCCTGTGAACAAAAAAATAGAAGTTAATTAAATAACTCGATCTGCTTGTCGAAAGACACCACTCACCGTTAATAACACAGTCCGTGGCAATATGCTCAATGATGACATCGTGCACCTGTGACCATTGCTTTTCTTTGAACAGAAACTTGTATCACAGAATTTGTTCCACAACACTGGTAGTTGCTGAAGAAGTGAAATAAAAATTTCAGCATTCATATCACTTGCAAATTATCAATTATCAAAATTATTATTGGTTTCAAAATCAATAAACAAACGTCAATAGCGCACACATACTATTACATGGGACGAAAAATTGCCTGAATTGTACTAATACTAACAGACATGGCAAACAACTGTCAATTCGTGTTGATGGCATGGAGCTTCGTGCTCCGCTTTTGGAAAATGATAGTGATAATGGATTTTCAGGTGCAGTAAACTCATATACAAAATAAAAATTATGAATGAAAATAAACTTTTTCTTAACAAATATGTTATTTATGTGATGAAGTAAACGTTCTTTTGCAAGTAGGGAAAAACCCCTGAACAAGAATTGTGTTTAATAATGGTTTTATATTATAATGATGAGTTTTTGTGAAAATATCAAGAAAAATATACAGAAATGGTTAAGTAAGGGTCAGTACTACGTGTTTAAAGTAATGAAATAACATGATGTAAAAATTTTCATTAAAAATTGAGCAACTTAAAACTGTCTTAAGGTCTAATAATCTTATAGAGGATGATTTACTTTCCCAAACTGATGTGTCCACCAGCCGTCGATACTATGCTACTGTCATCGCGAATAATACTTGTCCGGTCATCGGACAATGCAGTCGCAGTAGACGGCTGCATCACGGCGCCGTGAAGAGGTTGATACGGTCGAAAATTGCCATTCGGGTTTCAGACCGGTCCGGCAGAAACCGGATAATGTGTAATCGGCCTTACGTTGACTTCACGGTGACGGGACGGTGTATGTGTAGCGCACTTTAGTTTGAAACATAGGAGACGAACTTTTAGTTAGCGTCGGACTGCATACATTAGCCCGGTTAATTTTCGCACTGAAATATAGATGATGTATTTCAAAGCAAAACTCAACCGGGCAAACGTATGCCGTCCGACACTCGCTAACGCTTGGTCGGACCTAACTAAAGGATCGTCTCCTATGTTTCAAACTAACCAGGCAATCGATGGAACACAAGTTTGTTTTCGAAAGGCCGCCGCTTCCGACGGCGTGTGGCCGGCCGACTCGGATTGCGTCACCTCGGTGGCTTAGGGCCGCTTCTGTACCTTATCTTCGAAAACATAATGAACATTACACTTCGGTGGCGTTTATATTTAAATACCCCAAATCCCAAATACGCATTTTCGTAGCACTAAAAATGACGAAACACTGCATACAACAAAACAACAACAATACAAATAATATTTGAACGGCAGTGCGAACAATAAAAATGATATCTATTGTATTTCGGCTCCGGTGACGCTAATACGAAAGTACCCAAGGCGCTTGTTTATAACTGCGGATATTATTTTATAATGCTACGAAAATTTTGAAACAACCATTTTACCAGTTTGGTCGCCCTGAAATGTTTTTTTGTTGAAATTTGACACTGGCAAGGGAAACCAAATCACATACAAAATTCCAGAACGACATTTACTTTCTTGGTGACTAAATAAGCGAAATAAACTCTATTTGCACGCGAACCCAAATAAGTCCAACTTGCGGCTATATCACAGATACGAGGGTCACTATTTATATTTCGGGAATTGGCAATACTGATGTCATGTGAGTCCATCTGACGGTTCCATCGTAAAGTTTGACATTTTTGACGATATACGTACTCAGAACATTTTGTCATACGGACGCTATTTGTTTATTTTATATTTAGTTGAAAGTTTGGTCTCGGCAAAAAAATGGAACTGAATCGTGAACATTTTCGTGCGATGATTTTTTACGACTTTCGACGTGGATTATCACAACAAGAGTGCGTCAATCAACTTAATTTGACTTTTGGCGATGAAGCTCCATCAAAAACCGCTGTGTATCGCTGGTATAGGGAATTCAATCGTGGTCGTAGTTCGCTGTCCGACGAGTTTCGTGAAGGTCGTCCAAAATCGACTGCAGTGCCAGAAAACATCGATGCTGTGCACGAAATGATTAAGCAAGATCGTCATGTAACCTATTGTGAGATGGAGGCATCCCTAAGCATTAGTTCCACCAGCATATATGCGATTTTACATGAACCCTTAGTTGTGCGAAAATTATGTTCACTTTGGATCCCACATAATTTGACAATCGCTCAAAAAAAAGGCTCGTGTCGATTGGAATAAATGCTTTGAAAATTGGTTTAAGCGCATGCAAAAGTGTATCGATCATCGTGGCGAGTACTTTGAAAAACAATAAAAATATATTCGCAGCTTAACTATTTGTTTTTGTTTCTATTGGCGATCTAACGTACAAATCTACACCTAGGCGGCGCTGCGGTGAAAGTGATTGTCAAGCATTCATATATTTACTGTACAGGTTCCTCAATGTAGTCGGTATAAACCTATAGTGAAATCACCCGACACAGGGAATAAATATTGAGTATGACTTACCGGCTCGACAGTTGTCTGTTGTGAGAGGAAATGATGCCCAATGTATGGCTAACTACACTGAGGGGAAAATTTAGTATATATGACCAATTTTTTGGTAAATATTACCAATTCTCTAGTCATTTTCTACCCTACTAATCATTGGTACATATTACGAAAGAAAAATGGTAGGCACAAACGTCGAACAAACTACGATTTGTTGGTCCAACATTGGTGCAATATCAGTGAAAATTTTGCTTCTCATTTGTGAGAGATAATCATCAGGGATAATAAAAATGTTTTTTAATAATTATTTTTAATTTAAAAAATTCTATTTGATTACATTTAACTCCACATACTTAGAATACATTATAATAATAATATATATAGCTTATTCTATGAGCAGCGTACACGAGGAAAGTTCCCGTTCCTCTTCCTGCTGCATCGCTCTAGTTTGCATTATTTAGGGAGTGTCGGTAGCACCAGCACGTTTCATCCGCATTTTGTTCTCTCGTGTCTCTAAGAAGAAAAGAAATACACATGTTAATAATATTAAATATGTATATATGTAATGAAACGTTTTCATCAATCCACATGTTCAGCCCCATGATTACTCAATTCACAGTCCAACGCTGCAGTTAAACAGATTACATTAAAGCGGCTGTTGCGATAAGTCAAGGAAATTGGTTGA
The DNA here is from genome assembly GCF_029784135.1 of Toxorhynchites rutilus septentrionalis. Lineage (NCBI taxonomy): Eukaryota > Metazoa > Arthropoda > Insecta > Diptera > Culicidae > Toxorhynchites > Toxorhynchites rutilus. The sequence continues at coordinate 329,790,982 of NC_073746.1, read as the reverse complement.
TAATAATATTCTCTTGATATACTGTGATATCAAGAGCATTTTAAAGATATAGAACTTGTTCTTGTTCTTCAAATCGAAATAGATTAATATGACAATGAATTTAGAGTTAATTTGTCAGAAAACGGGGCCATAAACATGAGTTGCAAGAGACATTTACTACAAAGGGCATTCAATATCAAACAGCAGAGGAATAATAAAGCTTTCTGAATGCTTTTATGCAATGAAAGGCCGTTATTCACCTCTATTCCGGAACCCGAACGAGTTTGGAAATCCGATCGAGATCGACTTTTCGTTCTGCAACCCGAAAGAGATCGACTTCTGCATTTTGAAACCCGTCCGAGATTTAAACCCATTCGACATATGCAAAAGTAGCAGCATTGTCTTGACCCAAACGTCAAAATATGTCAAAATAATTCATTCGTATTCATATTACTCTCTATCACATCAACATGTCCGAATGCAGTTTTAAATTGTTGAAAAATTAATGAAAATTATTACTTGGTGTGTCAAATACTTTGAACACGTATTTCTCACCATAACTTAACTATTTTTTTGTTATAATTTTCCAAGTTTTTCTGCTGAAACTACCCAAGTGTAGGGTTCTATGCCGAATAAAGCGTACCTGGAATATGAATAACTTTGACTTTTGAATTGGATTGACCTGAGGATAGAAGATCCTTGATTGTAGGAAGAGAGATAAGTGTGAACGTTCGAGAGCAGAAGGACGCGTATATCGAGTGAGTGAAAGAAGTGGATTTAACGAGAAATTCAAGGAGCTAAAAACGACGTCCCAGCAAACATTAAATCGTATAATTTTGCACGTGCCAAGTCTTACAAGAAATCCGAATAAATCATAATCGCATATAATATCAATCAAAGTATGTATCGTGTATATTTGAAATCGCATAAAATGTAAAAAGTCGATTTTAAGTACCATTATCAAATTAAGTCGCAATTAGGTATAATAAACATCAATTTTATGATGTACATTGTCGTAAAATATATTTAATCCGCATCATATGCGTATATTACGCTGATGCAGTTTGTGTATCGTATAATTTAAATCGATTGTACTGTAGTGAATCGTGTTGCATGCTGAAGAAAATCATGAAATAGTGAATCATATTAGATCCTAATAAAGATCATATTACATCATATTGAAATGTCAATGAAATGCTGATGCACTCGAAAGTTTTAACCGCTGTTGAATTAAATTTCAGATAGCCGCGCGAGATAGCTGGTGGATGATAATCCAGACGACCGGAGTTCGAACCCACATCGGAGCAGTTTTCACCAAACATCAATCTGTGCCATTTTAAACATTCATATTCCACTCCCAACACAAGTCAATCAAACAATTATTATTTCTGCAAACATAAATACTCATATATAAAAATGGCGATTCGTGAGGCTATAATAAACATTTCACGAAAATATTTTGCGCCATTTGTTTTTTTTCTATGTCTGTAATAAATCGTATATGAGTATGGCAAAAGTCGCTATTATAGTCGGTCAAAGTTGCATATTCATCCAAACAAATTCGGTAAGCATTTGCCATGTATGTATATGGCCTCCTCTATTGCATGCATATGCCAGTTAGGCGCATTATATGCCAACCAAATTTTAGGGCATATGATGTTATATATACGCTTGTTATGCGATTTCATGTTTGCTGGGGTTTGAGACCCGGACGAACAGTAAGCCAGAAAAGCAGGCGAAGTAATTACACCTGGCGACGAGGATTAAAGGTATTTCTCTTTTTTTTTCAAAATGACGTGTTTGTTTGTATCGTGTGCCATATGAATAAAATGGCCGCGTCCGATTGAAGAAATTCGAGTTTTAGGTTAGGTGAAATGAAACAGAACGGCAAAGAAAACACATAATAATTTTCATGAAGCGACGCCTCCAACCGGCGACTAGTGACAACCCATTTATGTGAAGTAGAAGTCTGAAGTCACAAGCTATACAGTAGAGGCTCGAAATTGAGTGACAAGTTCACGGATTATCAGAGTTTTAATATAATCGAATCAATGTTTTGAAGAGAGCTTTGATTTATAATGTCTTAAATAAAGCTGAAAAGTAAGACTCCGGCAAATGTGATATTGTTGAAAACGTTCTAGCGTGTGAGGGTTTACCGAATGATTACCGTGGCTAGAGGGCCCGGTGTAATTTAAATATTCTAGAGTTGCCTAGAAAGATGACCGGTGCCAGCCGGTGTAGATATGACATTCTAGTGTGTGAGGGCCTAGAATGATGACCTTGGCTAGGGGGCCCGGTGCAAATTTGAGATTCTAGTGTGTGAGAGCCTAGAATGATTACCGTGGCTAGGGGGCCCGGTGAAAATATGAAATTCTAGTGTGTGAGGGCCTACACTGATTACCGTGGCTAGGGGGCCCGGTGTGAACATGACATTCTAGTGTGTGAGGGCCTAGAATGATCACCGTGGCTAGGGGGCCCGGTGTAAACATGACATTCTAGTGTGGGAGGGACTAGAATGATTACCGTGGCTAGGGGGCCCGGTGTAAACATGACATTTTAGTTTGTGAGGGCCTAGAATGATCACCGTGGCTAGATGGGCCGTTGAATATTTCAGAACCTGTTGTGTGTGTGAGGGTCTAGCAAGAAAATTTAGTGGGAGGCCTGCGATGAATTGATGCTCCTAGAACGTGAGTTCATGAAATACGACTAGTACCTTGTATGTAACCATTAGGCTAGAACTATTGTGAATATATATAAAACATTTGACTGGAAGAATGAATGTGTTCTGTTCTAGATCTATTGTGAATCAAATTGAGATTTTTTTTGGGTGGAGACCTAGTGTAGTTGGTATATACCCTTCTTACTGCGCTCAAAGGTCGAGAATGTTAAGTTTCACACCCAACATTGCCACAGGTTTCATCTTATCTGAAGTGACCGTGCAAAAAAAAATCTCAAATGAGGCACAATAGGAAGTTATTTGAACTCGGTTGAAAATAAATAAATAAATAAATAAAAAAGCAAGATAATAAAATACTGTTTATGGTTTCAGATGGATGAGAGCCGTCCGATTCCGATGTTCCGTTGTGAACAGATTGAGAGCGGGAAGTTAGCCAAAGAGTGGCAAGAATGGAAAGGATCGTTAGAATATTACTTCGAGTCATATCAAATCACTGATCAGAAACTCATGCGAGCCAAGATGCTACATTTTGGCGGACCACAACTCCAGAGAGTGTTTAAAAGTTTGGAGGGAACCGAGGATTTTCCACTGGTGGTGCTACAGAAGCCTTGGTATGATGTAGCAATCGACCGTCTGGAGCAATACTTCAAGCCACGTAAACAGGATGTACTGGAACGTCATAAGCTGCGGAACATGCGGCAATCGCCAAATGAACGCTTCGCCCATTATGTTCCGACTACGGCAACAGTTAATGGAGTGTGGACTGGAGAAATACTCTTCGGAGGTCAGGAGCAGTATTGAGGAGATGATGCTTATAGACGTCATTGTTGAAGGATGTACATCACAAGAACTGCGACGCAAAATTCTCGAGAAAGACCAATCACTTTCTGACATCGAGGCGCTGGGAGCATCCCTGGAGAGCGTTCGTTTCCAGGAGAAGGAGATGAATGTTACTGAAGCAAGAGATCGCAACCAGATCGAAGTGTGCAAAGTTCAGAAAACAACCAAAGCTGAGCGGAAGCAGGATCGCGTCATCGATGGGTTCTTCGCCAAACCAAGCAGAGTCGACAATGACGAAATGAGAGTTCTGTGTTATGCGTGCGGTTTTTATGGACACACATCGCAAGCTCCAACATGTCCTGCAAAAGGAAAAACTTGCCGCAGATGTCAAGCTATCGGACATTTTGAAAAAGTTTGCCGGAAGCGTCCCGGTATGCATCAGACTTCGACATCAGCCAGGAAGGTGCAAGCTGTACAGAATATCGATCACAAGTCTGAGGCGGATGATCAAGTGAGCAAAGTTTATTATACTTTTCATACAGGGAATGAGACCAACGTGTTTCAATGTACCATCGGAGGAGTCACGGCAGAGGTATTTGTTGATTCAGGATCAGATGTAAATCTTATTACGGCGAAAACCTGGGACGAACTGAAACAAAAGCAAGTGCGGGTTACGAAATGTGAAAAAGGAAGCAAGAAGATCCTAATGGCGTATGGGAGTGGAAACCCCTTGGAAATAATTGGTACGTTTGAAGCAATTGTGGAAGTGGGCACACGCTCGACTAATGCCGAATTTATTGTTACAATGAACGGTCAGCGGAATTTACTAGGAGACGGTACTTCTAAGCAACATAAAATCTTGAAAGTTGGGTTGGAAGTCGATCATGTTGCTGAAGACGGAAAAGTCGTAATCAAACCTTTTTCGAAGATATCGGACGTTCAAGTTCACATCCAGATGAACCCAGAAATTACGTCGATTTTTCAGCCGTTACGCAGAATTCCCATTGCTCTTGAAAGTGCAGTTAACGAGAAACTGGATGAATTACTGGCTAGGGATATAATTGAGAATAAAAAAGGACCGGCTTCGTGGGTTTCACCATTGGTAATCGCCAATAAAGCGAATGGAAAGATCCGCCTTTGCGTGGATTTGAGACGTGTAAATCAGGCGGTTGTACGTGAGCGACACCCTATGCAGTAATCGACGACATTCTGGCTAAGATCGGAAACGGCAAGATTTGGAGTGTACTTGACGTGAAGGATGCGTTCTTTTTATTAGAGCTTGATGAAGAATCGAAGAATATTACAACCTTCATTACGCATCGCGGGCTTTACCGATTTAAACGTCTTCCATTCGGTCTTGTTTCGGCGCCGGAGGTATTCCAAAGAACAATGGATGAAATTTTGGCGGATCGCGAGGGCTGTTATTGGTACCTTGATGATGTGGGCATCGAAGGAAGTACTTTGGAGGAACACAATCGCCGACTGAATAGGGTATGAAGTGTACTGTTTGAAATGCACGATTAATAAATGCTTTTGAGTTTCGTTATACAAAAGTGTTTTTTTATAAATCCTTTGTTCTAGGTTATTGAAAGATTCAAGGAGAGAGGAATTGTCCTGAATTGGGATAAATGTAAGCTGTGGGTTACAGAATTTGATTTCTTGGGTTACAAGATCAATAGCAACGGTATACAACCGTCGGCCATGAAGAGGGATGCTGTGATGTCTTTTCGTCGGCCATCTAACGAGAGTGAGGTAAGAAGTTTTCTTGGCCTAGCCAATTATATGGGAAAGTTCATTCCCAATTTAGCTGAAATCGATGAGTCATTGAGGAAACTGACGCAGAAGAACATCAGGTTTCATTGGGGTGAAGTAGAAGAGCTCGCATTCAACAAGATAAAAAACTGTATAGCTAATGCCAAGTGCCTCGGCTTCTACAATACTCAAGACGAAACAACGGTTGTGGCTGACGCTAGTCCTTTTGCACTGGGAGCGGTACTCATTCGAACTGATAACAAGGGAGAATCTCGTGTAATCTGCTACGCATCGAAAGCACTCACCGATACTGAAAGGCGATACTGCCACACCGAAAAAGAAGCGTTAGCATTGGTGTGGAGCGTGGAACGTTTTCAAATTTACCTGATCGGTAGATAATTCAATCTGGTGACCGACTGTAAGGCATTGACGTATCTGTTCACGTCATCATCACGACCATGCGCTCGCATAGAGAGATGGGTGCTGCGTTTACAAAGCTTCCAGTACAAAGTTGCCCACATTCCGTTTTGCCTGCCAAGATCGGGTCGATGAAATGTCAACAATCGACCTCAAATGCTGCCACCTTACAATCGAGTTATCGACCTTTCATATGCATTCATCGAACTTGACGCCACTTTTTCGCCAACATGTGCAAGGCGTCGACCTGCTTGCAGCGCTGCTTCCAGCACTGCTTGCTGCTTGTTTGTATTGGTTTGTTATTGAAAATGAAAAGGAAATACATTGATCGATTTTAATAATTTTATTGAAAAAAAATAATAAAAAACCATGTATAATAAAAATAATGTATATAATGGAATCGGTGCATCCGGGTTATCTGGATTGACGATTCAAATCCGACTGAGTACATTGATGAATACCTCCTTGCCCTTGATGACACAGATATGTGGCTGAGGAGGATTCTTCAATGTGCGTTAAGCACGGGATCTCCGATGGGGAAAATTGCTCGAAATACTATCGATGGCCAGGTCCTGCTGCTGTTGCTGTTGATGCTGTTCCCCGGAATAGCACCCTGGACTTAAAGGATACTGCTGCGGGAAAGCTGATGCTGTTGGCTGGTGTGACAGAAGAGGAAATAAGCAATGTGATGATGAGGGAAATCATCTTTCTCACTCGCCGATTGACTGAGTCGGATGTATCCATAGCTGAAACATGATTAGTATGTGAAAGCAGAAATGAATTCCCTACTCACCAGTTGTCCGGATCCGGATAAAAATGCGAACATTAAAATTTCATGCGATTACGTTCGCTTACCTCGCCTATTTTCATTCTACTATACTACGGAATCAGTGCATTCGGGTTCCTCCGGGGTGGTAATTCAGCTGAGCAAGTTGATAAATACCTCCTTGTTGTTGGTTTTTCGTGTCTGAAGAGGATTTTTGAATGTGCGCGAAGCACGGAACCTCTAATGGGGAAAGTTCTTCGCAATACCATACCATGGTCAAATTCTGCTGCTGCTGCTGTTGATGCTGTCCCCCGGCATTGCCAACAGGGCTTGGAGGTTACTGCTGCAGGAAAACGGATGTTGTTGGCTGCTGTGATAGAAGTGGAAATCCGCACTGTGGTGATGGGAGAAATCATCTTTCTCACTTACCGATTGATGGAAGCGAACGAGTCGAATGTATTCATAGCTGATAAGACAAGATAAAATAATTAATAATTAAAAAGCCGAAATATATTTCATACTCACCAGTTGTATGATCCATTTGTTTTTGTTTGAGATGACAGTTTAGCGGAGTGGAAAAAAGAACCACCAGTGATTTGGTTTGTTTAATTATTCAGTATTTTCGACTAACGAACTATCCGCGTTGACGATATTGGGGAATAGGCATGACAGTATGGATTTGCAGAAGGAATGAATACACTTTTAAAATGAAAATTATGAATAAACATGATTTTTCCTTAATCAAATTAGTACTCTATGTAAGTGAAAATCATCATTGGCTGCAAGTGGTGAAAAAACGTCATAAAAAAATATGTTTTGAGATAATTTTATATTATAATGACAAGTTTTTTTGAGAATATCTGAACGTCTATAGAAAATAATTCAAATTAGGGTCATGACAACGTACTTTAAGTAGAAAAAATTATGCCAAGAAAAAAATTTCATACAAATTTTAGCAAATATAAACTGATTCGGGCCGACTAATATGATAGAGAATAGTTTGCCTCATACAAACTAATGCCGTATCTAGATGTCGATACCTAATCGTCGTCATCGTGAATAGGTAACAGCGTTACGGTCGTTGTTAGGTCGATGTTTTTTTCGTCGATTGGATTGTGGGCACAATTGTATGAAATTTTTTTCTTGGCATAATTTTTTCAACTTAAAGTACGTTGTCATGACCCTAAATTGAATTATTTTTTATAGACGTTCAGATATTCTCAAAAAAACTTGTCATTATAATATAAAATTATCTTCAAACATATTTTTTTATGACGTTTTTTCACCACTTGCAGGCAATGGTGATTTTCACTTACATAGAGTACTAATTTGATTAAGGAAAAATCATGTTCATTCATAATTTTCATTTTAAAATTGTATTCATTCCTTCTGCAAATCCATACTGTCATGCCTATTCCCCAATATCGTCAACGCGGATAGTTCGTTAGTCGAAATACTGAATAATTAAACAAACCAAATGGCATCACTGGTGGTTCTTTTTTCCACTCCGCTAAACTGTCATCTCAAACAAAAACAAATGGATCATACAACTGGTGAGTATGAAATATATTTCGGCTTTTTAATTATTAATTATTTTATCTTGTCTTATCAGCTATGAATACATTCGACTCGTTTGCTTCCATCAATCGGTAAGGTAGAAAGATGATTTCTCCCATCACCACAGTGCGGATTTCCACTTCTATCACAGCAGCCAACAACATCCGTTTTCCTGCAGCAGTAACCTACAACCCCTGTTGGCAATGCCGGGGGACAGCATTATCAGCAGCAGCAGCAGAATTTGACCATGGTATGGTATTGCGAAGAACTTTCCCCATTAGAGGTTCCGTGCTTCGCGCACATTCAAAAATCCTCTTCAGACACGAAGACTCAACAAGGAGGTATTTATCAACTTGCTCAGCTGAATTACCACCCCGGAAGAACCCGAATGCACTGATTCCGTTGTATAGTAGAATGAAAATAGGTGAGGTAAGCGAACGTAATCGCATGATATTTTAATGTTCGCATTTTTATCCGGATCATACAACTGGTGAGTAGGGAATTCATTTCTGCTTTTCACTTACTAATCATTTTATTTTGTTTCAGCTATGAATACATCCGACTCAATCAATCGGCGAGTGAGAAAGATGATTTCCCTCTTCTGTCACACCAGCCAACAGCATCAGCTTTCCCGCAGCAGTATCCTTTAAGTCCAGGCTGCTATTCCGGGGAACAGCATCAACAGCAACAGCAGCAGGACCTGGCCATCGATAGTATTTCGAGCAATTTTCCCCCTCGGAGATCCCGTGCTTCACGCACATTGAAGAATCCTCCTCAGCCACATATCTGTGTCATCAAGGGCAAGGAGGTATTCATCAATGTACTCAGTCGTATTTGAATCGTCAATCCAGACAACCCAGATGCACCGATTCCATTATATACCTTATTTTTATTATACATGGTTTTTATTATTATTTTTTTCAATAAAATGATTAAAATCGATCAATGTATTTCCTTTTCATTTTCAATAACAAACCAATACAAACAAGCAGCAAGCAGTGCTGAAAGCAGCGCTGCAAGCAGGTCGACGTCTTGCACATGTTGGCGAAAAAGTGGCGTCAAGTTGTTCGATGAATGCATATGAAAGGTCGATAACTCGATTGCAAGGTGGCAGCATTTGAGGTCGATTGTTGACATTTCATCGACCCGATCTTGGCAGGCAAAACGGAATGTGGGTGCCCACACGTCAGGCCCGTCGAATATTGCTGATGTGTTGTCACGTTTATCGGTATCCGTACCCAAAGCTTTTGATGAAGCTGAAGAACTGATGGTTGGTGAAATAACCTTTTCTGCTGCGTCCGCAGTCACCCTAATGGGCACCTTACACGATCAAACTGATTGACAATAAGTGTCTTCAATATCGTGACAGCTAGGCTTTCGACATCCGATCTAACCTCAATCAATATTTTGCCACCTTACACGGTCAATATCGCCCTCAACCCGAGACAACGAAAATATCCGCGATGGCTAGTGGCGACATTCGTGTTTGGGATCCAAACTATTCTCCATCAGATTAGAAGGCTAAAAGGCAATTTTCAATTGGTAAAATTTGAATGAAAATATCTACTTGGTATTATTTAATTAGTTGAAGCGCGTAGTCCTAACTCTAACTTAACCTATTTTCTATGAATTTTCAGATATTCCTACTAAAATTTATTATTATTATATAACGTCAGTTTCAGATACAATTTTTGTATGGGATTTTCTCACCACTTGCAGAAAAAAAGTGATTTGCATTCACATAGAATACTAATTTGATTTGGAAAAGTTAATTTTCATTAATAATTTACACTTTAAAACTCGTTTTTCCTTCTCAAAAACACATCATAATACTCGCTTCACTAATACAGACTGATCCTTTCAGTTTCAGGGATGCCAGATTATTTTAGATTTTAGATTTAAAATATATTATCTGCAAGCAAATGTTTTTATTCGATAAATAAGACTATGACAGTAGAACCCTGATTATCTGTATCTGTATCTGTACCTCGATTATCTGTATCTGTATCTATTTCTGTATTGATAAAATATAGTTTCTATGTTTAAACATCATCCCGACTATTCGTGGATAATCGGGATTCTACTGTAACTTCAATTAACACGTGATTTTTTTTCACCTGTGATTTTCCCAGATCTTCTCATTCTCCAAATTTTATAGCGGAGTGTGAAGAAACACACAACTTAGACCCCGCTCGCTAGCGCAAAAAATGACATTCACTCTCTCACCATGTTACGGACAGATGTTGTTTATGCGTAAAAGCAATAAAGTAGGAAATTCCGTAATAATAAGAGTAGATCATAGGTAAGGTCATATATATTATTGTTAGCTTAGGAAAGCGATGTAAGCGCTGCAAAAAAGAATAGGCTATAAAAAGCAAGACAAAAATATACGTTTTTAAAAACAAGACCTCCAAGCGAGGTATAGAAATGTTTAGAAAGGACCAATGTAAGGCAATTAAAAGATGTAAGAGCTCAAGTGTTTTGTTAGGCTAGAAAACGCTTGTAGTTCGAAATTATTGCCGGTCATAAATTCAGAATGGACGGATATTTAGATAGCGTCCGGTAAACAATTTAATGCATGCATCATTTAGGATGCATTTTTATTACCCTTTTCCATCCCTAGCTGCGCTCAGCCAGATACACCAGCAGGGTGTAATCAAATAAAAGGATGTTATTTTAGAGCGAAGGATGGAAAGGGGAAATCCAAGAATAAGATAGGCGCACCGACGAGGTGCTATAAACTTAAGGTATTTTCTTAGGGTAGTGCAGCCGTCTCAGACTGCACGTTACCATACGCTAGAAGAAGGGACAAGGAAGGTAGATGATCTAAACAAAACCGATATGTTATCGGTTTTCAAGAGAGAGAGAGGAGATGTTCCTCGTCAATCTTAGTTTAAGGAACCATGTATATATTGTGAAACTTTTGAATAAATTTTTTAGTATTGTAACAGAACTCACGCGAAAGCGTTAAAATTTTTCTTTCAATAGAGAAATTTTTCATGGTGGCTCCAGAGAGGAGCAAGTTTTTCCTTTTATTTAAGTACAAAATGTGTTAATTTGCGAACTCTTCTCGGCAGTGGATGCCAGAGGTGATGTTCGTGAAATCTTCTCAGCAGTGAATGCGAGAAGTGTGAATTTGTGAATTCTCAAAGGCAGTGGATGCCTAAAAAGTGCATTTCTTTCGCGAATTTTCCTAAGGCAGTGGATGCCTAAAGAGTTTATTATTTTCGCGAATTTTCCTAAGGCAGTGGATGCCTAAAGAGTGTATTATTTTCGCGAACTTTCCTAAGGCAGTGGATGCCTAAAGAGTGTATTATTTTCGCGAACTTTCCTAAGGCAGTGGATGCCTAAAGAGTGTATTATTTTCGCGAACTTTCCTAAGGCAGTGGATGCCTAAAGAGTTTATTATTTTCGCGAATTTTCCTAAGGCAGTGGATGCCTAAAGAGTGTATTATTTTCGCGAACTTTCCTAAGGCAGTGGATGCCTAAAGAGTGTATTATTTTCGCGAACTTTCCTAAGGCAGTGGATGCCTAAAGAGTGTATTATTTTCGCGAACTTTCCTAAGGCAGTGGATGCCTAAAGAGTGTATTCTTTTCGCGAACTTTCCTAAGGCAGTGGATGCCTAAAGAGTGTATTCGTTTCGCGAACTTTACTAAAGCAGTGGATGCTATATACACACATAAATATATGTTAATTCAAGTACCAGAAGGCAGTTATTATAAATATGACCAACTGCCGCAGCAGCACGTGGTCGTGGAGTTAGAAGCAAGAGGTAGCAGCAGTATCCTCGGCACAATCGGAGAGACCATCGCTAGAGATACCAGGAACTGTCAACCAGCGGAACCAGAAGCAAGCGGTGGCATTAGATGCAGCAGCACCAGCATTGGCACTATCAGAAGTGACAAGAACAATCCGAGCCAGAAGGTTTGGACCACTCAAGAACCAGTCGGCACCAGCAGCAGCAGTAGTATCCCAGCACCAGATGAGTTAATCGAAAAACAGGTATAGAATTAATCTATATTAAGAATTATAGGGGTTGCGATAGCAACCATGGGAGTTTTTAAAATAGGGGCCAAGAGAGCAAAGAAATGATAAAGGAATAAATTCGTACGGTCAAGTGAGCCAACATTAAAATATAAACAATAAAATTAGTAGGAATATGGAAAACACATACAAGATGATTACCACTAAATACTTCACACGTAATGTGAAGGGTCACTGTCACCTATGTCACGAGTCTGATGAGGAACAGATGATTTATTGTTGCGAGTGTGAGCGATGGTTCCACTTGAGTTGCACTAATCTAAAGCAAGCCCCTCTAACGGGTGATCGGTGGATCTGTGTCAAATGCACAGATCTAGAATATAATTATTCGAAGAAAGTGCGAATAAGTGACTTAATAGGAATACTCGCTACTAGCATATATCCTAGTGGGTGGGGAAATTATTATAAGGAGGATATGCCAACCAAGCCGCCTCCATTTAGGGTAATTAGTGAATTGCATAGGCGAGTAAATGGCAATTCTGAATCTGAGTTTAGAAACTCAGAGGAATGCCATCAATTAAAAATGCCTCCTCCTTGGAATCCTGATCTAGTTGATTGCAGGAGGAAAGGTAATGATTCAGATGACAAAGTATTTGAATCATCTAAAGTAACCAGATTAATTGCACCTCCTCCGTGGAACCCTAAGTTGGCTAGGTATATGAGGAGGAAAAATGACAATTCATCTGAGTCAGAAGATTCAGATGATGAAGACAAACTTGAAGTGATACAAGTTGAAATGAATGAAAAACTAGGAGATGTTAGTCCTCAGAGCGGTGAAGATGGCTGCTCATTCCCAGTGAGGAAAGAGCCATTTAAAACCATATCAGTCGCAAAACGCGAATCTGATTATGAGAATAGTTTGCCCGCAATAGGCAAAACGGGTATCATCACAGATGTATGGGCTGTGATAGAAGAAAATACGAAAACCTCCACAGAAAGAGGAATTATGGCGGAAAAGAAAAAACCATGCGTGATGCATGAAGTCAGGGCGGATGAGATATCTGCAAATAAAGAAATAGCGGATTCCAATAATGGAAACGCTAAAAATTTTAAGATAGAAAAACTATCTATCAACCTTCAAGATCCAGAATGGGAAAGGCCAGCTACTGGATTAATTAAGAATTCTGTTGCAACACTGATTGTTGAACAGAAAATAAAATACCCAACTGAAAAACGGTTTGAAGAAATAGAACCACCTGTAGCAGTAGAGGAAGTAGTCCTCAGAAATAGAACAAAAATATTAGCAAAATTTTATTTGAAGACGAAAGCCTGGCGTGAAGGTTTTAAAAAATTCCTTAGAAGTGCAAAGTTCATCCCAAAAATTGGGAGCCAATGTAAAACCAAAAGTGTTATCATCAAGATGGATGATTCATCACAAGATGCTAACATACAATTTGAAAACTCAACAAATATAGAGATTTGTGTTATTGAGCCTCCGAGGAAGGTAGCGCCAGAAATAACACCAAAGGAATTGTTTATAAATGAATCTTCATTTCTTCCAAGGAGAAATAATTCCCACAATAGAAAATCATATTCAGTCGATAATTATAGTATTGGAAATCTCGATAAATACTGTACCCCAGATTACCAGTATCCTCGACGTCGTATCAAAAACGACTTCCACTCTGTAACCGCGAGTTACACTATTGTACCATCATTAACGAAATATGATGAATATTCTATTTTGCAAAATTTGTGACATGTTGACAATATTTAGTCATAGGGCGACACATATAAAATAATGCGATCGTTATAGTTAAAAGCCATAGATTCGTATAAAATAGGACTACTTATAATTGAAAATTATGGCTCTGAATATCTTTCAAATCTTTAGAAGACTGTTTCCTAAGTATTAGGGGCGTCTATTTACCTGTATGACAACGAGAGCAATACATCTTGAGTTAGCGCAAGATATGAGTTCGGATTCTTTCATTATATGTTTCCGCAATTTGCAAAATTATGGCCCAGATAGGGAAATTATTACCGTAGATCAAAACTATAAACTCTCTAATATAGAGGTTGGAAAGTTTGTTTTTCAACGTTTGTAATATGTTGATATTCTTTATATCTATATAAAGTATAGAAAATCTTAAGCTTGATAAAATATGAAGACGAAAATCTTAAAATGGAAATTTAACAAAACTGTTAACTGAATTAATTAGAAAAATATTTTTAGGCAAATGATTTGCTTGAAGTTCAGCAAGTGAGCTGCTGAAAGACTTTAATACAATTTAAGATACAATTGTTTCGTTATAAAATGGACCCAAGAAAATGATAACTTGTAAGGTCCAAAATATCAATTAGAGCAAAAATGAAGAGACTGTCCGGTCAAGCGTCAAGCATTTGGAATGCTCAAAACATTACTCTGATGGGTTAAAAGTATAGCAAGTATTCTGCTGAAAAATATACATTGACCACTAAAGAAAAAATTATGGCGCAGCAAGTGATATGCTGAAGCCAGTTTCTATACGAATGATTGGCTCAAAGCTCAGTAAGTGAATTGCTGAAAGGAGCGATATCAACTGTGAATTAGTTGATGGTAGAAAAAATTAAAAATACAGCTATGAAGAATTTGGAAGACTGATTTGTTAGCAAGTGGATTGCTTAACCTTCAGCAAGTGATTTGCTGAAGGGGTCAAAATCAAAAGTTTCTTTTTTAAGCAAGTGAATTGCTTAAAACTCAGCAAGTGGATTGCTGAGAGTAACAACATCACCAGTAAGTCGGTTGATGAAATACAGCATGTGAGATGCTGAAGAAAGATTTTTTGAACAAGTGGTTTGCGAAGCTCAGCATGTGAGTTGCTGAGAATATGATCAATGCATTATTCAAATGACTATTAAAAGCATAGCTTCCAGTCTTAACTGAGGGAAAGATTGGAGATGGTTAACTATACAATGTAGATGACATTATGAGTTATTTGAATACAAGTAACAGGAAAAAAAAAATTGAATGAAATTTTTAAATGTATTTCAAAGTATATCACACTATGAGAGCATGAGTTGCATGCATAAAGAAAACGACTTGAAAAAGTTTATGTGAGCTACGATCAGTCGTATTATATGATTAGTCGGAACAGTTACATGAGAACTGAGGCTTTAAAATTGGATTTAGTATTCAGAGACAAACTTTAATGTTAATACTTGCTGAAGGAACGGTAATTGTACTACCAAAAGATTAGCACATTGACTAATTATTTAAAAAGGATGTTTTGAGAAAAACAATATCAGCAATGTAACAAGACAACTAGCAAAAGGATGTTGGATTCAAGATTCCTTTCTTGGCAACGAGATAACTTAGCATTAAAATGGAACGTTGTGTTTGATGAAAGAAAATCTTATAAGAGAAAAGAAAATGTAATTTGCATTTCCTTTAATGGAAAATATTATATAACACTGAATCTCAATGCATAATTTTCCAAAAAGAAACTTGAAGTTAGTTTATATAATTAACGGTTATATCAAATTACTAGTGAGAGCAATTATTCGAAATTTACGAATGTTTACGATTAGTTTGCATAACTGTATGCAGAATAAAAATGAAACAAAAAATACTATTATTAATAAAACAAATAATAAGTTATGTTTTCTAGTATAAACTTGTAAGTGTAAGTGTAAGGAAAAGATAATAATGTGAGTGAAATCAAATCACACAATAAAACACAGAATAAAGCGATACAGCTACAGATGGAAATATGTTCAAGCAAATGTATATGATTTAGAACATGTAGAACGACTATCAAAAATTTAAATTAAAATGTAGAAAAGAATGATAATACTGAAGAATTTGGTAAATCTATGGAGTAGATTTACGGGGTCCGGAATGTTACGGACAGATGTTGTTTATGCGTAAAAGCAATAAAGTAGGAAATTCCGTAATAATAAGAGTAGATCATAGGTAAGGTCATATATATTATTGTTAGCTTAGGAAAGCGATGTAAGCGCTGCAAAAAAGAATAGGCTATAAAAAGCAAGACAAAAATATACGTTTTTAAAAACAAGACCTCCAAGCGAGGTATAGAAATGTTTAGAAAGGACCAATGTAAGGCAATTAAAAGATGTAAGAGCTCAAGTGTTTTGTTAGGCTAGAAAACGCTTGTAGTTCGAAATTATTGCCGGTCATAAATTCAGAATGGACGGATATTTAGATAGCGTCCGGTAAACAATTTAATGCATGCATCATTTAGGATGCATTTTTATTACCCTTTTCCATCCCTAGCTGCGCTCAGCCAGATACACCAGCAGGGTGTAATCAAATAAAAGGATGTTATTTTAGAGCGAAGGATGGAAAGGGGAAATCCAAGAATAAGATAGGCGCACCGACGAGGTGCTATAAACTTAAGGTATTTTCTTAGGGTAGTGCAGCCGTCTCAGACTGCACGTTACCATACGCTAGAAGAAGGGACAAGGAAGGTAGATGATCTAAACAAAACCGATATGTTATCGGTTTTCAAGAGAGAGAGAGGAGATGTTCCTCGTCAATCTTAGTTTAAGGAACCATGTATATATTGTGAAACTTTTGAATAAATTTTTTAGTATTGTAACAGAACTCACGCGAAAGCGTTAAAATTTTTCTTTCAATAGAGAAATTTTTCACACCATCACATTGTCAGTTTACTTTGAGGTTTCGATTTGTATCGCGAAAAGTACTGTATTTTGCTATTTTAGGTACAGTAATTTACATTTAATGCGACATTTTTCTAATTGGGCAGACCTGTATGCGACACGTTTAGTTAGACATTTTTGTAAACATCGAGTTCGGGCCCAAATTATGGCCCCACATTGAAATTCGCCGCCAGACGTCGACGCTGTACCACTCTCATCTTCAATGTCCAATTACAGGTCAAATCGCCTCCAATACGACACTGAGTGGTTCCTCGGCATGTCGCATTAAATGTAAATTACTGTATCAGTTTTCCAAACCAAAAGCTTTCATTTATGATTCCTACAATTTCAGAAGTTTATGAATTTTAATTGCAATCGCAAAAAAAGACTAACAAACAATAAATGTCCGCTTGCAAATCTGGCAACTCAGTCTGGAAGTCCGTGAGGTAAAACGTCATCATCATGCATCCATATGAAATGTCACGATATTGATGCCCGAAAATCAGAAAATCCGGATTTCTGCGTTGTCGGCCATGTTCAGCTGTCATTATGCTCTCAAATGTCATCATATTGTCAATAAATTTGACCGTGTAAGGTCCGCTTAAAGTGGCAGGAAATTCAGGACGTTAACAGAACAGATGAACTGATGACCCGAATTGCTGAAGCTTTGGAGTTAGGTGGAGCTGACGAACTGCCGTTGCCGTATAGGATGATGTTCGCTGAGTTATGTTTTGTGGATGGAGGTTTGTTGCGGGTTGATCGAATTGTGGTACTTCAAAGCCTTCAGCAAAGAGTGCTGGCGCTCGCTCATGAGGGGTATCCGGGAGTCCGTATCATGAAAGAACACTTGCGCGCGAATGTCTGGTGGCCGAAGATGGATTCGCAGGTAGAACAATTTGTGAAAACCTGTCGCGGATGCTCGTTGGTTTCGACGCCAAATCCTCCGGAACCAATGATGAGGAAGGAGCTTCCGGCTCGCGCATGGGAACAAGTAGCAATCGATTTTCTGGGACCTCTTCTGAAGGTGAACATCTGCTAGTATGCGTCGATTATTACAGTCGATACCTAGAGGTCGTCGAAATGAATGATATTTCAAGTGCTTCCACCATCAGAGAATTGTTGACCATTTTTTCACGTTACGGAATTCCTGAATCCCTTCGAGCAGATAACGGTCCGCAGTTTTCGTCCGCAGAATTCCGAACATTTTGTGAGGAATACGGCATTCATTTGGAAAGTACGATACCTTACTGGCCACAAATGAATGGCGAAGTAAAGCGGCAAGACCGTTCTATAATGAAGCGGCTAAAGATAGCGCAGGAACTCGGGCAGGATTGGCGGAAGAAACTTCGGAATTTTTTGTTAATGTATCATGCGGCCAAACATTCAACTACCGGCAGAGCACCATCAGAATTGATGTTTGGTCGCCGTACTCGTACAAAACTGCCTACTGTCCCTTCTGTTACTGGTTCCGATGAGGCAGTGAGAGAACGCCATATGGTGGAAAAAGAAAAGGGGAAGAACTATGCTGATAGCCGGCGAAGAGCAAGACCCAGCAGCATAGAGGTCGGAGATGTAGTTTTGGCAAAGCGGATGAGAAATGAGAACAAGCTCAGTTCAGAGTTTTCTCCAGAGGAGTTCATAGTTGTGAATAAGAGAGGAATGGATGTAACCATTCGCTCAAGTTTAACTGGGAAGGTGTTCAACAGGAGTGCTGCGCATTTGAAGGTCTTACTAAAGGGTACAGGTGATTCAGAGGAACTGGGTGAAAAATCACATGAGGATGAACAAATACCAGTGCCGGTATCAAGCGCAAATAAGGACGCGGTGAACTTGGAAGAGTCAGTTATAGATTTTAGTGAAGAGAACGTAATAACAGGATCAAAGAGAAATAGAGTTGAGCCAAGTCGTCTGAAGGACTTTATTAAATATTGAGATTAAGCCTAAGGTTCAATGATATTTTGGTTAATCTAATGAAGGGTAGGGGTGTAGGGTTCTATGCCGAATAAAGCGTATCTGGAATATGAATAACTTTGACTTTTGAATTGGATTGACCTGAGGATAGAAGATCCTTGATTGTAGGAAGAGAGATAAGTGTGAACGTTCGAGAGCGGAAGGACGCGTATATCGAGTGAGTGAAAGAAGTGGATTTAACGAGAAATTCAAGGAGCTAAAAACGACGTTTGAGACCCGGACGAACAGTAAGCCAGAAAAGCAGGCGAAGTAATTACACCAGGTAACCATTAAGAACAAAGAAATGGTCTTAAATTAGCACTGTATCCTCATATAGAATACTGAATAAATGCTTATTTCGCGCTCTAACCCAATATAGCGTGGATATAATGCTAAAAAGGCGAAAAATAGGGCTCTTTCAATACTGCTTTAAAAAAAGCATTACTAAAGCTTACTTAGGGCTAATGCTTATGACAGACATACAACTGTACTAGCGTTGTACTTCAAAAATTGTATGTCTGTCACCATGTACAGCGGTAGAACCATGCAAGCAACTCGGTACAATCGCTGTACCTGTACCGACCTATTTTACCACTGTACATGGCTGCAGTTGTATACTTATGACAGACTTACAACTGTACTAGCGTTGTACTTCGAAAATTGTATGTCTGTCACCATGTACAGCGCTAGAACCATGCAAGCAACTCGGTACAATCGCTGTACCTGTACCGACCTATTTTACCGCTGTACATGGCTGCAGTTGTATACTTATGACAGACATACAACTGTACTAGCGTTGTACTTCGAAAATTGTATGTCTGTCACCATGTACAGCGCTAGAACCATGCAAGCAACTCGGTACAATCGCTGTACCTGTACCGACCTATTTTACCGCTGTACATGGCTGCAGTTGTATACTTATGACAGACTTACAACTGTACTAGCGTTGTACTTCGAAAATTGTATGTCTGTCACCATGTACAGCGCTAGAACCATGCAAGCAACTCGGTACAATCGCTGTACCTGTACCGACC
This sequence comes from Toxorhynchites rutilus septentrionalis, assembly GCF_029784135.1. Taxonomy (NCBI): domain Eukaryota; kingdom Metazoa; phylum Arthropoda; class Insecta; order Diptera; family Culicidae; genus Toxorhynchites; species Toxorhynchites rutilus. The sequence goes on along the minus strand of NC_073746.1, from coordinate 329,771,423 downwards.
TATTTTACCGCTGTACATGACTACAGTTGTACTGTGTGCAGCGCCATAGACGGATAGTGGTGGGTAGCATGAACAAATCGTATCAAAACACTTGGCAAACAGTCTTTTCACTAACTTTCTCTTGAGTTAATAACTCAGAGTGGAAATTTGCTTGTTGTGTTTGATAGTTAAGACGATAAATAAAAACCTTTTTCATTGAAATATGTGGTGAAAATTGGAAAAATTCTGATTGTCAGTTTGACATACGGTACAATCAGGGGATAGTAACTTCAAGCAAAAAAGTGGGACCGATTCGAGATTGCTTTTATGTAAACAATGAACTTTTTTTACACTCTAAAAATCGCACCGACTTGCACTGACAACTGAATGATATTGTCAATTTGTGCGAGATGCCTCAAAACAGCTGGGAATAAATATTGTTTATATACAGTAAGTTACATTTAATTCGAAGTTTAGATTATTGGACAGACCTGTAATGTGACACGTTTAATTGGACATTTTTGTAAACATCGAGTTCGGGGCCCAAATTATGGCGCCACATTACAGTTGCTACCAGACGTCGACACTGTACCACTCACATTGCCAATGTTCAATCACAGGCCAAAATCGCCTCCAAAGCGAAACTGAGTGGTGCATCGGCATGCCGTATTAAATTTAAATTACTGTATTATATTGTTATTAATTTTCGCATCATAAGCAACGAACACACATTTATTTTCCACTTGCAACAGTATTCACGATGATTGGATGGATGGATATACGACTTCTACATGCATATAGTACGACTATTGTCATGCGTATATACGATTTACTACAGACAACAACAAAAAAAACCAATGGCGGAAAACGTTCTTGATAATTATGATGATTATTATAGATTTTTATAAATTCATGTATGTTTGGAATATTACGTTAAAAATTATTTTTCAGTCCGAGTATTTCCGGTTTCAAGAAAAGTGAAAGTTAAAGATGCTTTTTTTATTTTTAACTTTTATGAACGAAAGATTATCTGTTTACCGGTCTTTTGCGTTTTGATAAGCATAGTTACAAAAATAAATTAGTTCAACTTCGTCATTCAATTGCATTAACTCAAAACTGTAAACATGAAATTATGAACTTGACAAAGCAAGCTGCCAAGTATGTTAACCCAACAAACATTAAATCGTATAACTATCGTATACAGAGCATCGAATATCTGATATTTTGGGTGGTATATGATGCGCCCAAATAGCATATACAGTAAGTTACCTCTAATCCTCGACATACCGAGGCACTACTCAGTGTCGCATTAGAGGTGATCAGTCTTCGGAAAGCAACGTGATGCTGATGTGCAACTTTTTGTTTTTCACCCAGTTGAACTCTCACTCCTTGCGCACACCTGCGCCCGGACGAATCAACGCGCACCGAAACAAAGTTGAAATGTTTACTTTCAACACCGTTCGCTTTAAAGTTCGAACATCCTTTCTGCACCGTATCCTTACACCGGTGTATATGTCCAAATTTAAACTACGCTCGAATCTTGTTTGTCTGCTTTGCTTTCTCTGTAGAGGCGGTGCGTATGGGGACGCGCTGTTGTTTTTATGCTTTGATTAGAAGCGGGCGCTAGAATTTGATGTGTATGTGTGTGTGTGTGTGTGTGTATATAGAATGAGACGCGCATCACACAAATGAGAAGAAATGTTTAGTATCTGAGTTCTGCGCCGGGTACATTTTGCGCTGTCGTGCTTATGAATATTGTGCTCTTCGCACCAAGATAGAATAAGAGTTTTCTTTGAGTGCGCGCTGATGAGAATTAAACTTAAGCGCAGTGCTGAGTTTGTTTTCTGAAGACTGCAGGGTTGCGAGAACAATACACTAATTGGTCATATGTCGCAATTCGTTTCTTTATATCAATGCACGCATTGCACTGAATATTAACGAGAGGCGTCTTCCGTGCACCGCCATCAAAGACGAATGAACTCTCTGAGTTTCAAGTGTCTTTAATTCAAAAGAAGAAGAAGAAGAAGAAGTGCATCGCCATTCAACAAGCATCAAACACGCGTCTAACAGATGTGCACAGTTGCAGTGCTAAAAATGAAACATCGCGAGAATGACCGTTTATAAAAAATCGTTTCTCGACTCTCGGTCAAAACCGTCAACAAAGTTTCTAAGTTCTAGGTTTTGCGCAATGAAAACAAGCTACACACAAAAAACCAAACACTGATGTTTAGAAGCGACCTATAATCATTTGTACTCTCTTTTTTCGATTGCTTTGCCATAACTCAGATGATTGTGTTAATTGCAATGTCAGATGCACTTCAAGGGAAATATTCGCTAGCGTTCACAGCTCGAGGGGAAACATTAAACACAAAACGAGCAGAATAAGCGACTTTTGTTGTTTCGGGCACATAAATATTCTGAGAATTTTCCTCAGAGAAGATGCAATACTTATACGCTAGCGACAGCTTACTTACTATGCAAGGGTGGAGTTTATTTCTCTTTTAGTTATCCCCCTTCGTTGTTTCTGTTCTAGCGGCTGCATAAGTTACCCGTTATAGACTGCTCTGTTCGGGAAAGCATACAAATGGACAAAACAAATGTATGGAAAAATGGGAATGCTTCCAATTCAATTTTAATCATATACAGACTATGGGATTGTAATGCATAGCATATCAAACAAAAAAAATCTTAGAAAGTTTCCAATTCGATTGGTATACAAAACGTTGAAATCCGTTCGTAGCAAAAATAGTTATTAACGTTAACTTTATTTCATAAAAACGTGACCTGTTTTCTGATTTGGCACCCCTAATGTAAGACGTAGTCCTACGTAAAAAATCTAAAATTGGAGGTGATATACATACATCTAAGACACATTACTTGTATGATGTGTATAACTGGCATATGCATATGAAATTGGAGGCCATATACATGTATATGAGGTATATGATGTAATATAAACGATAATTATACGATTTATTTTTTTCCATGATGTATGTATATCGCCTCCACGTTTGCATGTATGGGCTGGCTAGGCGCATCATATACATGTAATTTATATTAATCATACTTGTATGTTTGTGAATATAATCCTCAAAATAAAATCATTACACTAAACCTTCGTTTCAATCAACTTATACAGTAACCAAATCACGCAATAAACATCAAGAACTGCTGGGAATCTCTTATCAATATTTGTTCAAATTTAAAAATGTGCTTAACTCCAGTTATGTTGACAACTTTTATGCATTCAATTAAATCGTACAATAAATCATATATAAACATAAACATTCCTACCTTTCATCCTTCATTAAACACCTCGTAGTAGAAATCTGTCAATATGCATACACTCTACTACGAAACATAGTGGAAAAAATTATATTCGTCGATGTAAACAAGCGGTGAAAAAGGAGACACTTTTCGACGAGTGATTTGTATGAAGTTCCACTGCCGTGCGTACAACCCAAGGCGCCTAGAAGTATATCCTAAGGTGGGCCAACTTGCTAAAACCACTCTTCAGCCATCTTGGAAGTCTACTGTGTTTTGTTAGTAAACAAAACACAATACGCTAGTGCCGAAGCTCGCTCGTGATCAGTCTGTCTCTTTCACGCTACAGGCAAATAATTTTCCTTCTGCTTTCTTCCGTACTGTTTTCATATACCGCTCCCCTAACCAACTTAGTGACGAAACGGCCTCACCTTAGGATATACTTCTATGCGCCTTGGTACAACCAAGACGGGTCTATGGTACTAGGTGAGGCCGTTTCGTCACTAAGTTGGGTAGGGGAGCGGTATATGAAAACAGTACGGAAGAAAGCAGAAGGGGAATTATTTCCTTGAAGCGTGAAAGAGACAGACTGATCACGAGCGAGCTCTGGCACAAGCGTATTGTGTTTTGTTTACAAACAAAACACAGTAGATTTCCAAGATGGCTGAAGAGTGGTTTTAGCAAGTTGGCCCACCTTAGGATATACTTCTACGCGCCTTGGGTACAGCGCAAGTACAGTTGTATGTCTGTCATAAGCAGGAGTACGACTAAAACGTCAAATCACTCATATTGCCAGTGTACCCAATATTGCTGCGGTTTACTGACATTTTGGTTCAATGAATTACTGTTGTGTACAACTCGGTGCGGTTATATAGTCGAATAGTGGCTAACTTTAAACTCCATGTTAAATGTGAACACCTCCATGTGAAACCAAAATATGAATATCGCTCATGCAGTTAGAATAAAGCAGCGCATTTTTCGATTTCAATCCTCGTAAATGATATGTTGATAAACAAATGACGTCATATTGATTTTGATTTTGGGTAGCCTATATTCAATTGATGTCTAACCCCTGGTCATAAGTATTACCACTAGTGACCACTCCCTCTATACGTCAAGACTTTCACACCGTTGCTGTCATCTGCCATTGAGTTATCTTCAATCGAGTATCGTGTTTGCAATCTTTCGCACCCGTATTTTTCGCGTTTCAAATTTTCGTCGTTCGCGGCTGGAGTGTTTTCTTTTGCATTCGCAAAAACCGGATTACATTTGTTCAAATTGGAATTACGTGCTGTTGCTAGTAACTAGTAATATAATCGCAGCGGATTTATTAACAGATCGGAAGGTTCTACACAGCCCGTGTGGAGGCGCAAGGTATTTCCAGTTATTCTAGTACGAGATCTATCAAGAAAAATATTCTTTGTTTTTTTTTGTGGTTCTCGGGCATGAAAATAAGAAACTAAAATGTCTGCCGCTGCTGCGAAGGTTCACTTGGATTTCGTAATCGAAAGCGTTAATATTCAGCTACCATGTGATTACGTGTTTGTGTATGCTACAAGATTAGATCAATTAATCTCGTCTGTCTTCAGATAGAAGTGGAATAATATTTAATACCAGATGAGTATTCCTCTTCGAGACGTAATTACTTGCAAAGTTTTCTTCTTGTCGTAGTCGTTGGAGTATTTTTGTACTTATAGTTTTACATTCACTCACTCTCGCGTTTGGCCGGTCGAGCGTTCATGACTTCGTCGGGTTTTTTTTTGCTTGGGTGGTGCCGGGCTGCAGTGACTGAAACGAAACTGAACAGTGTTTCGCAATTCATGGCAAAAGTTCATTTCGCACTGTTTATTGTTTTCGCTGGCGAAGGGGAAAATCAAAACAATATTTGTAAACATTTGTGCTTTCGTGTGTGCCTTTCTTGTTCGATGTTTTATTTCTTGGGCTTATTTGAATTCACGCAATTCAAGGGCTCTAAGGGCAATATTGCTTTGAACGACTGAAGACAATTATATGGATGAAAACACCGTTAGAGCAATGAGCAAAATTAATGTTGATTTGATAAATTCGTCTAAAGCAACAATACCATTGCAACTGGTGAGAGTGAATGGCAAAGGAAAGCTACGACCTCCAAATGATTTAGCAATTGGTAAGTGCTAAGATAGAAAGCATTGATCACAGCTGATGTGAATAGATTCAGAAAACATTTACACGAGTCTACAACGCGATTTTCCAGTCATGCCGTTTGCAACCCATAAGTAGCGAGATCAATTCTTAAAAACTAGTTTTAAAAAGCTGTTATTAAAGAACATTCTTAGTACTAACATGTGCATAGCTTGTTTTTGCGCAACCTCAACCGCATGAAATCTCAGTTATACACTTGCATAATTTGTATAAGCGTTTCACAATCGCGTCAACGTTCAATCTTATAAAATTTAAAGCGAAATAGGCTACTCTGCGATGGGTCGAAAATTGTTTCTTCTTCAGGATTTTTTTTGTCGTCATAAATTCTTTTTGAATAGGCTAAGCAAGCCAGTGATCTGATGCGCTTTTTTTCGACGGGAAACAAACATCCAATTCATTTTCTGATATCGACTTTGCAGCTGGCTCTTGTAACCGGTGCCTGGGAGCCTGGGGCACAATCTGTTGGAATAAATTTTTTTTGTGGGAATTCGAGGACATCTTGGTACAAGAAGGCAGGAATTAAGATAAAAGCTACTCGAGGTGCTAGAAGGATTGTAGGATTCCAAAATGGTTCTGGTAGACTTCAACGCCTACTACTCCAAATGAGGAATGCAAACACAAGACGTTCGGGAGAATATCATTGCCGTTGAATATGAAATGAGACTTTAGAAGTTTGACTTCTGACACATGAAGAATGTGGGCCCTCAATTATATTGTATAAGCTACTGAATATGAAATGAGACTTTAGAAGTTTGACTTCTGACACAGTTCGGGAGAATATCATTGCCGTTGATCTGTCCATGCGACAAAAAATCCATGGAATCCCAGATCATCTACGCTCCGATTCTGTTCCGCCGATATTTTCGGCAGAATATGGGAAAGTTGGATCTGATAAAATGTTCTTTACTGACGGTTCATTCATAAACGGGTCCACTGGCTTCGGCATCTTCAATGAAAATTCCAGTGCCTCTTTCAAACTCAAAGATCTTTGTTCCGTGTATGTCGCTGAACTGGGTGCGATATATTACGCATTAGGGATCATTGAAACATTGCCCATCGACCACTATTTTATTTTTTCAGACAGTCTCAGCTCAATAGAGGCAATCCGCTCAATGAAAGTTGATAAACGCTCATCTTATTTCCTAACAAGAATAAGACAACTATTGAGTGTTTTGGTCGAAAAATTATTCAAGATTACCTTAGCATGGGTTCCCTCTCATTGCTCGATTCCGGGGAATGAGAAAGCAGACTCGCTAGCTAAGGTGGGCGCTTTAGAAGGCACACTTTTTGAAAGGCAAATTGCTTATAATGAATTTTTCCACATTCCTCGTCAGTATACGCTCGTAAGTTGGCAGCGCATGTGGAGTGGTTATGAGTTCGGTCGTTGGTTACACACGATTATCCCTAAGGTCTCGACGAGTGCATGGTTCAAGGGATTGAATGTAGGTCGTGATTTCATTCGCGTGATATCTCGGCTTATGTCCAATCACTACAACCTAAACGCGCATCTCTATCGCATTGGGCTCGCAGCAAACAATCTTTGTGATTGTGGCGATGGCTACCACGACATCGAGCATGTTGTCTGGTCGTGTATCCGGTTCCATGCTGCTCGCTCTCAGCTCTCTAGAGCACTGAGAGCACAAGGCAGACAATCGGATATCCCCGTCCGGGATATCTTAGGTAGCCGGGATCCTGATCTTCTGCTTCATCTATACCCGATCCTCAGAAACGCCGATGTCAACGTTTAATGATGTTTCCTTCGTTGTGTCCCCGTTTCATATCCCTCCTATCCGATCGATAAACTTTTACTTAGTCGCGGCAATACATACACACACTCTTTACAGATGCACGGGCCGAAGGTTGTGCAGTCCACTGATCATTCAACAAGAGCCAAAGGTTGTACCGCTCATGACAACTCTACACGAGCTGATGATTGCGCCGGCTAGTGACCATTCTATCCTGGATTCCTCGAGTCGAGAAAGACGCACCACGTTAGATATGGGGTACAGACTAGGGGGGCGTTGCTGATTAATGGTCAGCTGCATCCCAATAGAAATTATCCCGTGTCGGGCACACGTACAGAGCATCGAAGACTGCAACATACCAATTATGAGAACACTTGTAATACTAACCTCGAGCCAACCGCGAGTAATCGGTTACATATTACTAACATAGTTGTAAGACAAAAATTGTCAAAATATTGGACTCCCGGCCCCGTCAGACTAACGCCACATGTGCCTTAATAAAATATATATTTTGGGAAAAAAAAAATCATTGCCGTTGGAGGTAGGTCCTCAACGACTGGACGGACAACTTCTGTCGAGCAATACAGTCATCGATGTTTTGGAAGTCAGCCTCATCATGGTGGACAGGTTGAGGTGGAACAAGGCCGATGATTTACATGGTAGTAATAGAAAAAATCTAGTAGATATGGACATCATCATGTGGAAACGTAAGTCAAGACAGGCCGTATTGGAACAGCAAGTTGTGACCCACAAACAAAGGTGGAAGTGATATTTTTTTCCGGCGAAGCGGAACGTCGCTGTTATTATGGACGACACACCAAGTTCCTAAAGAATGTGCATCTGTGGCTCACCATCAGTAAAAAGGGAATGCAAAGCCGCTCTTCTTCCGTTCGGGATTTGCGTTGAACGGGGAGATCTACAGCACAAAGTGCTTGCCGGAAGTCGCCTCTTTCATCCAAAAATATAATCCGTACGAGGACATGGTGTTTTTGTCGGACCTGGTCCTCTAGGAACGTTAGTGCCATTGAAGAAGAAGAGAAGACATATGAAAAATCGATATTCAAGATAACAGTAAATCTCGACGTTTCATGCAATTCTATGACATTTGGCATCATTTTTTTTTAAATCCCGATTTTCTTTACTCCACCCTTCGGTGATTTTTCGTTTTTCAGAAAACTTAAATTTTGACATCTGCGACAATAGTAAATAACGTCCGAATGAACTAATATTTTGCAGAGGGTATTTTATCGTGCAAATCAACATTTCGCAGGGAGTCCCGTATGAAAAATCGATATGATGATTTTCATTGGCACCCTAAACCATACGTTTTGCCTCGTATTCCGAAAAGAACGACAAAGCCCCAGAGCGTCGATTTTTGACAAAAAAAATTTTTCGAGATGACTGTAGATCTCGACGTTTCATGCAATTAAGAAACATTTGGCATCAAAACATTTTTTTCGAAACCCTCGATTTCCTTTACCACCCCTTGGGTGATTTTTCGGTTTTCAAAAAACTCTAACTTTAATCGCTGTGCGACACTAGTAAATGAAGTCAGATTGAGCTGATATTTTGCATAGGGTAGTGTTCGTGGGAATCAACATGTTTAATCAAGTTCGCTTTGAAAATTCGAGATGGCCATTTTCATTGGAACTCTAATGTACATGTTAACTTATATTCTAAAAGATATCTTTCCTATTTTTTTTTCTTTTTATCTAACATTTTGAAGATTTTGGGATCATCTACTGAATTTGGAAACCTTTTAGCTGCGATTTTATTTTCATCTACAGGAATAAAGGAATGAAATTTTTGTGTTCGCGATATTGTTTTCGCGCGATTGAATAATTCCTCAAGCTCACTCGCCTCTTTTTGTATGCTGTTCTTTAGATACGTAACAGAAATTCAATTTCGTGATACATTTGTCATTTTGTTTAACTGCCCAATCATAAACCTCTAGTGCTGTTTGGATTGCGTTCCGGTAATCATGGGCAAAACTTGCTCTCTTTGCCATTCGTTGTAGAGTCCCTCTTTTTGCATCACAGGGTCCTTTTCCGTGGGAGGTGGCAAAGAAATGCCATTCTGCTTCTAGTCCGTGAACTTTTTTGAAACTACGCAGACTGGCGAAATTCTTTTTGTTTTTGTAGTGTGCTGCTGCTCCATCGGACATGGATGTTATTTTAGTAAAATCATTATTTTTGTGACAAATTCTATCAATTTTTTCTCTAAACAACTGCACTGCCACAGTGTCGTGTGTCAAAACTTCTGAAATAGCTATAAAGCTTACGTTTTTTAGTTTACCATCTTTTTTGTTATATATTTCAAACTAGCTGACCCGGCAAACTTCGTCTCACCCAAAATATATTTTTCGTTGTCACATCCTTCTTCTTTAATGCCGTTAACGTTCCCTGTGGAACTTTTGCCGTCTCAACGTGTTCATTAACTAGCGTCATTCATTAATACTTGGGTGAGATTTCGATGCCGAATAACACGCCTTAAATGTACTCTGGAGTGGCAAGCTCTAGAATACGCGTGACCACAGTGCAAGCCGGAAGAATTTTCTTTGACGAAAAATCCCCCGGCCAGAACGGGAATCGAACCCGAACACCCGGAATGATAGTGTGGGACGCTAACCACTCGGCCACGGGTGCACATCCACGTTTTCTTATTAAGCGCACGTTAATGGGTTCAATCGCAAAAATATTTATTGATTGATCTTTTAATTTACCCTTTAAAATTACCTTTTACTATAAAATTCCCAGTACTTCTACCAAAACTCATCATTATAAAATCAGATAATTTTCAGACACAATTCTCGTTCAAGATTTTCCAACCACTTGCAAATAACATGTTTCTCCGTTACATGGAATAAATGTTTGATGCAGAAAATAGAAAATATGGTAGAATAAAGACAGCCCTAAATCGTACAATTCCTTTCTAGAGTTTTGCTCTTATCAACACATTCGGTGATCCATTTAAATTTATATATATATATATATATATATATATATATATATATATATATATATATATATATATATATATTTATATATAGATGAAAGACGATATAGGAGTGTTTTAGGAGTTTTATCACATGTTTAAAAATCCATTTCCACTTTCGAACGAAGATCAATTTCGTTAGCGCAAACATCAAATGGACTAATAACGCTTGTAAATATGTAATTGTAGAACATATGCGAATTGAATTTTTCGAACTTTTCCATTTTTTTCAGAGTTTTCCGAAAATTTTCAATTGTCATGTTTGGTTGGAATATGTTTGGTTGAAATATGTGTATTATTTTTATGAGACCTTCTCTACATTCCAGAGGAAGGAGGGGTGTCATACCATCATAGAAACATTTCTCGTATCCAAAAACCCTCACATCCCAAATTTGGCTCAATTTGCTTGATTATTTCTCGAGTTATACAGAAGTTTGTGTTTTATTTGTATGGCAGCTACCCCTTAGCGAGAGGGGAGGAGTGTCTATTCACTATAGAAACATTTCGTGCCCCCTAAAACCTTCACATGGCAAATTTGGCTCCATTTACTTGATAAGTTTTCGAGTTATACGGAAATTTGTGTTTCATTTTTATGGCAGCCCTTCCTTAGAGAGGGGGAGGAGTGTCTATCCACCATAGAAATATTTATTGTACCCTAAAACCTTCACATGCTAACTTTGGTTCTGTTTGCTTGATTAGTTCTTGAGCTATGCAGATATTTATGCTTCATTAGTTTTGAAGACCACAAATCCCAGTGATAACCCTGTGCCGCATTTTGAATTATGGATGAATAATTCTCTGAAAAACCACAAAATCTCTGAAAAAATCCTACTTTTCCGCTTTCCTCTAATAGAAGAGTTTTAGATTCGAAAATCACGTTCAGCGAACATATCGCATACGCAGCCCCAAAGGCTTCCAAGGCTCTTGGATTCATTTTCCGCACTACTAAACACTTTACGGACATACAATGTTTTAATATACTGCTCTCTGGTTCGCTCGATTTTGGAGTACGCTTCGGTCGTCTGGGCTCTATATTACCACAATAACATACAAAGAGTGGAGTCTGTGCAGCGTAAATTTATCCGTTATACGCTGCGTCGTCTCCATTGGAATGACCCTCAAAACCTTCCAAGATAGGGAGATCGTTGTAAGCTCCTGGGTTTGGATCAGTTATGCGTACGGCGTAACACAGCTAGAGTTATTTTCGTTTACGATCTCATCCAAGGCAACATCGACTGTTCTGGATTGTTAAGTTGCATTAATTTCAACGTCAGAAGGAGAAATCTGCGCAACCACGAATTTCTCCACCTTCCAACTGCACGAACTAATTACTCCCACCATGAGCCTGTTGCTAGCATGGCTCGAACATTCAATCGCCTCTATACTGTCATACAAATGAAGCATACATTTCTGAATAATTCAAGAACTAATCAAGCAAACTGAACCACATTTGGCATGTGGAGGTTTTAGGGAGTAAGAAACATTTCTAAGGTGGTTCAACACTCCTACTACTATTCGGAAGAGGGGGGGGAGGGGGGTTCTGCCATAGAAATGAAACAGTTTTGTTAGAAATACTAGGAATTTTATAGTAAAAAGTAAATTCAACGGGGTCAATTAGAAGATCAGTCAATGAACAGTTCCGCGATTGGACCCATGAACTTGCTCATAGTAAGTATACGTGGATGTTTGAAGGTATTGATAACAAAATACAAATTTTGGGTGGGACGAAGTTTGCCGGGTCAGCTAGTTGTTAAATAAATGTACCAATAAACGGTACTCGGTATAAACTGGTTGACCAGTACTTCTCCAATTTGGATGAAGTCAAAAATTGGATCGATTCGTGCTTAACCGACAAACCGGCTGATTATTTCCCCAAAGGGATCCGTGAATTGCCAAAAAGATGGGAAAAGTTGTGACTAGCGATGGGCAATACTTTGAATATTAAATTTGTAACCATTTTTGCAGAATTAAGCATTAATTTTTGAAAAAAAACGAAGAAACTTACCGGTACCTCTATTATTATACGAAAAATGTGTTTATTGATGTATTGTAATAGATACGTAGTAATATTTCCTGGCGATTGGTGCAAATATATCTACGAACAATCGAGAAATGGCGGAATTGCAGCCTAAATCGCAATATTTCCTCTCTCCTCTCGTATTGCCCGTTCAGTGATCGCTGCATTTGATTCATGTATCAGCCAACTCCACACACAACCTATAAACACTTTTGTTTCTATAATTAATCAGTTAATCAGTAGGTGTTTCTGTGGAGAATGGACTGACAGCTTTCCCGAAAAGAAGGGAATGAGAAGTTGAGAAGAACAGGCTGTGTCATACATAGCAAGATAAGTACTTATGATAAAATTTGAATTTAAAATCATAAATCATATGTGTTGTCATCAAGTTGTTTTCTTCATTTAGAAAATCAAACAATAATCAAGAGAATGAATTGAGTTTGTGGCTCTATGACTCTCATTTTACCATAGATTCTAATTACAGCTTACAATTCTCTCCTTCAGTATAACTGCTATCTCCCGGTTTTAATTTTTATCGTGGAGAGGGAATACAAAGTTTGTCAGCAGTTGAGTCAAAGATATGTAACAGACAATTCGATCCAACGAAACTCCAACGAGTTCGAAACACTACAATGTACGATTAATGATATCTCCCACAATATGGTTCAATTTAAATATCACCTGTCCAATTGGATTTTGGATAGGTTTTCTCGGTAGCCTTCTCGGGTCTCCCGCAGATGGCTCGACGCGTGAAGATGCTGCGTGAGCCTGAGGGGATGACCGGGAGAGCTCCTCTGGGACCAATCGAACCGTCGAAAAAGCCTACGCGTGATTCATAATTGAATATATCGTTGGGACGATTGCTTCTAGAGGGGTTTTCTCGGTGACCTTATCAGGTTTCCCAAAAATAACACTCCGTCATCGCGATTGAAGTTCGATACAGAATAGGCGTGACTAATAATGGAACATTTTTCCGGGTCGATTGGAGTTTTTTTTTGGTTACCTTCTTAGGTTTCCCACAGTAAAATTTCCGCTGGAGTGATTGAATTTCGATAAAAAGTACGTGCGATGAATACTAGAATAAAAGCCGAGCCAATCTATTTCACAGGTTTTCCTTCTGAGCATACCATAATCTCTGCTGCATATTGTAATACTCTCACTGTTGACATCCTTCATACGTGCCGTGTGAATCACTAAGAATGGGATGCACCCAATGCTCTCGGAATCTCTTTGATTTTCCTTCTCCGTTGTCAAACACAAAATATGAGCCCCCGCAGACTGCAGACTTTTGTTGGCCGACAGTTTGGTTGGCCGACTTAATCAGTACGGAGCGATATGCAAATGCGCACACTACACCGATTCAGTTTTGGCCGATTAAAAGTGTGATGGGCTTCCCGATTGCATTCAAACTGTTCTGTCGACCAACTATCGGCCGTCTGTTTAATCAGTACTGGCTAGCTTCGACCTACGCATACACAAGATTGTTTATCGGCCGATAGTTCAAATCGCTCTCAGTTTTGCCATCCGACATACGTACCACGCGAATCACTGGAAATGGAACGCACCCAATGCTCTCTGAATCTTTTTCCTTCACCGTTTTCTTCTCCATTGTCAAACACAAATTGAATACACAGTCGTTGGAGAATAGTCGGTCGACAGATGGCTAGTGTGCGCACTCTTTACCGACCCGACTGTTTGATTGGCTCGGTGTGCGCACTAGCAACCCAACCCGACCAAACTATCGGCAGAAAAAAAGTCTGCAGTGTGCGGGAGCTCTTATTTCAAATCACGGATGGCTTGTTTATACCAAATAAGTAGGAAACAGGCGGAAAGGAATGTGTTAGTTGCTCGTTATTGACGGTACGGGTAGGAAAGCACACAAATCGACATAACAAATGTATAGGAAAATCGGAATGCTTCCAGTTTTCATTAATTTACACCGTTTATGGATCAGAAAACTGTAATGTATAGCATATCAAACAAATCTTTGAGAATTCGTGATTCGATTCGTATGCAAATTATCAGAGTTCGTTCATAGTGAAACTAGTTATTAACGTTAACTTTATTCCATAAAAACGTGACCTGTTTTTTGATTTGGCACCCTTACTGAATGACGTAGTTGTACGTCAAAAAATATATTTATTTAACTGTATATAATCGAGTCTAAAATTGTATATAATCGAATCCTATACAATCAGTATTTAATCGAGTCCGACCTGTATTTAAAAAAGCTTCAACTAAAAGGAGGCACTTGAACCCATTTCTTAAATCCTTAAAATGGGTGAGCAATGAGCTATATAATCTAGATTTTTTCAACTTGTACCCCCCAATATGTTCCCGAATGACGAAATCCTATCTCGCAGTTTGGCATATAACAAAAGGAGTGTCATACTCCGCACTCAAACGGGTCAAATCAATGTTCATGGAAAAACAAATTAATAAAAAAAAATTCTACGATCAAAAAGATCGGAAGGATCAAAGAGAAAAGATCGATTTTCGTGATTTTTTGGAGTACAACGAGTCGATTCAAAAAATCGGAAATCTGAGAGGGAAAGATCGATAGTTAGTTGGGTGCTTTAGGAGTCACAAATTTTAAAAGGCAAATCGCATGCAATGGTTTTTCTTTTTCAAATTACGTTGCTCGCTGGTCACACACTATTATTCCTAAAGTCTTGATAATCGACCAATTATAGCATGTAAAAAGTAAATAGTAATGTAATAGTAAATAATAATGTAATAGTAAATAGTAATGTAACAGTAAATAGTAATGTAATAGTAAATAGTATCATATCATGTTGTTGGATTCACTTTAGGGGTATCACGACAACGGGGTGGGTTTCATTGGAAAGAACCTCAACCCATACGATTGCCTTCTATTTTGCCCAGTCGAGAAATATTTAACAATTATTAGGTTGAAGCGGAAAAATGTCACAAGGCCGGGAATGCTGTAGAGATATGAAGTAATGGTGGAATGAAATGGCCGCACAGGTGGACCAACGGAATGTCTTAAGATTGATGCAAGGTTTTCCAGAAAACCACGCAATTTCATCAATTTTATCAAAACCAAATCGGAATATTCATTTTTCTATTTGATAGAGTAGTTTCGCATGACACCTCACACCAATTGATTTTTGGTACACCCTGGGTATTCATATAACTGGGTATTCAGCACGTTGCCGTCTGGTGTTTTCCACGCATGGGTGTAGTATATTATAGAAAATTCACCATTCACTAAAAGATCGATAGGCAATCTACTCAGACTAGAACCCCTATATGAAGATGAAGAACTGAATGAACCACTCATTCTATTTAAGCTGAAAAATTTCAATACCAATTTAATGGTCAGCCGATGTACACGACGCTTCCTTTGTAGTTGAGAGCCGATCACTGAGAAGCTTGTTGTTGTTTACCAGAAACACGAGCGCGTCTACAGCGCAATTCTCAGCGGTAAACGTGATCCAACCGTCGAGTCGTACGGTCCAAAACAATCACAGCTCCGCGAAAGTGCTCGAACTCGAAGCCCCCGTGTCTTATCTGATGCAGCAGGATAGCAGGAATCGGTTAATAGTGGCGCCCCGGCCAATGAAACTCACAATATAGAGAAGTAAACTTAGTTGTTTAGTGGAAATAGATGGAAAGTGAAAAAAAGACGGATTAGACTCTAGTGGTGCGATACGTGATATATTTTCGATCAGCTGGTTTTAGCTTTGTTTTTTTCCACTGCTTTGTTTGTGGCATCTCTGTAAACAATCTAAATATTCAACTTAATGAAATGAAGGAAAAACTGCAGAGATCTTCAACTCGATGTTTGACGATGAATGGATACTCATATAGACCCTTTTTATTTTGTTTTTCTTGCAGAAAATTGTCAGTGCTTTTGAACGGAGAACGATAACTGCTGGTTGATACCATAGAGAATCTTATATCTCTAGTAAAATAGTGTTCCATAGTGTGAGTGCAATTCAAATTCGTTGTGTGGAGGCAGTACATCATAGTCATCATTACAATCAAGGTCGATCAAATCCTTAGAAATGCGCAGTGTGCGAAGCAGCCTCACTATCGGACGACTGGCGATCTATCCAAGGAATTCTAATATACGGACAGGTGAGTGTCTCTGACCTTGAGTGTTTGAGTCAATGACTGCGCCTCGATGACGCGCATGGAACAAGTGGGGCAAGGGACCGTCGCAAGTGCTACATTTTTTTTAATTAAAGCCATTTGAAATTGCTGCGCGTCTTTGTTTTTATTGAGATCTGGTTGATATGCTGTGTGAAAACTAAAAGGTTCTCTGTATGGTAAGGTTAAGTGATTCATGGCCGTGGAAGGTGTGTTACAACAGAAAGGTTACTGTACAATGCTGACGTTACGAGTGTAAAAAAATAGAGCTATCGTAATCTAGGGCTAATAAAGTTAGTTCCCACAGTTGCTATTACGACTGAATCGAAAGCCTTTATCAGGAGATAAATCCAAAGCATGATGATAGAGCCAAATTTAGCTGTTCGGAAGTAGTGAGGACTGTGAAGAAAACAAGTTTTATATATGAATTGATTATTTGAACAAGAGAAGCGCCGGTTGATATTGATCTTGGCGTGTGGATAGGTAAAGTTGTTGTTTTGAACGGGTTCGGTGTCCGCTCTGAAAAGAACGTTCACTTCATGGCATGATTAGGTTATTTTTATTTTTGGACAGAGATACTTCAATACGCAGATGAGGTAAAGCTACTTTTTTATTTTTATTCCAAATGATACTTGTTTTAGAACGGGCAAATTTTTCACGTGCGAAATTCGTTCATGCGAAATGTCTTCGTTTCAAACAGTTTAACTGGCTAAACTTCTTCACAATGAATTACGGAAACATGCGAATTTGTCAGACTATAGTCCTCTAGTGATAGCTTATTATTTATTTTATTGTTTTCAGAAATAAGTTTTCATCTTCGACATGCTTGAATCCGAGATTTTTTTTAGAAATACGAGAAATGTGAAGTGGAAATTCCGTTAGAGTACCCAGAGTTTGATGGATTAGGTCCATTTTTTTGGCCAGGCGAGAACAAAGAACTTGGTTTAATCCAACTTTGCGTGATACAGATCCGAAAGAGTTTTTCTCAATTTTCTCCGAATGTGCCCGCCCAGTTTGATGCAAGTGAGTCAACATATTAATAAACGCAAAGAAATCTGTATACAAACACGCCTGGGACCGCACGTTTTGGGGCAAATCTGTACGTTCTAAAATCATCATAACTTTGTTATATATGAAGCAATTCTCACTTTGTTCGTTTCCATCTCTTTTCTGAAAGCGGTCATTTCAAAAAGGGCGAGGAACTTGAAAACGAAGGCTTTTCCAATCGCCAAAATGCAATGCAACGTGTCGAATTCTCTCTGAGACTAACCTTTTTTTATTTTGCGTTCGTGCATTTATACAGTTTTTCATAGCTTCATTTGTTCGGATTTCACGAATGAGATCGTTTCCTTGGGTGTGGGTGAGACGAAGGCGAGCCATCGGTAGGACCAAGGATCCATCCGTAACATACGGACACACGGTAACACGCGAAACACCAGAAAACTCGTGAGTGGTCCTTAATGTGTTAAAGTATATCTCGAACTTAATACTTAAATTGATTAAAGTTTGATTCATTTAGAATCCGAAATCACAAAACAGTTGTACTTCGTGACTGGTTAAAGGTACAAAACAAGCTTTAGCATCAAAATACAGATAATTTATTTGTCCAATCCTTTGGACTTTGAAAATGTGTACGTTATATCGAAGTTCCCCTGTATAAGGGATTTTCATTGAGCATTAGAAACAATTTTGATACGTTATTCCTGCTGCACGCGTGATTTTCCAAATCTGATTAATGTGGTATATAGCTTACAAAATGCTTAACTTAATACAATTAATGACTCGAAATTTTCAATTTTGCGACTTGGTCCCCTTTGTCTTAACACTGATCATATGAGAAGCTAATCGCGAATTCTAATTAGAGCTCAACATTTTCGAAGACGAAACCTGAAAATCAACTCTCCTCTCAGTCGCTTCGTTTCGAGCAAGACTACTCTCATAAACGTGCTGCTCTCTCATGCTACTGAGCCAGAACGCATTCGCCACCAAATATGACTCGTTCATCAGTTATCCCTCGCTCTTCGCGCTCGTCAATTTACTTCCAGTTGAAGCAAATGGTTGTTCTAATTGCTCTCCATTCAACCTGACTTCACTCCACAACTACTACTCCACATCGTTATCAGCGTACATAATCTTATTTTAACGTCCATATAAAGTGGAACGAAAACTTGATTTCTGACGCAAAAAAAAAGTTACAATACTAATGGATGGCTCCGTTGTTTACCCACCGTAAACTCATACACAATTTGCAAATGAGAGAGAGAGAAACGAATTCAGCGAGGGAAAGGTGGGTGGTTCATTTCAATATGCTGTGAAGTTCATTTGACGGTGAAAAATAAAATGAACACGGATCATCGTAGAGCAGATAGCAACGAAAGCGTCCGAATGACTTGATTTATGTTGACAGAGAAACTGCTGGGAGTAGCAAAAACTTATTTCCACCTGAATGCAAAGACCGTTGGCTCCACAGACTCCCGACGATACTCAATTGAATATTACTTTGTCGAGCCGATTCCACGCTCCGTTCTGATTGGAAATTATCGCAAATATCGCAAAAATTCGCCAAATTTTTCTTCATTGTAAAGGGTTGAAAAACAAGCTCAATTTGTAATACCAAATTCGCAACTAATTTTGTTTTGTATACTCTTATATATTTATACAGCCATTCTATGTTGAACCGACACAGTGGTTCTCAGGTTTTCGTGAAAATTGATAGTTTTGTCCCTTATCGCAAAATATTAACTTACTTCCCTTTGAAGATTGAATTTAGGCAATTCATCTTTTCCGAATTATAAGGAACCATGTATCCATTTTGATTAGATTCAATATTTTGATAAGACAATCTCATGGGTTTTAACTATGCACATGGCAAGCTCGGAATAAAATTAGTTCATCTGTTATATTTTTGATTAAGCTTCCTTCGCAGGCAAAACTTAATGCAAACTAAACGCAGGTTAACTTCGAAAAATCATAACTCAGAAATATAAAAAAACGCCTCTCTCCAAGCCAACCTTTTATTAAAATATATTGAACTTGCAAAAAAGATGGAATTCATTTTCGTAATTATTGATTGTAACGGTTTTTTATTGTTTTCATGGCTTTAGACTAGAGGGCGCTGTATTTTTTATATTTTTTCTTGTGAACTGAGGATTTTTTACATAACATATCTCGATATCAGAGATGCTATTTTTTTCGTTAAATTATATCCCAAAAACGAAAAAAAATAGTATCAGCTTTCGAGAAAAGATATAGCGCCCTCTAGTTCAAAGCCATGAAAACAATACAAAACGGTAACAATCAATAATTACGAAAATGAAATTCAAGTTCAAAATTTTTTTCATGAAAGTCTAGCTTATTGGCTTTATAAAGATATATCGATCATCTAAATCGGTTCAGTAGTTAAAAATTTATGAATTTATGAAGAAAGTCATTTTTGGGAAAAGTGAAAAAATTGATTGTTCGGACCACTATAAAACGAAAATTAGCACCCTAATAAAAAAAAAAAAAAAATCCGGGTCTAATGTTTTGCAAAACAACCTCTTTTCATGAAAATCTGAGAACCATTATATTGGTTTGGCATGGAATGGCTGTTTTGTTATATTTTCTGTATCGAACATGAACGGAGAAACATGTTATTTGCAAGTGATTGAAAAATTTTGAACGATTGTGTCTGAGAATAATGTTATATAATAATGACGAGTTTTGGCAGAAATACTAGGAAATTTATAGTTAAAAGAAATTGTAAAGAATCGATTAGAAGATCAATCAACGAACTGTTCTGCGATTGGACCCAGAAAGCTTTTTAGATTTCAAGCGAGACGAAGTTTGCTGATTCATCTAATTAACCCATTCGCTGCCAAGGACGAGTATACTCATCTTTGCACATGCAGACGTTAAAATTTGAGTTTTTTTTAACCACCGGAAATCGGGGTTTTAAAAAAAAATTTACGCTAAATGGGTTATAATTGCGTCGATATTTACTGTTATCTTGAAAAAAAAATGTTGTCAAAGGAAAATATTATTTTTTTGCGCTCGGTGGTTTTTTATTGGATAAGTCAATTCTGACAAAAAAAAAATTTTTTTGAGATAACTATAAATCTCGACGTGTCATGCAATTTTAAGGCATTTGGCATAATTTTTTTTCGAATATCTCGATTTCTGGTCATTTTCCGGTTTTCAAAAAACTCAAATTTTAACGTCTTAATATTTTTTTTTCGAGATGACAGTAGATCTCGACGTTTCATGCAATTTGAAGACATTTGATATCAAAAATTTTTTTTTGAACCCCCTTGGGTGATTTTCAAAAAACTCAAACTTTGACCGCTTTGCACCACTCTCCCTTAAGTCCGATTGAGCTGAAATTTTACACACGGTGTTTTTTCGAGGTGGTGAACATTTTGTATGGAGTAACTTTTTGAAAGTCGAGATGACCATTTTCATTGGCACCCTACTGTATATATACAGCAAGAAATTTACTCATAAATGAATACATATTTCCAGAATATGAATAACTTCAGAGAATATTTACAACAGCATAGTGACAATTTCTTGGTGTCCCTGCAAAACGGCAACTTTATTGGTTATTGTCTATATGTGTAGAACACTTTCCAAGTGCAATTCATGAACCTTACCCAATGTCAACTGATAATTGCATTGTTGATGTGAGAAGGATTCTTGAACTTTTCAAATGGCACAGCAACGATAATCACTGATGGGTCGTGTCTGGGAATAGAGAAAAGCTTATGTGAGTACAATGATTAGTTTCTTTTTCAATAAGGCATACAAAACCATACAAAATGATCTTTTCAGAGATGTTACGATAGAGGGACTTCGTATTCATTCGAACTGTGTGAATGCGGATAAGTTTTGAAAATTGAGCCTAATTGTATATGTCTAGATCAGGGATTCTCAAAGTGGTCGATATTGATCCCTAAGGTTCCATATCGTAAACCAATGGGTCTACCGCGTTAATTAGAAAATACGCGTAAAAAACCGCGCAAAAAAAAACGCGTAAAAAAACCTGGATGTATTGTTCTAATTTGTATTAATAATTACTAATTACACTTGATATTTACTGAATTTTATGTTTCTTTATTGATGAGAAAATGAGTTTACTCACTTAACCAACCGCAAAGTTTTTGCATTAGTAAGTATTTTATATGAATAAGATAAATATAAATTTTTTAATGAAATTTAGCTATAGGGGTCAATGGTATCACTTCATTCTGGAAAAGGAGTCTCTTGGCCAAAAAAGTTTGAAAATCCCTAGTTTAAATATATGAAGAGTAATCATGACTAAAACTGCATTTTTTATCCGCTAAATCAACAATGATTGTCTACATTGAATTGACTGAAATATTTTAACAAAAATGATCATGTGTGTATGTATTAGCATCGTATATCCTTGCTACCTAGAGCGAGAATATCAGTGGTACCGTTATTTGAGTGCTGTTTTCTGTGAGAAGTTTAAAAAATTGTGCACGTAGAGCGCGTTTATAATTATTTTCACCATCAGTTTATAATCTTGGTTCCATCTGTTATCTGATGAGAATGACGTCAAGTAATCTTCGAACTGATTCGATTTACATGGTAGTCGTTGAGATATCTGCTTGGCTAGCGAGTCTTCAGATTTACCTGATAGAATACTGCTTTCATTTTGCCTGAACTGATTTTAGTATTTTTGTACTAAGCTTTTGTTAACCCTCTTCGTCAATGTCAAGATTTTAGCTCCCGTAGATTTAGTCCATGAAATAGAACACGTCTCATGCTGTACACATTGACTTCACAAGAAATCTGCGCTAGAAGCTAAGAATATATTACTCTTCTTAATAATTCCTTCTATCGAATATATGCTCATGTCAAATAGAAGTTACATAGGCGCATAGCTTTGAGGTGTCTTTATTTGCCACTCTTTCATTATGGACGTCGTAGTTGCAAGAAGCAGCTTTCTCCTTGCGAATTCTTCACCAGCCGATTGGAGGTCAACTAGAGCTTGACCCTTAACTGATTCGTGTTGGGTGAGATCGTATGAAAATGAAATACAAAAACGACCCGTTGCACTTCCCACCAGTTCGCGGCAAAGCGACTGATTATTGCGAAATATATGGGCACGATACATACATGGCGGCGGCGCATACACATCGCGTAGTCAATGTCAGTATTTCGTCCTTCTACACCGGTTGACGCGTGCCTCTGCAGGACCAAAAGGCATTGACCCAGTTCTCATGAAAGACTCATTAATGGTCGACAGTAGGCTAGCAGTTAATGTCATGAAGTTGTTGTCATTTAATATACGCGAAGTAATGCTTTCTTTAGAGATTGTCAGGTCATTATGTGATGAACTCGTTTCGATTCGCGTATTGTTGTTGTATAAGTTCTCCGAAAACAGCGGAGTGGATAATTGGTTGTTTGTTTTTGAGAGGCTTTAAACTTTTCAGTTCATTCGCCTCTTTGGAGCGGATGCCAATCTAATACAGTAGAAAGTAAAAGCAATTGGGAAGGTTCAAACTTTGCGCCTTGGCCCGAATAATTTGAACAGGGTATTCAACTGCGCCGCTACATAATAGCTGAACACATCATACCTGTCAGTCAAAGAAGCGTCGGTGACATTTTCAGAAAAAATAGCGACTCATACTTGCGACAATAATTCATTTGTCAACATGTACAAGCGCCTTTAATATAATGACAGGACTCAACGTGACCGACCTTGATGCATTGATTCTCAGACATCCAATGCCATTTTCGTACGGCCCCAATCCGCAGTGGCCTCTGTTATCAACGCTCCGCTTCTCCGCATGGTGATGGTCGCGTTCAGTATAAACAAACCATTCACGCGCCGAAAAACAAAAACAAAAGAACTACCGCGCTTACTACGATGGGAACAAATAAAGTCCGATGATGGGTGACCAAAACGGCAGAAAGAAACGATTCAAAAATGCGTAAAATTCAAACGTGCCAAAGCACGTGTTGGTGGCGGTGACAGCGCTGAAAGAGGGTTGTTTGCATCGCACCTTACTGTGATGATCGTTGACTTTGTGTCGTCTCAGTGCTTGATTATTTTGTTTGCTCAGAAGGTAATTCTCATGATCACCTGAACCTAAATTTCTTGCTAATTAAAGAGACACAATTGCATCAAACTGTTAAAAAGCAATAAAAGTTTGTTTTAAACGCTTTTAGATCCATATCATTATCCAGTTTGTTTTACGATATTTCTAATTATGAATAGGGTCTTTTACATTAAATGCTCACGCAACAAATTTTAATAACATCTACAAAAGTGAACCGATTTTTATTTTTAAAAGACGAAATTAAAGCTTTTTTTAGAACATTTTCGATATAACCACCCCTTTTTTCGATAACGCGTTTTAAAGGTGAACAAAATTCTTCATGCACAACTCTAACATTACGATGCAGTTGAAAATCCGAGTTATTTCTTCTTTAAGTTCCCCCAAATTTTGTGGTTTATTAACATAGCAATGGTCCTTCACGTACCCCCAGAGGAAGTAATCGACGACGAGAAATGTTGAAATTTTTACCATAAGAGGACAAAGTTTCATTGAGGCTTCGGTTGCTCGAGTAATACGATTTCACTAAAAATACACGTTCTTGTAAATTGTACATCTTGACACTAAAAACTAGAGATGGGAAACTTTTATGAACTTTAATGAACCGTTCGGTGAACAACAGTTCACTTTACACTAAACCTACCAGGAGGGATCAAATGCCCCATTTTAACCTTTTAGTCACAATGTTCTTGCAAATTGCATTGTCACAACATAATTTGCCTATACTGCTTTTCTAGGAACATACATCGAATGTATTTTTCAGTGTTTACTCCTCTCTTGTTATTTATTTCACTGAGAAATATTAGGCTGTCAGAAAAGTCCTGCTGTATTTTTTTTGAATTTTCATTTGTTCATAAAATTAGTTACAATCATCTGTTTTAAGTCTAATATGCGCCGTTTTCTTCGATGACTTGTTCCCAACGAGATGCCAACTTCATAATACCCCTGTTATAGAAGCTTGCTTCCTTATTGGCAAAAATCTCGGTTAGCCAATTTTCACAGGCTTCTTTTGTGGCTAACTTCTGACTACCTAGCTCGTTCGCCATGAACAAAAACAGGTGGTA
Organism: Toxorhynchites rutilus septentrionalis; assembly: GCF_029784135.1. Taxonomy (NCBI): domain Eukaryota; kingdom Metazoa; phylum Arthropoda; class Insecta; order Diptera; family Culicidae; genus Toxorhynchites; species Toxorhynchites rutilus. The sequence continues at coordinate 329,746,999 of NC_073746.1, read as the reverse complement.
GTCACTTGGTGCAAGATCCGGACTATACGGCGGATGCAAAAGAACCTCCCATCCGAGCTCCCGGAGCTTCTGGCGCGTCACCAAAGAAGTGTGTGGCCTGGCGTTGTCCTGATGGAAGACAATGCGGCCTCTGTTTATCAAAGATGGCCTCTTCTTCGTGAGTGCTACCTTCAAGCGGTCCAGTTGTTGGTAGTACAGGTCCGAATTGAGCGTTTAGCCATAGGGAAGCAGCTCATAATAGATTATTCCTCGACAATCCCACCAAACACACAGCAGAACCTACCTGGCCGTTAATGAGGGCTTGGCCACCGTCTGAGCCGCTTTAGCGGGCTTCGACCACGACCGTTTGCGCTTCACGTTGTCGTAAGTGACCCACTTTTCATCGCCAGTCACTATCCGCTTCAGAAACGGGTCGATTTTGTTGCGATTCAGCAGCGATTCACATGCGTCGATGCGGTCAAAGATGTTTTTTGCGTCAACGTGTGTGGCACCCATACATCGAGCTTCTTTGTGAATCCAAGCTTCTTCAAATAGTTAATAACGGTTTGATGACTTATCCCCAGCTCTTGGCCGATGCTACGGCTGCTACTATGCCGGTCTTTCTCGACTAATTCAGCGATTTTGTCGCAATTTTCGACGACAGGCCTTCTGGAGCGTGGCGCATCTTCGACGACCTCTACACCAGAACGAAAACGTTGAAACCATCGTTGTGCGGTGGAAATGGAAACTGTATCGGGTCCATAAACTGCACAAATTTTATTGGCAGCTTGAGATGCATTTTTGCCTTTGTCATAGTAGTACTGTAAAATATGTCGGATTTTCTCTTTATTTTGCTCCATATTTGCGACACTATAACTCACGAACGACTTAACCAAACAAAACACTGTCAAGGACTATATTATAGCGCGCAAAAATACCTTTCCAACAAGCTATAGTATGACTCGATACAATGAATACAACTAGAACTACGCGCTTACGACACCTCGCGGAAATACCGCAGGACTTTTTTGACAGCCTAATATATGTAATCTTCCCTAACTACTGCAACGGGTCATTCGACCAGTGCAAACATTCGTATGATATCAGAATGATTTGTATGTGTGGTTGTGACACAAAACCATTGCATTACACATGTTTGCTATTGCTTCATATTTTTTGTTTCATTTGTGAAAGAATAGTGAATGATTGGGATTAATGTTATTGCTGATCAAGCGAGCTAACAGTAACCCTTCCAAACTACAGCGGTATTTTGCATTTTTATTGTTATTCTAAAAATGTCGAAACATAGAGGAGAAATATGGTATGTGACGTTTATCAACAAAACCATATAAATCGAGCCATTGTTCACTAACTATTCATAAAGGGTCACTTGACCCGCTGTGATAGGAATAGGTATACATGAAACATCGGTAGGTTTAGTGTAAAGTGAACTAGTTCTTTTGAGCAGATCACTCATCCTTTTGTACATTAGAGGGATATGCCATAGCAAGTATAAAAAAGTGTGAGATGGACTAGTAAGACTGTTCTGAGTACGACTGTTCTGTACAGTCATAAAATGCTGTTTGTTAGCAACAAATGAAACACAAATTTCTAAATTTCTCGAGAATTAATCAAGCAAATGAAACCAAATTTGGCATGTGGAGGTTTTAGGGTGCAATAAATGTTTTTATGGTAGTAAGACACACCACCCCCTCTCTCATTTGCCATACAAATGAAACACAATTTTCTGCATTAGTCGAGAATTAATCAAACAAATGAAACCAAATTTGGTATGTGGAGGTTTTAGGGTGCAATAAATGTTTTTACGGTAATGAGACACTCCACCCCCTCTCTAAGAGGGGGCTGCCATACAAATGAAACACAAATTTCTGCATTACGAAAGTGATACGAATGTGATAACGAAAGATAAATTTTAGGTGTGACGAAGTTTACCGGGTCAGCTAGTGATATAACATGAAAACATTTCATATCAGCGACGCAAATTTTTATTTGCTGTTAAAAAAGACTCTTTGAATTGTTTTGCTTTTAATTTTTTTTGGTGAGGTAGATTTGCATATCTTACTGAAATATTTACCCTCAACTTAAAAATATGAAATTAAAACTTTATTTGATAAATAATCGAAAAATCTAATTTAAAAATCACCGTATACTGAAATATTGAGTTTTATTATGACAATACCGACATTAGGGTGCCAATGAATGTATGAGAAAAAATCGCCCTTAAATTTCAAAATGTTACCCCATACAAAATGTTCACCACCTCGAAAAAAAAACCCAATGCCAAATATCATATACGTCTTAAAATGGCATGAAACTCTGGGACTTAGTTTTTTTTCGGAGTACGAGACGAAACATATGGTTTTAAGTGCCAATAAAAAAAATTATCTCGATTTTTCATTCGGAACTTGTAGCGAAATGTTGATTTGCACGATTATATTACCTATGCAAAATATTAGCTCATTCGAACTTCATTAAGGGTGCAGGCGTTAAAATTTGATTTTAAAATTGATTTTTTTTGAAAACCGATAAATCACCGGAATGAGCTAATATTTTGCAAAGCGTATATTATCGTGCAAATCGACATTTCGCAGCAAGTTCCGAATAAAAAATCGAGATAATTATTTTTATTGGTACCCAAAACCATACGTTTCGTTTCGTATTCGGAAAAAAAAGTGTCGATTTTTGACAAAAAATTTTTTCGAGATGACCTCGACCTGAGATCTCGACGTTTTATGCAATTCTGAGACATTTGGCATCAAATTCGAAAACCCCGATTTCCTTTACTCCCCCTTTGGGTGATTTTTCGATTTTCAAGAAACTCAAACTTTGACCGCTTTGCGCCACTCTCACTTGAGCTAATATTTGGCATAGGGTGTTTTTTCGAGGTGGTGAACATTTTTTATGAGGTAACTTTTTGAAATTAGAAATGACCACCGTAACCGACATCTTATTTTTGTTATTTCATGGGACTATCTTTTGTTTCCATTCGTTTTTTTGAGGACTATTTACCTTGCAGCTGCATTCATCTATTGCGGGCGCTACACGATTCGTCCAACGTTTCACTCGAATGTTGGGCTCAAACATTTGACTCGATGAATCGTCAAATGTTGTGACGAATTTGCTGCTACACGGTGAAGTGAATGTTCGATTCAATGCAATCGGTCCAAACAATCGGCGAGTATTTGGATCGAATGTTTATTGTTTTTATTTACCATCAAAAACGTTAGGAAACTGAATGACGATGCGAGTATTGAAATTGCTGCCGTAGCAATTGTATTGATATCGGGCTGTAAATTAAAAATGCTTCAAATCAACATTGTTAAAATACAATATTTCGCCGAATATTTTGAACTTTAAGAATCAATCTCATAGTTCCTTCACCTAAAACTTGTAAACAAACCAATCTGTCAAAGATAGATTCGGACGAATCGTGTAGCGGTGTATCGGATGTCATCGAGTGTCGAATCACCGAATGACAAAAATCCTTTGACTCGTGTCACTCGCGTTGGAAGGTAATCCACAACGAACGGATTACCTTCCAACGCGAATATTCGACACTCGACACTGGAGGTTTGTAGCTCGTCAGTCGACTACACGATGCGTCGAATCATCGAGCGTCCAGCATTCGAGGGTGTTCGTAGCATCGTGTAGCGCTGGCTTATCACTCGTTCGCTCGCCTTCCACTTATACACCGATCACCATCCACAGTTCGTTCTGAACTGGGTAGGCAGTTTATGTGAACTGTTGCCCAGTAAAAAAGAACGACCGTTAACTCGTTCACTCTTTTTGGTGAACTAGTTCTTTTGAACAGTTCATGAACGGTTTGCCCATCTCTACTAAAAACCATCCGATCAGACTGAACGAGTAGCCGAATATTATCGTCCCGAAGTGGGGAATGCAGTGTTAGCACCGACGGAGCGAAAAAAAATTATAAGAACCTATTCGAGCGAGCGTGAGCGTTTAATCTTACAGACCCTGTAGTAATGCTCTCCAGTGGATGCCCTTGTGTGTTCGTAGGTTACGCTAAAATTTGGGTAATTTGTTTCGCGTTATGCTTTTTCCTTCGAGAAGTGGTTTCGTACTGTTTGAGTTTGAAACATTATTCGGCAAGCCGCAAAACGTTGTGCACATGGGATAGCGCGTCATTAAATGTCACAACCGTCACCGTCAGGGGCAAACCCGTTTGGCATTGATCGAACGGTTTCCTAAAACGTTACTAATGTCCACACTCAACCAAAAATTAAATACTTGTGTGTTTACTGACTAACCGTATAAATGACTTGTTGGGAAATGGAAAATGCATCGAAACTTAGTTTTTCAAGTTGCAAACGTAAATTACCACAGATTTATTTATCGAACACATAGGAAATCTAGAATGACACTATTCGACGGGATATGAAACAATTTCGGTATTAAAAACTCATTCAGGAAGAGATGTTTTAAATTAAAAGATGTGCAGTTTCGCAGGAAGCTACATTTTGCATAATATGAGGAAAACGTTTATCACTGCTTTTAGCATCACAAAAAACGAAAAAAATGGCTCATAACAGAATCAAAGCTTTTTTTATCAGTGTGCGTCGGTCAGTAACTGGTCTAAAATAAGCGTGTTCCGCTAGCAGTTATTCATTCGCGATATCGTGTTCAAAATTATTCTATTAATGGGTATTCTCATTTGTGTTGTGTTCTTGGTTCAGCTGATCCGCGTTTGGAAAAATAAAACGCTCCAAAATTCACGCTTCCGCGATTTGCATCCGTTTTCGATGTTTTGACAGGTTTCTGTTAATCTGCTCAATGTCATTGCTGTTGGGGTGCACTGATAGCCCTCTGGAGCTACGATTTATGATATATAGCAATTACAAGGGCGGTTTCTTGGCAGACGTGGACTCAAATGTGTTTCACTGTGGGAAGTGAATTTGCCTTATTTTTTTTTCTAGTTTCATGGGTATGCATAAATGTTTAGTAATAGAAGATGTTTGGAAAAGATTTTTCAGTAGTATTTATTACACGAAAGGAAGTTTTCTAACAGCAGATTTATTTAGGAATTATGTGCCGGTCGTTGCCTGCATGGCGGAATCTGTTGTTACCGTGACGTCTTGTCGGTCGTTGGCATGATGGCAGAATCTATTGATTACTATTCAATAGATTCTTGATCACTATTCCAGAAAGGCAGAGAAGATGTAGTTACCATTCACATTCATCCGATATGGTTACCGAAAAAAATATTCATAAATGTGAACGTGTTTCCATGAAATTTTCAGGTAAATCAATGCAAATGAAACTCAACATACTATTAAAGGCTATTTGTCTTCAGCCATGAAGAAGACCAACTAGAAGAGGGACGGTGGGGAACCTCAGATTATTGAACTCACAATCATTCGCAAACACTTCGGATTTTCTGTGGTCGGACTGCAGATTTCTTTGAATAAAAAAAATCTGTAGTATTCGCGTTATAGTAGAGGTTCTCAGGATACCCAGGGATATAATTTGCCGCTGCATGAAGAAATATATAATAGAAGCGATTACGTTGGTGTTGTAAATGATGCAGATGAATGCCATCAAACAGCTGAAGAACAAGAAGAAGGTGGCAAATTAGACTGTGAAAACTTTCGTCCAATCTCCGTCCCGAATGTCTACAAGGTGGATATTATCTTCCATCGTCTATCTCCACTAACGAATCAGTCTCGTGGAAAGTCGGCTCATCGGAGGTCTGACAAAATCTTCACCTTGTGACAGATCCTACAGAAATGTCGTGAGTCCATATGGTCGGTGTTAAATCAGAGGAGACCAAGTCCAAAATTAAAAATTTAGGGTTATTGATTGCATTAGGTAAAACATTTCGTAAGTTACATACTAAATTATCAGATTTTAGAAAATCACCCGAGCAGATTAAATAGTGTATCGAAATTGTTTTTAATGATCAATAAAACCCCCTTATAGCACCAAACTTCAAGCTCGTTTTTCTCGAAATCATAAAAATGTCACATGGTCCGGTCTGACTTAACACCGACCATATGTACCATGTATTCATTATCTTTTAAGCCGCATATGATTCAACAACACGAAAAGAGCTATGGAAAATCGTCAACGATCATGACTTCCTCGGAAGCTGACTAAATTGATTAAGGCTATGATGGATAGAATATAGTACTGTGTGCGAATATCGGGTGGATTATCTAAGAACTGGAATGAATCAGATAATTCTCCCGATATTCGCGCACAGCACTGTATAATATCCATCGTAGTCTTATTCAATTTAGTCAGCTTTCGAGGAAGTCGTGTTCGTGCATGTTTCGGCAAGGTTACGGCCTCTCTTGTCTGCTATTCAACATTCCACTAGAGGGTGTTATGAGATGAGCGGCATTTAACTTGTCTGGCACGTCTTTCAACAGACTCAAGTAATTCAACTGCTTTGCTGATGAGGTGGCCATTATCGACAGTGTTCTCGAAGTCAGAACAAACTTCTATTTAGCTAAATTTCCACTTGCTTCGAAGGCTGTAGTATAGTGACAGATGATGTTGTAGTATAGTTTCTACTTTTTCTTTTTTTTTCTTTTTGAGATGTATGATTTTTTACCTTTTTATGCTGATAATACTACTACCGCTGATAACACTATATTATATAAAAACCCAAAAATAGGCTATTTCAAGACGAGAACTTTGAAAACAAATGCTCTAATGAATATGAATTTTGGAAAGCTAGGATTTTTTTTTACATAACATATCCAGAAAAGCATGTTTTTTTTATTGTTGATACGTTTCTTCGTCATTAATCATACGTATGACATATATCGCAATAACGATTTTGCGTAATATGCATCAGAATTCCCTTAATGTTTCGTAGAGCAACCCCTCTATATAGAAATCAAAGACGTAGTCTTACGTCAAAATATTTTTTTTCCAAACTTTATTTAACCGTTTAAGAATAAGGCATATTCTGTGAGCATATGACCCAACCCATGAGGTAGGTTATGCACCAAAGAACCAAATTTCAAATCTAGTTTTAGGAGAAAATTGAAAACGTTATTTTTTATTATTTGATTTTTATGCACCAACCTGTGAGGGGGGAGTTTAAAAAACTATATAATTATATCGAACTAGTTGACCCGGCAAACTTTGTCCCGCCCAAAATTTATTTTTCGTTATCACATTCACGTTTTCTTACTAAGCGCACTTCATGGGTCCAATCGCAGAACTGTTCATTGATTGATTTTCTAATCTACCCTTTAAAATTACCTTTTACTATAAAATTCGTAGAACTTCTACCAAAACTCGTCATTATAATATCAGATTATTTTCAGACACAATTTCTCGTTCAAGATTTTTCAACCACGCACTGAAGGAAACATGTTTCTCCGTTACATGGAATAAAATTCCTAAAATCTCTATATACTTAGTTTAATTCTATTTATTTGATTAGCTCACAAGTTGTTCAGCACCCTCCCCTCCTCCTCTTCAGGGAGGAGAAAGGAATGTCAAACCACCATAAAAACATTTATTGCTCCCTAAAATCTCCATATTCCAAATTTGGCTCCATTTGTTTGATTAGTTCGCGAGTTATGCAGAAATTTGTGTTTCATTTCTATGGCAGCTCCCTCTCAGAGAGAGGGGAGGAGTGTCTATTTACCATAGAAACGTTTCGTGCCCCCTAGAACCTTCACATGTCAAATTCAGCTCCATTTGCTTGATGAGTTTTCGAGTTATGCAGAAATTTGTGTTTCATTTGGCAGCCCCCCTTAGAGAGGGAGAAGAAGTGTCGATTCACCATAGAAACGTTTCGTGCCCCCTAAAACCTTCACATGCCAAATATGGCTCAATTTGCTTGATTAGCAGAAATTTTGTGTTTCATTTGTATGGGAGCCCCCCGTTAGAGAGGGGAGATGAGAGTCGAACTGCAATAGAAACGTTTTATGTCCCCTAAAACCTTCGCATGCCAAATTTGGCTCCATTTGCTTGATTAGTTTTCGAGTTATGCAGAAATTTTTCTTTCATTTGTATAGCAGCTCCCCCTTAGAGAAAGGGGTGGAGTGTCTCACCACCATAGAAACATTTATTGCATCCTAAAATTTCCATATGCCTTATTTGGTTTCATTTGCTTGATTAATTTTCGAGGAATGTAGAAATTTGTCTTTCATTTGTATGACTGATGAAAAACGGTCACAATATGAGCAAAGGCACGATAAAGTTATTTTGCAGCTCGAAGATACTCGGCCGCATGTCGCGAAAGCGGTCAAAATAGACTTGAGAACGCTGAAATGGGAGGACCTATCACACCCGCCGTATTCTCCACACATTGCTCCGTCTGATTACTACCTTTTTTGATCGATGCAACATGGTTGATCAGCACTTCTCCAATTTTGATGAAGTCAAAAATTGGATCGATTCGTGTTTAGCTGACAAACCGGCCGATTATTTCCGCAAAGGGATCCGTGAATTGCCAGAAAGATGAGAAAAAGTTGTGACTAGCAATACTTTGAATATAAAATTTTTAACCATTTTTGCAGAATTATTTTTTGAAAAAAAAAACGAAGAAATTTGCCGGTACTCCTATTAATTATATGAGCTTACTTGTAAAAAAAATCTACGCCCTTGCGAGCGGCCTTCCGGTAGTTAACCGTAACATTCGCCATGATGGACGACAACATGCGTGAAGGCATGTTTTTGAGTTCTTTCTTCGTTTTATTTATCAATTCCTTCTCAGTTTTCGCGACAATTGTTGGAGTAGAGCTTACTCTTCAGGTTTGCCCTGAAATTCTTGATGGGACGCAGCTAGGAGATGTTGGGCGGGTTCGCCGACTTGGGTACCACATCGATATTCAGCCGCTCCATCTCCTCTAACGATCGCTTCGAGTAGTCGTTCGGTGCCAGATCTGGCTAAAACACCGCTTCTCCGCCCTTGTGGTATTTCTTGATGAACGACGCAACTTCTGGCAAGCACTTCGTACTACAAATTTCCCCGTTCACGGTCAGTCCGGAGCTAAAGAAGAGCGGCTTTGGCATCTCTTTCTCGCTTATTGTTAGCCACAGCACCACTTGGTATGTGAAATGAACTTCACTTCGGAGCTCACTTCCTTCGTGGGGGGAAGTAAAATACGAAATGCCCTGCCAGTCGTTGCCGTCCAGAGTGAGATAGGTCTCGTCGTCCATCACCACCGCCACGTCACGATTCGCCGGGAAAATCGATTTGACCATCTTATTCAGCCGCTGCCGCTGCGTCATTGCCTGCAGCTCCGAGACCAGTGGACAGGACTTCCGCTTCCTGACATGTATGTCCATGTACGCCAGGTACCTTTTTCACTGTTTGGCCGGTTGCACCGACCTTCCGGCCAAGCGAACGCAGCGATATAGCCACTTTTCCTCGATCTTCCTCTTCAGCATCCTTTGAAGCTTCTGGTCACTCAGGTTCGTCGGCCGTCCGAAACCGGGCTTTTTTTCGATGATCTGATTGTTGTCCAATAGTGCCAAGATGTTGTAGATGCCGGAACGGACGTATCCGGCACAAAGTACACAAAGTGTCGCACGATTTCGATGTGGCGGGGTACCGTTCTTTGAACTCTCACACTTCTGAACGGAGTAGCTTTACTGCTTTCGCCATCACGGTTAGAGTTCGACTGATCTTCTTCTTCTTGGATGGCTCTAACGTTCCAGTGGAGCTTTTGCCTTCTCAACGTAGCATTACTTGCGTCATTTTTATTAGTAATAATAATAAATAAATTTATACTTGTTTGAGATTTCTATGCCGAATAATACGCCTTAAATGTACTCTGGAGTGGCAAGCTCTAGAATACGCGTGACCACAGTGCAAGCCGGAAGAATTTTCATCGACGAAAAATCCCCCGGCCAGAACGGGAATCGAACCCGAACCCCCGGCATGATAGTGTGGGACACTCGGCCACTGGAGCACTGATAGAGCTGTCAATTTTTTCTGCTGACTCATGGGTTACTATGATTGATACTGCATGGGTAGTTTCGTCACTGCGTTTGAAGGTAAACCCATAAAAAATTCAAAATTCAGTCACACGTTGAATGATATGCTGCAGTTCTGGTGATATACGATTTATCGACAGAATGTCGTATAAAGCTGTTAAGAATAGAGTCCATCCTTTTGATCTTCAATTTGGGACTCAGTTTTGTTGCAGGATTTACGGGTGTGATTCGCTGAAGGACATTCAGGAACGTAGTGCATACCACCGCAAAGCCCGAATGATGTCCGTGGAACGCTTTATGTTTTTTATCCCATTTGATTATTTATTTAAAGGGTGTGTCACATCAAATTGCATCACGGAAAAAACGCTGTAGAAATTTAATTTTTAGGAATTATATCTTCAGCTTTCGCTTATAATCAGATAAGAGTGTGTAGATCACGTTGACCATGCTTCACTGTCAATTTTTCGTAAATTTGGAAAAATGTCGTCGAACGAAAAGAGCGTCGTGAATTAATCCTGTGCACTCATTTAGAGAATCCGGAGTTGTCACATCGGGACATCGGTAAGATGCTGGGAATCGTCCAATCCACGGTCAGCAGAGTACTAAAACGATACTTCGAGAACCTAACCATCGACCGGAAGGTGAAGAACGGCAAAAATTGATGCTCCGTCAGTGAAAAAGATCACAAGCGCGTAGTTAAGCAGTTTAGACGTGATCCGAGAAGTTCGGTCCGGGATGTCGCCAATAAGCTGAATTTGTCAAGTTCATTCGTCCAGCGGACCAAGCAGCGGGAGGGCCTGCGTACATACAAGGTTCAGAAGGCTCCTAATCGCGACGAAAGGCAAAACATGGTGGGGAAGACGCGAGCCCGGAAGCTGTACACCGAAATGCTGACGAAGTCGCATTGCCTGGTAATGGACGACGAAACCTACGTCAAAGCGGACTTTCGTCAGCTGCCGGGCCTGTTGTTCTTCTCCGCAGAGGACAAATTCAGCGTTCCGGAGGAGATTCGCAAGCTTAAACTATCCAAGTTTGCCAAAAAGTACATGGTGTGGCAAGCGATCTGCTCTTGAGGGAAGCGGAGCGCCCCCTTCGTGATGACCGGCACGGTAAACGGGCAGGTTTACCTTAAGGAGTGCCTACAGAAGCGCTTACTACCACTATTGAAGCAGCACGAGGGCCCGACTATCTTCTGGCCGGATCTCGCTTCGTGCCACTATTCAAAGGACGTGTTGGAGTGGTACGAAGCCAACGGGGTCACCTTCGTGCCAAAGGAAATGAACCCGCCCAACGCGCCGGAGCTTCGCCCAATAGAGAAATATTGGGCGATTATGAAGCAGGCCCTCCGGAAGAACCCAAAAGTTGTCAAATCGGAGGCGGACTTCAATAGAAAATGGATTTCTGTTCAAAAAAAACTACAACCTGACGTTGTACAGAACCTTATGGACGGGGTAAAGAGGAAGGTGCGAGCATACGGGCTTGGGCTCGAAGTATGAATAAAAAGAAAATGCCAAAAGTTGTTTAATAGTTTTTATTTTACTGTCTAAAATTTTCAAAAGGATCGGTCTACTGGGCGAATTTCTACAGCGTTTTTTCCGTGATGCAATTTGATGTGACACACCCTTTAGGCTCATTAGCATTTTAGCTGTAACAGAGCCGGATTTTAATCGTGTGCATGTCACATGTTCTGTCGTATCTATAAATAGCACATTACACAGTAGCCATTTGGGCGAAAGAGTTAGACTACCGGACAGCGAACACAGTTGATATAATGATTGCTGTGTTATTAATAGAACAACATCCCGATGTTTCGTGCAATGCAGAGCAGTTAAATGGATCAGTTGGAATCGATCTTATTTCGACCGTGGATCGATCTCCATCGCTGATGATTGTTGCGTGGAAGTAGTTATTCTGTAGCAAAACAAAGATGGTCAACTGAGGGTCTTGAATTTTGAACTCACGATCGATCGCTTACTAATCGTGGAAGTAGTTATTCTGTAGCAAAACAAAGATGGTCAACTGAGGGTCTTGAATTTTGAACTCACGATCGATCGCTTACTAAGCGAACGCGAAACCAATGTAGACCAATGAAGACCCACAACAACGAACGCTTGATTGCCTGTTATCGTTTCCTTCGATGTCGTGGCAGTTGGATACAATATTGCGGGGTCTGTGCGGAATCAGGTTCCTTGTTCTGCAAACATTGACATTCGTTGATGAGGAGGGTCACCAGTTTGCATTCGACTTTTTATTTCGCTTTCAGCTTGGCAAGAGGGTTTGTTCAAACATCTGCTCCCTTCGGAGATCGCAGCCCATAGATGGAAATGAGAGCAGTAAATTGCCTTAAGATGATTAGAACTTGAAGTCTTCACATAATTCACTATTGCTGTATAGGTTACGAAAAGTCACGGACATGTTTCTGCACAACGAAATTAACGTACTTATCGTGTATGAGTTTCTCAGTAAAAAGACCGACCATAGCTGCGTAGTTCACATTTTACCACCCTTAGAAAAAGGTCTTGGAGCTTGTGGAATCAATAGTGAAACACTGAGCCAGTCTCGGGATCGCAGCAAATTTCACAAATGTTGGATGACAATGATTGGATTCTAAATCATGTTGATTCGACGAAAGCGATCTGGCGTAGTGGTTACATCCGTACCTCTTACGCTAAAAGTCACGAGTTCAATTATCACTCTAACATTCTTCCAAAAATGGAAATAAAGTGACGAACTGTCCAAAAGTGTTAAAAGTTGTGAAAGTTAAAAAATGTTGATTCGATTGATTACAAAAACATAGTAGCCTGGAAGTAGTCTTCTCCTTCCATTCTTTGTTGATGGAAACTTAAAATTTTGCGATTCATTCATCTCCAAAAATTTCCATCTAGATATGTCTTGTAAGGTCTGTTCAAAAAGTATCGCGACTTTCGAACTTGTGCGGGTTACGTATATTCGATTCTAGATTTTTTGTGGCATCATGTTGGTACTCATGTCTCTCACTTATGCTGACAAGTACGGCTATTCTGAATGTTCAGTTAATTTTTGACAACTGCTTTTCTTACACGTGTATTGGTTCATACAGTTCATCCAGTTTTACGAATATCCAGTTTAATAAAAGGGTGACCGGAATAAATCGCCACAGTAAACAACTGCAACAGAAACAACCGCTTAGAAAAAGTGTAGTAGGCTAGAAATATTTGGCGCGGGAAAAACATCATGTGCCTCACATTTCTATTATAAATTTATTCTCTTGTTCTCGTTTTTCGAAATTTATTCTGAGGACAATGTAATGGGGACGAAGTCCCCATTTGGCGAGGATAAGGAATCGAGGCGGCCCATGCCGCCAAGATGACGCAATCCGAGTCCACCGCCGACCCGCCGTCGGAAGCGGCGGTGTCTCGCACGCAAACCTGGGATCCACTGATTGCCCGGTTAGTTTGAAACATAGGATACGATCCTTTAGCAATGTCCGACCGAGCTCTAGCGAGCGTCGGACGGTATACGTCTGCCCGGGGCGTTACGTTTGCCTGGGGCGATACGTTTGCCCGGTTAATTCTTGTTTTGAAATACAATACCGCGCCACAATATTTATAGCCTACTACACATTTTATAAGCGGTGGTTTCTGTTGCAGTCGTTTTCTGTGGCGATTTATTCCGGGAACCTAATAAAAGTTACGAGGCTTGTTTAACTTTTTTTTGTTTTTCTCTTTCAGGGCTACTGTGTCTGCTAGCGTCACACCAGCATAACCTCCACCACCAGTGCCCCTCCTCGGATCACAGTCAGTGCTGCAGCAAAGCCTGCACTCAGACAACGCCACAACAGAATAACCGAGCGCCACAGTTGCGTCGATTCCACGTCTCGACTGCCTGCGATAAATCATCGAAGGGGGGTTCGAATCCTCCTTCCGGTTCCGATGGCGGCAGTGGTTCATCCGCCTCGGGCTCTGGTAGCTCTAATGGTGGTGGTAAAAACGGCAACGGCAAGGAACCCCCAAACAAGAAGAATGTTCTCTCCTGCCCGAAGTGCGGCGACCCGTGCACACACGTGGAAACGTTCGTAAGCTCGACGAGGTTTGTCAAATGCGAAAAATGCCATCATTTCTTCGTTGTGCTGAGCGAGGTGGACTCCAAGAAAACCATTAAAGATACGGAGACCAAAGGTCAACGTAAGCCACCGCCACCACCGAAGAAAATCATGGAATACCTAGATAAACATGTCGTTGGACAGGAACTGGCCAAGAAAGTGTTATCAGTGGCTGTGTACAACCATTACAAACGTATCTATCACAATCTTCCGCCACCGTCCAGTGCTGGGGGAAACCAATCGGCATCACAGCAAATCGATTCAGTGTCTCGCAGTGGAGATCTGCTTCATATTTCCGGCATCGGACATACTATGATGAGTTCCGCCCCGACGGAAGTTCCGCGCCCTCCACTGACCTCCTCTAATGCCTCGCAAGCTCATCACCCGGGGTCGGAACTGTTGGATAAGAAAACCCATGAGCTGAAGCTGGAGAAAAGCAACATTCTAATGTTGGGTCCAACGGGCTCGGGTAAAACACTGCTTGCACAAACGATTGCACGCTGTTTGGATGTTCCATTTGCTATTTGCGATTGCACCACACTCACGCAGGCTGGTTACGTGGGAGAAGACATAGAGAGTGTTATCGCGAAATTGCTTCAAGACGCCAACTACAGGTAGGAAAGCCATCGTGATTCTTCTAAGTACAATTTAAAAATAACATTTTACTTATCGCAGCGTTGATCGTGCTCAAACCGGAATTGTGTTCCTTGATGAAGTGGATAAGATTGGCGCCGTGCCCGGGATTCACCAGTTGAGAGATGTCGGTGGTGAGGGGGTTCAACAAGGCATGCTGAAAATGTTGGAAGGTACCATCGTAAATGTACCAGAACGAAATTCACCGAGAAAGTTACGAGGCGAAACGGTACAAGTCGATACCACTAACATTCTGTTTGTTGCGTCCGGCGCATACACTGGTTTGGATCGGTTGATTGCGAGGAGATTGAATGAGAAGGTAGGAATGCGGTGAAATGCGGGAATCGAACTGAATTACCCAGAGTTGTTCTATACACTTATAGTATTTAGGTTTTGGTATGCCTGCGAGTTCTTCCGAGGGTCGACGGGCGGCTCAAGCGTCTGCAGCACCAATGGACAACGATCAAGTCGAACGTGATGCCAATTTGCGGAAAGTTCAAGCAAAAGATTTAGTAGAATTTGGAATGATTCCTGTAAGTTTACATTGTTAGTATGACAGTTCTGTGATTTCAATTGTTTTCGAACGATATCTTTTAAGGAATTCGTAGGGCGATTCCCAGTGCTTGTGCCGTTCCATAGTCTAGACGTTGAGATGTTGGTTCGAATTCTAACTGAACCTCGAAACGCTCTGGTGCCTCAGTACAAAGCTTTACTAGGCATGGACCAAGTTGAGTTGACCTTCGCCGATGATGCTCTTAAACAGATTGCTCAGTTGGCGATGGAAAGACAGACTGGTGCTCGTGGACTAAGAGCCATAATGGTGAGTCGTTACCGACAGCAAATCAATTAGGCTTCATATGAATGTGTGGTTCTTTTTTTAGGAAACTCTCCTGCTTGAGCCAATGTTCGAGGTACCCGGGTCGGATGTAAAGACCGTGCATATCACGGAGGAATGCGCGCGGGGTCATGCCGAGCCAACCTACATCCGCAGAAATCACTTGAATTCGGCCAGCTGCGGACCGGATACGCCCAACAGCAACAATACGTCCCAAGCGCCTGAGGAGGAAGAGAACACCAAACTTCGTGTTAAACAATGAGACCTCCTGTGATAGAAATATACGCGCAGATTTTTAGGGTTTTTACAGCTAGGAAGTATTAGAAGAAAAACTTCTAACTCTTTGTGTACGTGTTTATTTCCTATTGTTGACGGAGATCGAGTCGGACATTTCTGTTGGCTGGGAACAAGATCTCAGAGTATCGAATGAGCGAAATGTGTCCTTCGCGTTGAACAGTTACAAAAAAACGGGGGAAAAAGTAGAGAATTGTGTATATCTACGTCCCTGCGTAAATTAAGTGGGTGGACATGATGTGATTGATTTCCGTTTATTATAAAATATCGGCTCAGCTCTACAAATAGCAACGTTTCAATTTCTTCTCCTTTACCTAAATTCTGCTGTTACCTTCTTGTTATTGTTTCATTGGAAACAAATGAACTTCTATTTTCTAGCTGCTTAAAATAACAATTCAAGCTATTCATAGACTAGGGAAGAGTGTAAATAATTATATTCTAGAGATAGTTATCGTAAAAAAAGGACACGTCAGTAGGACGTAAACTGCAAACACTATTTAGGGTAAATATAGGTGAAATAATTCCTCCGATGAACGAAGAATAGAACGCGATGGTTTTTTTTATAGAGAAATTGAGAAATTAAACTTAGTTGGACATCGGATGGTGATTTTGCGCATGGGAAGTAAACGACGAAGTGCACAAAAAATCAACCCGAGTGGTGCAAATGAAAAACATTGCGGCAAATAATGTATTTTGATCATATCGGAAATGATTTGCCATTTGGAAATGATTCATGGAAGGATTAAGAAGTAGGATCTCGAATTCAAGATGGTGAAGAAGACGCTGATTGGTGAGGTGAGTGATATTTTTGTTGAAAAGATTAGATGCTATATTATGTGCAATTTAATTTTTTTCAAATCTTTTTTGTTTGTTTCGGAGCGTTGCGTCACCAAGTTTTCAGTGTCCATGAATCGTAGACGGCACATGCGATAAAGAGGAAATTATTCTGGCTGTACTCATTCATTCAAAAAGGGTTTCCGTTTGAGTAGAACCACGATAATTAATCGAACCAGTTATTTAACAGGATTTATGTCAAACTGGCTAGAGTTTTGTTTGAATAAGGTGTGATTCATTTACAATCCGGAATTACTCTTCGTTTTATAGTAGGTCGTAATATCGTAGTACATAAAACCTTTTGACAGTAAATTATTTGGAAACTCCGTATCTTCCGACGGTAGAAATTTTGCGTTGACCCGTTTTATTTTGAAAAAGTTGTGGAGGATGGAAGCCGAGAGAAGAAATTTGATTTTGGACAATCCGGCGTTGTGAGGTACTATCAGTTCGCTGCAAAAGTTGAAACCATTGAGGTGGGATGAATATACTATTCAGCATGGTGCCAGGTACTTAGGATACGATTGGCCATTTAGGGTTAAGGAAAAGAATTCAAAATCGGTTCCCTTTCAGCGAGTGGCTTATGCGCCACCACCGGGGCTCTGGCAACCCTATCCCATCCAATGCAAATTGAGCGTAGGCAGCATAAAACAGGGCTCGCGCTTAGGGGGCTCACGTATTGTTTAATGTTTGGAGTCATATATGTTAATATTTGATTACGTTGGATAGTTTTTTTTGGCAAGCGATGTTTGGATACCCATCCGGAAGCTTTCTTGACGATTTGCAATTCAAATCACAGCCGAAGAATCGCGCGGAGCACTTCATTTTGAATTTTAGGTTATGATTTCTATGCTCATGATTTTCTATGCTGGCTACTGAAAGGCGGCCATCTTAGCAATCCCTTGGCCACCACTCGCCAGCAGGGTTGCCAACTATAATTTTCAAAAATCAGGAAGAATGAAAATAAAAATCAGGAGAAATCAGGATAGTTCATATTGGGTTGCCCAGAAAGGTCGTGCCGATTTTTGAGAAAACAAAAGCATAATTTTTGAAGGCAGACATACATTTATTCAGTTTCATATGCACAGTTGTGTTGCACAATCTTGATTCTTTGAGCTCGGTAGATCGAACAGAGTTACAAATCTCGCGAGATCTAGAAGTTTTTGCAAATAAGCCGTCGAAATGTAAACAATTTTGTCATCAAGTGTTAGAATGGTAATTCCGGTGACTGCCACAAAAAACATCAAGTAATTAATTTTATTCAAAACTAAGTGCCTTTCCTATGTCCTTTCGAGCGCGCAGAGGTGCAAATCTCATTTTTCTTTCACGCCAACTTAAAGTTTTTATGAATGTCAACAATGCACCTTCGATTACGCGAATTGCTTTGGAACAGATAAATAAAAAACGAAATTAAAACTAAGTATTATACAAGTGCGAATCGGCTCTCAGTGCCTTCTGATGAAGTAAATACAAAAATCAGGATAAATCAGGATCATTTCAGTAAAATCAGAGAAAATAGAGTGTTTGTCAGGATATCGGGGAACGTGCCAAAAAGTCTGGGAAATCCTGAAAAATCAGGAAGGTTGGCATCGCTGCTCGCCAGTGCTCGATTTCGAAACTCAATCTCAACCCTCAAGTTTCCCCGCGTCAGACTTACGAATTTCAAACCTAAACATCCACAATCCCGAACTCAACTACGGAAGGCTAGGGCTTAGTGCTTCACAATAAAAGCTTTCTCCAGAAACTTCCCAATCTATCCGCTAGATGTCGCCACCGTCCCTAAAGTGGAAACGTAACACTACACAATTTGAAAATCAACTAAATGAAACACTAATGGCGGGTTTACATTAGGGAGATCTATAGCTATAAATGGATTTATTCACGTGAAAATAGGTGTAAACGGGTGAGAATAAATATGATACCCTTATTCGAGGTATATATAACTTGAATAAATTCAGCATATGTAAACGCTTGTGAATTTCTCACTGGTGAGAAATCACTAAAGTTGGATGCAGTTCTACTTCAGGTGAATAAATTCACCGAAGATATGAATATATGTATTATAGAAGTTCACGCTAGTGTAAACGGTGAATTACAGAATTTCAACTTAAATCTATGTTTAGTAGGTTACGACCGATTACTCACGGTTTACTCGAGGTTAGAGGGGCAACAATTTTTGTGGGATGGATCAGGTTAGGGATATGGATATGAGGTATCGTTGTCTCAACCGAGAGTTGCCGCACGCACTGTAGCATTGTGCATAAAGACCAGGGATAGCATCTGGTGTTCGACTATCTGTCGAGGGGGGGCGACGGTGAGATGAGGGGACAAGACAAACAAACTAATAACGAAAAAGAAAAAAAAACACACAAAAGCATTAAATTCTTATGCTAGTCCGTTTCACAAACATATAGATCAACTGCATATAGCAGATGTCGCGAGTTCCCAACACGTCTCTAACAGGAACATAGGGTTGTCTTCTTTGGGCCCTAAGGGCATTCAAAAGGTACTCTCTGGCTGCGTAATTATCCGTACATTGCCAAACTGCGTGATCGATGTCATCGTAACCGTTTCCACACCGACAGACGTTGCTTTGAACAAGATTTATTCTGTGGAGATGCACATCTAGCGAGTAGTGGTTGGACATAAGTCTACTCATTACACGAATGAAGTCACGACTTACGTCCAAACCTTTGAACCACGCTCTCGAAGAAACCTTTGGAATAATTGAACATAACCACCGCCCAAGACTTCCAGTGTCCCAATCGGTTTGCCAACTCAAGAGGGAACTCTGACGCAGTAATTGGAAAAATTCATCGTATGAAATCTTTCTATCAAACAATTCGCCTTCCTGGGCACCCACCTTTGCGAGAGTGTCCGCTTTCTCATTGCCAGGAATTGAGCAATGAGAGGGGACCCATACAAAGGTTAACTTATAAGATCTTTCGATCAGTGCACTCATCTGCTGCCTCACTTTTGCGAGGAAATAAGATGGGTGCCTACTAGTTTTCATCGACTGGAGAGCCTCAAGCGAACTGAGACTATCCGAGAAAATGAAGTAATGGTCTGCAGGCTTGTTGGAGATCATCCCCAATGCGAAGTCGATTGCTGCCAGCTCAGCAACATAAACGGAACAAGGTTCCCGCAGTTTACGGAAGGCGCTCGAATTTTCATTGAAAACACCGAAAGGCCAATTTGGTTCTGAAGGATAGAATCGCACAGCTGACCATGCGCAAACAGGTCGGCAAGTTGGTATCGTTCGATTTGGATCATGTCTTCGATCGAGTAAGACACTCATTTCTTTTTGATAACATGCGTTCTCTCGGTATTAACAGCACATTCGTAGAATTGCTCTGTCGAATTATGACTCCATCCTCTTCCCGCCTATTAATAAATGGACATCAGAATACATCGTTTCACGTCCAGCGATCGGTGAGGCAAGGAGACCATGTTCCATGTCCATGCATTTGTTTGTTCTATATATACACCCCTTGTTGACATTGCTCGAACGTGTATGCGGCACCGATTTAATTGTGGCATATGCGGACGATATTCGCGTTATCGTCACATCTCGGAGCAAAATAGAGGCAATGTGAAATATATTTGGAAGAGTTTCGGGAGCGGTACTCAACCTGCAAAATACTACGTTCATTGATATCGGTTTCATCAATGGAAATCCGATTCAAGTAGATTGGTTGAAAACAGAGAACAACATCAAAATCCTGGGGGTGATTTTTGCTAACTCGGTACGGCTTATGATCGCCCTTAACTGGAATACGTTGGTGGGCACCATTGCGCATCATTTGAGGTTACACTCTATTCGCACCCTCCCACTGCTTCAGAAAGTGATTCTTCTCAACACCTTCATAACGGCGAAGATGTGGTATTTGTCATCAATTCTGCCACATTACAATATACACATAGCAAAAATAACAGCTACTATGGGCATGCTCCTGTGGAGCAGACAGCCGGCTCGCATCCCAATGCAGCAACTCGCAAGACCACGAGATCAAGGAGGATTAAATCTGCAACTACCGGTGCTGACATCCAAAGCACTGTTGATCAATCGCCAACTTCAGGAGATCGATTCCACTCCCTATTATACTTCCTTCCTCAACCAAACAAATACCCGCCCTCCTCCAGCTGATCTTCCTTGTCTGAAAACAATCCTGCAAATATTACCACTTTGCCTCCCGGAATCAAACGAAATCCTTCCGAAACGCTTTCTCCGGTCAAATCCAACGGTTTCGATCAGACAGCAAAGCCGAGAGTAGAGCTGCGTCATCCTACAATTAATTGGAAGCGTGTGTGGCTCAACATTGGAAGCAGAGAATTGACTTCATCCCAGCGTAGTAGTTGGTACCTGTTGGAAAACCAAAAAATTGAGCATCGAGTGTTGTGGTGTACGATTGGTCGAGCGGACAACGAGCAATACCTGCACTGCAACGCGGTGAGAGAAACAATTGTACACAAATTGAGTGAGTGTCAACGAGTGACGGCAGCTTGGCTATCTTTACCAGAGACACACCTCTCGGGTCTCTTACATGGGCCTCCCTCAGGGCTCCTGTTTAAGCCCCTTTTGTACAACTTCTATGTAAGCGACATTGACAATTGCCTTACACGAATTGCAGCTTAAGACAACTTGCAGATGATGGAGTAGTGTCTGTCGTAGGATCAGAAGAATCCGACCTGCAAGAACCCTTACAAGATACTTTGAACAATTTTTCAACCTGGGCCATTGGGCTAGGGATCGAATTCTCTACGGAGAAAACAAAGATGGTGGTTTTTTTCTAGGAAGCATAGATCAGCAAAACCAAAGCTTCAACTTTTGGGTAAACCAATCACTCATGCTATGTCATTCAAGTATCTTGGGGTATGGTTCGACTCCAAATGTACTTGGGGGCCCATATTAGGTATCTGAGTAAAAAATGCCAACAAAGAATAAACTTTCTCCGTACAATTACCGGCACCTGGTGGGGAGCCCATCCCGAAGATCTTATAATGTTGTATCGAACAACTATTCTCTCAGTGATGGAGTATGGCAGTTTCTGTTTTCAATCAGCTGCCAAAACACACCTCATTAAACTCGAGCGAATTCAGTATCTTTGTCTCCGTATTGCGTTGGGATGTATGCCCTCAACGCATACCATGAGCCTCTCCATGCAGGTTGATCCTTCTTCGTATATTCCCAACCGTGTTTGTTTTCCTGACTACATCAATTCCTCTGTACATTTTGATCTGTTCATGAAGGAGAAAATCCATGGAATTCCAGATTATCATCGATCGGGAATCGTTCCTACGATCTTCATTGCAAAGTATGGGCGTATCAATTGTGATAATATGTACTTTACTGATGGGTCCTCTATGTATGAGTCTACAGGATTTGGAGTGTTCAACGAGT
Organism: Toxorhynchites rutilus septentrionalis; assembly: GCF_029784135.1. NCBI lineage: Eukaryota > Metazoa > Arthropoda > Insecta > Diptera > Culicidae > Toxorhynchites > Toxorhynchites rutilus. Next base: position 329,725,000 of record NC_073746.1, on the reverse strand, counting down.
TTTTTAGCACCTTCCACAGTCTTCAGAATCCTTGCTCAGTGTATATTGCTGAATTGGCAGCAATACACTGGGCGCTGGACAGCGTCGCCTCACGACCTGTTGAACACTATTACATTGTAACGGATAGTCTTAGCTCTGTCGAAGCTATCCGTTCAGTGAGGCCGGAAAAGCACTCGCCGTACTTCCTTGAGAGAATACGAGAAATTTTGAGTGCTTTAACCAGACGCTGTTATGTCATTACCTTTGTCTGGGTCCCTTCACATTGCTCAATTCCGGGTAATGAGAGGGCTGACTCATTGGCAAAGGTAGGTGCAATTGAAGGCGATATTTATCAGCGTCAAATCGCCTTCAATGAATTTTATTCTTTAGTCCGTAAAAATACCATCGCTAACTGGCAACGTAAGTGGAACGAAGATGAATTGGGTCGGTGGCTTCACTCGATTATCCCTAAGGTTAGCCTCAAACCATGGTTCAAAAGTCTGGACTTGAGTCGGGACTTTATTCGCACCTTCTCTCGACTCATGTCCAATCACTGTTCGTTAGACGCGCTACTCTTTCGTTTTAATCTTGCCGATGGCAATATCTGTGCTTGTGGCCAAGGTTACCACGACATCGAACACGTTGTTTGGTCGTGCGAGGTGTATCTTGTTGCCAGATCGAATTTAGAAAACTCTCTTCGGGCCAGAGGAAGACAGCCCAATGTGCCGGTGAGAGATGTGTTGGCTCGGTTAGACCTTGATCACATGTTCCTAAAAGTTATCGATCTTCGTGTGTAATTGTCCTTATATCCTTATATTCTCCTTTTCTTTTTCCTTCGCGAGAAATCAAATCCCTTACTAACAATAGAATAAGGTGAAATGTAAATACATATTAGATATAAGATAGGCTTAAGAATTGAGTATGATGAATGTGAGTGCGAATGTGAGTGTGAACATTGTCAACATATCAAACCGCAAGTAATCGGTTCTCTACTTCATTAACACTAGAATTAATGAAAAATGTTTATATATACTTGTAACAATACAGCAAGGAGTTTGGCTCCTTTAAACTCATGTAACTGAGCCTGTAAAAATAAACGATTTAATTAAAAAAAAAAAAAATTACCAGGGATGCCAGGTTTGAAGACATGTCTTCATTTTGAAGACATTTGACTTTCTGTGAAGACATTTGATTCTTGAAGACATTATTAAGTATGAAGACATTTCAGTATGATAGTGTATGTTGATTTTTGGGAGATATTGGGCCTTATTATAGAAATCGAGGCGATAAAAATTTTGCTCGTTAGACCTATTTTACTATTATAGAAATCGAGCAATTCGATAGCACCGAGCGAGTGATAGCTATCGATGCAAGTGTCAGAACTTTTCGAGTTGTTTGGTTCACTTGTTGCATATCTTCAGAGAATTATTTTGTTTTGGTTTGCGTCCCTGATATTTTCCTTTAGGAAACATTTCAGAAACGCTTGAATATATGCAATTTTCAATACATGTTCGTTTGTTTTGATCAGTATTTGTTTTACGGTGCTGCCAGAATAATCTATACAAGGTAAGTGTTCAATCCAACATTATTCATATTAATATTCAACATTATTCATATTATGTTATAATTTACAATGCAGAACTTACTTCCAGCACATATTTCAGTGGCTGAAAACGAGTGGACAGACAAATCACCACCTGTTTGAACGACTCGTTGAACCAATGGAAGCGAATGTAAACATTGCTCGAGGTATTTGTGGAGGAAGTTCAAATAAAATCCCGGTTAAGGAAACGTGGGAGGAATTCAGTGAGGAGCTTAATGCGCTGAGACCATCAATGCATCTTGGTTCAGAATGCCAGAAAGTAAGTGTTTCTTCTACGATACATACAACTTCATAAGTAAATTTTATCATATTATTTGAATTACTATCAAACGAATTTCCTACCTAAAAATGTCTTATTCCTGCTAGCGTATGTTAGTACGTGTTACTTTTGTCAGCAATTTTCTTTTTTATTGCTATACTATACCAAACTAAAGCTAAAGCTGAAATGTCTTGCAAAACAATAATGATTTTTTTAAATTACAGATTTGGATTGACATGAGGTGAAAATTAAATAAACACTAGCACACAACAAGTGAGAATTCAGGGCCAAAGGTGGTGGCCCAATACAATAAAACTATTGACGCCGCTACAACAAGAAATCTACCCTAAAAGAGAATTACATAAAAAAAATGTTTTCCTTAAAAAAGTGGAATTTATGTGTGACTCCTTACGGAATTCCATAGATTGCAATAGTTAAAATAAATGAAAAGATTCATTTTCTAATAATTATATTTTTGTAAAGCAAATTGTTCCATGATATCGTTTTTATTACACATCCATGCATGCATTACGCCTATTGAGCTTCATTCGTTGAGGGAATATCAGTTTTCTCCAAAACATAACCATATTAACACTTTTGGAAATACATTTTCATAGCAGATGCCTCAAAAAAAGATTTGGCATCCTTTCTATAGTGCTTCGTGAAACATTTCAAGCTTGTTTCAAAATATTTCATCACAACCGCTGACATTCGAGCTTGCTAACGAATCGAGCAGTTTTCCTCGATTTCTATAATTCCAGATTTTACTCGGTGTGATAGTGATAGTGATTGTATCGAATCCTCGATTCGATTTCTATAATAGGGCCCATTATTTCCATAATATACCTACTATTGGTCGAAAATATCGTCAAAAGAAATAAGGCTTTTGTCTCCGTGTCATTCTCTCGCATCATTTCCAACCAATTCACAAATCGAAGGTGTTCCGGTTACATACCGTTATAATAATTAGTTAATAAAGGGTGTGTCACATCAATAAGGGTGTGTAAAGGATGTGTCACATCAAATTGAATCACGGAAAAAACGCTGTAGAAATTCGCCCAGTAGACCGATCCTTTTGAAAATTTTAGACAGTAAAATAAAAACTATTAAACAACTTTTGGCATTTTCCATTTTTCATACTTTGAGCCCAAGCCCGTATGCTCGTACCTTCCTCTTTACCCCGTCCATAAGGTTCTGTACAACGTCAGGTTGTAGTTTTTTTTAACAGAAATCCATTTTCTCTTGAAGACCGCCTCTGATTTGACAACTTTTAGGTTCTTCCGGATGGCCTGCTTCATAATCGCCCAATATTTCTCTATTGGGCGAAGCTCCGGCGCGTTGGGCGGGTTCATTTCCTTTGGCACGAAGGTGACCCCGCTGGCTTCGTACCACTCCAACACGTCCTTTGAATAGTGGCACGAAGCGAGATCCGGCCAGAAGATGGTCGGGCCCTCGTGCTGCTTTAATAGTGGTAGTAAGCGCTTCTGTAGGCACTCCTTAAGGTACACCTGCCCGTTTACCGTGCCGGTCATCACGAAGGGGGCGCTCCGCTTTCCGCAAGAGCAGATCGCTTGCCACACCATGTACTTTTTGTCAAACTTGGATAGTTTCTGCTTGCGAATCTCCTCCGGAACGCTGAATTTGTCATCTGCGGAGAAGAACAACAGGCCCGGCAGCTGACGAAAGTCCGCTTTGACGTAGCATTTCGGTGTACAGCTTCCGGGCTCGCGTCTTCCCCACCATGTTTTGCCTTTCGTCGCGGTTAGGAGCCTTCTGAACCTTGTATGTACGCAAGCCCTCCCGCTGCTTGGTCCGCTGGACGAATGAACTTGACAAATTCAGCTTATTGGCGACATCCCGGACCGAACTTCTCGGATCACGTCTAAACTGCTTAACTACGCGCTTGTGATCTTTTTCACTGACGGAGCATCCATTTTTGCCGTTCTTCACCTTCCGGTCGATGGTTAGGTTCTCGAAGTATCGTTTTAGTACTCTGCTGACCGTGGATTGGACGATTCCCAGCATCTTACCGATGTCCCGATGTGACAACTCCGGATTCTCGAAATGAGTGCACAGGATTAATTCACGACGCTCTTTTTCGTTCGACGACATTTTTCCAAATTTACGAAAAATTGACAGTGAAGCATGGCCAACGTGATCTATACACTCTTATCTGATTTTAAAGCGAAAGCTGAAGATATAATTCCTAAAAATTTAATTTCTACAGCGTTTTTTCCGTGATGCAATTTGATGTGACACACCCTTTATGGATATGGTTTGATTTGCAACAAAAACATCAATGCTGAAATACACACATTGAGTTATTTATAAAAATTGTTTGACAAAAAAGAGTCATCTATTCTATTTTTTTGGCATTTCAGTCCACCTTAATAGAACACTCATCATAGTTCCGTTTTTGTGAAAGAACTGGGGCGATATTCACTCAATCAGCGGTTCAGCAAGTCAATTATCATTTTTGTACTCATAAATTTATTTCGCCGTTGCGCAACATATTCTTCGCTCATATTTTTTGAATTAAATTTTAAAATCTCAAGGAAAGTTCAATGAAACGCGCCATATAACAATATCAATTAGAATAAACATTGAATGGTCTATCAAACATTGTTCAAAATTAAGTCTTTTTTTTTTATGGAGACTGCCTAAATTAAGTTAAGAATTTTAGTTTATTCCAATATGATTGTGAAGACATTTGAAGACAATTTTTTTTGCCATTTGAAGACATCTGTAAAAATCACCTGGCATCCCTGATCTTTACAGAGAGTATTAGCGACAGTAGAAAAACAGCCAAGAATATTTTTAATTGATGATCTGTTGTATCCCATTCTGGGCGGTATAGGCAGAGAACAAAAAACAAGAATCCTCAAACATTTCATCAATTATGTTATGGATCAAGAAATATTGGGTCTGATTCTCGAATACACTTCGAATGCACTTCACGGTGGAAACGGAATTGTCGAATTTACGTTGGATTTACAACCAGATGGCGCAGCGAGTAAAATGAGGATGTTTTGTTTTGACGTAGGACTACGTCTAACCGGAAGATATAGGGGGTGAAATGAAAATCTAGGCACTGAACAAGTAGGAAAAAATGTAAGATTTGGAACGCTTATAACTCGAGCATTTCTCAATAGATCGCAAAGGTTTTTGCGTCAATTGATAGGAAATATATCTACGCATCTATCATAACGAATAACATTTCATTTTTCTTGAGATAAATAATTGAATAATTGTGAAATATCAAGCATTGTCCAAATGCACTATGTGCCCATTTTTGATTGGTCCATTTTGTGCTCCTCAAATCGTACCGACCAAAACGGGCAACCAGAGCAGCAGCGAAATACAATGAAGCACGATTGGAAAGGAAAAAGAAAAAATATGAACGAAACATTGGTCGCAGTCTCACACATGCGTAATTCTCGAGCCAGCCAGTCAGCTTAAAAATACCCGCTCCGCTGCCGTAACGATCATTCTTTGTGTGGACACCGACTGGACAACATCGTTGCTGGACGAGCTGGACGGCGAGGGATCGAGTGCCTTTCTCAAGGCAAGAGGGTGGAGGTGGTAGCGCTGGAGTAGAGAAGAGTAGAGTTTTCAAAGGGCCTTTCTCAAGGCTAGAGACGAATGAACTGAAAAAGTTTAAAGTCTCTATAATACAATACCTTCCTTCCTTCCGTAACGATCATTCTCATCGAAACCGTACACCACATCGTTTCGCATCACATCAGATCAACAAACCAACACAAGCAGCCATGGTTGGACATGGCAAAGGAGGAAAAGTGAAGGGAAAGGCAAAATCCCGCTCGAACCGTGTTGGTCTCCAGTTCCCCGTATGTGTATCCGCCAATTGCTCCGCAAGGGTAGCTAGGCCGAGCGCGTTAGTACCAGTGCACCAGTCCACCTAGCCGGCGATATATAGTTTCGGCCGCTGAAGTTATCGAGTTAGCTGGCAAAGCTGCTCGCGACGATAAGACAACCCGCATTCAGAACAGACCACAATCGGTTCCGTGGTCACCAAGACAACAACAGGCAGTTGCAGCTTTATACAAACTGCTTTGGTGGCAAATCCAGAACAAGGCGGCATCGATGGCGTTCGAAATGGTTTTTTTTTCAAAACCACGAGTACTAAGTTTTCTAAATTGGAACCATTCCATAAAACACGGCGCTTATCAGGGCCATTAAACCTTTCAAAAAAGAGTTTACGAAATACAGTTCAATGCATTCTAAAATATTATCCAAAATAATAATAAAACACAAATTGATTTTTTCATAATTTGTTTGCCAAGATATGATGAGTATGGGAATTTGGCAGTTGTGCTGAGCTTATTGATGGTTGGGGACTTTCTCGATTATTCAATTTTCACAAATTAAATTGCTTCCAGATTGAAAGTACTGTAATTTACATTTAGCTCGACATTTAGCTAATCTGACGGACCTGTAATGCGACATATTTAGTTGGACATTTTTGAAAACATAGAGTTCGGGGTCCAAATTATGACCCCACATTGAAAGTCGACACTGTACCACTGTCATCGCAAATGTTCAATTACAGGTTAAAATCGCCTCCAATGCCACACTGAGCGGTGCTTCGGCATGTCGCGTTAAATGTAATTTACTGTACAACATGTCACAAGCTGGATGGGAAGAAATTTTCCAAATGTGAAAGCTGTGGCGAGTGGCAAACGCAATCGCTAAACAGAAAGTTTTAGCCGAACAAGATGGGGATATCGAGTGATAACAAAACAATAAACTCTTTAGATTAAAGATAATTTTGTGATCCTGAAAAGGACCCTTTTTAGCCTGCATGTGAATCCAACGAGCGAACAAATCGTAATGAATGTATTTTTTTTTGCCATCGCTGCCTTTTAACGCTCATTCGTTTGTCTCGTTGGACTCGCCCCTTTGGCTGAGTCTGCCGATTTGTCTCTATCCTGTGAGCGTGTACCGCTAAAGTACAAAACGCGCGGATCCGCTGCAAAATATATCTCATCATTCTGTGTATGTCATTCGTTTCGACAACACGTGATTTTTCCCACTCTCGCTTATAGCTAAAGACAGGTAGTTTTTAATTTTTGGTTTTTTTCCATTCTTTTTTTTTACCCGCATTGGAGGTGGAATCGTCGTCACACGCTTTGGCGTGCTTGGTGGATATCGCCAAGAAAAGGAATATGGGGCGTCAGCGTTCCAGTACTTCAGCCACAGACGGCCCTTCGAAAAAGGTCCGGACTCAGTCCGCTGCCCCAGCGGATGCAGAAACAAATCAGCTGCTACAGACCAACCAATATTCGGTGCTCCCAGAGGACACTGGAAGCAACGATGCCGTCATCAAAAAGGAGCGCGTTCCCCCGCTGTTCACATCTAGGATGGACTTAGTGAAACTCGAGTCTGAGCTTTCCCAACAACATCTCAAGCCGCGATTCAAGCTGTGTAGCGTAGGCATCAAAATCGTATGCTCCAGCCTAAAGGAGTATCAACAAGTCGGAGCCTACCTGAAAACCGAAGGCGTGCAGTTTTACACACACGATATGCAAGCGGCGAAACCTCTGAAGGTGGTTTTACGTGGACTACCGCCTGTCGGCCCGGAGGAAGTTAAAACTGAACTGTCCAATCTTGGTTTGAAACCGGAGAACGTCTTCGCGATGACTCGTCGCCCAAACAACAACACGTGGAACCAGCTGTTCCTAGTACACTTCGCCAAGGGCACCACCAACATCAGCTCGCTCAAAAACATCAGTGATTTATTCCGCGTCATTGTATCATGGGAGCTGTATCGTCCCCAGCACCGAGATGTCACACTGTGCACGAACTGCCAAAGGTTCGGACACGGTACCAAAAATTGCTACATGCAGGCTCGCTGTGGTAAATGTACTGGGAATCATTCCACGGCGTCCTGTGGTCTGGCTGATGACCAAAAGTCGAAATGTGCTAATTGTGACGGTGAACACCAAGCATCCAACCGACAAAAGGCGACAACATCCAACCAGCCTGGTAGACGCAAGCGTAACGTTCGTCCCCCACCGATTACCTCGGATGCGGAGTATCCAGCTTTCCAGCAACGCCATCAGGTCCCAAATTTACACCCGCTTCCCCTCAACAGTCAGCGTAACACCAATACATCTCCTGCTACTAATCAAATCGATGAAGTAGTCCGCAATCGTCGTTCAGCACAGCCCCGCCTCGCAGCTGCTGCCACTCAACCGAATCAAGGGCACTCCTCCACCCCTCGTATGTCATACGCTGATGTGGCCGCTGGTGCAACCACGGACAGTACGCTATTCACCACACAGGAGATGCTAACTCTCGTGTTAGAAGTCATCACAATAATGCGTACCTGCAAAACTATACCTGAGCAGCTGCAAGCGGCTTATTCACTGATTAGCAAATATGTCCCGTGAAGCTGTCAGCATTGCAAATTGGAACGCTTGCTCGCTGAGAAGCAAGCATATCGAGCTACTAGATTTCCTCAATAACAAGGAGATCGATGTTGCTGTCATCACCGAGACGCACCTTAAACCGGAAATCAACATCTTTCTTCCGGAGTTTCGGCTCCTAAGACTCGACAGAACCAGTGCAGATAAAGGGGGAGTGGCCGTTGCTGTGAGACGAAACATCGACTGCCGCCTGCTGCCGAACATTCAGCTCAAAACCATCGAAGCCATCGGTATCGAGGCTCGTACATCGATTGGGCCAATCATCATCATTGCGGCATACTGTCCTAATCAAGTCAACATCAGGGACGGTTCAGCCGCACTGCTACGGAACGACTTGGCCAAGCTTACACGGCGGCGGGCGAAATACATCATCGCAGGAGACCTGAATGCTCGGCATGCGATTTGGGGTAACCGAAGGCAAAACCGGAACGGGATCATCCTTGCGGAGGACTTGGAGAGTGGTTATTACAATATCTTGGCGCCGAACAGTCCAACAAGAATTTCCAGATCGGGAGTTCACTCTATTCTGGACATTTTCCTGACCAATATGGCCATTTCCGAGGATCCACTCGTCTTCGAGGAACTGTCATCCGACCACTTCCCGGTGGTGCTTAAGTTGGGTGCCTCTGCTGATACGGTGGCCAATCATTCCCGACGAAACTATCACCGAGCAAATTGGGGCGAGTTCCAACATGTTGTTGATAACAACATAACTCCCAATCAGCCTTTAGATTCTCCGGAGAATATTGACCTGGCGCTGGAATCCTTTCAACGAGCGATTACCACAGCTCGTGACAGGGCGGTTCCGCTTCAACAACATCGGGTGAGTACCTCTCTCCAAATAGATAGCACAACCAAACACATTATTCGTTTACGAAATATGTATCGACGTCAGTACCAGCGTACTGGCGATCGGAACAAAAAGATAACGTATACCAATCTGACTAGGGTAATCCAGGATAGGATTCGAGAGCTTCGAAATAGAGAATTTCGTGATAAACTCCGTCAAATTCCTCCTCATTCGAAACCCTTCTGGTCTTTGACTAAAGTTCTAAAAAAGAAACCAAAGCCTGTGCCTCCGCTTTTCTCATCTGGAGGTCCACATGAAGGTAACATTTTATTAACACCCATAGAAAAAACGAATGCGTTGGGGCAACAGTTTGTGTCGTCTCACAACCTCGGGCATAACATCATCAGTCCTCACGAGCATGACGTCATTGAGGGAGTCTCTGTGGTCGAACGATCAGAAAGTTTTATACCGGAGGGGTCAGAAGTCACTGCTGATGAGCTGATTGGTCTTATCAGAGGATCAAAGAACATGAAGGCCCCCGGTTTTGACAACACTTTTAACATCGAGCTCAAGCATTTGAGCCACGGCTCATTTGCTTTTGTAGCAAAAATTTTAAATAGATGCTGGGAGCTTAGCTACTTCCCTTCTGTGTGGAAGTTAGCAAAAGTCATCCCAGTCCTGAAACCGGGAAAAGATCCTCCTGTCCCCAAGAGTTACCGACCCATCAGTTTACTCTCTGCCCTCTCCAAGCTTTTCGAGAAGTGTATTCAATCCCGAATTCTTTCTTTCGCAGATGAACATGGTATCTTTCCTGAGGAACAGTTTGGGTTCCGTAAGGGAAGATCCACCATACATCAACTCACTAGAGTTGTTAACATCATTCAGCGGAACAAGTCGGTATCCAAGACGACAGCAATGGCGCTCTTGGACATTGAAAAGGCCTTCGACAACGTATGGCATGATGGTCTGGTGTTCAAGCTACATCAATACAATTTTCCGATGTATTTGATAAAGATAATTAAAAATTATCTCTCTGATAGATCATTCCGGGTGTCCCTGTATAATGTGTGTTCAGAGCAATTCAACATAAATGCAGGTGTGCCCCAAGGAAGTATCCTTGGGCCCATTTTATATAACATATACACTGCAGACATTCCACCGCTTCCCGGTGATGGAACACTGTCTCAATTTGCTGATGACACCGCGATTATGTTTAAGGGTCGTATAATCAGCGCTCTGACTCGCAAACTACAGTGCGGTCTGGATGCTTTAACAGAATATTACACAAGTTGGAAAATTGTAATCAATGCGGGGAAGACCCAGACTATCCTTTTCCCGCATTCAAGGTCTCCTAAACTTGTTCCCACTGACAACGTGAGAATTCGGTTCGGAGACTCCCTTATTGAATGGTCCAAAGAAGTCACCTATTTAGGACTCACATTAGACAGTCATCTAATTTTCAAATCTCACGTTGATAAAACCGTCAACAAATGTAACATTTTACTTCGGTTCTTGTATCCTTTAATTTGCAGGAACTCGAAACTTTGTTTAAAGAATCAGATGGCTGTCTATAAACAGATATTCTATCCTGCCATTGAATATGCGGTTCCTGTTTGGAAGGGCTGTGCCCGGACACACAGACTGAAACTCCAACGCGTTCAAAACAAGATTCTTAAAATGATACTGAATTTGTCACCCTGGACGAGAACAACGGAGGTTCATGAAAGAGCCTGTCTGGATACCCTAGAAATAAAGTTTGACAACGTCATACAAAAATTTGGAGAGAGGTGCTCCTCTTCCGTGCATGAAATTGTACGGAATTTGTATATAGTAGTTTAAGGTCTTAGGTTAAGTAGGTAGTTTTATTATAACAATTAAAAAAAAAATACAAATGTTTATCATTAAAAAAAAAAATAAAATTAGATATAGTAAATACAAACAGTACCTAGCATTCTATTATGCAAATTAAGATGAACAAAGATGTGAAGCGTTAGCTGGCCAATTAAAATGTATAGAACTTTGTATTAACCAAAAACGTATAAGAAATATAAATGAATTTATGCAAAAAAAAAAAAAATGCAAAATATATCATTCTCTTTTAAACCGTAAATCAGTGTGGTTGTATGGCATCGTTTCACATCACATCGCATTAACGGATTGGTTCCGGAGCACCAGTATACTTAATAGCGGTTATAGAATTTCGGCCGGCGGAGTGCTCGAGTTGGCTTGCAATGCTGCTCACGACAATAAGAAAACCCGCCTACAGAACAGAGCACATTTGGTTCGGTGGCAACAACTAGTTTCAGCGAGTGGCAAACGCAATCGCAAAACGGCAGCAGGTAGAAAAAGGAAAAAGTTTGTTTATACAGACTGCTTTGGTGGCAAAACCAGCTACCGTAAAACACGGCGCTTTTCAGGACCATTAAACCTTTTAAAGAAGAGTTATTAAAAGTTATTCACAATACCAATGCATTCTAAAGTGACATAATATGATATATGATATGAACTGATTTATTTTGTTTATGCTTGTTTTTGAACTTATTGGTGGTTGGGGTCTTTTAAGTTGATCATTCAGTTTTCACAAACCCATGCATGGTTCCCGAATTGAAAGTGGCTTCAAATTACAACACATTGTATGCAGGATGGCATTCACGATTTTCTCGGTAGCAAGAACTGCTTTCTTTGGTTGATAACTGATGTTGAAAATTGACTGAGGTTACATCTGCATTATATAGAAACATAACTAAGGAGCAACATGATGAGCTATGTATTTCCTGCTGCTCTGTTCTTATTTTAAAGGACTTTAATCCGAAGGTCATCCGTCCCTGTATTCACTGTTGGTTTTTCAGAACGCTTATAGCTCATCTATTTCTCGACAGATCGTAAAGTTCGTCTCCATTTCATTTTTATTTACATTGTTTGCGGAGACTACAAATCTTACAATTCATTCGTTTCCGAAACCACAGTTTAAGGTACGGTAATGTGCTCAATAGTGAAATATATGATAGTGAATGAGCTGAGGACCACTATACATTCCCTATCATAGCCATCATTTTGATTGTATGATATGTGCATACGCCAAAAGATGCCCGGCGTTGAACATTGAATAAGTACAAAGCCTTCAGAAAAATATCAAGAAGCAACTATAAGATAGTGAGAAAAAATTGAGAATGTTTGTAAAAAAAACGCAAAAACACAACATCAAAGGTTCTTTTCAGAACCTTCAACATGTTCATAAAGAGTAAACAGTAAACTAATCCATTCTTCAGTTAGATAGGTAGGTATTCACGTAGGAGAAGAAAATAAAACAATATATTTAAAATATATATTTAGCAAAAGCTGTCCCCTTTGTATAGTCCTTAGTCACTCCGGTTATGTCCCCGACATTACCCACTCGTCTTTTTTGGTATGAAATTCGTTAAAATTTTATAGAAAAATCAGAATTTATCTTCAAATTTCCCGGTTTCATGTATTCTTTCCACGCTGAAAGGGTTAGAAAAATCATCATTTTACAATGTGCTATGTACATTACGAGGAATGGCTTGTTATAAGTATTGTAACTTTAATTTTTTTCAACTAAGTAAACGATGAATAGGGCGTTTTGCGCTAAAAATACTGCAAATTCTTCTCGTATCGGCCCCTACATAATCAACGATATCAGCCAATTTGATGTGATATCGGTTTCATCGCAGTTATCCATAGTATCAATAACCGGTATGCATCATCAAACTTAAAATTTTCGAAGATTATCTATGACTTTGGTCAAATCGCGTGTTGAAACCATCGTAAATATACAAAACTCCAACTTTCTTACCATATACTGACGACATTCAATGGCTGAAATGAATCTAAATTGAAATAGAATGAATAATCACCACCGAATCTTGCTTTTCAGTGTGTAAAATAAACAAACACCCTCACTTTTGTGGTTCCGAGCTCTAATGTAGATGTCGCATGAGCTGATTTTTTTTTTATTATTAAAACGTTTATTTTTACAGGCTCAGTTACATAAGTTTAAAGGAGCCAAACTCCTATCTGTATAGTTACAAGTATACATAAACATTTTTTATTAATTCTAATGTTAATGAAGTAGAGAACCGATTACTCGCGGCTTGCTCGAGTTTAGAAGGGTGACATTTTGTTTCAGGAAAAGGATGGGATATAAGGATATGTTGACAATGTTCACACTCACATTCGCACTCACATTCATCATACTCAATTCTTAAGCCTATCTTATATCTAACATGTATTTACATTTCACCTTATTCTATTGTTAGTAAGAAGGGATTTGATTTCTCGCGAAGGAAAAGGAAAAGGAGAATATAAGGATATAAGGACAATCACACACGAAGATCGATAGCTTTTAGGAAGACATATATTTGGGACATGTAATCAAGGTCTAACCGAGCCAACACATCTCTCACCGGCACATTGGGCTGCCTTCCTCTAGCCCGAAGAGAGTTTTCTAAATTCGATCTGGCAACAAGATACACCTCGCACGACCAAACAACGTGTTCGATGTCGTGGTAACCTTGGCCACAAGCACAGATATTGCCATCGGCAAGATTAAAACGAAAGAGTAGCGCGTCTAACGAACAGTGATTGGACATGAGTTGAGAGAAGGTGCGAATAAAGTCCCGACTCAAGTCCAGACTTTTGAACCATGGTTTGAGGCTAACCTTAGGGATAATCGAGTGAAGCCACCGACCCAATTCATCTTCGTTCCACTTACGTTGCCAGTTAGCGATGGTATTTTTACGGACTAAAGAATAAAATTCATTGAAAGCGATTTGACGCTGATAAATATCGCCTTCAATTGCACCTACCTTTGCCAATGAGTCAGCCCTCTCGTTACCCGGAATTGAGCAATGTGAAGGGACCCAGACAAAGGTAATGACATAACAGCGTCTGGTTAAAGCACTCAAATTTTCTCGTATTCTCTCAAGGAAGTACGGCGAGTGCTTTTCCGGCCTCACTGAACGGATAGCTTCGACAGAGCTAAGACTATCCGTTACAATGTAATAGTGTTCAACAGGTCGTGAGGCGACGCTGTCCAGCGCCCAGTGTATCGCTGCCAATTCAGCAATATACACAGAGCAAGGATTCTGAAGACTGTGGGAGGTGCTAAAAATTTCGTTGAACACTCCAAATCCTGTGGACTCATTCATAGAGGACCCATCAGTAAAGTACATATTATCACAATTGACACGCCCATACTTTGCATTGAAGATCGTAGGAACGATCCCCGATCGATGATAATCTGGAATTCCATGGATTTTCTCCTTCATGAACAGATCAAAATGTACAGAGGAATTGATGTAGTCAGGAAAAAGAACACGGTTGGGAGTATACGAAGAAGGATCAACCTGCATGGAGATGAATTCATGATATGAGCTCATGAATCCTGAATGAAAATTTAGCTCGATAAGCTGCTCAAAATTTCCGATCACCAATGGGTTCATAACCTTACACCGGATGAGGAACCGAAGAGATAATAAATTGAAGCGATCTTTTAGTGGGAGTAGGCCTGCCAAAACCTCGAGACTCATGGTATGCGTTGAGGGCATACATCCCAACGCAATACGGAGACAAAGATACTGAATTCGCTCGAGTTTAATGAGGTGTGTTTTGGCAGCTGATTGAAAACAGAAACTGCCATACTCCATCACTGAGAGAATAGTTGTTCGATACAACATTATAAGATCTTCGGGATGGGCTCCCCACCAGGTGCCGGTAATTGTACGGAGAAAGTTTATTCTTTGTTGGCATTTTTTACTCAGATACCTAATATGGGCCCCCCAAGTACATTTGGAGTCGAACCAGACCCCAAGATACTTGAAAGACATAGCATGAGTGATCGGTTTACCCAAAAGTTGAAGCTTTGGTTTTGCTGGTCTATGCTTCCTAGAAAAAACCACTATCTCTGTTTTCTCCGTGGAGAATTCGATCCCTAGCCCAATGGCCCAGGTTGAAAAATTGTTCAAAGTATCTTGTAAGGGACCTTGCAGGTCGAATTCGTTTGATCCTACGACAGACACCACTCCATCATCTGCAAGTTGTCTTAGGCTGCAATTTTGTGTAAGGCAATTGTCGATGTCGCTTACATAGAAGTTGTACAAAAGGGGGCTTAAACATGAGCCCTGGGGGAGGCCCATGTAGGAGACCCGATTTACTGTCGAATCCCCGTGAGAAAAGTTCAACTGTTTCTCACAAAGCAAGTTATATAACATATTATTCAACAGAGGCGGCAGACCCCGAGAGTGTAATTTGTCTGACAAAACCTCTATTGAAACAGAATCAAAGGCCCCCTTTATGTCCAAGAATACTGAAGCCATTTGTTTTTTTTCGGCGTAAGCCATTTGAATTTCTGAAGAAAGCAACGCAAGACAATCATTTGTCCCCTTGCCACTGCGGAACCCATATTGTGTATCTGAGATTAAGCCATTCGTTTCAACCCATCGATCAAGGCGAAACAAGATCATTTTCTCCAACAATTTCCGTATACAAGACATCATTGCTATTGGGCGGTACGAATTGAAGTCGGACGCGGGTTTTCCGGGTTTTTGAATAGCTAAAACTCGTACTTGTCTCCAATCATCTGGAACAATATTATGTTCCAGAAACCGATTGAATAAATTCAACAAGCGATGTTTCGCCACATCAGGGAGGTTTTTCAACAAGTTGAACTTAATTCGATCCGATCCCGGAGCAGAATTGTTACATGAAAGGAGAGCAAGAGAGAATTCTACCATCGAAAACTCGGAATCAAGATCGCACCTATCTTGTGGTATATCTCGAACAATTTTTTGCACATGAACGGAATCGGGACAAACCTTCCGTGCAAAATTAAAAATCCATCGATGTGAATATTCTTCGCTTTCATTCGATGAAGAGCGATTTCTCATGTTTCGAGCCACTTTCCATAATATTTTCATTGACGTTTCTCGTGATAAACCTCCCACGAAATTTCGCCAATAAGCACGTTTTTTCCCTTTGATCAAGTTTTTTCATTGATTTTCAAGGTCCAAATACGTTTGAAAATTCTCAATGGTTCCACGTTTCCGAAAAGCTTTAAATGCGTTCGATTTATCCTGATAAAGCTTGGAACATTGGCTATCCCACCATGGATTGGGAGGCTCATGAGCTGATTCAGCTTTGCGTAAATTCGTCAATGAAACGTATCCGTGATGACAACGGTACGGTGTCGACATCTGGATACGAGATTAGTTTCCCACTAAACTTATAATTATAATATCAAATTATCTTCAGATAAAATTTTTGTATGAGATTATTACATCACAAGAAGAAACAAAGTTTTCCACTCACATTGAATAACAGTTTGATACGAAGAAGTTAATTTTCATTATTGATTTTTTATTTGAAAAGTGCTTATTCTGCCTGAAAACTCATTATAATCTTCGTCACTTCACTAACTCGTAAAACGTAGTTCAATGGCGTGCCGTTTATTTCGTTTCCACCGTGAAGTGTATTCGAGAATCAGGTCCATTGAAAAAACTTCAGAACTTCGGACAAATTCAGGATTTTTTATTAGGGGAGATGGGGGTAAGACGGACATGTTAAGGAAAACTTCAATTGTATCTTTGGAAACTCATGTTTTCAAAAATATAAAAACAGTTTCTTACAGTTCAATATACTGGTTTTCGAAATAACTGGCCAAATGTTTTATAAAAATGTGTTTTTCTATGTTTTTCACTGAAATTAAAACAAGTTGGACAGGTTCATAATATACGAAGCGTAGAGGTTTATCGCTCGCGATAGGAATAATTTCACTCTCTCCCAGTGTTTGTGCGTCCAGTAACTGAAATAGAACAAAAAGAGAAAGCAATATAAAAAGAGTTCAATCCCTTCTTACCTTCACTTTCCATCATGCTTTGGATGTGATTATGGATATGACTGTTCATTTCGCAACCCACCGACCCCCCGCCCACCCAGTGCAATTATTTCAATAATTTAATTTTAACACTTACGAATGAATTTACTTTTTCGTACATACCTAATATCGCTTCTCTGTTAACTCACAAACCGAAATATAACCATCAGCGAATTCAATTTTGCAATTAAACCACTCAAAATCCCTCATATCGAAGCCGCAAAAGTTACATTCACATCATGTTCGATTTTCGGCTTTTGTTTCTCTATTCCACTTTTGATCAGTATTCATTGTTATAGGATGGATTAAATATTATAGAATAGCATGTAGGAGGGTTTCCCATCAACAGAAGTTTGAAATTCATAATGCAACTATACAAATCAACCACCTGTTCATCATACCCCCACTTTCCGTCTTACCCGCGGTTCCCCTACTTACTTCTTTGTGTGTGTAACACATGCACTCTCCGTGTGTATACCCAGGAAATTTCCCTTGCCTTCTACTCTACGTACTTTGGACGTTGATCACCATTTCTGTTGTAATTGTGCTAAACAACAACAACAACAGCAACAATGGTAAGAATGGTAACAATTTCACCGACCATCGCGACCAGAACACCAAAGGAGAAGCAGCAGTCGAACAACACAGAAGAAACAAGAGTTGTAGTGATAAAAAGAAATATGCGTATTAGAATTACAGTTTTCCGCCATCTTTTTTCTCTGCAATCATTCTGAAAGAGTCTACAGCCTTTCTCAAGGCTTCCGATCCAGCGAATCAACCCGCATCCAACTTCGTCCACCGAAGAGAGCTCCACTCGTTTAGCCAATTGGTCCTGAGCTCAGAAGTTCCCGAATATACAGTCCACCACAACTTGGTCTTTGTTCCCAGACTGAACAGCATGGAATCGAATATTGGGCGTTATTATGTAAATAATAGGGTCGATAAGAGTTTTGCTCTTTAGCTCTATTTTGTTATTATACAATCCTATAATGTGAATCGAGCTAACGAGCAAAACTCTGTTCGACTCGAATTACATATAAGTGCCCTTAGATACCGAGCAAAGTCGATAGCATCGACCTAGTGGGACCTATCGGTGCAACTGTCGTAATTTTTCGAGTTGTTTGTTTTGCTTGTTGCATATCTTAAGAGAATTAGTTCGTTCTGGTTTGCGTCCCTGATATTTTTCCTTGGAAATCATTTCAGAAACGCCTCAAAATATGCTATTTGCAACACAATGAAGCTTGAGCTAGAGACGTCGGTTAATCGTTCGATTAATTCAAATAATCGAATATCTGAAATTATAATCGAGTAATTTTGTATCGAATAATTTAAAATCAAAACATGAATACATCGAATAGTTGCCACTGTAATCGCGATTAATGAAGAAAGGAATTTTTCTCGAGGTCAATGCATTTCTAGGTGAAGAATGAGGCTATATAATTTTTTTACCCAACATTTTTTCATCCAACCATCTAACATCGACAAGAATGACAACGAGATACGTGATTATGACAAGAAATAAATATTCGCTCGATTAATCGAATATTGAAAAACAATTATTCGAATGAATCGAATATTGAAAAATGCCCCAACGATTAATCGGTAATCAAATAAATGAAAAATTTAGACATCACTAGCTCGAGCAAGGACTCTATAAGTCTCGATTTGCAAATACGAAATTTGGCTCGATGTGATAATGATTGTTACGTCGAACGAAAGGAAAAATGGATTCACAAAGTAGACTTCAGATTCCCACAGCTTTGCGCAGCTTTTAACTGCAAATATATTTGCATGAATTTATATAAAGGTACACCGGGGCAAGTTGAAATTCGGGGTAAGTTAAAACGGAAATTATAACTTTCACTAGGAATGATGGATTGACGCGATAAAAATCTATAAAGTAAACATTATCTTATGGCAGCCATTATCAGAATATTGAAATGCATTAACGCAATCCGCGCCTTTGTTTACTCTTACTTGATCCGTGAAATGAAAACAAACATTTTGCGCGCTGACTGAATCGGTCCAAAAACACTGATTTTTTTCAAAAATATCGCCCGAATCGCACGTCAGGTAATCAAATAGGGATAACCAAGTATAGTGGCTTTGAAAACCAAACTGAAAAATCTTTTTCCGTATAGCTCTGAGCATTTAAACTCGCCGCATGTTTTTTCCAACCCGGGGGAAGTTAAAACCAGTGAAAATCGACTATTTTTAAAACATTGCTGGAGATTCCGGACGTTATTTGTCGATGATTGCTGTATGAATGAATGATAGTAAATTTAAAAAATATGAATCATTTATATTTCGTTCCTCAGTATGTTCTACATAACTTCTGAATACACGGACATAATACAAGCAAAATTTGTTAGTTTTGCAACTAGAGGTCGTTCAAATATTTCGTAACGCAATTTTTTACTATTTTAGACTCCTTCTTCCCTACACAACATGAACAAATCGTCATTCGCATAAACATGTTTAGATTTAGTTGTATTTATTCCCAAACATTTTTTCCAATTTTTCCGACAAGCCATCCCCTCCTCCCTTTTCGAGTGCGTTATGTAATATTTGAATAATTGAATGATCCCATAAACCTCAATAGTTGCCGTTTCGAGTGGCTCTACTCTGACATGACCGTCTAAAATAGTATTCTTGATGTTATTGTTTCATATATTGATTCCTAGTATGTTGTGTCCATTTTGTGTGTAGTAGACTACTCCTCCACATCTCACGTGTACCAAAACCCTTTTTTCAAAATGTTTATATGTAATTCTTTCAATTTAGTGTTTCATAAATCAGTTGTAGATAGTTTGAGAAGCAAAATCGCACATTAAACTCATGATAATTCCGCGTTTCAACTTACCCCGCACTACGAGACAACGGGAAACAATGCATATGAAAACAAAACATTTTCAAAATTGATATTTTTCAAAGTATCCAGTGTGAATCCCTATTTTTTATCGAAAGTCATCTGTTATACCTTGTATATGCTGCAAACAGATTTCAATTTAGTGATCTAGTGATTTTTTAAGATAACTTTCAAGTTGAACTTCCAAAAAATCGTTCCAACTTGCCCCGGTGTACCTTAATTTTAATTATGTTATAATCCTTTTTCAGCGGGCACAGCAATAGTGATGGTCGATTCGATTTACATAATAGTGCCCATTAGATTAAATTAATTGTGGCAACGACGTAGGCTGTTGTGATGTCAGAAAAACATTGCGTACTGAATTTTAAAGAAATTAACAAGAGCAAAGACTGTTTACAACAAATTTTAGTAGGCTGAAGATCAATCGTGAATGTTGATTGATATGTGTTCCAATAGTCTCTAAAGTCCACTTCGTAGAAAATTGAAGAATCTGAGGTTGAACGATTTTTCACTTATCGCGAGTGCACACGCAATCATTTGGTCATAAGAGCTCTCACTGAGATACGCATAACTTCGAAACAGGGAACAGGGCGGACTCGATTATATACAGTCTCCGATTTCTTTCCACTGTATATATTCGAATCATGTATATAATCGAGTCAAAACAAATTTTTTTATTTGTTTTTTATAAGAATTCAATTCATAATTCATCCACTTAAAGTCAGAAAATACCTTTCAAATCCGAATTCTTTCAGGAGGTAATAGAGGATCATATTTGATGAAAAGAAATTTTCCCACATGTGTCCGAATTTCAACAATGACAGAGTTATTGAACTTGTCCTCTGTTTCGGGCTCTGTTTGCCTTAAACTGGCTCTAATTAAAAAAATTCTCTGCGTAGGACAATTCTGTTGATTCTATTTGAAGTTCTAGTTGTGAAACTATCAAATTAGTGGATTTAAGTAACATTTTAGAAGAATTTTAGAAAAAAACTTAGTGTGTTAGTGGGTTTTAATGTGTTATTCTTAATTTTATCCAAAAAAATCATAATAAACTTGATCAATAAATTTGATGTTCTCTAACTGCTCTACAATTCTTCTTCTTCTTCTTTTTAGCTTTAAGAGGGTTGAAACTTTTCAGTTCATTCGCCTCTAGGCTCTACAATTCGTTCTTTGATACCCAACTTCTATCTTTCTTAGCTCCGCTCCAATATCATTTTAAACAATTTTTACTCCACTGTACTCATAAAAGCCAATTAACATTCATTTTAACGTTGAAATATTTCATTTTCGCTTGAAATAAGTCATATATGAAATTTTTTTTTAGTATATAATCGAGTCCGACCTGTATATATTTAATTACTAATAACGAAATTCATGAATTCTCATTGACACGTTGAGTC
Organism: Toxorhynchites rutilus septentrionalis; assembly: GCF_029784135.1. Taxonomy (NCBI): domain Eukaryota; kingdom Metazoa; phylum Arthropoda; class Insecta; order Diptera; family Culicidae; genus Toxorhynchites; species Toxorhynchites rutilus. The sequence goes on along the minus strand of NC_073746.1, from coordinate 329,703,760 downwards.
CCGTTTCGGTCCCAAAGGACTGACATTGGGCTTTTCACCACCGTAATCTTATTACTAAATAAGGAAATAAAAAAGAACATGGTTAGTTTTCGGATGTTTTACGATATGTGACTACTTTCTAGTCGAATTTCTGACTATTTTTTATTCATACAATAAATATCGTTCGGAGCGGGCACCGACACTGATATTGTGCAAATACTCTTGATGCGGGATAAATGGAAAGCGCAGCAAGAACGATCCGAGGCTCAACGTGTTAATTATCAGAAAGAAAACGGTTGACAGTGCTTTCAATAACACATTCTTTGAATGATACAATGAAATGAGCGATTTGGTATAACTCGGAGGAAAGCTTTCTATAATTTTAACAATCAAAAACTATTATACGAATATGAATTATCTTGTAGTTGACAGCCAGTTTATTGAAGAAACCCTTGCTGTGATATAAAAGCATAAATAATCGAAAGGTACTTTTCAATAGTTCATCTTTATTACGATCTCCAATCAAAATATCATCTTCTCTTATCGGTTGTCGTCTCTCCCTTTCACCACTGTAATCATATGGAAAGCCAATAGTTACAGCAAATATAAAAAACGCGGACCCCATTCCTTGCCAACGTTGCAAAAAAAATTGTAATCCTACACCAACACAATCACCCCTATTCTGTATTTCGATCGATTCGAAATATTTCGTACGACTTGATAAAATTCCATTCTGTATTCCGTTCGAGTTTACAGTATTTCGTTCGATCTGTTTCTCTTTGTAAATTGAATGGGTGAAACGTTCAAAATAGGGAATTATAACTCGAACGAAATAACGGTTCCGAACGAAATGGAAATCCATCGGAATAAAGGGTGTGTCACATCAAATTGCATCACGGAAAAAACGCTGTAGAAATTCGCCCAGTAGACCGATCCTTTTGAAAATTTTAGACAGTAAAATAAAAACTATTAAACAACTTTTGGCCTTTTCTTTTTTATTCATACTTCAAGCCCAAGCCCGTATGCTCGCACCTTCCTCTTTACCCCGTCCATAAGGTTCTGTACAACGTCAGGTTGTAGTTTTTTTTTGAACAGAAATCCATTTTCTCTTGAAGTCCGCCTCCGATTTGACAACTTTTGGGTTCTTCCGGAGGGCCTACTTCATAATCGCCCAATATTTCTCTATTGAGCGAAGCTCCGGCGCGTTGGGCGGGTTCATTTCCTTTGGCACGAAGGTGACCCCGTTGGCTTCGTACCACTCCAACACGTCCTTTGAATAGTGGCACGAAGCGAGATCCGGCCAGAAGATGGTCGGGCCCTCGTGCTGCTTCAATAGTGGTAGTAAGCGCTTCTGTAGGCACTCCTTAAGGTAAACCTGCCCGTTTACCGTGCCGGTCATCACGAAGGGGACGCTCCGCTTTCCGCAAGAGCAGATCGCTTGCCACACCATGTACTTTTTGGCAAACTTGGATAGTTTCTGCTTGCGAATCTCCTCCGGAACGCTGAATTTGTCCTCTGCGGAGAAGAGCAACAGGCCCGGCAGCTGACGAAAGTCCGCTTTGACGTAGGTTTCGTCGTCCATTACCAGGCAATGCGGCTTCGTCAGCATTTCGGTGTACGGCTTCCGGGCTCGCGTCTTCCCCACCATGTTTTGCCTTTCGTCGCGATTAGGAGCCTTCTGAACCTTGTATGTACGCAGGCCCTCCCGCTGCTTGGTCCGCTGGACGAATGAACTTGACAAATTCAGCTTATTGGCGACATCCCGGACCGAACTTCTCGGATCACGTCAAAACTGCTTAACTACGCGCTTGTGATCTTTTTCACTGACGGAGCATCCATTTTTGCCGTCCTTCACCTTCCGGTCGATGGTTAGGCTCTCGAAGTATCGTTTTAGTACTCTGCTGACCGTGGATTGGACGATTGCCAGCATCTTACCGATGTCCCGATGTGACAACTCCTGATTCTCGAAATGAGTGCACAGGATTAATTCACGACGCTCTTTTTCGTTCGACATTTTTCCAAATTTACGAAAAATTGACAGTGAAGCATGGCCAACGTGATCTATACACTCTTATCTGATTTTAAAGCGAAAGCTGAAGATATAATTCCTAAAAATTAAATTTCTACAGCGTTTTTTCCGTGATGCAATTTGATGTGACACACCCTTTACAGAATAGGGCTGAATGTTGGGTAGTTCGCAGCTCACCTCAATCATCTACTCGAATCCATTTGTAACTATTTTTTCCAGAAGGCAGAACAATGTTTGCACTTGATGTTTTACTTGGGCCTGATTACAAACGTCACTTCACGGTGAAAACGGAATAAAATGCATGCAAATTGCATACAATTCATTTCGTTTTCACCGTGAAGTGACGTTCGTGATCAGGCCCGTTTTACTTGTTTCGCTATTATAAATATTCAACGAAATCGTGTAGTGTTGCTTCCCTGCTCCCGCAGTTTTCTTGATATTTTAGACATTTCCGGCAAATGGCGGTTCTTTTCGGTCTCAGCAAACAAACTAACAATGAATGATTGAATGTTCACATAAACCAAACTTCTTATTAGTTTTAGGGGGAAGCAATTCAAGCGCTTACGGTTGAACGTACAAAATAACATGTTTTATGATTCAAAATTCTAAGTGAACAATACTTTATGGAAAACTGGAAACGACACCACAAAAAGCTAACTATTTCTGTGCCCTTCTTTCTCGATTCATATATATATTTTTGTTCTTCAACGAAAACTATTCTGTTGATATCTTGCAACAAATCTAGTGAGTTGCAGAAAGACTGGTCCTTAAGTGAGTGTTGTTTTCAAGTTGTTCAAAAATGATTTTGTTGATTTTCATATGTTCGTTTGCTACGCTGGGTGCCTTTCTAATCCAACCGTCGGCTCCAGTTCAATAGTTACTAGACTAGTGTAAACTGTACATATGTATGGTATTAATCGTTTTTGTTCTTTTTTCATTAGTTATTTAAGTACATGTAAAAGTGCGCGGGAGACTTCTTACGTGAGTAGATGACGACGGCACAAGAATAAAGATACTTGCGACGCGTCTTGATATGAGTGTTTACTTGTCCCCTGGAGCACCAGAAAATCGAATATCCCACACGCGTGACTTAGATAGTTTTCATTAATTTTTGTTTTTTCGAATAAGTGGTTAATATCATATCGGTTGGACAACACTCAGTGTTTGTGATTAGTATTAGTAGGCCTTGCTTAATGATTTGAAGTTTCACACGAAGGAATGAATCCCCTGAATTACTGCTTCGTCAAATATGCTCGTCCGAGGTGATAAATTTGCTTCCTGTGTATAAACAATACGATACATTTGTTATTCCAACTGTTGTTCTCCTACTTAAACTTTCTTTGTTTGTAATCTAGCTTGGTATTCTTATAGACAGAACGTCCGTTTTTAGGCCTTACAAATAAAGGTAATAATTATAATATGTAATTTAATCTTCGTTTGACTGAGGCAAATTTGGCAAGCAAAAGGCCAGACAATTGGTTCGTAACAAATTGATATAATTTAGCATAAATAAATTAAAAATAGTAATAGTTGTCCTGTTTTGTCCACATAAACAGTGATATGTCAGTAAATAACCGGAACAATAATCTACTATCGACTATACATGACAAATTAAATTCACAGTTACACGATTTAATCCAAAGATGCACAAGCGCTATTCAATTTCTAATTGTGAGTGTGTGTGTGTGTGTGTGTCGAAGAAAGCTCTATGTATTACATTATTTTACGGCAACCAAACGATGCTCTGCAGCATTAAATGTCCCCATTTTCCATCGCCTTGTTCAGGTCGGCAATAATCTTATCCATGATATCCCGGTATGGCGACTCTTGCCGGAAGCACGTCTCCAGCAGCGATGGATCGCTGAAAAATTCAAACACTTCGTCGATTCGGCCAATCGATTTGTCTGTCAGATGCCGCTCGACGCAGCTCTTCAGTAGCCTGTGCACCTCCTGCAGTGATTTGAGCAAATAGTTCAGATCGAAGCTGTAGTCCACCTCATAGAACGAGATGATGGCCATCTGGAGCGTTTGGAACTTGGCTCGGAATCGGTCCGCCAGCTTCAGCTCATCAGCGGTGAACTGGCCGTTGCGGTTGAGGACGGCAATCTTTATGACTATTTTGATGACGTTCTTAACTAGTTTTTCGGCATCCTTTTTGCTACCGGACTAAAGCACAAAAAAAGAGAGAACAAAAGAAAAAAAACATAGATTAAAGCAGTTGTTTGGATCGTTTTTTTTTTCATCTTCTTACATGTGTCTTGGCTAGCCGGTAGACGTTGTCCAGCAGTGAGGCGGTTGTACCATCGATGAACACTTTGGCCACATTTTTGGTAGCCATTCGGGACAGAATCTTCTTCTGGGCCCGTAGGCCAATATCTTTCGCTTTGAAGGCATTGTCGGTCATAACTGAAATCGTTAGAGAAGAGAAGCATTGTTAGAACGATAGCCATAATCCGCATAAAAAAGTTTCAAAAATTGAAAACGTGTTGCTTTCTATTCACATTTCTGTCTTCGAATAGCACACATTTGCATATACAATTCAGAAGGCTAGTTTTTGTGAGCAACGAAATTCTTCTTCGCCGGGGAAGAATCATACGCCTTACGTTCTGCATAACAAAAAGTGACTCACACCGTTCTGAATCAGTTGTGTTCGAATGCTATTTGATTTTATGAATCAGTTTCGAGCGATAATAACGATAACACTTCTTCCGAATGGCGTGTGATCGTTATGGTTCAGAACCTAGAGATACCAGAATGTTGATGAAGTGTGAACACATATATCGTCTATATATATGTGCTCAGCGAATGCCTAATTAATGTCTAAATTCATCGTTTGGCAATTAGCTGGAAGTTGTTTTCTTCCCATCTAATTTTCAGGTTTCCAAACCATAACTAATCTGTGCATGATATCGAACTTTGTGATTCCCGCCAACAAACGATGAGTTATGGTTACTAAAGCGTTTCAAACGGATTTGTTCAAACAGCGGTACTCAATGTTTCTTTGTATCGTTTCGTTATCGATTTTTCAATTCGTACAATCGGTTTTCTCCGACTCTTGATGATGGCTGGATTAGTTCAAACGAATGCCGTATTATTCGGTCTTACTTATATCCAGCTCCCACAAATATATCTTGACTGATGGCCGTTGCTCTCCGAGGCACCATAAGGCGATTTTCACACACGGAGAGACGACTATAACAATAAACATTTATGTTGTCAAACAAATCGTTTGCGAAATAGTCGCATGAAAAAAAAGGTAGAAAACAAACCCCCCAGAGCATAAGTATTCACCCAACTGTTGCGAAGAATAATAAAACGAATAAAACTTTTACAATCGAATCGAGCTATGCGTTAGAATCGGAAAAGTACGTAAGGTGATGGTGCCTCCAGGGCGAATTTATTCCCACTAATCATTGTTCTATTACTTTGGGTGGAATTCCGTTCAGACTTTGGAATGTTTATTCTGTGTATGGTACTCACCGTCGATAAGAAAAAATACAGTAGAACCGCGATTATCCGCGGTGCGGATTATACTTTATTCTAAGCACTCAACAATGTACGAAAATATCATGTTGAAATTCAAACTGTTTGTGTTACAACAAAATATACGAAATATATTCATATTATAGAAGTTGGACAGAGTGTAGTGGTGCCGTGGCAAACTCACCAAAATGGAGATATGAATTTTTGAAATTTTTATAAATGAACGTCAGCTTGAAAACCCAAACGATGCCTAGCATTGATTGAACCAAGGCCGACTGGATCTTTTTCCTTTCTTGAATGGCACTAACTTTCCCAGTGGAACTTTTGCCTTCTCATTGTAGGCACTAATTGCGTCATTTTTTTATTAGTAGTTGTGGCTGCAGGGTATCGTGCTGATTACGCTGGAGGAAAGATCCTCTCTGGAGCCACCAAACGTGGCTGCAGGGTATCGTGCTGATTACGCTGGAGGAAAGATCCTCTCTGGAGCCACCAAACGTGGCTGCAGGGTATCGTGCTGATTACACGAAGGGAAAGCCCTTTACTGGACGCTATGTGGTAGGCCAGATCACGTAGAGCGCATAACGAGTATGCGCCTACTGGTGCGATCCGGTAGTACCGCGTCACTTGGGAGTTTGGCCGGGCGGAGCCAAGGGAAGGAAAAGGGAGAGGAAGGGTGGTTGGAATTTCGGATCTTTGGAGGAGGGGTGTTCAATACTTACCAGCGCTTGTTGCGCTGGGATCTGCCGGCGATGATGTCCAGGGTGCTCCCGATGGTGTCCAGGATGCTCGGGCGATGTCCAGGGTTGTGATACGTTTATGACAAAAAAGAGGGGTTCGGTACTTCGCCACGACGCTCCTACGTCCGTGGTATGGTTGAGAGTGTCCAGTTGAGAGTGCGTTTATTCTGTTCAAGTTTTCTCTTATATACAGACATTGCCTTCTTATCTACCCCAGAAGGGCGTAGCATAAGAGAGAGAAAATTACAATTATTTATTCTAAGCCAGACGGGCGAACGAGGGATGATTATTAACACGCTCGCAGGCGTGTTATCTTTTCCTCTCCGTTTTATTACTTATTGTCCTAGCTCGGAGATAGGCTCCGTTTATAGCACCCATAGTGCTCTCTTTTTGGGATTTCTCCCGTCCTTCGGTATTTACGATCGGAGATAGGCTCTGATCGTAAACACATTACGTCGTTTTGCTTATTTTTGTTTTGTTCTCCTTCCCGGCGGGTTATCGCTGGCCGGAGGAGTTTTATGATATTTAGGTTTTCAGCTAGCAATAATCGCACTTCGGAAAAAACCTCATTAGTTACGATAAAGCCACTGCGCAAGCTATTCTGTGTATTTAGGATAGAGCGCGATCTAAGCATCCGCTCTATCGTTCTCGCCATGAATCACGCTCTAAAGGCATGATCCGTGCGGCGACAGTAGTACTTAGCTGAGACAAAAAAACACGCCTTGGATGTACACCCAGGTTTTTTTACGCGGAGGATACGTACCTCGTAAAAAAACCGCGTGAATTGAAAAATCCGCGTTTATTCGAAAATCCGCGTAAAAAAACCCGCATTAATTGCAAAATCCGCGTAAAAAGTCACAGGAGGGTTGTGGCCGAGACACGACCGCATAGTTGACGTAGGATTCCGTTAGGCTATCTGTTGATTATGGATATGTTTGAAGAATTACATCGTTAAACTCTTTGATAATGATTTGGTGACCCTGAAAAGGGCCGTTTCGTTTGGTTGTTGTATTATGTTTGTCCAGTCCACCAGTGTTTACCGAGTGATGATAACAGAAGGATGGTAATCAGTCGTAGGATGGTGCGTATCAGATAAAAGATACCGAAGTGGAACGAGATATGATGAAAACCGCCGGCTGTGATCCTAGACGAGATGCCTCCTGTGTTATGTACGGATAAAATAAAAAAAACTCACCAATATAATATAAGATAATTATAAATACAATTATCAATTTTTCTCATCAGTAAAAACAAGAAAACATATTGGAAATGGAAAAGGTAATTTTCTTTCATAATTTTTTCCTTTCTGAGTGTTTATTCAATCCAATGCGAATTTTAATTGGACTAACAACACCTAATACTCTATGTAGATCATATCTGAAATCACTTTTTTCTAATATTTCTTCACTTTTACAATTTTTCTCGTCGTATAAACTTTCCATTGGTGAAATTGAACAACACAAGAAAGACAGCTTAAACCGAACGACCCGTTCTCGAGCGGGAACTCGTCTTGGTTATTATTTATGAAAAATTGAAACAAATCGTTTCATATATCAAGTCATTTTTAACACAACTGCTACCATATACAATTTTACACTTACACTTGTGCTAAATGTTTCAAAATGCCTGATCGATTATTTCACGAAGCTTCAAACATAAAAGTTCCAAATTTAAATTTTATTTGCTAGAATCAACCGTATCACTCACCTTACTTGCAATATAAAAGTGCCCCCGACTTGCATATATTTACAACGCCGATTTATCCCAAGCACCTTGATTCATATATCTCTGTTAGGGAATACATGTCGATAGGAACAAAAGCTCCCCCTACTTTGATGTATTTGCAATGTCGATTTCCCACAGGCAGCTTGGTTTTGATGTCTCTGTTAGGGAATACATTTCGGTAGGAACAAAGTTGTCAAAAAAGTCCTGCGGTATTTTTTTTGAACTTTCATTTGTTCATAAAATTAGTTACAATCATTTGTTTTAAGTCAAATATGCGCCGTTTTGTTCGATGACTTGTTCCCAACGAGATGCCAACTTCATAATACCCCTGTTATAGAAGCTCGCTTCCTTATTGGCAAAAAACTCGGATAGCCAATTTTCACAGGCCTCTTTTGTGGCTAACTTCTGACTACCTAGCTCGTTCGCCATGAACAAAAACAGGTGGTAGTCACTTGGTGCAAGGTCCGGACTATACGGCGGATGCAAAAGAACCTCCCATCCGAGCTCTCGGAGCTTCTAACGCGTCACCAAAGAAGTGTGTGGCCTGGCGTTGTCCTGATGGAAGACAATGCGGCCTCTGTTTATCAAAGATGGCCTCTTCTTCATGAGTGCTACCTTCAAGCGGTCCAGTTGTTGGCAGTACAGGTCTGAATTGAGCGTTTGGCCATAGGGAAGCAGCTCATAATAGATTATTCCTTGACAATCCCACCAAACACACAGCAGAACCTTCCTGGCTGTTAATGAGGGCTTGGCCACCGTCTGAGCTGCTTCAGCGGGCTTCGACCACGACCGTTTACGCTTCACGTTTTCGTAAGTGACCCACTTTTCATCGCCAGTCACTATCCGCTTCAGAAACGGGTCGATTTTGTTGCGATTCAGCAGCGATTCACATGCGTCGATACGGTCAAAGATGTTTTTTTGCGTCAACGTGTGTGGCACCCATACATCGAACTTCTTTGTGAATCCAAGCTTCTTCAAATGGTTAATAACGGTTTGATGACTTAGCCCCAGCTCTTGGCCGATGCTACGGCTGCTACTATGCCGGTCTTTCTCGGCTAATTCAGCGATTTTGTCGCAATTTTCGACGACAGGCCTTCCGGAGCGTGGCGCATCTTCGATGACCTCTACACCAGAACGAAAACGTTGAAACCATCGTTGTGCGGTGGAAATGGAAACTGTATCGGGTCCATAAACTGCACAAATTTTATTGGCAGCTTGAGATGCATTTTTGCCTTTGTCATAGTAGTACTGTAAAATATGTCGGATTTTCTCTTTATTTTGCTCCATATTTGCGACACTATAACTCACGAACGACTTAACCAAACAAAACGCTGTCAAGGACTATATTATAGCGCGCAAAAATACCTTTCCAACAAGCTATAGTATGACTCGATACAATGAATACAACTAGAACTACGCGCTTACAACGACACCTCGCGGAAATACCGCAGGACTTTTTTGACAGCCTAATATTTCCTATTATTCATTATGAAAAAGACATAAAACAGCTGTCGAACAAACATAAACAGTCGTCGAACATATACATTCCGTTTTTAAAACATCCGAATTTGTCAGCATTCTAAAACGTTATTCCGTTGCAAAATCATTAAATCCTCTAGTATTATACGTAGGATGTTAGGTAGCTTATCGAGAATATTTTTTTTTTCCCAAAATATATATTTTATATAAAATTTTTTTTCCCAAAATACTATATATTTTATACCTTAGCTAGCGAGTCCGCTTTCTCATTCCCCGGAATCGAGCAATGAGAGGGAACTCATGCTAAGGTAATCTTGAATAATTTTTCGACCAAAACATTATCGAGAATATGTTAGAATGGAATAGAAAATTATATTTGATAAAAAGGTTACATCATAAAAATTTTGTATTTTGAACTAAGCAGGTCTAAAACTTGTTTTAAATAGAAAGAAACGCTACCTAGTTAAGTTAAAAAAATCCTTTTCGATAGATAAGAGAATTATCTACATTGTGGAGGCGATCTAGTGTAGTGGTAACATCCGTACCTCTCACGCTAACGGTCACGAGTTCAATTCTCACTCCCGACATTCTTCCAAAAAATGGAAGTAAAATGAAGAACCAGAACCAGTGTTCACTAAAACTAAAATCAAAGACAAAAAGTCACTAAAATACAGAAAAAATATCTACATTATCCTGTAAGTTAGTGATTCCTTCAAAACAAAATAATAAACATTATCATGTTCTAGTCAACCCAATCAATAATCTCATACTGCTCTTCACAGGATCGTTGCTTGCTTTCATGTATGACAGTACATATTCTTTCAGGCACTCCTTATAAATCTTCGTGCTCATTGTCTGATTTGTAACAGAAACTTCAGCTGTATGTCAGATCAGGATTTTTTTTTGACAAATTTATTAACAAAAAATAATTTGAACTTACTAGGGACATTCTCTTCTGAAAATTTTGGACTAAAATGTACCAAGGATCCATAATTACGTACATTTCGTTGCCCTTAAGTAATCATCCTTGGGGCTTCATTAGAATCTTGTCAACTCCCGAAAAAGTGTTTTGGTCAAACGATTCTGTTTCAGTGTCCGATTGAGGGAACGCAGACAGATTCTCGGGACATTGTATCATAAAATTGCTTGGAATCCCATCCGAATCTGTACATGGAAACGTTTGAGATTTAATTTCAATAAACAATAAACGCTTAAGATTTTTCAATAAACTTCAAATAACATGCTTCTCCCTTGCATGGAATACATATTTGATACAGAAAATATAATAGAAAAAAATGTGTTTCATTTGTATGACAGCCTCCCCTAAAGAAAGGGGAGGCTGTCATACAAAAAAAAATCCTTGTACTCTAAAACCTCCACATGCCAAATTTGGTTCCGTTTGGATGCTTAGTTCTCGAGTTATGCAGAAATTTTAGTTTTGTTTGTATAACAGTCCCCTTAGAGAGGGAGGAATGTCGTATCACAATAAAAATATTTCTTGCCTGCTGAAGCCTCTACATGCCAAATTTGGTTCCGTTTGCTTGCTTAGTTCTTGAGTTGTGCTGAAATTGGTTTTTTTTTTGTATGGCAGTACGAGAGCTACGTGCAACGATTCTCTGATGCTGACCTTGATGTGAAAGATTTTGAAGACTTTCTGAAGTTGCCTGAGGATGTTTACGTTGGTATCGATGCAGAAGCTGAAAAAGGATTGTATGCAGCTAGGAAGTTTACCTTCAAATCGATTTGTCGTAACTTCTACAGTGGTAGACATTCGTTTAGCCGCACCCTATTTTTCCTCAATATTTTTAAAAATAAGTCAATTCTTTGTACAGTTTTGCTCATAAAAGACGATTATTGTTTATTTTCATCGAATTCATTCTAAAAAAAGTATAAATTCACTTTTTGTGTTCTAAGTAATTCAAATATGTGGAATCAGGGTGGAAATTTCGTAGAGCCGCATCCTAAAATTTCAATAAAAGAAAATTTGTGCCGCAAATTTCGAGTCCAATCGGTAGCTAATATTTAGTATGTCCACCTCCATTTCGGATCACTTTGAAAACTCGATTTGGCATCGAGTCAGACAGCTTTTAAAGTGTTTCCATATTGGTTATAGCCCAACATTCCTGAATTACTGCCTTGAGACTGGAGATGTTGTCAAATTGTCATCCGTTTGCATAGACCATCTCGGCCAAGATTCTCCATAGGTTCTCTATGGGATTGCAATCGACTGCCAGCAGGTCATTCAAGAAGCGGACTGTCCTTCTCGGCAAACCATGCCTTCGATTGCTTGGAAACGTGGATCTATGCATAATCCTGCTGAAAAAACGACATCCTGGGTAGCGTTATTCTCAATATGGCCAATCAAAACGTCCTCCAGTAATTGAAGATACTTTTCGGAGTTCATTCCGGTGAAAATGAAACAAATGAGTAGCTTGCTGTGATAGGAAACGGCTCCCCGTTTTTCCTGTCAAACTTCCGCCCCCAAAGTTTCGCTTCGATCTCACGGCATGCCGTTGACTTAAATTGTACCAATAGCAACTGTAACAGTCCGGACCATCCAAATTGAACTTTTTTCGCCGGAAAATACAACATTTCTCCATTCTAGTTTCCATTCCATGTATTGCCGGGCGAAAATGAGATGGTTCTGCTTATGGATGGCGGTCAGTTTCGGCTTCCCCTGAGGTTTCTTCCACATGATGTTTGGTGACTCATTCAAGATGCGCGCAGTATGCCTCTTCGTTACTGGAACAACCGATTCTGCATTAATGTATGAGCAGGACATCGTTTCCTGGTTGCTTCGTGTCTTATTCGACCTTCAAGATGCAAAGTAACTTTGGTGTTCCCATTTGTTGGTCGTTATATCTCATATTTCTGGCACTATTTAAAGAAATTCAGTATCACTTTCTCATACAGACCAATTTTTGTTACGATCGAGCAATTAGTAAATTTTTGTTCACTGGATATCTTTATTATTTTCCGCCCCTCTTCCGTCCATAGAATACCTTTCGCCATTTCTTTAAATTCTACGTAAATCACTAATCTAACCAACTTCTTACGTTGCACATCTAATATTTATCTTGTAAATTGAACATTCCCAAATATTTAAAAAAAAAACAAATAAAGACGTGGTGATTATGCGAAAACTCGATTTTCATGCCCTGCGGCTAAACGTATGTCTCGGGAAAAAACGACATTTGAATTCTTATATTCACCGATGCCGCCTTGTGTGTGTGTGATTGTGACGCACATCCTTTCAATAAAAGTGACTTAAATATACTATCACTACAGCAAATAAGTATCCCGATAAAAAGAACATTCCTAGTTGTTTTGAAAGTGTTTCATTTTTTTTCCAAGTGCGGCTAAACGAATGTCTATCACTGTATATTGAACTTGTGAAACAGATTTCAAAGTGGTTTGATTAGCGATTCGGTTATCAAAACTGCGGCTTCGATAAACTCTCAAAATTTCGTCAAGCTACCATACCTTAATGATTTGATGCGCCAATTTCCTCAATTCGTGAAGCAAGTAATAGACAAGGCTTGGATAACGAATGCAGGCTACTTAAGACGAATCTTATGGAGCAACTCAGATATAACTTGTTCCCAGCTGTTGGATGTCAAAAGGCGTGATGAGAATTTTTTGTATCCATTGCTAAGGTCGTTTGACACTTTTTGATAGCATTCATCAGCGTGTGTCGCTTTACAGTGCCAACAAAACAAAGTCCGGAAATCGGTTGGCACCCACGTTTATAGACTCTATTTTGAAACCGAAAAACTGTGTATCGGCTCAAGGAGGAGCTTGAAGGATGAAATTGACGAAAAATTTGAAGACAAAGTTCAACAAAGCCATTTTCGATACAGATTTTCTCGCTAAAATACAGATATACAGATTTCTTCAGAAAATGTTACAGAATTAAATGTGGCAACCCTGGGCCCAGTTCATACTTTTTCCATACTTTGAATTTCCTCGACTTATGCCGGTTGATGATATTATTGTAATATATCATTGTAATATAAAATTATCTTCAGATAAAATTTTTGTAAGAGATAGTTTTAACACACGAAGAAAACAAAGTTTTCCATGCACACATTGAACACTAATGTGATACAGAGAAGTTAATTTCCATTCATAATTTCTATTTGAAAAGTGTTCATTCTGCCTGAAAACCAATTATTTTCTTTGATGCTTCACGTTTTCACCGTGAAACAAGGCCCTGAAAGTTGGTAGTTGGTGTGTGTGTGTGTGTGTGTTCCAAGAGATGCTACTAATTGAAAATATAGGGTTGGAGAAAAAGAAATGTCGTATTTCTGATCGAAATTTGACGCTTTATTTAACATACCTAAAATTATCCAATTTAAGTCAAATATGCGCCGTTTTGTTCGCAAACTTGTTGCCATTTAGAAGGCAACTTCATTATCCCCCCCTTATAAAACCCCCCTCCTTATTTGCAAAAAACTCAGACAGCCAGTTTTCGCAAGCCTCTTTTGAGGCCAATTTAGTACCACCAAGAGCGTTTGGCATGGACCGGAAGAGATGATAATAACTTGGAGCCAGGTCCGGACTATACGGTGGGTGCAATAGGACCTCCCATCCGAGCTCCCGTAGCTTCTGGCGGGTCATCAAATATGTGTGAGGCAAACGTTGTTCTGGTGGAAAACAACACCATTCCTATTGATCATTTCTGGCCGCTTCTGGTCAATCGCCGGTTTCAAACGGTCAAGCTGCTCACAGTAGAGAACCGAGTTGAGGGTCTGGCCGCAGTTGAGCAGCTCATAGTGGATGATTCCCTTCCAATCCCACCAAACACAGCAAAACCTTCCTGGCCGTCAATCCGGGCTTGGCGATGGTTTGGGGCGGCCGCGCTTCGACCACTACTTTTTTCGCTCTAGGTTGTCGTACGTGATCCACTTTTCATCACCAGTCACCATCTTCTTCAAAAATGGGTCGAGTTCGTTCCGTTTCAACATTGCATCGCAGGCGTTGATTCGGTCTAAAAGATTTTTTTGTCGTGTGGCACCCATACATTCAGCTTTTTTTTGGAATCCAATCTTCTGCAAATGGTTCCAAACGGTTTTATGGTCTATACCCAGTTCCTGGCCAATCGAGCGAGTGCTCACATGCCGGTGTATTTAGATGATTTCAACGATTTTATCGGTTTCCACGACGATTGGCCTACCAGTACGGGGTGTATCTTCGACAACCACTACACCAAAATGAAATCGATCAAACCAACACTGTGCTGAGCGAATCGTTACAGTATCGGGTCCATAAACTACACGAATTTTTTCGGCCGCCTTCGTTGCAGTTTTACCTCGCAGGTAGCAATAACGTAAAATATGGCGAATTTCTTGCTTGGTGGACTCCATCTTTGACGCGCTATAACTTGAGACTGAAAAGGACAATCACAACACTGTCAAAACGACACTTGTAGTGTTGTATGCTTGAGTGTTGCCATATATTGACAATACACGACATTTCTTTTTCCCCAACCTACTACCTCGATATCCGCCAGTAGTCCCATCTCTTTGATTTTGCACGGACTTTAAAAACGATCCTCATATCATGCCAGCAGGGTAAATTTTATCGAGAAGGTTTTCCGCCCAATCGTAAAATACTGGAGTATTTTCAAGAGGAAGTTGCTGAAGGCGGAGTGACTCAAGATGCTGCAGATGACCAGATGATGGAACAGGTCGCAGTAGTGTGGCAATCAATAATAATCGTTCGACATTCTGATCGACATATGCAATAGCAGAATCCAGAATAACGTTTTGTAACCGTGTCAGCTTAAATAATAATCTATTTAGTTCAAACATCTCAAAGATCAATTAGCAGTGGCTCAGAACAAATTTGATTGTTCGGGAGTATCATATTCATTCAAACTTCGGCTCACTTTCTAGCCGTGCTTGTTTCGAAATGAATGAAGATCAAATCATTAATATTTACAATACATTCCGAAGTCCTAAAACAAAAGGCTTATTGAAAAAATACATTGCTTTATAGATCACAATAATTAGTAATAGAGACAGAGCATGAATACAGAATAAGCGAATGTACAATGATTTTGTTAATAGTTTTCGAACACGGGAGTTGTGACTCACTCTCAACCAACGTTAAGATATATACAGAGTTCTAACAGCGTTTATGCAGTACAATAAATGACTCAGCTCACCTACCAGCAGTGCTGAAGCTAATGTGGTCTGCTCTAGCTTACAACCAATTAGCGAAAAAGGAGTAACGATAGGGAACGGATCACGAACCATCATCATTATTGGATCCGTTGGTTTGACCGTTCGTGTTTTTTTTACATTTTAATTTGCAATCAAGTGGGGGCCAACGTACGCAAAGTGTGCAGACAGGCGTGAACTATTCTGCGGCTTACTACGCTTCAGAGTTTTCCGCGCTTTTAACAATCTCTCACCACCCAGTGGAACCAAAGAGGATTTTCTTAGAATGAATCCATACACTCTAGAAACTTTTTTTTCTCCATTCCACATGGTGCATCCACTACTGTGTACTCAATAGGCTTAGCAGAGATGAAATCGATACGGACGAGAAAAGTACATACACACAAAAATAATAATCAACCAACCTAATAAAACGTAAAAAATAAAATAAAAAAACATACCTGTATCAATCATTTTTCTCGTTAGGAAATCTAGAATTGGAGGGGACGGAATACAAATGCCGCAGTCACAAAAGCAAGCGAGCGCGTATCCGTCGTCGGTTTCCGTTCTTCCCCCTCAGGAACAAGTTTTGTGAGTTTCAGTCAATTAGCGAATATTTGTAGGTCGCTTTCTTCGTTAGTGCCAGAGTTGGTGTTTCTTTCATCAGCTAGACTCGATCTGTTTTATTCCTCTCTATAATAGTGTTGTGCGTAAAGAAAAATAAACCCATTGGTGCTTCTATTCCCTTCCGCTTGAAATATAGGCCTCGCTCTGCTGCTGCAAGTAACAGCCAACGCACTTCAATCGAATCGATTTGCTTTTTTTTCGCTTTCTGAGTAGATTTTTTTTTCATCAGCCTACTCAGTTTTTCCGTGACTGATTCGCTTTTCTCAATCAATCAAACTCCGCTCGGTAATGGTGCTCTCGAGATGAAACGCTTGCTCGAACTGAAATGCCTTTCAAGTGGCGATGATAGTGGATGAGCTGGGTGCCGCTTGTGTTAAAATAATACTGATAATACTCTGCAAAAGTAAAAGAACGTAAAACGAAATTAAGACAATCAACTAAAAAATAAACAAATTTCAACTAAACCAAACGTCATTCTTGCATATTTACATGGAACGAACGTATCTACACTAAATGAGCAAATTCTAAACTATTTCAGACTTATTTACAACAGTGGAATTTGAAAAAAGGTCATCGACATCTCACTTAAAGACGGCGCCAGTGGTTGTATGGTTAGCGTAACAGCCTCACAATCCGATCGGCCTGGGTTCAATCCCAGCTGGCGTCGTTGGGATTTTCTGAGGCGAAAAATCTCTGGTTACGTCTTCCTTCGGAGCGGAAGTAAAAGAAGTTGGCCCGGCTCATGAGTTGTTGAGTCTGATAGGTAGGAACAGGTGGAGTCGCCTCCCTGATGTCGGTGATTGGCACTAAAGTGGCGGCTGAGACGAACCAGCCCAGGAGGCTGAAAGTCTCAAAAATAAAGAAAAAAAAAAAAAAAAAAAAAAAAAAAAAAACTAAAGTGGCGGAAATAGGCCGACGAAAAATAAGCGAAGATAAAAAAAATCTCACTTAAAATCGATCAAATACAAAGAGAGAAAAAAATGTTTCGTCTCTCGGTGCTAATAAGATTGGAAGATTTCTGTGCCCCTTCACATTAAGCGCTAGGGTCAGAGGTAGCGAAATATAATCACATGTATTAGCATTATTTCTTATTCCGTGTGCACACATCCGCTGCTCCACACGGATTATGCGTCGAAATCGGCTTTGCCGGTAAATTCAATCAACCCCTTTTTCGGCAGCTTGTGTCTCATTTTCCGGCCGAAAGTAGAAGGCGAAAAATGGAAAAGGATCTCGGTAATCTGAGGGTGAATCCGGTTTCGCATACTTTTGCCATAAAAATTACAGAAAAAAAGATGAAGACTGGTATGTGTGATCGAAGAAAGATGTTGTTAAGATATCTGTTTTATGTGTGTCGTGGCAGATTAGGCATTGATATTTCTATACATTCGGCTTAACACTACTTACAAAAACAATTCGCACATTCCACTGCGATCCGCTGATACACTATCCACGTCTGTAGCTCCAATATATTGGCGGCAGCACTCATAGCGCTGTATATACGTATTGATGCGCTATCGGTTAGGTCTCGTTATCGTGACGAATTTCGTTGGGCGCTCTGATAAAATGGTGAAAAATCTGAAATGAACAGCGTAAAGTTCCATTAGATAAGCCTAATTTTGTGTTATGAACCTTCTTCAGAAGAAGATAGATTTTAAAAATTAAACCTAACAATTTAGTAATCTATATATATATTTCACAAATTTCTGCATTACTCGAGAATTGATCACGCAAATGGAACGAAATTTGGCATGTGGAGGTTTTAGGGTGCAATAAGTGTTTCAATGGTGGTAAGACACTCCACCCCCCCTTTCTAAGGGTTGGCTGCCATACAAATGAAACACAAATTTCTACATCACTCGAGAATTAATCAAGCAAATGCAACCAAATTAGGCATCTGGAGGTTTTAGGGTGCAATAAATGTTTCTATGGTGGTTGGACAATCCACACCAACCACCCTATATAGGGGGGGCTGCCATACAAATGAAACCCAAATTTCTGCATTAATTAATGAAGCAAACGAAACCAAATTAGGTATATGGAGGTTTTAGAGCGCAATAATTGTTTTCACCGTGGCTAGACACTCCACCCCCCTCTCTAAGGGGGGGCTGCCATTCAAATGAAACACAAATTTCTGCATCACTCGAGAATTAATCTAGTAAATGAAACAAAATTTGGCATATGGAGGTTTTAGGGTGCAATAAATTATTCTATGGTGGTTAGATACTTCTCCTCCCTCTCTTAGGGTGGGCTGTCATACTAATGTAAAACAAATTTCTGCATAACTCGAAAACTAATCAAGCAAATGGAGCCAAATTTGGCATGTGAAGATTTTAGGGGGCACGAAACGTTTCTATGGTCGATAGACCATAGAAACCATCTCCCCCCTCTCTAAAGGGGAGAAGAGAGAGAGGGTCTGTGTCCGAAAATAATCTGATATTATAATAATGAGTTTTGGTAGAAATACTAGGATTTTTTTAGTAAAAGGTAAATTCAACGGGGTCGATTAGAAGATCAATCAATGAACAGTTCTGCGATTGGACTTATGAACTTGCGCTTAGTAAGAAAACGTGAATGTTTGAAGGTATTGATAACAAAAAACAAATTTTGGGCGGGACGAAGTTTGCCGGGTCAGCTAGTTTTCAATATTATTGAAACATAGGTAAATGTAACCAAACCAAGCTTTGTAAATCCCGATTCGTTTCTTTTTCGTGCGTGATTGAAATTATACTTTATTTTGTTTCATCAAATATTGTACCGGTAAAGTAACGCAATTTGGTTCATAAAACGCTAATAATTTCGGTAAAGTCTTCCTCTCGTTTCGTGTTTTTTTTCATGTTTACTCTAGACCGAAAAAGGATGTCTCGATATGTTGATTTGAGTATCGGAGATCGGAAAAATGGTGGGTAACATCGGGGACATAGCCGTTAAGACGTAGGACTACACCAAGGGTTATCAATTGAAATATTTGAATGCTAATCTATCCGGAATGTGAATTAGAAAAATTCTGTTTTTTTAGATTCAACGCCCCCAAAAGCATAATTTCCGAACCGTGAATTATACTACGCAACAACTTTCGCAGAATGGCAGCAGAAAATCCAAATCGAATCGGTTGTGTGGCGGCGGAAAAAAATTTCACCTTCAGTTTTCAACCGAAGAACTAAAATATATCTCACATCCGGCTTGAAATGCACCACACTTTGACCAAAAACAATGCACGAACTCTCGAAATTCAATCCAAAAACAGTGCACGAACTCACGAAAATTCAATGATCGATCTGAAAACAGTCACCATTAAGCCCAAAATAACCCTAAATTCACACAAGCTCTTTCCCGGCAATAGATTATGACAATCGATTTTTTTTCATTATTTTCGATATTACTTTAAAATGCATAGAAAATTTTAAAACAACTCTATAGTAAATCTTCAAGGCCCTTAAGTGGAACAATAGTTTGCTTGATTTTATTATTTTTGAAAGAGCTGAAGATGAATGATTCATGCTACATCTTTGCAGTACAAAAACTGACCGTATGTTGAAATTTGTGTCCTTATTGCCAATGCATATAAGGGGCTGTCCACATACCACGTGGTTAACTTTAGGGGGTAGGGGGTCCACGGTTGTCCACGGTGGGGGAGAAGGGGTTTTAGATAATATCCACGTGGACACGATACATATTTTTTCAATGATGTGTTTATGAAGAAAGGTGTTGAGCTGCTTGAGTGCGTCAAACATCCATATTTTTTTCAAATGGCTGAACTTCTTCCCTGGAATGTGTATTATGAAATTCATCCATATGAACTGAGAGCGATCGATTTATTTCCATTGATAGGAAAGAATCACGCATTCCACTAGAACGAACGAATTATATTTAATTTTTTGTACCGATTTTTAAAAAGTACCAGAAACAGGTCTACTATAGTATTTCTATTGTATAGTGTTGATTGTAGTTGATTTTTCAAGTAATTTCAAAGATTACTTGAAATTTTCGACTTCACACTGTGTACCTCTAATTTTTTTTTCGGATGTATTAAAAGCTCGACATTTTACTGTGTCAGATTGGATTGGGAAAAAATCTGTATTACGAGCTTCTACTCTCCCAGATGGAATCCCCTTTCTCACGGGCCCTGCTCGGAGAATGCCAACATCTCAATTCTTAGTTGGCTTAAGAAACTGTTGAAGTGCCTAAATCTCAGCCTTCAGTAGAGTTCGAGAGCTGTCCAAGTGCTGACATGGCACCTGACCATTTTTGAGGCGAGTTCAAGGCCACAATTATCCAATATGATGGGGGTCGAATTCCTCCAGGACAATTTCAAACCTTATGTCTGTTTGACAATTCGGCTAACAATTTTTGTAGTTTGGCTGGGACTCTACCTGTCGTATTCACCAGATATTCCTTCCTTAGATTATCACCAGACAGGATAGAAATACAAAACGGTTTTAGGTTACCTTGAAAACTCGTGCTGATTTTATGAAAAAATCAAGAGCATCATTTTTATAGACATGCATTCCTCCGACTATCTATCTATATATATAAAAATGGAGTGATGTCTGTCTGTCTGTCTGATTCTTATAGACTCGGAAACTACTGAACCGATCGACATGAAAATTGGTATGTAGGTGTTACGAAACCACAGGGCAGTTTCGTGCAGTAGAAGGGTGAGCTCAGCCCGTCCGTAGCAGCCAACGTAAAAACAACAAATAAATAACGAGAAACGTCAGACAGCAAAACACAGTAGCAAAAACAAAACAATCTAACGTGATACGGCAAAAGAGTGGCAAACGAGTTGAGAAGAAAAATAATTAGTTATTCTAGAATAAAAATCTTTTTCTAATATATCTATATCCTACGGTTAGTAAAACTTACTTCTATAATATACACTATTTCTACAACTATACTTACAACTTATTCTTACAGCTATTTACATTTACATTCCTACAACAAATCTTAACCTATTTCTACAATCAAGAGTGAACATAAAGGTAAATGAATTTATAAACTTAGCTAGACTTATAACTAATAGTACGGTCATTTAGTAGTCACTAATCAAGAGGATTTACAAAAGAAGTGTTCGGATAAAACGAAGAACAAAACGAAAATGTAAGTTAAAACTTTGTATATTGTGAACCATGAATATACACGAATACATTACAGCTTTGAAGCTGCGAGTTAGCTGCTATCTGGACGTTTTTCTTACCCCATCCGAACATTCTTCAAAGATTTTCCGGTGCTATGAATCCAGAAATGCAGGTCGTGAGTCATTGCGCTAAGTGTGACCGACCGGACTCGGCCGACAACTTAGTCGGGTGCGATACATGCGAGACGTGGGTACACTTCGGATGTGCACAAGTGAGCGATTCGATCGTCAATCGCAGTTGGAAATGCGATCAATGTCGTGCAGAGCATTCCATAATCCAACCACAAGGGTCGGTTGCTCGTTCCACCTCGAGCAAGCGCTCGTCCAGGGTAGACCTCAACCTGAGGATGATGGAGGAACAAAAGGCCATGCGAATGAGGAGAATTCTGGAAGAAGAAGCAGCTCGGGCTGCTACAAGGAAGAAGTTAGCTGAGGAGGAGGAGTTTCTCAAGAAGAAGTATGAGATTCTTCTAGCAGAGACGGAGGATTCGGAGGATGGAGCCAGTAGGAGATCGAGACTGAGCAGTCGAGCTAGTCGGGAGAGGGTCCAATCGTGGCTGAGCAACCAGGAAGTCGGCACAACACATAAAGTGGAAGTAGTGCCATCCAGTAGCATTATGCCAACGGTCGTAGTCTCAGAAGCAGCTCAGCAGTCTATCGTTCCTGTTCCTGCTACTTCAAGTCCCATCGTGTCGAACATCCCTGTTTCGGCAACTTCTGTCCCAGCGTCAACTTCTACGCCAATTTCGATGGACGTTTCCAGGAGCGTCGAGTGTGCTGATGGAACAATCGTTCCTCAAGTGCAAACTCCGGTGATGTCAAGACAACACATCGAAACTACCCCTCGATCGCAAGTAAGTTCGTCGATGACTAGATGGTTCTCTTCTATCGGGATCAACTCCCGCGGGCCAATGGATGAAGAAAGGGCTCCACTAAATAAAAGTGCTCCACCTTCGATTGTCGACTTTTCTTCTGTAGCTGGTCGCAATCGTCTACCAGAAAATAATAATCAAATAAATATGAGGTCATCGGGATGTGATAATGTGATCGCGTCTTCGACTAGTGTAGGGCCAATGTTACACGATAGATTAGTAGAGAAA
This sequence comes from Toxorhynchites rutilus septentrionalis, assembly GCF_029784135.1. Taxonomy (NCBI): domain Eukaryota; kingdom Metazoa; phylum Arthropoda; class Insecta; order Diptera; family Culicidae; genus Toxorhynchites; species Toxorhynchites rutilus. The sequence continues at coordinate 329,681,303 of NC_073746.1, read as the reverse complement.
AGTGTACCAGAAGTTTTTCCCTTCTACTATGGGCCCAGTCACATACCTATGCCCAGTTGTAACCCTATGTTCTCAACTTCCAATCCAAGTCTGGGTCAGAATTATAACACAAACAGTTTGATGCAAAACTTCCACAACATCGTCGCTACTAATCCAACAATGTCGTTTCTCAATGGGGGCGCTGGATGCTTGGCAAACGGGTATGCAGTAAGTTCACAAAATCCTGCTTCATCAATAACGATGGGAATTTCTCGATCTATGCTGAATTTCGGATGTCAACCAACGTGGAGTAACGCGAATATTACCAGTACGAGCGTCGCTGGGACGAACGGTGGAATAGAGTCGGTCCCCATGAAGCACATTCCGGTTTAATCGCAGGGAAGGTTGATTCTGAACAGTGTCGGCGAAGTTCCAGGACTCACCAATGTATCGATGCCACCTACATCCAGTGTAACTTTTCCCCAGTTTGGGACTCAGCAACAATCCGTTACTCCAGTCCGAAATGGGCCATCTAGTGAACAAATGGCGGCGAGGCAAGTGATGCCACGGGAGTTGCCAAACTTCTCTGGCGATCCACAGGACTGGCCGTTGTTCTACAGCTCGTTCTGCAACTCCACAGAAGCGTGTGGATATACGGATTCGGAAAACCTGGCGAGATTGCAGCGTTGTCTAAAGGGTAGTGCGTTAGAAGCAGTTCGGAGCCGTTTGCTGATGCCACAGTCTGTGCCTTTCGTTATCGATATACTTAGAAGGTTGTATGGTCGACCTGAAATTTTAATACATTCTCTCCTCCAAAAGTTGCGAACGGTACCTTCTCCAAAATTTGATAACCTGCAGTCGCAGATTAACTTCGGTCTCGCGGTACAAAACGTCGTAGATCATATGACTATCGCTAATCTTCCTGATCATCTGTGGAATCCGACGCTGCTCCACGAATTGGTAGAGAAATTGCCACCTCAAATCAAGATGCAGTGGTCTTACTACAAGAGCAGATTCTCTTGTGTCAACCTAACGACCTTTAGTGCTTTCATGTCCGAGCTTGTGATGATGGCCTCTGACGTTACGCTTCCGATGGACGCCCTCGCACTGAACTCGAAGACTGGTAAATCGATTAAAGAAAAACCGAAGCTGTACATGTATACTGAGGATCAGCGGGAGAGGAACTCTGAATTAGCCGAGAAAATGAAGACGCCAATGGAACAGCCAAAGAAGACCTGTGTGTATTGCGGTAAAGAACGTCACGAGATCGCGAACTGCATCCAAATCAAAGCGCTCGATGTTGACGGTAGGTGGAAGGCAGTTAAAGAAAAGAACCTGTGTAGGAGTTGCCTTGTACCACACCGCAAATGGCCATGTCGTACCAAAAAGGAGTGTGGCATTAACGGATGTAGAATATATCACAACAGTCTTCTACATCCAACGAGCAGTTCGGAAAAGACGAACACAGCGAGAACTACAGGGAATACAGACACTGTTGTACATCAAAATCTACATCGCTCTAGGTCTTATTCTTTATTCCGTTATTTGCCAGTTACTATACATGGAAATGGAAAACATGTCAGTACTTATGCGTTCCTGGACGATGGATCGAATTCTACCCTTCTGGAAAACAAAATCGCGTCCGCTCTAGGCATCAAGGGGCCAACCGACGGTTTCTGTCTGAGTTGGACAGGCAATATCTCGCGGGAAGAAAAAGAATCTCAACGAATCAGTATAGTAATCTGCGGGGATGGCAAGAAGTTTAAACTCCATAACGTGAGAACGGTTCAGCAGCTCCAGTTACCTGCGCAAACGATGCGCTATGAGGATCTAGTCCAAACCTACCATCATCTGAAGGGACTTCCGGTTCACAGTTACGAGGATGCGATCCCGGGCATCATCATCGGTATAGAACACATTAGACTACTAACTGCATTGCGAACACGAGAAGGAAAAGACAATGAACCGGTAGCAACAAAGACACGTCTCGGATGGTGCATATTCGGGAAAAACTCCGACAGCGGAACAGCGATGGAGCAGTTGAACCTACATCTAGCTGGTGAGGTGCAAAATCGCGATCTGCATCAGTGGATGAAGCAATTTTTTGCCGTTGAAGAGTCGAGTGTAACGGTTAAACCCGAACCGGAAGAAGACAAACGAGCGCGGAGAATAATGGAAGCAACCACACGACGTGTCAAAGGTGGTTTCGAGACAGGGCTGCTTTGGAGGTTCAACAACATCTGCTTTCCCGATAGCTATCCGATGGCATTGCGGCGATGGCATGCGTTGGAGAAACGACTAAGTCGAGATCCAGTTCTTAAAGCAAAGGTGAGAAACCAGATAATGGAATATGAAGTGAAGGGTTATGCTCATCGAACTACGCCAGAAGAACTTCGATCTACGAACCCAAATAAGGTCTGGTATCTACCTTTGGGAGTCATACAGAACCCGAAGAAACCGAATAAGTTGCGGTTGATATGGGACGCTAAAGCACGAGCAGGAGGAGTGTCGTTCAACGACATGCTATTAAAAGGTCCTGATCTGCTGGTAGCCCTGATGGAGGTATTACTACGGTTCAGACAAGGGAACATCGCAATAGTAGGCGACATAAGAGAGATGTTCCATCAGATTTGGATTCGAGACGAAGACAAGCAGGCCCAGCGATTCATTTATCGATCATGCCCTGGGTCTGAACCCCAGATATATACTATGGACGTTGCGACGTTTGGAGCGACATGCTCGCCGAGTCTGGCACAGTACGTAAAGAACAAAAATGCAACGGAGTTCGCGAGATCATTTCCGAGAGCGGGGAAAGCCATAACAGATAACCACTACGTGGATGATTTTCTGGACAGCGTAAACACAGAAAAGGAAGCTGTCCAGTTGGTTAACGAAGTGAAATTCGTCCATTCTCAAGCAGGATTCGATATCCGTAACTTCTGCTCTAATTCAGTCGAAGTCCTAGCGAGAATCGGAGAAACGGAAGAACGCCAGCAGGTATCCATGAACCTGGACAAATCACCAGAGTCTGAACGGGTGCTGGGATTGATCTGGAGGCCAGCAGACGATGTCTTTAGCTTTGACTTGAGCAATATGAAGGAGGAGATTAGGGAACTTGTCGAGAGTAGAACCATTCCTAGCAAACGACAGGTTCTGCGAACTGTAATGTCCCTATTTGACCCATTGGGACTCATTTCACACTTCGTGGTGCATGGGAAGATTCTCATGCAACAGATTTGAAGAACCGGAACGGACTGGGACGAACTCATTGTGGAGGAATTGTGGGATCAATGGAAGCAGTGGTGCCAATACATGCAGTGTTTGGATGAAGTGAGAGTACCACGCTGTTTCTTTAAAGGGGTGAACATTTCTGCACTCAAAGAGGCGGAAGTTCATCTATTTGTGGATGCGAGTGAATTGGCATGTGCGGCGGTTCTTTATCTCCGAGTCCTCGACAGCGGTAAGCCCAGGTGTGCTCTGGTAGCCGCTAAAACTAAAGTGGCCCCACTAAAACCTCTCTCTATTCCACGTCTTGAGCTTCAAGCAGCGATGATCGGAACAAGGTTGATGGACTTCGTCCTGAAATCCCTGGATGTCCAAATAAAGAAACGCTTCTTGTAGACAGATTCCTCAACTGTTCTCTGCTGGTTGCGGTCTGATAGCCGGCGGTATCATCAATTTGTTGCCTTCCGTGTAGGAGAGATCCTCTCAACAACTACAGTGGATGAATGGCACTATGTACCATCAAAAATGAACATAGCCGACGCAGCCACGAAATGGAAGGAGGGGCCAAGCTTCGATCCGACCAGTCCGTGGTACAATGCTCCAGAATTTTTATACCAAGAACAGGATCAGTGGCCTTCAGAACCCCCGCGGAAACAAGCAGAAACAGAAGTCGAACTGCGTTCTGGATTTTTATTCCACGGCATGATGCCGAAAGCCGTTGTTGATTGTTCCAGGTTTTCAAACTGGAATCGTCTATTGAGGGCAACCGCTTACGCTTTGCGTGCTGTACGCAGATTTAGAGGGGAACCGGCGTCCCAGTCGGATTTTCTATCTCAAAAAGAGTTGTGTGATGCGGAAATAGCGATATGGAAGCAGGTGCAAGCTGGAACCTATTCAGACGAGTACGCGATTCTGGAGCGTAACCTGACGAATCCCACAAGTTTAGCTCCATTCCCGAAATCTAGTCCACTGTATCGACTTTCGGTATTCTTGGATGAACGAGGTGTCGTCCGAATGAACAGTAGAATATCTACTTCGCCGTCTGTATCGTATGACACGAAATTTCCGATTGTGCTGCCAAGGAAAGAATATGCAGTCTATCTTCTAACGGAGAGCTATCACCGGAGGTTTCTTCACAGGAACGGGGAGACAGTCTGCAATGAAATGCGTCAACGATTCTTCGTACCCGGACTTCGAATTCTGATTCGGCAGGTGGCAAAGCAGTGCGTGACTTGTCGTATTCGAAAGGTTGTTCCAAATCCTCCTCTGATGTCAGCTCTGCCTGCAGTTCGTGTTACAGGAATGATCAGACCGTTTACGTTCACTGGAGTGGACTATCTAGGACCAATACAGGTCAAGCAAGGTCGCAGCTTGGTAAAGAGGTGGGTGGCATTGTTTACCTGCTTGACTATACGTGCTGTACATCTAGAAGTGGTGCACAGTCTGTCCACCCAGTCATGTATAATGGCCATCAGACGTTTTGTGGCTCGTCGTGGTTCCCCGGAGAATTTTTATAGTGACAACGGCACAAATTTCTTGGGAGCGAGCAACATATTGAAAAATCAGATACAGAATATCCATGAGGACTGTGCGGTCACGTTTACGAACAGCAAGACCAACTGGATTTTCAATCTACCATCAGCACCTCATATGGGCGGTTCATGGGAGCGTATGGTGCGCTCCGTAAAGGCTGCCATGTCAGCAATTGCGGACCATCCACATCATCCGAACGATGAAGTTCTGGAGACGGTAGTGCTGGAGGCTGAGGCAGTTGTCAACTCCAGGCCGCTAACTTACATCCCTTTGGAATCGATGGAGCAGGAGTCGCTTACGCCGAATCATTTCCTGCTCTTTGGCACCAAGGGTATCACACAGCCGGAGATGTCGACAAGGCTGGAAGGAGGAATCCTGCGTGACAGCTGGCGTCTAGCGCAATGCCTGGTGGATCATTTTTGGAACCGTTGGATTCGAGAGTACCTTCCAACTATAACCAGACGCACCAAGTGGTTCGAACCGGCTAAGCCGTTGGAAGTTGGGGACCTGGTACTCGTGGTAGAAGAGAGTAAACGGAACGGATGGTTGAGAGGCAGAATTCTAGATGTGGTTAAGGCAGCGGATGGGCAAGTTCGACGAGCAGTTGTGCGGACTAAAAACGGAATACTCAACAGACCTGCAGTGAAATTGGCACTTCTGGATCTTCAGAAACCTGGGGACGGTCCGGAACTACACGGGCAGGGGGATGTTACGAAACCACAGGGCAGTTTCGTGCAGTAGAAGGGTGAGCTCAGCCCGTCCGTAGCAGCCAACGTAAAAACAACAAATAAATAACGAGAAACGTCAGACAGCAAAACACAGTAGCAAAAACAAAATAATCTAACGTGATACGGCAAAAGAGTGGCAAACGAGTTGAGAAGAAAAATAATTAGTTATCCTAGAATAAAAATCTTTTTCTAATATATCTATATCCTACGGTTAGTAAAACTTACTTCTATAATATACACTATTTCTACAACTATACTTACAACTTATTCTTACAGCTATTTACATTTACATTCCTACAACAAATCCTAACCTATTTCTACAATCAAGAGTGAACTTAAAGGTAAATGAATTTATAAACTTAGCTAGACTTATAACTAATAGTACGGTCATTTAGTAGTCACTAATCAAGAGGATTTACAAAAGAAGTGTTCGGATAAAACGAAGAACAAAACGAAAATGTAAGTTAAAACTTTGTATATTGTGAACCATGAATATACATGAATACATTACAGCTTTGAAGCTGCGAGTTAGCTGCTATCTGGACGTTTTTCTTACCCCATCCGAACAGTAGGGGTTTTTGGGGCCGGGGAAGGTTTTCGTGATATTTTGAGACTCTAAGGGGGGGGGGGGGGGTCTGCCATACAAATGAAACACAAATTTCTGCATTACTCGGAAATTAACCAAGCAAACGAAACCAAAGTTGGCATGTGAAAGTTTTAGGGTGCAATAAATGTTTCTATGATGGTTAGACAGTCCTTCCCCCTCTCAAAGGGGGGGCTGCCATACAAATGAAACACAAATTTCTGCATTACTCGAGAATTAGTCAAGCAAATGAAACCAAATTTGGCATGTGGAGGTTTTAGGATGCAATAAATGTTTCTATGGTGATAAGATACTCCTTCCCCCTCTCTTAGAGGGGGCTGCCATACAAATGAAACACAATTTTTTGCATTACTCGGAAATTAATCAATCAAACGAAACCAAAGTTGGCATGTGAAAGTTTTAGGGTGCAATAAATGTTTCTATGATGGTTAGACAGTCCTTCCCCCACTCAAAGGGGGGGCTGCCATACAAATGAAACACAAATTTCTGCATTACTCGAGAATTAATCAAGCAAATGAAACCAAATTTGGCATGTGGAGGTTTTAGGATTCAATAAATGTTTCTATGGTGTTAAGATACTCCTTCCCCCTCTCTTAGAGGGGCTGCCGTACAAATGAAACACAAATTTTTGCATTACCCGAGAATTAATCAAGCAAATTAAACCAAATTAGGCATATGGAAGCTTTAGGGTGCAATGGATGTTTCTATGGTGGTTAGATACCCCTCCCCCCTCTCTTAGGGGTGGCTGCCATACAAATAAAACACAAATTTCTGCATTACTCGAGAATTAATCAAGTAAATGGGCGGGACGAAGTTTGCCGGGTTAGCTAGTATACTATAATGATACTTTTGATTTCTTCATAAAATCGGCACGAGTTTTCAGGGCAACCTAATATTTTCCACGATTAACGAAGCTGTACAGATTAATTGAAATCTTCAATCACGATTATATTGCAGGTGTTTAGTTTTGACAAGGTTCATTGTAGCCGCCATGCACTACCCAAGTTTTGTGTAATGTAAATGATGCTTAGAAAAAGAAATTTTTCATTGATAAACTAATTTTGATAGGTATGATGAACCTGTGGATCTTCTAAGTGCACGGCGTCAGGAATCAGGCACTGACTAACATCTATTTGAGCGACAATTCGCCCGCAAAGCGAATTGAAAACTCAAAGAACACAGCAAACTTGCGTCGACTTTTAATGAAAATGCGTGAATAATATTTTCATATGGATTTCAGCGGACAAAACGAACTAAAATGTTTCCCGAGCTCGGTAAAAAAAGGGGAACAAACCATTTGATAGTAATAGCTTATATTTTTATCAATAGAAAGTATGGAATATAACATAGAAAATTCATTTATTCTTTTCAAAAATGGAGGGATGTCCACGTGGACAAGATGGGGAGGGGTATCAGGAATGTCCACGCTTGTCCACGGAGGGGGAGGGGAGTGTCTAAAATCGTGCCTTTTCTGTCCACGTGGTATGTGGACAGCCCCTAATGTATCTCTTCTTCTAGACACACACACACTGCAGTCACAGGCGATTTTATATTTGTCTTGCACCATTGACAACGCTAAAACAAAAATGCTTACGTTTGATTCAATTATACACAAACATTCTCCACCGAACAGTATGGGAATCAATGCGAAGTATATTTTCATCGAGTCTCCACCTAAGATTTGAGAACAAGAATTTTAAAAAGAAAGATTTGCAATGCGATTTGACAACTTTCATTACTCCGTAGCGATTCCGCGTCAAGAAAGATCTGAAGAATGAATATGTCACAAATGAAATGCAGATCCGGTTGAATGCGGATGTAAACCAAGTTATATCGTACTTTATCGTACTCAAATGTTCGCTTAAATATGAAACAACTGTGTCTCGCCCAGAAAACTACAGCATTAGTGTTCTCAAAAAACACGAATATTCATAGAGAAGCACACCTTTTCTACGTACTATTATTTGTCATCATTGTTTGTCATAGTTGAAATACAATTACGGAGTGAATCGAACGCGAAGATCATACCACAATTTCGGTTAAATGAATAATTGATGGAAACTTTAAGACCATTCTTCCCTATAGAAGAATATGTACTTGTTTGTGAAAAATATTCATTATTCCTTATTGTTTCTGCATTTTCGACAGCCAATTCACAAACAAACAATCGCCGGGAAGTTCTGCTTTTCTTGTTTAATTCAAAAAAAATGCGGTTAAAACGTATTATATGATTTTTGATAATTGTGGTGCGGCCGCTGTTCGTAGAAAAACGTGTCTCGAGCGGTTTCAATGCGTCAGAAGTGAAGAAGAGAAGGAGCATCACAAAACTCTAAAAGCGTTTGAAGATGCATACTAGGAAGCACTTCTTTATCAGGATTCAAACCAAAAGGCAACAAGAACTAGCAGAATTATTAGCGGTTACTCTACAAGCCATTTCGTATCGTTTAAGAAATTTGGGAATGAACTAAAATCACGGGAACAAATTGTAGCCGAGAGATGACGAATAGTTTTTATTTGCATGCGAACAACTGCTCCAACGTCAAAGACAGAAAAGGCTCCCGCATCGGATTGTTACTGAAGATGAAAAGTGGATCCATAACGACACTCCAATGCCAAAACAAATGGTTGTGTCGCATAGTTGACGTGGGATTTGCTTGCTTCGTCGGAGTAGTTGTAGTATTGAGTTATAGAAGCATCAAACATTGAGTTATAGAAACTTTAGATATAACCTTTCTCAGTTCATTCGCCACTAGGCTTGAAAAAGGCCAATTTCGAAAATTGAAACTAAATTTCCAGCCTTGCGAAAGGCCATTTGAAAAACCTCGCTGTCGCTTCCTTCTGATCCATTATCGTGAATGTTGGGCTATTTGTTGTTCCGCCAGTGAGAGAGTGTAGATTTATAGAGGTTATAAACTTTTGTTCTTCATTCGTCTCTATTCTTGAAAAAAGCTAGTTTAGAAAACTCTACCTATACTATCGGCCTTTGAAAGTTGGATGACTGCCGAATCGTAGTTGTTTCGTTTATGACGATCACGCCTCCCGATTTTGAAGTCCGTATTAGAAAATCGCTTTGCGGTCTTCACAAACGTATGAGATAGTAGTAGCGCTCATTTCAACGCTATTTAGTTAATAAACTATTGAAAAATTCATCATTTTCTGTATTGCAAAAGGTTGGTAGAGTGCGTCCAAATCGACTGATGCAACATTGATCTCGTAAATCCATCAGATTGTACTGAGCAATCAACGCTTGAAATTGGACGTTTTCGATTTAGTCTTTTTTTTCACACCTTCATAGATTTTAGTCTTTTTTTTTCACACCGATTTTCGTCTTTTTTTTTCACACCTTCATAGATCGAAATTCATGCTATGCATTTGGTGAGACGCACATTGCGTTGTATAATATAAACTGTCGAAGCCTTGCTATAGCAGGAGCTCGCTACACAACTCAAGCGTGTGGATCGAGTATTGTAGGAAAAACGGTCGTAATTTGAGCAAAGACTGAGTACAACGCTCAGCCACATGTCGCTCAAGACGTTCAAATTTATCTAGAGGATTCATTAAATATCCCAATCAACCCGCCAAATTCTTCAAATATCCCGACCCCCGACTACTATTCGTTCTGATGATCGCATAGTCTATCCAGAAAGATGGGAAAATTGTGACTTACCCCAAAGGTAATTTTTAGCACATGTTATGGCATCCCAATTTATTACATTAAAGGAGCTGAAAAATAACAGAAAATGTTCTACTCCCCAATACATGTATATCATTTGTATAATACGAGGGTCACTATTTATATTTCGGGAATTGGCAACACTGATGTCATGTGAGTCCATCTGACGGTTCCATCGTAAAGTTTGACATTTTTGACGATATACGTACTCAGAACATTTTGTCATACGGACGCTATTTGTTAATTTTATATTTAGTTGAAAGTTTGGTCTCGGCAAAAAAATGGAACTGAATCGTGAACATTTTCGTGCGATGATTTTTTACGACTTTCGACGTGGATTATCACAACAAGAGTTCGTCAATCAACTTAATTTGACTTTTGGCGATGAAGCTCCATCAAAAACCACTGTGTATCGCTGGTATAGTGAATTCAATCGTGGTCGTAGTTCGCTGTCCGACGAGTTTCGTGAAGGTCGTCCAAAATCGACTGTAGTGCCAGAAAACATTGATGCTGTGCACGAAATGATTAAGCAAGATCGTCATGTAACCTAATGTGAGATTGAGGCATCCCTAAGCATTAGTTCCACCAGCATATATGCGATTTTACATGAACACTTAGTTGTGCGAAAATTATGTTCACTTTGGATCCCACATAATTTGACAATCGCTCAAAAAAAAGGCTCGTGTCGATTGGAATAAATGCTTTGAAAATTGGTTTAAGCGCAAAAGTGTATCGATCATCGTGGCGAATACTTTGAAAAACAATAAAAATATATTCGCAGCTTAACTATTTGTTTTTGTTCCAAAAATTTAGATCAAATGAGGTGGAACTTTTTTTTTTTTTTTTTTAAAAAAATTTAGATCAAATGAGGTGGAACTTTTTAATTAATCATACACCAATACCTCGCTATACGGCCGCTCATTATACGGCATTTCGCTACAACGGCTCTCTTCAATTCAGGCAATTTCGATTTAAAAATAATGCCTAAAATGTTTCGTTATAACGGCAAAAAAAATTGAGGATTGATTCGAAATAACTTTTGAAGAGAAAAAAAAATTTGCCAGACAATAACCTAAAGCAACAAAAAAAAACAAAAAAACAAAAAGTATTATGTTTGCTTCCGGTTGTGAGAACATTTTTGAAAGAAAAATGTGGCTTTTTAGCAGCGTTCATTTCCCTCGATGCCTAATTCAGCGCAAGAGGTCAAGGATTTGACCACTGTCATACAGTGGAATTGCAGAAGCATCATCCCTAAACTAGACCAATTTAAATTTTTAGTTCACAGTTCTAACTGTGATGTATTTTCTCTCTGTGAAACATGGCTTTGTTCAGCCGACGAGCTGAATTTTCACGATTTCAACATTATTCGCCTAGATCGTAACGACTCGTTTGGTGGCGTACTATTGGGGATCAAAAAACGTCACTCCTTCTATAGAGTCACTATCCCATCGATTACAGGCATTGAAGTTGTCGCTTGCCAGATACAAATCAATGGCAAAGAACTCTGCATTGCTTCGATATATATTCCTCCCAGGACTACTGTAGGCCGCCATCAGTTCTTTGATATTATCGAGGCATTGCCGGAGCCGCGGTTAATCTTAGGTGACTTCAACTCCCATGGAACAGCATGGGGGTCACTCTACGATGACAACCGTGCCACGTTGATTTATGATCTGTGCGACAACTTCAACATGACAGTTTTAAATACTGGGGAAGCAACTAGGATAGCCAACCCTCCTGCACGGGCAAGCATGCTAGACATATCTCTCTGCTCTTCTTCATTATCCCTGGATTGCACATGGAAGGTAATCCAAGATCCCCACGGTAGTGATCACCTACCAATAATTTTATCGATCGCCAATGAATCAAAATCTAGTAAGTCAGTCGATATTGCGTATGACCTCACGAAGAATATTGACTGGAGAAAATTTGCAGAATTAATATCTGAAGCAATCATTTCGATGCATGAACTTCCTCCCCTTGAAGAGTATAATTTTATATCAAGTTTGATTTACGATAGCGCACTTCAAGCTCAAAAGCAACGTGTACCGGCTACCACTTTCCGACGTCGTCCTCCATCACTTTGGTGGGACAAGGAGTGTTCAAAGGTCTACCTTGAAAAATCATCCGCTTTCAAAAAATTCAGGAAAACTGGATCAGTGGAATGGTTTCGAAAGAACCAAGCTCTAGAAGCCAAACTAAAAGGTCTGATTAAAGCAAAAAAGCGTGGATATTGGCGGAAATTCGTCAATGGTTTGTCAAGGGAGACCGCTATGAGTACTCTTTGGAATACGGCTAGGAGAATGCGTGGCTGGAACCATACCAATGAAAGCGAGGAATACTCTGACCGTTGGATTTTCAAATTTGCAAGGAAGGTTTGTCCCGATTCTGTTCCTGCACAAAGCGTCGTACGCGATCTTCCGCTCCAATGCGATTATGAGAATTTTTCGATGGTGGAATTCTCAATTGCCCTCCTCTCATGTAACAATTCAGCTCCGGGGTCGGACAAGATTAAATTCAACTTGTTGAAGAATCTTCCCGACTTGGCAAAACAGCGTTTGCTGAACTTGTTCAACAAGTTTCTGGAGCTGAATATTGTCCCGCATGACTGGAGACAAGTGAGAGTGATAGCCATACGGAAACCCAACAAGCCGGCTTGCGATCACAACTCATATAGGCCGATTGCAATGTTATCCTGTATTCGCAAATTGTTAGAGAAAATGATTCTACTTCGTTTGGACAAGTGGGTCGAAACGAACAAGTTGCTGTCAAATACGCAGTTTGGCTTCCGCCGAGGTAAAGGGACAAATGATTGTCTCGCGCTGCTATCTTCTGAAATCCAAATCGCATTTGCTCGCAAAGAACAAATGGCTTCCGTTTTCCTCGATATCAAAGGGGCATTTGATTCAGTTTCCATGGAAATTCTCTCAGAGAAACTTCATAATCGTGGACTTTCACCAATTCTGAATAATTTCCTGTACAATTTACTGTCAGAAAAGCACATGTTTTTCAATCATGGCAGCTTGAAATCTTCTCGATACAGTTTTATGGGCCTACCACAAGGCTCCTGCCTAAGCCCCCTCTTGTACAGTTTTTACGTCAATGATATAGATGATTGTCTAACTAGAGACTGCACGCTGAGACAACTTGCAGACGATGGAGTTATTTCCATCACGGGTACTAATCCCGTCGTTCTGCAAAAGTCGTTGCAAGATACCCTGAACAATCTGTTCACGTGGGCCCTCAAGCTGGGTATCGAATTCTCTACGGAGAAAACCGAAATGGTCGTTTTTTCTAGGAAGCACGAACCCGCCCAATTCCAGCTTCACCTATCCGGCAAAACGATCAAGCACTCGATGTTTTTCAAATACCTTGGAGTATTTTTTGACTCTAAATGTACCTGGGGAATACACATTGCGTATTTGAAACAGAAATGCCAGCAAAGAATCAATTTTCTCCAAACAATAACCGGAACATGGTGGGGTGCCCATCCAGGAGACCTCATTCAGTTGTACAAAACAACGATATTATCAGTGTTAGAATATGGCAGATTTTGCTTCCGATCAGCTGCCAGGATTCATATTCTCAAGCTGGAGAGAATACAATATCGTTGCCTACGTATAGCCATGGGGTGTTTGCATTCGACACATACGATGAGTCTCGAAGTTTTGGCAGGAGTACCCCCGCTTACTCTTCGGTTCACAGAATTATCCTACAGATTTCTCATCCGTTGCAAGATCATGAATCCATTGGTGATTGATAACTTCGAAAATCTACTCCAACTGACTCCTCAGTCAAGTTTTATGTCTTTATACCATGAGTACCTTACCCACGACGTGCACCCTTCACCAGGCATCTCCAACCAAGTTTGCTTCCCATACTTTTGCAATTCCTCTGTCATTTTTGATCTGTCCATGCGACAAAAAATCCATGGAATACCAGATCACCTACGCTCCAATGTTATTCCGTCGATATTTTCGGAAAAATATGGGAAAGTTGGATCTGATAAAATGTTCTTTACTGACGGTTCATACATAAACGGGTCCACTGGCTTCGGCATCTTCAATGAAAATTCCAGTGCCTCTTTCAAACTCAAAGATCCTTGTTCCGTGTATGTCGCAGAAATGGGTGCGATATACTATGCTCTAGGGATCATTGAAACACTGCCCATCGACCATTATTTTATTTTTTCAGACAGTCTCAGCTCAATAGAGGCAATCCGCTCAATGAAAGTTGATAAACGCTCATCTTATTTCCTAACAAGAATAAGACATCTATTGAGTGTTTTGGTCGAAAAATTATTCAAGATTACCTTAGCATGGGTTCCCTCTCATTGCTCGATTCCGGGGAATGAGAAAGCGGACTCGCTAGCTAAGGTGGGCGCTTCAGAAGGCACACTTTTTGAAAGGCAAATTGCCTATAATGAATTTTTTCACATTCCTCGTCAGGACACACTCGTTAGTTGGCAGCGCATGTGGAGTGAAGAAGAGTTCGGTCGTTGGTTACACACGATTATCCCTAAGGTCTCGACGAGTGCATGGTTCAAGGGATTGAATGTAGGTCGTGATTTCATTCGCGTGATATCTCGGCTTATGTCCAATCACTACAACCTAAACGCGCATCTCTATCGCATTGGGCTCGCAGCAAACAATCTTTGTGATTGTGGCGATGGCTACCACGACATCGAGCATGTTGTCTGGTCGTGTATCCGGTTCCATGCTGCTCGCTCTCAGCTCTCTAGAGCACTGAGAGCAAAAGGCAGACAATCGGATATCCCCGTCCGGGATATCTTAGGTAGCCGGGATCCTGATCTTCTGCTTCATCTATACCTGTTCCTCAGAAACGCCGATGTCAACGTTTAATGATGTTTCCTTCGTTGTGTCCCCGTTTCATATCCCTCCTATCCGATCGATAAACTTTTACTTAGTCGCGGCAATACATACACACACTCTTTACAGACACACGGGCAAAAGGTTGTGCAGTCCACTGATCATTCAACAAGAGCCAAAGGTTATACCGATCATGACAACTCTACACGAACTGATGATTGCGCCGGCTAGTGACCATTCTATCCTGGATTCCTCGAGTCGAGAAAGACGCACCACGCTAGATATGGGGTACAGACTAGGGAGCGTTGCTGATTAATGGTCAGCTGCATCCCAATAGGAAGTAGCCCGTGTCGGGCACACGTATAGAGCATCGAAGACTGCAACATACCAATTATGAGAACACTTGTAATACTAACCTCGAGCCAACCGCGAGTAATCGGTTACATATTACTAACATAGTTGTAAGACAAAAATTGTCAAAATATTGGACTCCCGGCCCCGTCAGGCTAACGCCACATGTGCCTTAATAAAAAATATATTTTGGAAAAAAAAAAAAAAAAACAAAAAATTAGGTATGTATATATACATATATTCCTTGTAACATGATTTTAGTTCATTTTGGTTTATATATTATTGTTGGTTTTTATTTATGTATGCTGTATGTATTGTATGTATTTTTTATTTAAATGCAATAATTTTTAATTCATTTAATTTTTCATCCAAATGAAAAAAAAATAAAAAGGTTTTTGCAATGAAAGAATCAAACTGGTTGCCGATTTAGAGGCCCAAGGAGTACACTCACGCATGCCAGTTCGCGATATCTTAGCTACTCGCGACCATAATGTAATGTTTCCCATATATGTCTTCCTAAGAAGCGCTAATATTATTATTTAGGTCGCATCTCCTACTCCCGCTTGTCTATTCTCCCTTCCTTTCCTATTACACAAGCAGGACTTAGTACCCGTTGAGATAAGATCATTACAGGAGCTATAGACATAGCAAGGAGGCAGTCACTACCAAAGGATACCGTTGCTATTTACATCAACTGGCGATGTAGTTGTTACGACCCACCACAGACACTGTTCCAGACAAGGATAATACCGACGAGGCATCGAAGGAATATTTTTTTATATAGTTTTCTGTAGTTTTAGCTAATTAGACTTAAGTTAATGATTATGTAGTTATAATATATTCAAATAGTTTAAAAATGTACTGCTTGATGATGACTCTTTATCCACTTGAGCCTAATTAAATAAATAAAGGAAAAAAATAAAAATAAAAAGATAAAATGCATTTTGATTGATAAACCATGTTATTATATTCGACAGATTTAGAACCGATCTGATTGAGTTTGTATGAATTCGTATTAGAATAATTGATTCCGTATACGGCTTTTCGCTTTGCGGCCGAATTTTGTGAAACGTATCTAGGCCGTAAAGCGAGGTACTGGTGTATTATGGCTCGAAAGTGTGGGGAATTCAGAATTGCCATATGAAATAGTCTCATTTTTGTAGGATTTTGTGAGAGATACTATTACTTTACACATCACGTAGCGTTTCGTCACAAGATGCACAAATTTTCATTCATTTTGAAAATAAAACTGACTGAACTTTCTTGCTTACTTTTTAGTCCCCATTGGTCACAACTTAGCACCATTTGAAATACAGATAAAATGACAAGAACTGACAAATGATCTTACACACACATAGTTTTGAGGTATTATTTGTTGTTGAGTATTGAAATTCAGAGATTCCATTGGCACTCTAATATCCATATTAACCGCATCGAAAAAAAGTTCTACTTTTCGGTCTATTTGAAGTTCAGTAAAAAACATTGAAAAACACATTTTTGTAAAATATTTGGCCGGGTATTTCGAAAAACGGTATATTGAATTGTAAGAAACCGCATTTATGTCCATGTTCGTCTTACCTCTACTTCCCCTATCTTCTTAAAGGAATTGGAACAGATGAGAGTTGTGTTTATGTTATTCTGGTTCACGATTATTTTCGAGTTTTTGTAAAGTTTTTTCAAAAAGTTTTGAGTTTGAGTAAAACCCAGAATCTATTCCTTGGCGAACATTCGCTCTTTCGTTCTTCTTGTCATAGTGACACGGCTACGTGAGATGTTTTTTATTCATTCTGTTGAAACTTGGGTGTCAAATAACGTTTGCGTGCTGCTGCGTAGATTAGCAAAGTAGGCGGAGGTCTGTAGCGTCGTCATCATCATCATCATCATCTTTTCAACACGATGTAGTATGGAAGGAAAAGTAAATATAAATTTTTTTCCGAATTTCTTTTCCTCCGAAGGTGATTCTGCGGTAACTGGTCTGGGAAATATTTGACATTGTCGAGGCAGCGTAGGAGAACTTTATGAAGGCCCTGGATTAAAGGATTGAGAATTAATCAATGCAGTTTATGACAGATGACAGAAAATTGGAAAGAACCAAAACAGCCAGTAATGCTGATATCGTATGATTCGTCCTAGAGTGTCTGTATATCTTCAGCCAATATTCTCATGGTCGCAATTTCGCTTTAGCTATTCAAGAGCGAAACTAATTTAGATCGATCAAATCAATCAGCAGTCATCACGCATATTTCAACAAATTACCGTTCGTGATAAGCGATAATTATTGGAAGTGTAAAATTGGTTGGCAAATAGTTGTTGCCTTAAAAGTTGGATGTCACGATAATCATCATTAGGCTGTAACTGCTTCGCAAGCGTAGGAAGTCAGGTGAGCGAAAAATCAATCGCATGCTTCGGCTGGAATCCTTTACTGTACACCACAAATTATAGACCATGTCTTGGGCCGCTGCTGCTGCAGCTGATGTGGAAATATAACAAGAAGAAAACCCCCTCTCGAGAGAAAGGTATATAGTAGCAGAGGGAAACGGAGTTCGTGTATTGATGTATCGATTCGATTTGCATTTGGAAAATAGAAACGCAAGAGAAGTAAGTGCCTGTCTTTTGCAACGTTATTTTCAGCACGAATGAACGTTTGTTGAGTTTGCGATTTTGTTCGGAATGGTAAAACCATCAACGGAATTCAATACCGCTGGATGTGCTTGTGGGCTACATCAGAGCAGAGAACGAACGTCGATCTCATCAAACTATTTGATGTTCTTGCTGCAACTCACATTTTACTCCGAATGCGAAACAAATACTCCTCCCAAAATAGTTGAGCATCGTTTCAACACTCTCTATAGCACACAGATGAAACAACTTTGCCAATTTCGGCGTAAAATTGTGCTCATCATCATAGCAACTTCATTATGATGGTTCGTAACCAGAACCAGCGTTAATTAATGCAGTTTCATAAATACATTGCCGCTGCTGCTGCTACTGGAGGAGGAGTTAGTGGTGATGGCTAATTTTCATCAAACAAACTAATTGGTTATTATCCATCGTGGAATGGTGGAGCAATCGGTACGGTGGCGACGCTTCAATATACAAAATATGATGGTTGTGGAAATTTAAGGCTAGTGCGTGTCGAAAACAAAATTACCGCCAAAGTTTGTGCACTGATACTGTGTAGAGGAGGCTGTGGCCACAAGGTCAGCGTCAGCATTGTACTAACCTTTGAACCACAATATGCACAGGTTAATAAATTATACCAAATCATTCATGCGTTGTTAGGAGTAAATAGGTTCAGTTCGTCATGTAAAGCTGGAAAGACTTTTGGATAAAAAGCCCAATCCTAACGAAGTACAACGGATGTATTTTGATGGACGATGTAACGATGTTGAATTTTATCTTCGGAGATAAATTCGTTCGCAAGTTGATGATTTGGCAAAGCATCTGTAGTTGTGGAAAGAGAACAAAAGTTTTAAACACTGAAGCAACTATGAGTGGAAGCTTTACAAGAAGTATCTTCAGAAAATAAATTTCCCATAATTTTGTTTAATGTCCCGAGCACTAGAGAATTATTCAGCTCTATTGCGCAAATGCTCCTGATACAGGAAACTTTGTGCTTCACAAGGAAACAATGGGAAAAGTTCCAACACAAAATATCGTACGTGACATTTCTCTTTAAAGAGCGTAAGAAAAATCTCGGCTTTTCGACTGGATAAGATAAAGTTCAATATATTGAAGAATCTTCCCGATTCTGTCAAAAGACGTATGCTGAACTTGTCCAACAAATTTCTAGAGCTAAACATTGTTCCGCGCGACTGAAGACAAGTTAGAGTTATAGCCATACGAAAACCTAACAAGCCAGCCTGCGACCACTATTTGCAATGCTATCCTGCATTCGTAAATTGCTGGAGAAAGTGATTCTTTTTCGTTTAGACAAATGGGTTGAAACGAACAATTTACTTTCAGATATCGTTTGGGTTCAGAAGAGGTAAATAAATGTACGATTGTCTAGCTTTGCTTTCGTCTGGAAGTCAAATAGAATTTGCTCGTAAAAAACAAATGATATCTTCCTTGATATCAAAGGGGCTTTTAACTCTGTTTCTATTGATATATTATCAGATAAACTTCATAATTGTGGACTCTCACCAACTTTAAATAATTATTTGTATAATTTGCTGTCAGAAAAACACATGAGTTTTGCTCATGAAAATTTGTTAATGATATCGACAATTGCCTTTCGGGACATTGCACGCTACGACAACTTGCAGATGATAGAGTGGTTTCCATTAGAGGAACTTCCTCCGCCGATCAGTAAAGACCATTACGCGATACTTTGGACAATTTGTTCATACGAGCTATCACGCTGAGTATCGAATTCTCTACGGAGAAAACAGAGATGCTAGTTTATTTTTCTAAAAAGCACAAACCCACAAATTTCACTAAATTTATTTGGCCTAACCATAAACCACTCTATGGTTTTTCAAATATCTTGGTATCTATTTCGATTCTAAATGTATCTGGGGTAGACATATTGCTCATCCAGGAGACCTCATATGTTTGTACAAAACAATGATATTATCGATCTTTGAATACGGTTACTTTTACTTCCGAACGGCAGCTAAGACTGATATCCTAAAGATGGAGAGGATACAATATCGTTGCTTGCGTACTGCTTTGCGTTGCATGTAATTGACCCATACCATGGGTCTCGAGGTTTCTGCTGGAATACTTCTCCTATCTCTTCGATTTACCGAACTATCATACAGATATATCGTTTTCTATAAGATTATGAATCCATTGGTAATTGATAATTACGATGAACTTTTTCAATTGCATTCAGAGTCAAGGTTCATCACCTTATACGTTGAATTAAGACTTATACCTTTCCTGAACATTGCAACCATTGCCATGCATCATAAACCAAGACTATCTATCGTACTTCGGTCATTCTGCTGTAATTTTTTATTTGACCATGCATCAAGAAATACGTGATATTCCAGAACATATACGTTTTGTGGTTATCCCAGATTGGTTCGTCGAAATTTCGCGAAGTAAGTTCTGATACAATGTTTTTACTGATGGATCATACATGAATGGCTTCACTGGTTTTGGCATATTTAATGAAAACCTCGGTGCCTTTTATAGCTTGAGAAGTCTCTGCTCGGTGTATGTTGCGGAGATTGCTGCAGTCTATCACGCTTTGAATTGAATCCTTGTCGATTGATCATTATTTTATCTATTCAGATATCCTCAGTTTAATACAAGCTATCCAATCGATGGAATCTATAAGAGCCTCATGTTATTTCCTTCAGAAAATAAGACACCTCTTGAGTCGTCTAATCAGTCTAATCCTACAGGATTACATAAGCCTGGGCAGAGGCGTCTCGTCCGCCTGTTCAAACTGTTCATAGGACAGGTAGACAATCTCAGAATAAAATGTATATTATTTCACATTTGTAACATGGATGAGGAATTATCGAAGGTATTTTTTTGTGATTGCCATATTATCCCGAATATCCTTATTTTATTTTCTATTTTGGTGGAACTCAAACCCACCGTGAAGAATGTAATATGATAGTTACACTTGATTACACCCCCAATCTGCATGCAACACAGCCTCAACGCTACGAAATAAGCAGTAATGACTACCGGGTTCAAACCATTCATCTGAACTCGCTGTCATCCAAACACAGGGCAAACACAGTCAACTATGAAACGATTACTACTACTAATGCGCCGCTTTGCGTAAAAATAACGTTTTAGGTTCAATATTTCTGCTGAACGAAACTGATGAAAACGATGATAAATACACATCACCACTCTCCAGTGTTTGTTCGTGGTTGTCATCGTTTTCTTTTCTGTTTCTCTTCCTACTCCTGATGTCATACAAATATGAGAGAGAGCACGAGACCGCGAGAGTACACAGCACCCAACACCACAAGCGAGCGTGATGCAAATAAAAAAAACGAACAAATTCATTCATGATTTCCGTGATGTAGTGGTATTCTTTCCTTGATGCGTGGTTTTAATTCGAGCGTTTTTATCGATTTTGTTCATTCGATAACGTGAACCCGGTACATATAGTACACGTTTATCTGCTTACGTTTCAAAACCTCCGCTGCATTGGCCAGACATGTGGATGCAATAGCTGCGTACTTTGGTCTTAATGCTGACAAAATTGTGGCCCAGAGCTATGATGGCGCTGCTGTAATGTCCGGAGATAAATCTGATGTGCGAACATTGGTGAAACCACGGTTATTCACCGGATATATTCACTGTCGCGCACACGTACTGAACTTGGTTTTGCTTCATTCGTACATAAACAACAAGAAAACGTCGAGGTTTTTCAATAAGATATCAACTCTTGCGGCATTTTTCTCGCAGTCGTCAAAACGTAGCGAGACATTGAAGCAATTTATGGAGACCAAAATACCAAATGTTTCCAAAAATAGTTGAATTAAATTATGCACCTATCAATGTTATACAGGCAAACCTGTTTTTGTGCGGGTGATAGGGTTCGCACAAAAAAATCGTGTTCGCTAAACAATTTGAAAAAAAAACTTTTTGTTATGTGGTGGATAGGGACCGCATAAAAAAACGTTTCCTTAAGAAAATAACCCAAATCCTAATGATTCCATTCGTGATCAACATTCGATTTCCTTTTTTCACTTTCATAAGCGGCCTACTCACTTGCGCAGAACATAAAATCAACTCTTTGCTCCTTTCAATAAGCTCCTAACCTTAAAAACTTAAACTTAAAACCTTAAACCAAACGAAACAGATTCCGGGTAACGAGAGAACGGATTTGATCACATTCCAGATCAAAGTTCTGTTGGACAATTGTCATAGATGGTTTCAACATTGAGTCGTGATTTGTCCGTTAACCACATTGTAGAAATCGTAGATCATACGTTATCATCGTAGGAAAACCTTTCAATTGGTGCGGTACTACCAGGAAGACGCAAAATATAATTAGTGAGCTTCATAAAACATACTACGAATCTTCTTTATGGAAACTTGAAGTGAGAGGAATAACGTGTTACCATGCTCAAACACAATTCATCGTAATATTCACCAACGAAATCACAAAATTTCATCAATTCTCGCGTAACTTTAGAAAAGAACCTATCTGCATTGATCGATTCTCTTCATTGACTTTCTCTTTCGATTACTACGGCCTTGCAGACAAATTTAACGTCATTTTTGCGACATAGTTTGATAAACGAGGCCCCCTTCTACTCTCCTGACCGTCGAACACATCAGGTAATACTTTTACCGCTGAGTTATTAACGAAAGAGAATGTCGATGAAGAGAATCGATCAATGCAGATTGGTCCTTTTCTAAAGTTACGCGAGAATTGTTCTCCATGAACAAATAATTGTCAGAAAAACTCTTTCTCTGCGAATACACTGAGCAAAATTGAAATTCAAGTTTCAATCGCTGAAGTTTATTTGAAGAAAAATATTGAAAATAATGACAAAGCAATATGTTTTTCTCTGCATCCAAAATACGGTACAGATTGATAAAAAGAAGTAATAATCAATAACGGTCGGAAAAACGGTACGTTTGGTCAGTCTAGTTAATATCAAATATTATATTAGTTAATATCGAATATTATTATCATATAGGAAAACAAAATATTTTAAGATGAAATTTGAATCCGTAAACGTTAGGTGACAAGTAAATAAGTCTGATAAAGAAACGTTTTGAAAAAAAACAAGCCTAAATTGAAGAAATGTGGAATAGCACCATCTGATACGGAAAAGTTGCGAAAATAGATGTCAGATACGGTTGACAATTTCGATTTTACCTGATATTTTTTCAGCTTTGAGTTCAATATCTGCTTCTTTGCTATGTCTCTTTACAATAGAACCGTTCAAATTAAAAGCATTTTTTGCTTATTTTATTTGCGAATACTGATATTTTTTTTCTTCTCTATCGTTATCGCTGCAGTCACAAAACAGAAAAACAAAAAAAAAGGTTTGCCTGTATTCACATATCAAAAAAAGGTTATCCGACTTATTGATGCCTACTGGTGCCATGCACGGTAGGTCAGTTAGAAACCACGTTATTGAAAGGATATTGAGGATACTTGACAGTTCCATTAGCATGTGATCGAATTGCAGCACTAGAAAGATACAATTCATTGGAAGCAACTCGTTTCTTGTTTTAGGCTGCCTTTTTTCCTCAGTAACAGCAGCCTGGCACACTTTCCTTGTAATGTAATATTAGAAACGTGCCCAAAAGCTAGAAACGTGTTTAACGATGGAACCGGTGAATTGCCGCATTGGAATTAAACTGAAAGAGAGATAGAAAACAACAACTTCAACGACGAGAAATGGAAACAGGTGATTCCCATTTCGGTAGAAGCGATTCTTGCGCTCCATACACACATACCAAACATAAGCAACAGCTGACAAACGTCGTATCGTCGTTTTTTTCTGGTACCATGCCCGGATAATGACAAGCAGCAAAAACTTGACGTTGGAAACGATGGTGGCAACCACTCAACCGAAAAGTGCGACTTGACGAGTTGGAAGTGGTAAACTTGCCTTTGAGCCATCCACCGGGCCGGCCAGTAACAGTTGTGATGCCTTTTCGAATTATGTGTTTCTGTGGGTGGAGCATAATTATCCATCATCTCAACCAAAACCTTCTTGCAAGCTGGAAATAGTTGCGGGTGGTGGTACCTGTTGCAGTCCAACTGATCATTTCCCGAGAGAACGGACAAGTGGTATTATACATTTATTGGCACGTGGTCAAATCCCGGCAGTTGGGTCTCCCAACGCGGCTGCACTAGGCGTTGTAATATTACAGATTGCGGAAGTGGAGAATGAGAGAAAAATACCATCATTGCAACAGAGGATTACGCCACGTGTGCATACTTACAGCTAGGCGCTGGGGCCGAACCAATATCTTGAGATAACGAGCAATGGGGCTGTTTCTGACGAAGATATGGACGGCGCTTCCATGCAACATCATCAGCATCATCACCATCATCACTCTGGTGGCACGATAGCGATAACAATCGTGGAATGTATATGAGTCTGCTCTTCTCAAGAAGTGAGCAATCTTTCGACTAGTCACTGCTTGTTCTTGAACCGAAACACGTGCTTATTTCGTACGTTTTTATGGGGGTTTTCCGACAAACGCTTTACCATGGAACATTCAGATATAAGATTATTGATTCCCTTCATCGAACTTTGGAATGAAATTCAAGCATCAGTTCGGGTAACATATAGCACATATCAACGCGTAGTATAATACGTGATAAATAATAAGAGTCTCTGATCCGTTCGATTAATTATTAAGCTGTATCGAACGCATTATATATGTTTTATGGCTCGCCACTGAGAAGGCGTACGAAAATAAAAACGAAGAAAGCCAGAAGCACTGCGAGTAAACTGGAGCTTGAAAAGTTTTGGTAATACATATTTAGAAACCATGCTTGTAAAGTTGGTATCGGATAATTTTGTGGTTTGTGAGATCATTAGACAAAAAGATGATTTACAAAAAAAAACTTCCGTACCTTTCGAGGTATTCTAGAGTTTAATTAACTACACTGTACAATCGAAAAAGCTGTCAAGTGTCGGAGTAGCATTCCTCACATTCCACAGAAGAAGCCGGTTTCCCATCTCAAAACCACAGAATTTGATTCGGAGAGGAAAGCATGATGGGAGACCGATAACTCGTGCGTTCCACTTCAATAATCGACTCATTGGGGTGGTCAGTATTTTTCCGCGTGTTACTGTTGAACAAAAGAGCAGACGAATGAAAAATAATACTTATTAATTATTTCCTTATCAAAAAAATTCCAAATGTCTTCATATTCGGTTCTCGCGATCAATTGATAATGTATATTAGGATTCTTTTCAGTTAAATTTACAGAACTGGTCCGAACTAGAACTAGACCCGACAACCTTCGTCCCTAATTGACGTTTTCTTACTAAGCGAACGTTCATGTGTTTAATCCACGAACTTGTCGTTAATTGATCTTCAAATTGGTCTTTTTCAAGGTTTCAAGGATCGAATGAACTTTGTAGTTTACCGCTTCTAAAATAGAATGTAAATAATCAATAAATTCGCGATGGCTGTCAACAAACACGGTGATATGAAGCAATTAAATCTATCTATTACATTTTGACGTAGGATTACGTCTTTCGGGAACATATTGGGGTACAATTTGAAAATCGAAAATCGAGCACATCGTGAAAATTGTCTAATTTCAAACGATTATTGCTCAGTCGTTTCTTGATGGATTGATGAAATTTTTGCGTCAATCAATTTCGGCACTCCATAACAATTTTTTATATTGAAGAAAATAATATATGATATGAAACTAACTATCGAACAATTGAAAATTGTCAACCTTTATCCTAACAGAAATACCCACTTCTGATTGGTCGAAATTTACGACACATGCGGCGGGTCCCTAACAGAGACATCAAAACTAAGCTGCCTGGGGGAAATCGGCATTGCAAATACATTAAAGTAGGGGGAGCTTTTGTTCCTACCGAAATGTATTCCCTAACAGAGACATGACCGATCGTGTATTGTGAAAAAAATAACAGAAGTGTAAGTGTAAAATTGTATATGGTAGCAGTTGTGTTAAAAATGACTTGATAAATGAAACGATTTATTTAAATTTTCATAAATAAAAACCAAGGTGTGCTCTCGCTCGAGAACTGGTCGTTTGGTTTAAGCTGTCTGTTTTGTTGTGTTCATTTGTACCCAAGGAAAGCTCATGCGGCGAGAAAAAAATGGGAAATGTGGAGGAATATTTGAAAAAGTGATTTCCCATATGCTCTACATATAGTATTAGGTGTTGTTGTTGTTCTTCTTCTTGGATGGCACTAACGTTCCCAGTGGAACTTTTGCTTTCTCAACGTAGCTGCCATAACTTGCGTCATTTTTATCAGTAGTACTTAGTTGAGATTTATATGCCGGATAACACGCCTTAAATGTATTCTAGGGTGGCAAGCTCTTGGATAAGCGTGACCACAGTGCAGGTCGTGAGAAAATTCTTCGACGAAAAATCTCCCGACCAGAACAGGAATCGAACTCGAACCCCCGGCGTGATAATGTGGGAGGCTAACCACTCGGCCACGGGAGCACATTAGGTGTTGTTAGTCCTATTAAAATTCGCATTGGGTTGAATAAATACTCAGAAATCAAAAATCATAAAACAAAATTACCTTTTCCATTTCAAATATGTAACATGTTTTCACTGATGAGAAAAAATGATAATTGTGTTCGGTATTGATAATTATCTTATATTAAATTGGTGATTTTTTTTTCTTCATTTCGTCCATACATAACACAGAAGGCATCTCGTTTAGGGTCACATAGGGCGGTTTTCATCGTATCTCGTTCCACTTCGTTATCTTTTATCTGATACGCACCATCCAACGACTGTTTACCATCCTTCTGTCATCATCACACGGTAAACACTGGTGGAGTGAAAAAAAAAAATACTCAACAACCAAACAAAACGGCTTTTTTCAGGGCCACCAAATCTTTGTCAAAGAGTTTAACGATGTAATTCTTCAAACATATCCAAAATCAACAGATAGCCTAACGGAATCCTACGTCAACTATGCGGTCGTGTCTCGGACACAACCCTTTCTTGTCCCTATTTGCCGACGGCACTGCGGTTTTGTTTCAAGGTCGCGGATGCTCTAACAAAGTATTATCCCAGTAAAAAAATGTTTATCAATGCGGTGAAGACTCAGGCTATTCTACACAAGCTTAACAAGTTGCACTCTGTGCAACTTCTATGAGACCAGGTGATCTTGCTGCTTTGTGTCATTGTAAACAAACAATGCTTCAATTTATATTCTGGTGTGTAGGTATTGGTGACTACCATACACTGCATGATTTTCATATGTGTGTGTGCAAGCGCTGAGCGTAAACGAATGTTTTCGTATTTTTCAACTGTCAAGTTTCTATAAGACCAGTTACATTTTCCGTTGTTTCAGTTGTTTTGATCAATAAATCTGGAACATTCCGAAGGGAAAAGTGCTCACGGAGAGAGAAGAAAGACAAATCGATGCATTTCACCAAGAAAATGTTGATATCAGAGAAATTGCTCGTCGAATTGGGCGATCCCATCCAGTAGTGCTCAATTATTTGGTAAATCGAAGCTCTTTGACCGGGATAAGCGGGAAATAGTACAGCTTCGAATACCTCAAAATCGCTTATGTAAATAAAGCAATATTTCAACTTCTCAACTACTCGGGTGACAATTCGTCAAATTTTGGTAAAAAATCCTCACATAAAGAGAGTTTAAAAGGTTACAGCTCCTTATTTTACACCATCTCACATCGGAAGACTTCTGAGGTTTGCCAAAGCTCACATGAACCGACAGTGGGACATGGTATGTTGTGACAAAGAATGTTTCCAAAAGAATACATTTGGCTATATACCATAACGAAAGACTTGAATCCTGTTGAATCCTGGGGGATCCTTGTACGCAGAATCTACACTGAGGGAAAACGGTACACCACGATTGGAGAGCTCAAGGTCGCAATTTCCGAAAAATGGAAAAATATCGAGAAATCCGTTCAGCAGAATTTGGTAAATAGTATTCCAACACGAATTTTCAAGGTTATTAGTCGAAATGGCAAGGTTGCCAATTATTGACATGTAAATCAGCCGATCGTTTCGATTTTTTCATTGATAATACTTATGAATTTTGAAGTGGTCTTATAGAAACTGGACAGCTGAAATTATCATATTTAAGCATAATAAATGAACAAACAACTCTTTAGAACGAAATTGACGTTAAATATACTTTATTCTAAGCATTCAACAATGTATGAATGTATCTTGTTGAAATTCTAATTGAGGTAATGAGGTATGAGGTAATCTGTTCCATATATAAAAAGGTGAGGAGCCGGATTGTGAGAACTACCACGCAATCACGATCCTGAATAATGTTTACAAAATACTATCCCAGATTCTCTTCCGCAGTCTATCGCCAATAGAAAGTAGATTTGTGGAAAGTTGTCAGGCCGTATTCAAGCTCGGTTGCTCGACGACGGACCAGATTTTTACACTGCGGTCAATCCTCCAAAAGTGCCGCGAGCATTGAGTTCCTACGCACCCTACGCATACAATCGACCAACGACAGCTATAGAGAATCAAGGACAAACACGGATTTTCCCGTTAGCCGACAAGACTGATTCAGGCAACAATGAACGGTGTGCGGATCTCAGGAGATCTGTCGGAATCATTTAAGATTTACAGAGGTCTTTGACAAGACAATGGACTATTCTGTCTGCTCTTCAACGTGGCGTTGGTAGATGATATATATCCGACTGAAAACGAAAAACGGAGTATGGAGAAAGAGGATGAACCACGAACTGGTGCTACTCTACGCCGAACCCAGCATCCAGAAAGTTGCCGAGGTTGGACGAGTGCGTTGGACGGGATTTGTTGCATGATTGTAGGACAACAGTCCCGCAAAGATGGTGTTCGCATCGAATCCGGTGGGGACAAGAATGAGACCGGCGAGCGAGATTGGGTCAGATGGAGAACTGCAGCTATGAATCGGGTTATCGGCGAATCAATGTTGTGAGTAAGAACCAATCTGTTCATGGGATGTAGCATGATTGTGAAATAAAACAAAATGAGAATATATTTCTGTTTGAAAGCCTATTTGATGGGATTGTCTTTCTAAAAAGATACCAGTTAAAAAAATGTCTCGTGTTTAAATGTTAAAACTAGTTGAAAACTAGAAAAAATCACGATTCGGCAGTCCTCCAGCTGGCAACCAGACAGCAGCGACTAATTTCTAATTGGCCTTTTCAAGGCTAGAGACGAATGAACTTCGAAGTTTAAGATATCTTTGATACAACACGCTCTCTCTTTCTATCAAATTGTCGTTCCAAATTCAGCATAAAATAGATGTCTGAGGGAACGGCGGGTAATCTAGAACCTCCCAGTTCACTCTTTCTAGATAATTCTTGACCGATTCATAAACATGTGATATAGCGTTATCATGCTGTGAAATTGGCATTGGCAAAGGAAATGACAGTGAATGACGGCTAAACATGATTTGAAAATATATAAAAAGTCAGAAAGTATCCCAGCAGTCTAAGGAACAGCAGGATTCTGCTAGAATGAGAGCTCGAAAGCTGTACAGCTGCATTTTGAATAATCTATACTTGTGCCTTTTAATGGACGACGAAGCGTACATCAAGAGAGATTCCAGGGTGCTGCTGGAGCCCCAGTTCTACAATAATCTAGTAGAAAAAAAGTGTGCCGATTGCAAATACTACTGTTTCAATAGAGTAATTGGGCAAATTTGGCAAGCTATTCGCTCATCTGGCTTGCGACCTCCTGTTTTATATACAAAACGGGCAATCAATGCTCAAGTTTATCTTAACGAGTGCTGGATCTGGATAACTACATTTCGATATAACGCAACGTTCGTTTGAAAAATTGCATACCGGTGATAAGAAGATAACACGCGTGCATGCGTGCGTGACCATTTTATGTTACACATTTAAAACACATTTTTCATTAATTACAGGGTGAGTAGTAATAACTGTCAGTAAAGCAAATAGTCACAAAAATTAAACGCTTGAATAAATTTTAATTTAGAGTGTATTTTATTTTAAGTACATTCATAACATTTCTCTTAAATTAGTCCAATTCGAATCTTTCTCCCTTTGCTTTAATTACCAGTCGCAATCGTTGTTGGAAAGCGTTACAGCTGGCACGCACGATATTCTGAGGCATTTCATTCCAAACCTTCTCCAAACGTTGCTTGAAAGTGTCCACTGTCAATCCTTTGGTACTCCCTAGTTTGCCAAGCATGTAACCCCATGCAGAGAAGTCGAGAGGATTCAAATCAGGTGAAGAGGCAGGCCACTCTTTCGAAGAAATAAAACCCGGAAAATTGTCCTCACACCAAGCCTGTGTAGCTTTTGCCTGATGAGACGGTGCAGAATCTTGTTGGAAGCAGTATGGCATATTCTTGTAGTGTTTTCTGACAATGGGAAGCTAATAGTTCTTCAAAACATTGTCGATGTAGTATTTAGTGTTGATTTTAACACCAGGTTCGATGAACAGCAAGGGAACCTTAAAATTTTTGGAGAAACATCCCCATACCATCACCCTGGAAACATTTTGGAATCTTTGAGCAGACAGCTTGTTCCGAGGAATATCAGAAAGATGTGCTGCATATATCCGATCATTTTGTTGATTGTGGTGATCCTGTAACAGGAATAATTTTTCGTCCGAAAACAGAATTTCAGAACCAACCACCTTGAGCAGTTGCCGACATCTTTCGACTCTTCCAGCCTTCTGCTTTTCAGTCAAACCGTGCACCCGTTTATTTTTGTATGGAATCAGAAACAGTTGAATGTACGAGGCGACGGTCAACGAAGAGCATAAATGGCATGGCATAGTGTTCACAAGTTTCCAAGGACTGAAATCTATCGTCCAATGAAAGTCCTATAATTGCCTGATTGACGATTAATGACCACCCCTTGCTTGCTTGCACGGTCTCCTCTCATCGGACGAACTTTCACACTCCGCTGGGTGTCATTTTGATACCGCTGTGGGGCAATAAACATGCCGACAACCGTTACTCCTAATTCCTCCTTCGACGTTTTCTAATGTGCTCGGATTCGTAACCCGTTTCAGACTTAGCATTGAGAGATTTGTTCAAGTGAAAAAAAAACGATTGATGTTTTACGAAAATGCGAGACTTTAATTTGAACAAATACAAGAATGATACAAAACATAACATGAGCTTAAGCCGATTGGGGAACTTGGAACTTGGAACTTGGGAACTTGTTTCGATAATTAATTCGGGGAAGATTTCCCGAATATAAGCGATACTGGAAAAGCAAGGAAAATATCGAAACGATATAAGATGTCCTTCCAGGAATTTTTCACAGTATCGTGTGAAATATATATCAGCGCGCACGTTGTGCCAACGCCCGTGGGGCTGCCCCATTATCCCACGCAATGGCTGTCTGTGCACAAAACAAAGATACCCATGGTAACGACGGAATCGATCGATTCCGACTCCACCTAAAGCGTCCCGCCGCGTGATGCAAATGAAGCACTGGGCGAAGTTGAGTATATCATTACCGGTAGCATGACATTATAATACCCGCAAAGTACTCGCGTGTGGAAACAAGACTGATGTGCATGTCATGTCGAAGAACAGTTTCCTTCAAAATGGGGGAAGGCAGTGAAGGATGGAGAAGGTCGAATAAGGTACATCCAAGCATACTCACATATACACTTTTTGTGTTCATCCTTTCATTAACGGAGTTATGCATGACCCTGATTCACCCTCATGTATTTTAATCATAAAGAATATTGTATTAATAACTTTGATAAGAATTCATATTAAAACTACTCTAATAATATTACCACCACAGTTATACGAAGAAATTTCACTCAACCAGCTCAATTGTCATTTCAACTGACACGGCAGTGACTAAAATCGAGACGAGTTGTTGGATTTGTTGGCATTGTAACAACATTTTTTTTGTATACTTTCACTTTAACGATTCATTCACTAGTGTAGAGGCATGATCTTTGAACATTTTTTCAAGAACTGAACAAATAATATTTTCAATATTCATTAGTATTTTTTGCTTATTAATCTTTTAAGAATACAAAACTATTTTTCAGTCCTGGTTATCAGAAACGTAAAAATCCAATAGATTATTATTCGGTAAAGACGCAGCTATGGTATGAACCTCGAGCGAGGAAAAATCACTTTCTAACTGTAACCTAAAATGGCGACAGCTAGAAAATAAAAACATGTTTTAGCACGCTTTTATGACAATTTCTTTTTTAATGTTAAAATTGGAAAAATGATTTTTCGCTATTGCGATCATGCGATAGAGATATATAAAAAAAATGTTCATGCCAAATTTGAAATAAATTGGTTCAGAAGAACGTGAGAAACCACGCCAATGCACAATGCACATTTAAGTGGATATTAGTATTTAGAGCTCGAAAGTTATTCCCTAGACAAAAACTATCTTCGACAAAGTTGTTACATATAATAGAGCGCTCAGTTTTATGTTATCAAAAATAGGGTGACCAAAATTGTCACTGGAATAAAAAATATATCATTCTTATCCTTATAGATAGAGGTAAATATAGTTCGACAATGTTGTAGCTCCAAATATTTGAGACATTTTGTAGAACAAATTTTTTTTCTATCTCTATATCTCTCTCGATATAGCGCCTTTTTTCTAAGTCACGTTAGGGTCACCATGAAAAAACTGTTTTTTTTCTCTAACTTTTATATTTCAAATTCTAGATGCAAACTGTCTTCGAAGCACTTTTAGACATTTCGCAATGCAGAAACTTGTCAATATCTCAACTTCACTCAAAGTTATTGATATATTGATGATTTTCAAAACTATGTTATTTTTCGTGTTCGAGTGAATTAAAATTGAAATTATGAGTTTTTACCACCAATAACTTGAGTAGAATTAGGATATTGACTAGTTCTGCATCGCAAAATGTTGGTATTGATGAGCTCTAAAAGTCGTACGAAGACTGTTTTGATGTAGAATTTGAAATATACAAGTGATAGAAATAAAAACTTTGTTCTACAAAGATGTCTCAAATAACTGGACTAGAACTATGTTTACCTCTATCTATAAAGATAACAAAGTTCTATTTTTTACATTGTTGCTTCCTCCGCTCATTGGTTTCCTGTCTCCAAGCTTCGTATGGAGGATGATTCGTAGGCTTAGGAAGGATCTTCGGTATCGTCCCAGTCTTGGACTCACTTTTCAACGGAGCAGAACTAGACCTCCAGCAGGCGCCTATACGGTTCCATATTAACTAGCAATAGTTTTGAAGAAATCAGCTTGTTCGACGAAGTCGGATGTGGATTATTCTCGGAATCTAATTCATTTTCCACACCTTCTCCGATGATTACGCTGGTACGAGGAACGGAAACATCATCTCCGATAATCTCCGATAATCTCCGATATACCGCTGGTCATCAATGGAGTTGACGTTCCGGCTGGGTTCGTTCCCGTTTGTACGATGCTACGAGAGTCAACTTCATTCGCTTCCACATCGACTTGGTCCCCCGTAGCAAGCTTAACATGCTCCTGAACCCATGCTTCCACCTTCTGGGTACTATTAAGGCTACTGTGTTTACTTCCTGCAGACGATCTTTCCTCGTCATGCTGCCGTAGAAGCTCGTGTTTACGAGCGATATACAGTAAACATCCGCTAACTGGGCGAAAAGGGAAGACCAGTTATCGACATTCGCGTTTTAACTGGTCCGGCATGTAAAACGTCAAATAAAATCGAGGGGAACTTCAATGAATTGTTTGATTCACGTTGATCATGAAATTGGATAAACAAAAGGTTTCCAATTGAAGTATCGCATTGAGTGCGACAACAGGTATGAAATATAATTTGAGGAAATTATTTTTCTGTAATTTAATCAATGTTTTTGTCATGAGAAAATAATGGCTATTTCCAATTACATTCGAATGCCCCTTATAGCAAATCTTCCATTTGAATATGGCGTCGATTGTTTACGAAATTCTGCTTTTTAACTAGTCAAAGGTTCAGTTAACGTTCACCCAGTTAAAAAACAGACCAATTAAACCAGGACCAGTTAGCGAACGATTACTGTACTCCTTTTCTCAATCCATCTTGTCCTTCATCGCTTTATCGACCAACAGCTTCTCCATCCGTAGTCGTTCTTCCTGTACTTTCTCCTGTGCCCGCTTTTCCTCCTCCAATTGTTCTAGCTCTCGGGCTATCTGAGCTCGCCGTAAGCTAGAAACACTGGACCGTCCAGTAACAGAACTCGCAGGTGGGGAAGGCAACTTAGTGGAACATTGCACACAGGAAAAATCATTCACGCGAACTCCATTCGTGTCGACCTTTGCGCACGAGAAATGGAACCAACGCTTACAGCGCCCGCATTGGACCATATACAGCTCGGCATTGTTGGGCCGATCACACACCGCACAATCATGGTCACCTCCGTGCTCCAGATCGATCGCCGACGGCACGAAGCTATCATCCGCTGTCGTGTCCGGATCATCCATCGTCGCACAAGCGCCGTCGCCAGATTGATTGCGATTTCCAGCAGCCTCTTGAGTAGCCCTGGTTTTAGAGCGGGTCTGACGGACAAATGAACGGTTCATTCTGACGATAATTCTTTGAGAATGTTGTTTGAACTTTTCTTTCTGAGTTCCTTGAAGCTACTCGTTTCTTTTCAGGTGAGATTAGCTCAAAGCTGGAAGGTTTATTTTTAATATTGGGTACAAAATTAAGGTTATATCAATAAATTACTCACAATTAGTCTCATTCATAGATCATACATTCTCTATCAGTTTCCAAATAAAATATAAATTTTAGTTGATTTTGTCTGAAATCAGCTGTAAGTTTATATTTAATTTGGAAACTGATAGAGAATGTATGTAGCTTCAAGGAACTCAGAAGGAAAAATTTTGGTCACCCTATTTTTGATAACATAAAACTGAGCGCTCTATTATATGTAGCAACTTTGTCTAAAACAGTTTTTGTCTAGAGAATAACTGTCGAGCTCTAAACCATTATGCAATGGCCCAAAAATAACTCTCCGTCGTCGTGATTGACAAAAATACACCCGATTGATAATAATGTTTTCTTTTCAGTATACCAAAAGATAATCTCTGCAGCGTGTAGTGACATATAAAATTTTCGAAAGTTCGTTTCTTCGATTGGGCGATGAGGCTGATCACGAACGTCACTTCACGGTGAAAACGAAATGAATTGCATGCGATTTGTATGCATTTTATTCCGTTCTCACCGTGAAGTGACGTTCGTGATCAGGCCCGATATTTCGTGTTTATATAATCACATCACTTACCTCAGTGAATCCTGATTCTTACCTCTTCCCACTAACAACTATTTCTCCCATGATAAATGCTAAGGAATCACGCTATAGAGACGACCCTTCTGGCCTTCGGGCGGCGAATATCATACTAACATTCGTTCCCTTCCCCCAGTGACTGTGGCCGGCGTCGTTATTGACTATTTAAAGCTCGAATTTCCGAAACTTGCACAATGAGAATGGTTTGCTACTCCCAAGCGCCATTCAGTGTGTTCTTTGTGCAATTTCGTTGATTCAGGTCAATCACGGAGACCAACTACGAAGTGTACAGTCTACCCAAACTCAAGCTCATGCTCTCCAGGACCATTGTGCAATGGATGTAACTCGATAAATAATGAGAATTTCGAAGACTCATCCTTAGGAAATATTTTTGAATGTCTAAAATTCAGAAATATGAAAAAAAAACAATCGTTTTAAAATGTCCCCTTAACAGTACATTTAACGAATGACATAGAATGAGTGAACATCTTGCACTGTTCATCCGATGCACAAAGACTCGTTTGTTATTAGCTTTTATTTCATATTATAAACATTCCATTCAATTTCTAGCTATGTCCCTTCATCTGAACGTTTAGCATCGTTCTAAACCGTTTAATAAACACTGCCAAGTGGGTTGAGGCGTTCCATTCATAACAAAAAACAGCAGCATCATCAAAAGCGCTTGTGCTTCTCAATTTCCACTCGGTTGATTGTAAACATTTTTTCCAGCTGTCAGTTGGATTCCATGACTTGCTGGGCATGCATGTGAAATGTTTTCGCGTCACTAACGCCGCATTGCCAGTCAATTTATATCGAAAGATGAACAAGTGGGCCTTATTTATTCGCCGATTCAGCTGAAAACAAAATACTTGTCGAATCAAAAGTGCACTCAATTTGCGGTGAAACACACCAAAAGATTCTGTGAAGTTGCTGGCGGTTTGTTTGAAATGTCCAACCCATAATAGAAGTGGGAGCTGCGAATTTTCGAAAGATTTTAGCACCAGTTTGTGGTAATTTCAAAACACAGCAACTTTTGCGAAGGAATGAAAACACAGTTGACTTTGCTTTCATTACGGCGTATTCCGAGATCCGTAGTTAAATATACAATCCATTACACAGAACATTCTGGGAGAAACAAGGTAGCATAATAGCAAAGTTTGCGAGGGGAACGTGCCAACTGCACCTCATCATTGAACACCTCTTATTGGACTCGTATATCGTAATGCATCGAAATCAGGCGCTCTTCATAAATTTGCGGATCATGCCGTTCATCTCTATATCGTGCCGTTTATTTCTATATATTTATATTTTTTAATATCGCTACATTTTGCATTAACCTACATGTCTTCAAATGTTTTTCAACGTAACTTCTAAACATATATTTTTACCATAATGATGTACTTGGAAAAGTTCTTGGAAATTATGAACAAATTCATAAAATTTCATTAACATGACACGTAGAACAGTAGAACACGACAAACATATCAAAAGGGTCTACAGGTAAACTTCGATATAACGTACATTTCACTTTCAAAATTGTGCGTTATATCGAATTGTACGTTATATCGAAGCATAATAAAGTACTCACAAACGTAGTCTATAATACATTATTGTGTTGCTGTTTTAGTAAAGTTAATGAATAACTTCAATCAGAAGACGAAGCCAGCCTTTCTCATGATGTTTCCCTTCGTACTGTTGATTAAAGCTTGATTCATTTAGAATCCGAAATCACAAAACCAGCTGTATTTCGGAATTGATTGAAGGCACAAAACTTGTTTTAGCATCACAATATGGATAATTCATTGTTCTATCAGAAAAAAAGGATTGAAAAAAAATTTTCTTCACACTTTGGAAATGTGTACGTTATATCGAGGAAAATGTACGTTATATCGAGTGACGTTATATCGAGGGTACGTTATAACGAGGGTACGTTATATCGAGGGTGAAGTTTTGTATCTACTAAAAAAAAGACAACAAATTAGAAATATTTTATTAAATATCTCGAGAATGGCTATTCTATTAAATATAAATGGAGAATGGCTGATAATGAGGTTTCTCGTTTTCTCGAAGTTTCGAAAATTCATAAAAATTCGATGTTTCACAAAGTTCCTCAAAAATAGTTTTACCATCTTGGACTGATTTTTCAAACTTTTTGTTTTGATTTTTGATTTTTTTTGTCAACAGTTAGATACTTCGCTTGACACTACACTAAATTGATACAATATTAACTATCAGTCACATCAATTCAACATGCGAAAGATGTCATGGTTTTGATATGATATTGAATATAATTAAAATGTGTCCGAATTAAGAAGCCGCTCGGATTCCAAAGCATAAGTGCGATAGTGCGTAAATTTGAAAATAATACGTGGTAAAATCATAACCATAACCATAAGCTAATGAAGACGATTGCTAGTTTCTTTCAAGACGGTGGCTAAAGAAAAAAACGCATTATAATCATAGTGTCCAGAGTACTCGGTGAGAAACGCAATAATAAAAAAATGGGTGAAGTGTGTTGTGGACTTGCGGAGTAGTTTTTTTGCATATAAATATTGCGATTGCGAGGAGAATTGCGATCGAGTGCAGATTCCTACCTTGCAGGGGGCAGACATCTCCATACCTTGTATGGTTATCACGTATCGACACAGCATTGATTATGCATAATTTGTGTGTGCAACACGCAACTTCCTGGAGCTGTTGGCCTACATAACTCACGGTCACGCTGTTTTGCACAACAAGCCCCAGTCTTCTGTAGATTCTTCTTTCCATGCTAAATCACGGTGAATAATGCGGATTTGATGGGCATTTATGATTTTTTTTTTGTTGCACTCAATTTTGGAACGAGCACCAGGCTGATTTTTGCCACATAATAGGAAGGGAAGAATCTTTTTGGCGTTGCGATTAGGATTGGGTAATCTAGGATCGATATTCAGAAGATCACATTGTTGTGCGAAGATGTTGAAGCATACATTTCCCATTTTCAATCATCCTAGACAGTATTCGTCAATAGAATCGTCAAATTAGAATTCATTCGCTAGAGCCTAAATCGCAAATAGTACATTTTGCGATCATTCACACTGAAGACCAGCATTTTTCACTGGTCCTTTCAGTCAGAGTGGACCAAGTTTATTTTTTAATATACTCAGAATGTTCACATTTTACACTAACGGGTTCAAGTTCATTTCAACAAAGTACCTTCAAGAAAGCTTTGTTGCTTCAAGAAAAAGTTTTGTTGGTTTGAATCC
The DNA here is from genome assembly GCF_029784135.1 of Toxorhynchites rutilus septentrionalis. NCBI lineage: Eukaryota > Metazoa > Arthropoda > Insecta > Diptera > Culicidae > Toxorhynchites > Toxorhynchites rutilus. The sequence continues at coordinate 329,643,263 of NC_073746.1, read as the reverse complement.
GGCGCTTGTAAATTGTTTAAATTCAATATACAAATAATTGATGCATGGTCCACTCTGTCTGCACATGATATAGAGCCATTTCGCCATGGTAGATGGTACATGGTCCGCTCTGACTGCATACTATGAGAGGTTTTCGTTGATCAATCATAACAATTTCGATCCGTTATTCCTGCTGTATGCGTAATTTTCCAAATCTGATAAAGGCGGTATGTAGCTTACATAATGCTTAACCCAATGTAATCAATAACTCGAAATTTTAAATTTTGCGACTTGGTCCACTCTGACTTAACACCGACCAAATGTGTCACACCGAACATTATGTCAACATTCGGTTCGCTTCATTAAACTTAATGCAAAAGTCTTTTTGAATCCTCCACGATTTACTTCCGTACAAATCCTGTCATATCTTATCTAGCAGCAGCTACTATGGGGTGATATGTACTGTAATCAGTGCACAATGTACAATTCGACACTTCTCCCTCTTCTCTAAGTGGGGGGGGGGGGAGCTGTCGTACAATTAAAACACAAATTGCTGCATAACTAGAGAACTAAACAGGTAAATGGAACCAAATTTTGCATGTAGAGTTTTCAGAGGACCCTCCCCCTCATTAAGGGGTTGGCGAATTTCCGCATAACTCGAGAACTAATCAAGCAAATGGAACCAAAATTGGAATGTAGGGATATTAGAGTACAAGAAATGTTTCTATGACGGTTTGACACCACTGCCTCCTCTGGAAGGAAAAATGAGAAAAATCTGGAAATAAAATTCATTCATACATTGTGACAAGTGTCGTTAGTAAATTTAATGTTTGCGCTAACGAAAATGATCTTTGTTCGAAAGTGGAAAATAATTTTCAGGTGGAAAATGCACTCCTATATGGTCGGTGTTCAGACACACCGGACTAAGTAACAAAATGAGAAAAAATGAGTTAATAGCAGCAAACAATCAAGAATTTCTTAACCTACATTCTACTTTTATCAGATCACACTTATATTGCAGATAACCAGAATTATTGCATAAATTTATTTTGACTGATTAGCAAAAACTGATAATAGTGTGCAGTCAGAGTGGACCAAGTGCATACAACCGTAGCGGGTAGAGAGAAGACACATTTTTGTGACAACCGAAAAATGGAAGGAATTTCAAATGAAGTGTTGGATTTCTCCGCATCGGAAGATTCTTTCCTTTGTCCTTCAGTGAACACGGAAAAGTAACTCATACTGAAACCCAAAGTATGTGCTTTTCAAACAATTCATAGCTATTGAAAAGTTGATCGAATATGTTATTATGTTTCGTTCAGACAGAATGAACCAAGTGCCAGAGAGAAAAAAAAAATTATTACTGAACTTTTCATGATTCATTCCAGATCCAACTACGGTCTTTTATTGACTGCAAGTACTCTTTTTCATAATTACGCTAACCCGTTTGTCGTTGAAAGGAGCTGGAGTGGACGACTTAGCACCTATCTTGTTGAAGAACTGCGCTTCATCATTGGCCTTTCCTCTGACAATACACTTCAACAAGTCGTTCGAGGAAAGAACATTTCCTAGCCTATGGAAAACTGCAAAGATGATTCCTATCTACAAATCAGGCAGTTTGTGGCGCGTCGAAAATTACCGTGGAATATCCATCCTATGTTGCCTGTGGAAGCTACTCGAATCACTGATTCATACAGTGCTACTGTCCGCAGCGAAACCGATTATATCTGAGTTCCAGCATGGATTTGTACCCCATCGTTCCACAACGTCCAGTTTATTATGCTACACCAACGTGCTCTTTCGTGAAGTTGAACACAGAAACCAAGTGGACTCTGTTTATATTGATTTCTCGAAGGCTTTCGATACTGTTCCGCATATTCTTATGGTGAGGAAACTGAGGCCCATGGGTTTTCCTGATTGGATATCCGATTGGTTGATGTCTTACCTGACCGATAGGAAAGCTTTCGTTGAGGTGAACTCAGCACGATCCACAACATTCGATATAGCGTCCGGAGTCCCCCAAGGGAGTGTGCTGGGGCCATTGATATTTGTAATTTTCATTAATGATTTGTGCCTACGAATATCTTATGGTAAACTATTGTTTGCCGACGACCTTAAAATTTTCCGAGTCATCAAATCAGCTGCGGACTGCTGCAACTTGCGGGCCTATATCGATTCTCTAGCGCAGTGGTGCAAAGACAACGGCATGCGTGTGAACACAAGTAAGTGCAAGGTGATCATTTTTAGTCGTTGCTACGAACCGATAAACTACCAATACAACATCGACACTTTTTCCTTGGATCGTGTACATTCTATCCGTGACTTGGGTGTTATCATGGTTTCAACGAGCATCTCTGCTATCACTTCCAAAGCATTCTCTATCCTGGGATTTCTACGTCGGAATGCGTCACAGTTCACCGACGTATATGCACTAAAGGCTTTGTACTGTAGTTTAGTGAGGAGCAACTTAGAGTACGCTGCACCGGTCTGGGCCCCATATCACGTTTCCGAGATTGTACGTATTGAGCGTGTACAGAAATGTTTTATTCGCTTTGCATTGCGGCGTCTCCCGTGGAATGACCCCGCCCATCTTCCCCATTACTCGGAACGTTGTCGTCTAATCGACTTGAAATTGCTTACGGCAAGGCGACTGAAGATGCAACGACTGATTGTATTCGACATCCTCAGTGAGAACATCGATTGTGCAGATCTTCTTCTGCATATTCCAATAAACGTTCCTCAATGTCAGCTGCGATTCTCCACATTAATTGCTGTTCCCGCACAAAGAACATGTTATGGCTACAATAACCCATTAAGTTCCTGCCTCCGAGCCTTCAACAATGTCTGCCAATTTTTTGATTTCAACATGACTAAAGATTGTTTTAAAGCTAGGATTATGAATATATCATAAGTATAACCAGTCTGTACGATACTCTCGAAGACGATGAATAAATAATAATAACATATTTTATAGAAAATCAAGAATTGTACTTGAAAATACATGCTAATTAATTATTTTTGATAAACAAAATACTGTTTCTAGTCATGAAATCGGTTTGTTTTATTATATAAATTTAGTAGAGGAAATACTACTAAATAAATTATATGATTTCATAAGGATTTCATAAGTTCAGTCATAGGGGAACAAGTCTCTGAAAAATATATTTTTGTTCAATCAGAGAGGACCAAGTACACATGGCCATTCGTAAAACCCGAGAATTGTGTCTGAAAATAATTTTATATTATAATGACGAGTTTTGGTAAAGTACTAGGAAATTTATAGTAAAAGGAAATTGTAAAAGGTCAATTAGAACATCAATCAATGAATAGTTCTGCGATTGGACTCATGAATGTTAATTAATGAAAAAAGTAAATGTTTGAAGGTATTCATAACAAAAAAAATCCATTGTGGGCGGAACCAAGTTTGGCGGCCAGCTAGTTGTTGCATAAAATATAAGAATAATATACTTCCTTCCTGTGGTGTATGAGAGCAGACAAACGACAGCAAAGAGATACGCACATCATCTGTTCCATATAAAATTCAAATGGCCCAAACGTAATAAGTTCTTCATCGCTTATAGATATTTATAGCGATCCCGTGTACTAGAGATGGGCAAACCGTTCACGAACGGTACGAAAGAACTGGTTCGCCGAAAAGAGTGAACGAGCGGTCGTTTTTTTTTCAAAGAACGGTAGTTCTCCCCACGAACTGATTGCGAGCGAACGGTTTGTGAACGAATTGATTCCATAAGAACGGTTTGCGAGTGAACTGTTTGTGAACGAACTGTTTGCGAGTGAACTGTATGGGAAACAACTGATTGAGAGTGAGAACTGTTTGAGAACGAAGTGTTTGCGGGCGAACTGTTTGCGAACGAACTAGTGCAGCTGAACTAATTTGCGTTGGACGGAATGGATAAATATAACGAGAACGCTTGTAAGGAAAATAAAACGATTTATCATTTATGAGCAAATGCATGTAACGCAGGGTTTATTTTGTTAATGTATACTCAATTTTGGGTTGAAAATTAAATTAGATTTTCCTCGTTTTAAAAGCAAAACTATATATTTTCAAATTCATGTATTCTTTCAATTCCGCGTAACAATCATATACTTTCTGATTATCAGAAAAAATCTGGGGGAAGCTGGGCGATTCATGGATTAGGTAAACATAAAATTTTATAGTGAGGGCGTGTTGAGAAAGAAATTTTTTCGTTGCTTTCAATTCATTGTTTGGCCTATTGCGTGTACGTATTATCGTGTTTGTTTGTATGACTTTTAATGAATTAAATTATCTTTCCCCACTAAATTTCAAAAATATGAATCGCATACGTAAAGGGTGTGTCACATCAAATTGCATCACGGAAAAAACGCTGTAGAAATTCGCCCAGTAGACCGATCTTTTTGAAAATTTTAGACAGTAAAATAAAAACTATTAAACAACTTTTGGCATTTTCTTTTTATTTATACTTCGAGCCCATACCCGTATGCTCGCACATTCCTCTTTACTCCGTCCATAAAGTTCTGTACAACGTCAGGTTGTAGTTTTTTTTTAACAGAAATCCATTTTCTCTTGAAGTCCGCCTCCGATTTGACAACTTTTGGGTTCTTCCGGAGGGCCTGCTTCATAATCGCCCAGAAGATGGTCGGGCCCTCGTGCTGCTTCAATAGTGGTAGTAAGCGCTTCTGTAGGCACTCCTTAAGGTAAACCTGCCCGTTTACCGTGCCGGTCATCACGAAGGGGACGCTCCGCTTTCCGCAAGAGCAGATCGCTTGCCACACCATGTACTTTTTGGCAAACTTGGATAGTTTCTGCTTGCGAATCTCCTCCGGAACGCTGAATTTGTCCTCTGCGGAGAAGAACAACAGGCCCGGCAGCTGACAAAAGTCCGCTTTGACGTAGGTTTCGTCGTCCATTACCAGGCAATGCGACTTCGTCAGCATTTCGGTGTACAGCTTCCGGGCTCGCGTCTTCCCCACCATGTTTTGCCTTTCGTCGCGGTTAGGAGCCTTCTGAACCTTGTATGTACGCAGGCCCACCCGCTGCTTGGTCCGCTGGACGAATGAATTTGACAAATTCAGCTTATTGGCGGCATCCCGGACCGGACTTCTCGGATCACGTCTAAACTGCTCAACTACGCACTTGTGATCTTTTTCACTGACGGAGCATCCATTTTTGCCGTTCTTCACCTTCCGGTCGATGGTTAGGTTCTCGAAGTATCGTTTTAGTACTCTGCTGACCGTGGATTGGACGATTCACAGCATCTTACCGATGTCCCGATGTGACAACTCCGGATTCTCGAAATGAGTGCACAGGATTAATTCACGACGCTCTTTTTCGTTCGACGACATTTTTCCAAATTTACGAAAAATTGACAGTGAAGCACGGCCAACGTGATCTATACACTCTTATCTGATTATAAGCGAAAGCTGAAGATATAATTCCTAAAAATTAAATTTCTACAGCGTTTTTTCCGTGATGCAATTTGATGTGACACACCCTTTACACTATCCAATCCAACGATATCAATTATTAGCTGTCTATTGATGTTGGGTTCCAGCCAACATTCTACTTTGTTCTTAATACCGCTGAACGAAAGAGCGAAAGAACGGTTCAAAAGAACTGATTCACTTAGATGAACGGTTAGTGAGTGAACCGTTCATCAAGGTGAACTGTTTTGCCCATCTTTACGGTGTACCGCTTTGGTCGTTCTTACACAACTTCGTCTATAATGCTTATACGCGAAGAAACACTTCATAATTATGTTCTTCTTGCCAGCGTCTCGCAATGGACCACACTCCCCCCCCCCCCCCCTACCGTACATTTCCAAGTCGAGCGGAAGAAGAAAGGACCCTTCCAAGGATAGTCAGCTGCAGCTGCTATGCTCTGAGTTTCTTTCTCTTCCTTTTCTAGCTGACGGCTTCTTCTAGCGTCGAATTCTTTACTCTGGAAAATCATCCGTTGACATCAAACAATGTGTGGAATGGGATCGCCACTTCCCCTTTACAATTGCCGACCGACCGTTTTTATTACACACGTTTTGTTTACTATAGTTTCACGTACGCCAATGTGTTGAGTTCAACTGACAAGTTTCACCCCTCGAGAGCAAGGGAGCAAGAGATTCAGTGTTGTTTGTGAGAGAGAATGGAATATAGTTACTCACCAGTTGTGTCCTGTTCACCGCTGCTCCTCTCAGCAGCAGCAGCCAATGTCCTTCGCTCTCACCGTCTCTTGTCGTTGACACCTTGAGGTGTTTTCCAATATTTGCACCACCCCTAAGGGATCGATGAAGCAATACCTAATTATACACATACACCCTCTCTTCAATCTACGTTCGACTTTCCCCCTAGGATAATGAATTCATTGCAATCCCCAATTTTTTTTGCACTTCTTAACTTTTTGCCATTTTAAATGTCTCAGAGGCTATCACCTGTCGACTTTTGTTATCAGTGCTGACAATCAATTCGTTCACACATATAAACACACGGCCTTCTTGTTTTGTTTTGTTTTCTTCCCAGATCTTATATCACTTACTGTGTGCGTTGTATTATACGACTATCTCGACTATCCGCTCACTCCACTCTCATCCGATACCCCTCTTCAACGAGCGAGATAATTTCGGAAATCTTCATCACTCGTGCTAACCCCTTTTTTCCTTAGCTGAATGCACGTTACGACCTCGGTGACATTCGCTCTCGTTTTCGGTGTTACTTTTTGGGGTATCGTAGCAACCCACTATTACGACAAATCATAAATTAAACATTTTCGTCATTGCACGAGAACCAGGGGGAGCTAAATTGCACAAAGCGACACAAACACAGCACACCGCCACTGTTTACTACTTGCGCGCCGTGTTGATGATGACGAAGACGACGACGTGTCTACCACTTTTCTCCAAAACAACACAACTCACTCGCAATTGAGGTAATGTACACCGCCTCGCTCTGCTCCCTGTACCCACCGGTTTCCGTCAATCGCACTGCAACAATCTTCAATCATCTGAATTAAATTAATCAGATATCGAGCTCGGAGTCTGAACAATCCATCCGTTATGCCGTTGGTGAGGAAGGTCGTTTGCGGCAACTTGTTGGTTCCTTGATTATTTGCCTCCCATAGATGGTCGGAGTTACCCAACCCTACGAACGGAATCAGTTGAGAACCTCTTGCTTAAATGTTGTGTGATGTATATTGTAGTAATGATCACACACTTGCGGTACACACATCAGCGACGGGAATCTTTCACACTTCAGTCAGCTGCTGTTTTCTGGGTCTTCAAGCGAAAAGAAAATACATCCACTCGGAAAGGTCGTATCTAATTGACTGAGTTTGGCATGCCTCTCGTATCTATTATTGTGCTCCTCCAGCTGTATTTCACACACACCTTGTGCGCTCTCTGCTCTATCGCTCTTTGCGCTTGACACTCTCGATACCACTCAGAGAAATAGCGATTGAGTGGCGTGGTTGGTGCTTACTGTCGCAGGGAATTCCAGCTGATTTGTTTTGCGCTTTTTCGAGAACCTTTTTTTTTTTCTAAATCCTTGTAGTGCTTTATAATCATTTACCCCGCAGACGATTACCGGCGAAATCTTAAGAAAACTGATATATCTACTACCTGCTAATATAAACGGATAATATACAATAATATAGACCCGCTGCTTATTGTATTGTTTCTACAGCGTCACAACCCGCAATTCCCAGATTATCATAGAGAGGATTACTTTGAGAGAAATATGGATATCAGTAATGGATTGATGTAAGATTTTAGTATTTAACTTTTAATTTTTATTCAAAAAAATTCATACAAAGTATTGTATTCAAGGTACTGTCTCTATCGTGCGCCTATGACCTTCTTTAACCCTTTCATTACGGCAGTGTGCTCCGCCGAAGTGCTACCCCTGTACGGAGGACTGCGCCGAAAAGTATGCACATTGCGCTGGTGTGATCGAAGAGCAGTATGAATTTCATGTCGTCTAAAGACGACGCTCGTACACACAGCTCGTTGCCCGGATGTCGTAACGAAAGGGTTAAGGCATCACATAGATTCCGTGAAGAAAATATCTTGTCTTTTGTGGCGATTCAAGAACCGAGCCACATTTTGCCGTCTTTTAAGAATAGCCAGGTTATGAATTAACGACCGAACCAGCAACGGTTGTTGAATACGGTGTAATGGTAACTTTTGCAGCGTGCAGCCGAGCGCAGAAAGATCACTTTGTGACATTTATTGGCCTGTTTTGGGAATGCATTTGAGCAGTTGCATAAATTGGTCGGAGTCTGGTCAGACCGGACCATGTGACATTTTTATGATTTCGAGAAAAACGAACTTGAAGTTCAAGTTCTGCAATTTTCGAATCTTTAATATTTTTTGTTCAGAATTGTTCTCAGAAGTTTACTTTACACGGTGACGTATGATAATTGCAAAAAAACAAGTCTCATGCCCAAAAAAGACGGATGTTTGGCTTCCTATACGTACATGGTCCACTCTGATTGAACCAATGAATCACTTTTTAAGACTTGGTTTACTATGACCGAATAATTTCTAAATGTTTTTCAATCAATTAACAGTTGTGAGTTAAAGCCAAATTCGAATTTATTGTCATCGCCACAGTCTTAACCACAATTTGAAATACAGTCGAATCCGTTTATTATGACTCCGCTTCTATTGACCTACCGCCCATTATAACGTAATTACACAACGCTTTTTTTTTTGGTTTTCAAATGAAATTATTTTTCAAAAATTCTCAAAAAACTACGAATAGCTCTTACAATTTTCAACAAATTGTCCATACATCAGAAGATGGGCACTTTTAAAGGGATAAAGTTTTTCTAATAACAATAACAAGGTTGTAATTTCATAACTTAGATCTTCTCTTAAGTAGTTGAAATGACTTCACAATCCAGCGTCAGCTAGAGAGCATCTGCGAGGTAACTTCGATGTTCTATGTGAAGTCTCGTCTTTGTTCAAATACTTTTTTTAAGCAGCAACATGCGAAATTACCTCGGATGCACAGGAGAGTCCAGAACTTGTATTTTTTTTGTTATTTCTTCAAATGCCTGAAGAAGCCTTAATGTACTCTTCCATGAAGCACCATTGTTGTGTCGTCTAGTTAGTGAATGTGTGTGCCATTATTATCCCCGAAACAGTTCTTGATTTTTAAATCTTGAATAAAAATAGTTGAATGATATCCTTTGCTTATTTAAATTCGTAGTATTTACTCTTACTCGACCGGTGTTAAAATTATTTCAATATATCCATAATTTATCCAAATCCAGAAAAAAATCTGTTCAAGATTCCTTGCATAAAACTTGATACCTAATTAAAGGATATTTATTCAAAACGGAAAATTGATTCTTCGTTCATTACTTTTAACCCATTAACGACCATGCTGTAAAAATTATTTTATTGACGAAAGCCATTGTTGTATTTTCGATTATTAACGCTAAAGGAACTCCAATGTTCAAGAATTATTTTTTTTTCCATCTTCCATTTTCCGGGAAATGACCATTTTCCATTTTCCGGGAACCCGAACTTTTTTTTTCAAGTACAAACCGACTGCGAACTAAAAGTCACTTCAATTAGCAAATATACGGTATTCATAAATGCATCAATTTTGGATTCCCGGAAGAACAAGAACAGGAATATGGAGGTTTCTAAGTGTAAATCCAAATGAATCCACCTAAGGTGAGATGTGGCATTTCTTATTTCATGTAATTTTAACTTATTACTGACAGGCTTTTTCTTTCAAACGAAAGCATATGTTGTTATTTTTATTGTTAACTGTGGGGAAATGTCAATGCTTAAAAACTAGTTTCTCCAATTATCCATTTCCCGAAAAAATCGAACATTTTCCAAAACCTGCAAAGTACCAGTGTACTGCTAAAAAAAACAATGGCCTAGAGGGTTGAGAGGTTATTATTCGGTCCAGCGGTAGAATATTCACACAAACAATCTCATTAGAATCCTCGTTACACGTACTGATCATTTCCTCCAGCTCCCCCACAATAGAAATTCTACGGGCCGCCATCACCTAAGGTTGTTACGGATAAAAAATCATAGAGATTTTCAATAATATTCGCTAAATTTATCGATATTTGCGAACATTCTCAACTGAAAATGCAAGAATAAATGAAAAACCATCCCTCTTCTAAAGTAAACAAATCAAAATGCGCAGCGGAAGTTAGATGTGTTGGTGTTGATTCAGCAGAAAAAAAAAAGTTCGTTAGGCCAACGTTCGATTTTTCGAACACTCAATTTCCCCGGCTGTTATTTTCCTGTATGCGGCTCAATCGAATGATTTTCGCTCTATATCACAATGTATGTTCTTTTATCAAAGCAATACTGTAGAAAACTTCACATATTTTTGTATTTTATTGGGGTTTTTAATTGAAATTGGAAACACCTTCCAAACATACTTGCTTTAAATCGAATTTATTATCCAATAAAGTTACTCAAAATTGAATGAAATAGATATAAGTGGTAGCTAATAAATTAAGCTATCTTTTGGTGCAAAAACTTTACCATATGGTTCCTATCCAAAGACATGAAAAATTATCAAAGTTGCTGTTCGATTTTTCGAACGCTTGGCCTAAAATGGGTTAAGTAAAAATGTGTTGTATTTCAAACATATTCCTTTATTAGCTTCTTGTACATATGCAGTTTCTCCTCGTTGCGTATTTGCAAATAAAGAGCCGGATATTCGGCTATCCGGCCTAGAAGTTTGCCGGATATCCGGTATCCGGCCTAGCCACTATCCGTCTCATCTCTAATTCATATATTTTTTTTTTCAGAATTTAAAAAGAATATGTTTTCAAGGAAAATAAAATTCATTGAAAAAACTTTTTTTTTTGAAAACATGTGTTTTGAAAATTTAGAAAAAATTGTCATAAATAGTTCTTACAATTTCCAACAAGTCACCTATACATCGAAAGATGGGCAATTTTACAGGAAAAAAGTTTTTCTGACGTCCTTTAGCCAAAATTTTGTAGGTACAGGTCGGACTCGATTATCCGGAGTATTGATTTTGTTTCACTCCGGATAATCGAATCCTCCGGATAATCGAGTCATAAAAAATCGAATTTTATTTCGGCAAACGTAATTGTTGTGTTTTGGATTTGGTCACCAACTCTTTTTAGCAACACGAAGTTTTTCTTTGTACGCTTAAAGCTAAAATAATGTTTTATTAAATATATTACTTCTGATTGAATTCAATTGCTTACAAATTTGGTGGGCTATGGTTGCAGAAGCGGTATTGGGCCCAAATATTCCGGAATCGAAATTAAATTAAATGCTTTAAAAAAAAACCTTTTAGATGGATACTACACTACACGGCTTGTTTTTGATGAGAGCTCGATCCAATATGGGGATTAACAAAGGAATTTATGTACAGTTTCTAGCAGGCGGTTTCTGGCAAGCGTGTTCCCTTTGGATGAGCGAAATAGGGCTGTCGCTGGTACCGATATCAACAGTGGTACTGTGTTGAGGAGTCCCGTCGTGACATACCCCCACCCGTAAACCTTGGTGAGAGTAAGAGGTTTCTGGATCACTGGAACCGGGTTTACTCTGTTCCTCGACGTCCAGTACAGCCAACTTCACAGCTGGCCTACGCAAGATTCCCGAAGACGTTCGTACCAACGCCTGTCGTACTCTGCCATCGCGCCCTGGAAAAACTTCTTCGATCCGACCTCTTATCCACTGGTTCCGCCCCGTTCCGCCAACTACTAGTACCAGGTCACCAATCTTCACGTCCCTTACATCTTCGAACCACTTGCCTCTTCTAGTAATTGTCGGAAGGTACTCTTTGAGCCATCTTCGCCAGAAATCATCGGCAATGCATCTAGCCATTTTCCAGCTGCTTCGGAGCGCTACGCGGTCGTCTAGCGGTTCAGTTGGTAAAAATTTTGTACCTGATGAGTTACCCAACAAAAAGTGGTTTGGCGTTATAGCCTCCTGATCCGCTGACTCCAGAGGAACGTAAGTGAGTGGTCTGGCGTTAATCATGCCCTCCGCTTCTAACAGAATTGTCTCCAATGTCTCGTCGTCTGGCCTACGTAGGCTTTCCAAGATTGCTCCTAATGCGACTTTCACCGAGCGAACGAGCCTTTCCCACGCGCCGCCCATGTGTGGAGACGCTGGCGGGATAAATTTCCAGGTTGTCTCAGCGGTAGTGAATTTTTCCGCCAATGCAATGTTCAATGCTTTCTGATGCGCCTTCATCTCGTTATGTGTACCGTGAAAGCAGGTGGCGTTGTCGGTCCAAATTTCCCTAGGCTTCCCTCTGCGTGCCACGAAGCGTTGTACCGCCATGATACATGACTCGGTAGTTAACGAGTATATTACCTCCATATGGACTGCTCGGATGGTGAGGCACGTAAAGAGAGCCACCCATCGTTTCACGTTGCTTCTGCCTACTCTTACAATTAATGGTCCAAAGTAGTCCAATCCGGTGAAAGTAAACGGATGCAGGAAAGCAGTCAAACGGGTCTCGGGAAGAGGTGCCATCGCTGGTGGACTTGGATTTGCTTTCGCTATGCGGCAGTGTAGACACGCGCGTTGGACGCGCGTATCTAGTAGACGTCTGAGAGCAGCTATCTCGAAACGTTGACGAATCTCGTTGAAAATGGTCTCTCGATTGGCGTGGCGAAAGCGGCGGTGGTACCAGTCTACAATGAGGAAGGTTATTTGATGTTGTCTAGGAAGGATGATTGGGAACTTAGCTTCCATCGGTGCATATGGTGCAGCACCGATACGGCCGCGACACCGGATGACCCCTTTCTCATCCATAAATGGGCTCCTAGTGTATATAGTACTGGATTTGTTCACGGAGGGATGGCGTTCATTGGGCGAGCCTCGAGTTTTGTAGAGAGTGTTGATTTCGTCCGCATAGAATTCACCTTGAGTAGTCTTCACGAGTGTTTCTTCGGCTCGCCGGAGCTCGTCGCTGGTAAGATTGCTGAGTTCCAGGTTCTCGCCGTTTTTCCGTTTACGAAGATTGTCGATATATCGTAGTACGTACGCTGTTACACGCTGCAGTTTCGTCCATAAATTGAATTTGTCGAACGTAATTTTGGTGATGAAATGAGTAAGGTGATTGTGAGGGTGTCGCAGCTCTTCTTCAGTCGAAGGGTTCGTTTTTTTATTTGGCCACCTTTCTTCGGGCTCATAGAGAAAGCTCGGACCTTGAAACCAAGCATTGGCCATCGTTAACTGTGAGCCGTGATGCCACTTGGTGGCTATGTCCGCGGTGTTCATTTTTGATGGTACCCATCGCCACTCTGACTGCAGTGTGGTTGTTAGAAGTTCGCCAACCCGAATAGCCACGAACTTGTGGTACCGACGATGATCGGTGGAGTGGATCCACGCGAGCACAGTGTTTGCATCACTCCAGCAGAAGCGGCGTTCGAATGGGAACGTGTGATATGCCTGTATGGTCTCCATTAGACGAGCACCTAAAACGGCCACCTTGAGCTCGAGTCGAGGGATTGACAGAGCTTTTAGGGGGGCTACTTTGGTTTTCGCTCCTGCTAGTGCGATTTGCACGCCGGTTGCCGTCTTCAAGCGGAAGTATACTACGCAGGCATAAGCGGTTTCGCTCGCGTCGACGAATAGATGGATTTGTAGATGTTCGAAGCCGTTCTGAAGAGACGAGGAGAAGTAGCAGCGTGGTATACGTATCGAGTCGAGATTATGAAGCTGATCTGCCCACAGTCGCCAGCGTTCGTTAATATCTTGTGGTATTCGTTGGTCCCATCCTGTCCCTTTGGACCAGAGCTCCTGAATGAGCATTTTACCGATGACGAGGTAAAATGCAATGAAGCCAAGTGGGTCGAACAGGCTCATGACTAGTCTGGCAACCTCACGTTTCGAGGGAACATGATCTTGGCGTAGAATCTGTTGCAGATCTTCCCTGTCTACGAAAGTGTAGACAAATAGATCGTCTCGCGGGATCCATTTCATGCCCAATACCGACTCAGTTTTCTCACCTCGTTCCAGGTCCAAACTTTTGAATTCTTCTTCAGCAATCTCGCCGATTCCTTGCAGGACCTTAATTTCATTTGATAAAAATCGACGAAGAGTGAAGCCTCTTAGAGTGCACCAGTTTGACCTCATTCACTACGTCGATCGCCTCTTGAATGGTCTCGAAGCTGTCCAAGTAGTCGTCGACGTAGTGTCTGTCGATGATAGCTGCCGCGGCACGCGGGTATTCTTCGGCGGATTCTTTTGCGTTAAGATTTTTGATGTATTGAGCTGAGGCCGGCGAACAGGTTGATCCAAAGGTGCCCACATCCATGACGTAAACTTGCGGGGGGGTCAGTTGGCCTTTTCCGGGACAGGAAACGTTGCGACTGACAGTCTGGATGTCGAATCTTAAACTGGTGAAACATCTCCATCAAGTCACCACACACAGCCACCGGATATTGGCGGAATTGAGACAAGACTTTCGGGAGAGGTATCAATAGATCTGGCCCCTTAAGTAGTTTACAGTTGAGCGATACGTCACCCACCTTTGCAGCAGCGTCCCAGATCAATCTAATCTTCGCAGGCTTTTTAGGGTTAATAACTACGCCCAAGGGAAATACCAGACGCGATTTGGTTCAACCGAAGTCAACTCCGTTAAGCTAGCCTTATGTATATATCCCTTCCGCTCATATTCCGTAATCATCTCCTGTACGCGATTTTTTAGTTCCGGTTCTCGCTGAAGCCGCCGGTCTAAGGACTCCAGTCGTCGGACGGCCATTGGATAGCTGTCAGGAAAGCTCGTGCTGTCGGTCTTCCACAATAGCCCCGTTTCAAATGACAATCCGGATGGTGTACGTCGAGTTGTTTCCTCTAAAAGCTGTCTTGCGCGTTTTTCGTCTGTTGACTCCAGCGGCTCACGAAGCCCAACTACTCCGATGTCTTCCAGAGTAAAATAATCGCGAAGCTGTTCGTTCAGTTCACGATTCGAATCGGATACTGCCCCAATATGAAGGCCGAGGATCGCTGATTGATTTGGTGAGTTAGGAACGCACCCGTAAATGCTCCATCCCAGTCTGCATTTCGCTCCGATTGGATCCCTTAATCCACCTTCACGCAACTTTAGTGGAACGCACAGGCGCAAATTGTCCAGACCAATGAGGATTTGAGGACATACTAGTTCGTAGGCTTCAATCGGAAGCTCCCGTAGATGAGGATAACGATTTGCGAGGTCTTCATATTTTAGACTTTGAGTAGGTAGCACAAGTCGACTCACCGTACGAGTCTGAGAGAGAGTATATCGGGATTTGTTGTTTTTACCCGAGATGCTGAGGCACACACATCGCGATTTTGGCTCTACCCTCGTTACGTTCCCAGTCCACTTCAAGGTAAGCGGCTCAAGTTTGCCACTGACGTTTAGTCGGTCTGCTACCGATTCATCAAGGAGTGTATACGATGAGCCTTCGTCAATAAAGGCGTAGATAGTTCGAGATGTATTGGGACCGTAGAGGGTAACTGGGAGGATGCGAAAAAGGGGACACTGGAGGTTTCCGGATGTTACATGGCTAGACGAAATATTCACTCTTTCATGAGTAGTGGACGAATGAAGAAGTGTGTGGTGCCGCTGACGACATTCTGGTATACCACAACCATGCCATGAGCGACACGGCCATTTACCGTGACTGTTAAGGCATGTTCGACAAAGCCCCTTCTGCTGAACCAGCTTCCAGCGTTCGTCGATGCTGGCGTCGCTGAATTGTTCACATTCGGTTACACGATGGCCCGCTCGGCCACACGATAGACACTGCTTATACGGTTTAGGCTCGGTTGAAGCGCTATTGGACGCGGCACCTTCAGCTTGTGCAGTG
Organism: Toxorhynchites rutilus septentrionalis; assembly: GCF_029784135.1. Lineage (NCBI taxonomy): Eukaryota > Metazoa > Arthropoda > Insecta > Diptera > Culicidae > Toxorhynchites > Toxorhynchites rutilus. The sequence continues at coordinate 329,627,467 of NC_073746.1, read as the reverse complement.
GAATGTGCTTGCAAAATACCAGTTTTTCCACTTTTCTGTCGGTTAGCTCGGATATCCGACTGCAATGCAAATTTCTGGAGAGTACTAGGTTCCGGATGGGTGAACGAGACTTCACTTGCAGCTGTCACTAGCCCCGACATGAAATCGCCGAAAACGCCAAGCGTTGTTGGTTGGTGTTGATTCTTATAAATCGCCCAGTCTAGCCTTAATGAACCAGGCAACTTCTCTACCAGCTCCTGTAGGAGAACTGGGTTCGAAAGATGATTGTGTTGACCCGCTGCTTTGAGATGGTCCACCAGATTTTGTACAGCGAGGCCGAAATGCATCAGGGTTTCCAGACGTTCGTATTTTGGAGGTGGGAGTTGATGGATCCTGTTTATCAATGACCTGATGATGAGATCTGGTCTCCCAAAAAGAATACGCAGTGTCTGAACGACGTGTGGTACACTCGCCGGCAGAAGCAAACGACTTCTAACGGAATCTAGAGCGTTGCCCTTTAAGCATCGTTGGAGGCGAACCAAGTTTTCTGCATCTGAGTAACCACAAGTGGCCGTAGACTGCTCGTAGTTACTAATGAAGACCGGCCAGTCTTCTGGATTTCCACTGAAATTTGGTAAATCTTTTCCGAGGACTTGTCGCGCAGCTATTTGCGCTTGAGACAGTGTTTGAGTAGAAAATGTATGTGCGGGGGTCGAAGGTGGTATAACCGAAACGGAAGAATTTAGTAGCACTGGAGCTGGAGACATCTGTAACGCTGGCGGCTGCGAGAGGGGTTCAAGCTCTGCTGGGTCATCGGGAATCCTGTTCAGGTTGGGATCATTTATTCGTCCAACTCGATTTCCCTCTGATCTTCCAGTATCCTGTCCTTCCAGCCAATTTTTCACCTTTTGTTCGGAATTGACGACAGACCCACCTCGGTTGCTTGCCTCTGCTATTTCTCGGATAATCTCCTGACGCTTTTCAAACGATTCTCTCCTCGCTCGTTGTTGTTTCTGTTTTAGCTCTAAATCTTCTTTCAACTTGCGTTCGCGAAACAATTTAGTCTCTTCTGCAAGCTTCCGCTTCTCTTCTAACTGGCGCTATTTTTCTTCCATCATTCGCTTATTCATCTCTTCTTGCTCCTTCAGCTCCTGTTCCTTCATGACCCGTTCTTCTTCATTCAGCTTCAGCTGTTCTGTTAACACTGTCATACGAACACTCGATGATACGCTTCCAGTAGGATCGATGCACTTCGCTCGGTGTTTTGAGCCCTTCCTCGAACTAGTTTTCGGACCTGTCTTAGATCCCTTGGCAGGATGATGGTCGGTAACGGGAACTTGAAGATGATCGTCACCGGACGTCCCTTTCTTATCGCATCCCTTGCAGAAGTAAGAGGCACTTGACTGCTTGATATGATCATCGACACCGGCACAACTAAAGTGTTCCCAAAGCTTACATGCATCACATTGCACCATTTCTGCCTCTGCAGAGTCCTTCCGGGCACAGGACTGACAGTTCCGGGGAGAATTAAGGTCTTCCATACTTCTAATACCGCAAATTTCTTTAAGATTGTTGTGTTTCGGATTTGGTCACCAACTCTTTTTAGCAACACGAAGTTTTTCTGTGTACGTTTAAAGCTAAAATAATGTTTTATTAAATATATTACTTCTGATTGAATTCAATTGCTTACAAATTTGGTGGGCTATGGTTGCAGAAGCGGTATTGGGCCCAAATATTCCGGAATCGAAATTAAATTAAATGCTTTAAAAAAAAACCTTTTAGATGGATACTACACTACACGGCTTGTTTTTGATGAGAGCTCGATCCAATATGGGGATTAACAAAGGAATTTATGTACAGTTTCTAGCAGGCGGTTTCTGGCAAGCGTGTTCCCTTTGGATGAGCGAAATAGGGCTGTCGCTGGTACCGATATCAACAGTGGTACTGTGTTGAGGGGTCCCGTCGTGACACGTAATATAATTATGATTTGAACTTATTTATTAAACGGATTTATCTAGGTTGACCCGTTTGTATGTTTGTGACTTTGCAACTTCGTAACTTTGTCTGTAGCGCTGTACCACATTAAGGTGAAGGTGGAAGCTAGCTAGCTAGTTTCTTTCATCTCCCTCCCTCACCCCTCGCCCGAAAATCAATAATTTTGCGAAACAGTGTGAAGAAAATGATCGTTTTCGGACACTTCCCATCAAGTAATATCAATCAAACTCTAATCGATTACTCACAAAATATAAAATGTTCATCTGCTGTCGCACTGTATAGTGAAAAACGTCGGAAAACTCGAGCTAGTGCTCTGAAAGTTAAATTTTCATTTTTCAATCTTCGGCAATGGTTTTCTTTGTATTGGTGAAAGCATCGTTATTTTTTTCGACACTGATGCCAGAAAACATCATCGAAACAGCTGTGAAAACCACTCAATAAAATGTTATTCCTGAGTCATAGCGTTTCATGTCATGAAAATCAATAGAATAAAATTGTGTTGATATCAATACAATTATTATTTTTACGTTTAATGGGCCTATAATGTAAGTTTTAGTAACTTTAACATTAGGTAAGAAAATTGTACCGCAGAGCTCGGAACACTGCTATGGCTGCTTATGTTTTTAAAAACAGTAAACGGAAAAGTATTACATTCAATCAAAATGCTCGGCCAACGAAGAGAAGGGTTAAGGCTCTTCAACGTGAATATGTGAAAACAATACGGTCAACGAAGGAAATTATTAAGGAATTATCGACATCGAGTTACTATGCGGAAGAACTTGTTAATACCAAAAGAGCCCCAATTCGCATGTGTTATAAATTTGCTCATGTTACGCTCGCGTATAATCAGAGTTTTTCTTCATATGCGAATACACCTTCTATATATATTTATATTTGCAATTGTTCATCGGAACATATCGTTCATACACTTTGGTTACTTTGGTAGTGAAATGTGATTTTTTTCATATGTATTCAAAGACTCGTGTCAATGAAGGGCCACACAATCTGATAAGTGAATTGATCTATTTACATGTGCTTTGCTTTTCTCTCACAAACACTATTACCCCATTTTTACACGTGAGTTTACCTATACTACTACAATGGCAAGCTTCTTGCTCTTCTAGCTCTTCTTGTTGACCGATTGATCTGAAATTTGGAACACATCTTTATCTTTGGTGTCATTATGAAACTGCGTATTCCATGATTTTGAAAATCCAAGATGGCGGCCGCTACAGAATGGCGGATTATATATTTTCTCAGAACCGCTTCAATGTGAGTATCAAATGAAAGGGCTTGACTAGTAGAGTTACACAGTTATTTATGAAAAATGTAAATCCAAGATGGCGGCCACTACAAAAAGGCGGATTACATATTTTTTCAGAACCCCATCAATATGTGTATCGAATACAAGGGCTTGACCAGTAAAACACAGTTATCTATGAAAAATGTAAATCCAAAACGGCCGCCACCACAAAATAGCGCCATATATATTTTTTTTTCAAAACCTCATCAATATGGGTATCGAAAGAAAGTCCTCGACTAGTAGAACATAGCAGATAATGAAAGATCCAATTCCAAGATGGTCGCAGTCCCCAAACAACTAATTACATTTTAAATGGTTTCATTCAGCTTGACCTGTTTGTATGTATGTTTGAGTGTCTTTTAGGGTTGTCCCACATTAATAGAAAATTGACCCCGTTCTTGTTGACTGATTGATCTGAAATTTGGAACATACATTTAATTCTACTGTCATTATAAAACTGCGTATTTCATGGTCTAGAAAAATTCAATTTGGCCGTCGTTAAAAATGGCTGAATGATTTGACTTGGAGAACATTAAACATAATAAACAACATAAATTCAAAAAGGTCGTCACCACTAAATGGTCGACTATGTATTTTTTGCAATCCCCTCAATATCGGTATCAAATGAAATGATTTCACTAATAGAATACAGTACACCATGAAAATATTCCGAAGAAAATTAGGTAAGAAATAAACGTTGGATTTCCATTGTCCACAGTTAGTTGTTTCATCGTATACCCCACGATTTTATTTTAATCTCATCATTGCCCTAGATTAATGAAGGAAAGGATGTGATAACTATTAACTGATACTTGTCTAATTATTTTCTAGCTTTTAGTACATTAAACCGATTAACTTAGAAAGTTTTATATTTTATTTTCTAGTTTTTAGTAAATTATGTGTATCATTAGTATACTTCTCTACATTAAAACCATTAAACTTTTTTTTTTAATTTTTATTTCTTACCAAATTTTTTTCGGAATATTTTGATGATATACTGTATTCTATTAGTCAAATCATTTCATTTGATACCCATATTGATGTGGTTCTGAGAAAATATGAAATCCTCCATTTTGTAGTGGCCGCCAACTTGGATTTGCATTCATAAATAACTGTATTCTACTAGTCAAGTCCTTTCATTTGATACCCATATTGATGGGGTTGCGAAAAAAATACATAAGGCCATCTTGTGGTGGTGGCCATTTTGGGTCTATATTTTTTCATAAATAACTGTGTCAAGCCTTTTCATTTGATACCCATATTGATAAGGTTCTGAGAAAATATGTAATCCGTCATTTTGTAGTGGCCGCCATCTTAGATTTGCATTTTCATAAATAACTGTGTTCTACTAGTCAAGCCTTTTCATTTGATACCCGTATTGATGGGGTTGTGATATATGGCGCCATCTTGTGGTGGCGACCATTTTGGATTTGCATTTTTCATAAATGACTGTGTTCTACTAGTCAAGCCCTTTCATTTTATTTGATGATGGGGTTCTGAGAAAATATGAAATCCGCCATTTTGTAGTGGCAGTCATCTTGGATTTGCATTTTTCATAAATAACTGTATTCTACTAGTCAAGCCCTTTCATATTGATGGGGTTCTGAGAAAATATGTAATCCACCATTTTGTAGTGGCCGCCATCTTGGATTAGCATTTTTCACAAATAACTGTGTTCTACTAGTCAAACCCGTTTATTTGATACCCATATTAGCTATTCAATATGGAATTATTATACAAATTATTCAAAATTTCTGAAAATCAAAAATAAAATACTCCGGATAATCGAGTCTAAAATTCCGGATAAGCGAATCCCGGATAATCGAGTCCGACCTGTATCATATTTTTTGAGTTACATTTTTTTTGTAGAAAATCAAGAATTTTTTTTCGACCCTTTCCAAAAAGTAGTCGGATTCTTTTTCGATTGTTTCAAGTATGCAAAGTTGCTAAAAAGACCAATGTGTATACACTAGGGTCCCAATGAATGTATGGAAAAAAATCGACCTTAAATTTCAAAAAGGTACCCTACACAAACTGTTCACTACCTAGAAAAAACACTCTATGCAGAATATGAACTCAATCGAACTTAAGGGAGACTGGCGCAAAGCGGCCAAAATTTGAGTTTTTTGAAACTCGTAAAATCATCCAAGGGGGATTTTTTGATGCCAAATACCTTAAAATTGCATGACACGCAGAGATTTACAGTTATCTCAAAAAATTATTTTGTCAAAAATCGACTTTTTAGACAAAAAAACGACCAAGTGCAAAAAAAATGTGAATATCGAAGAGTAATGCAATTTTAAGACATTTGGCATCACCATTTTTTTTTGAAAACCCCCATTTTTCGGTGATCTTTCGTTTTTCAAAAAACTGAAATTTTAACGTCTGCGACACTAATAAATGATGTTCGAATGAGCTAAAATTTTGCATAGGGTATATTATTGTGCGAATCAACATTTCGCAGCAAGTTCCGAATGAAAAATCGAGATAACTATTATTACTGACACTTAAAACCATACGTTTCGTCTCGTGCTCCGAAAAAAAAAGTCCCAGAGTGTCGATTTTTGACAAAAAATTTAAGGACATTTGACATCATTTTTTTTCTCGAAAACTCTGATTTACTCTACTCCCCCCTTGGGTAATTTTTCGGTTTACAATTAACTCAGTTTTTGTTTCGTATAATCAGGATGGCTAGAAAAGTGTACTCCATGGTACAACTTTTTTTCTGAATACATCGCCAGCTTGTAACTATTCTAATTTTAATTTTTCTCCGTTTAGTTCTTGTTGTGTTGCTAAAAGACAAATAAACAAATGCTGGAATAATGGATGACAAAAATATTCTGCTGTTCATTTGTTCAGAGCTTTGATAACGTCCGAAATTCGTGCGTCTACACTAGAATACCTTCTTAAGTTGATTATGACCTGTTGGTCTTTTGATCTGCTTATTTTTGTACTGTACATGTCTTGAAATGGTTCGAAGAATCTCGTCTTGAGTTTGACTTGAATTCTGACTCAATAACATTCCCCAACGCAGCTTTACAAAACTTCATCCCTCGCGTTTTTGTCACTGATACTAAAATGACCAATTTCCAAACCAGTGCTCACACGTTTTGTTGATGCTACATGTTCCACGTACGCTTCACACAGCAAGCAGATGCACTTTTCTGCCACAATTTTTTCAAGGTAAACAAAACTTTCTAAACATGGGAACGAGGACTTGAGGTATAAAAAAAAATAATCTGATAATTAAAAAACAGGAATGGGGTTATATCTATGGTATAACCGCAAGGGTGACGTAGGACTATCGTTGATTTAGAGATCATTTGTTTGAAGTTGAATCTAAATCCATTCTGAATGAATGAATAAATGAATATTTGGGGGACTTCGTAAACAAGAGCGTTACGTTGGAGGCACAAGTTTTTATGCATCCAATATAGGATACGAAAAACCTTGTTCTGAAGAATAATCTTCAGAAGCTTTCCTGCTAACTGTACTTGATTGACAAATCACAAACCCAAATGTATTATATGGATATTTTATGGATAGAAAACATTCAAATAAACTCTTTCACATGAATGTATTTTTAAATTCCTAGAGGAACTGGCAGATTATTTTCCAGCAATGATTAGATCTTTCCGGAACTTTCTCGATGCTGAATGGCATCCAAACGGAAAGAATTCTGCGCGTGTATGTGTCGATCCTTCGCCGTCTACCTCTTCCAGCACGTTAGGCAACGATGTTGTCTTTTCGATGTCCTCACGAAAAATGAATGCGTCTCACCACCAGAATATCGCTTAAGTATGCTTTTTGTGTGTGATTGAATCTAGAGAAGGTGTGGTTTACGATGGCAATTTGGAAGGCATACTAGAGAGGAATGAACGCTCTGAACTCGAAACTTTCGGCGACTGAGCAATAATCGATTGCTTACGCATACAATATTGGATACGGAAATATCCTACTGATGGGGAAGAATAATCTTCAGAAGCTTTCCTGCTAATTACACTTGGTTGAAAAATTACAAAATCAAATGTATTTGACCGCTGTGTTATATGGTTAGAAAACATTCAAATAAACTCTTTCACATGAATGTATTTTTAAATTCCCAGAGGAACTGGCAGAAATGATTAGATCTTTCCGGAACTTTCTCGATGCTGAATGGAAAGCCAAACGGAAAGAATTCCGCGCGTGTATGTGTGTGTAGCGATGTCTTCCCGGGGAACCGTTTGTGGCATCACTCTCCTCCTGATGGATTCTCTTCTGGCCTAGGGTGCACAAACAGGTGACACCGTTCATCCGCGCTTTCATGATAAACGAAGAGCTTCACCACAACAGCGACAACATGCTCCCATCGCTGTACAATTAGAACTGAGTGGATTTCCGAGCGGCGCTCGCTTATATACCGATTGGTGATTTCAATAGCTTGTTTTGAAAGCAATTTTAAGACTATTGAAACAAGTTTTTGGATCAAAAAGTAACAAGTATAGAACGCGTAGACATTTTATCTTTCGAATGAAATGTTTATCATACCATTTCGTTCAGTTGTTTAAGAGCTATTAACGCTCAAAATCTCGGTCTCCGGCGTAACGCTTTCGTTTTCGAAACTTTGATTTTACACCCCGGTATAGAAATGAAAGACGTAGTCCTACGTCAAAATGGTCTCCTTGAAACTCTATTCAGCGATTCACACTGTGGAGAGGCATTGTCAAAACGAAAGCCTGGTCTGTATAATGGTTTCATCTCACCGTCGCGATTCAATAGCATTCCCGAATGGATAGCAATCAAACAAATAATTGTTCTGATGGTTTAATTTGATATGTCCTCCATGTTTCTTGTGTTCCACTTTCCCGCACTAGAACCCACACGGTGCTGGGTGTGAGTATGCTGCTGAGTATGGCAGTAAATGCGATGAAAAACTTGAAAAATTATGGTCATTAGCATCGACTGAATTAAGTTTTGGCCAGATTCGATAGATAGATAGGAAGATAGAAAACGGATCACTCGTCACCATCATCACTTTGAAACTTACCTAGAACAAAGATTGATATTGAAGATCAGTGGGTTGATTCTTTGATTTTATACAGGGTTTATTCGGAAAGTAAGGACTCTCATTTTTATGACGCGAGTATAAAGTGTAACGCGGCACGAACCTCTGGTTTGCGACCTCGTCGAAGTTACGATGAAAAACTTTAGAGCAAAGATACTCAGTTATGTTTTGTGCCAAAATAAACAAATGAAACCTATGAAACCTCTCTCTTTTGAAATGGCAAGAAATTATACAACAAAACGGTGCATATTTGAACCAAATCGGACAATCTGAAACATATTGAATGAAGTTTTGGATTCCACGCGAAAATAATGGGTTTCTTTTTCCACAACTTGATACAAACATTTAAACTAAATTCATCTTTCAATTTAAATCAGGGGTTCTCAAACTATTTGGAATTGATACCAACGACCCTACAGCCAAATTAAACAAAAAATCTATTTCTAGTTATTCATACAAAGTTCTTACCAATTTAACACATTGAGCCCCGAAATTTTCTTGCTGCACTTTCCATTCAGCCCGCATCAAGAGCGTTTATACAATATCAGTGTCGGTCCCAGCTTCCAAAAATACTTGTTGTGTAATTAGAAAATTGCCAGAAATACAAGGTGATCCTTTCCAATACAGGCAAACCTTTTTTTGTGCGGGGGATAGGGACCGCTGTCACCGTTCAATTTCCTTTTGTTTCCCTGCTTTGCGATGTGACACTTTGCCTTTCCGGTTGCGCGTGGCTGTTTTGTGCTTTTAGTTGCATGTCGAAACGTGTTGCTGTTAGAAATCATGTCATGCAAAAACTTAGGAAAATTTAGAGCATTTGATGAGAGGAGGGGAATGATTTCAGAAGTGGATAATTGAGACACAAATATGCATTTTTCGCACTGAAATGCATATAAACCATCGAAAAAAACTAAATGCATGATAACTTCGTCAAATATGCTTCTTTTCATACACCGCAGAAAAAAAATCACACAAAAAAACCGCACAAGAACAGAAAATCGAACAAAAAAAATCGCAGAAAAAAAACCGCACAAAAACAGGTTTTACTGTACCATCATTCCGAATCCAACCTTCAAATGTAAAAGATCGCAAATACACCATCCGTTGTTTGTAGTATTCCAAGTGTTTGATTCCAAAGTATTTAGAAGTTTCCAAAGTGTTTTCCAGTCTCCATACAAGCCGCATTCTAAAATCCTGAGTTATCATCCTGGCCGAACGAACCGCCATCTCCCTCAATGGTGTGATCCACCAGAGGACTTCACGCGCTTTGTGCAGCAAACCACAATTTTGAATGAAATTGTTTAACACTCCGAGAAATCAATAATTCGTTAATTTCTCAGAAAATATCAACACTACGACTTTGCGATTCTCTTTACATTCGTTATTCGTCATCGTTTAGCGTATCGCATATATTGGTACAAAGGGGACGTGTGTCACTTTTTTCAACACTTTCGTACTGGCACACCGACGCGAGTATAGGAGTAACATTTTTGGACAAGTGACTTTTTTCATATTCTAGAATATTGTTGAATGAAATGGATAAATTAATGTTAGTGGCGTGGAATATATATTGCATATAATGCATAAGATCATTACCGGACTATTCTTGTTTGATTTCAGTCCCTTTTGTAACTGGATTGAACGGATCCATATATTAACTATTTGTCGTTAGATTCATACGTTCAAAAGCAAAATATAAATGTTTTACTTTCGTATAGGTATTCGCTAAATATAATGGTCATACATATACACACTAGTGATACAAATTTCACTTGTGGAATAATTGTAAACAGTAAACTATAAACTAATCGGTGGCTTATGGCAATTTTTGAAAGTTACAGTTTCGGGGTTATTTTTTTTTTATAATGGACATTATCGACAAGAAAACAAAAAAAAAAGAAAAGGAAGTTTCTAGAAATTCTTTTATATCATCTTTTTAGGCCCCATCTAAAAAAAGGCATTAATTTCTAGTTTACCAAAAATACAGAGACAAAGAATATTAGAAATATGCAAACATTATATTCCAGAACATTGATCATCTGGTAATCATCTAGAAGGTCGTTATACATTCTTCTCTTCGATAAAAGACCCGAAAAATACGCAACAACTATATGAAATGTAAAAAATATGTTTGTTTCGAGCATGCAGTTATGCTATGTTCCGATTCTTACTCCAATGAAACCACAATCGATTAATACGTTTTTATGTTGTTTTATAGCTCTTCATACCTCCATGAATTATATTCAGTTGCTTACTTTTAATTAATAACAGTGAAAAATTCGAATTTCGTTATTTGTGTTTGTTGCTTAATTAACGAGTGGACTGTAATTTTTTACGACTTAACATTTTTCCTCAATTTATACCACGGAAATTAATACGGAATCACGGAATCGCACATCATGATGGAAAATAATTTTCTTTTCTAGTTTCTAAACTATATTTCTCTAAAATTACATTTGAATTTTGATTGTTTAAAATTCACGTCTATACGCATCGAAAGGACAGTGAAGAATATAAAATGGCTACTTTTTCACCCTCGCCTCGTGCGGCTGCAGTTTCTCGCTGTCATGATGGTACTGCGTGCAGCGATGTGTTGATAAATTCATCGGGGTGCATTTGCTGATGCACTGAGATAAATTATTCGCGGCGAACGGCTCGAACATCCTCCCCCGCGGGAATCTAGACCTTTCTGATCTCAAGGTTGTTCAGGATAGGAAAAGGCACCAGTTTATGAATTGGCCGTCTCAGCAAACCCGCCTTAGTTCGAACATCCACCACACGGATCAATCCATCTGCTCCTACACAGGTTGATTCGACCTTCCCCAACCTCCATTTCTGAGGAGGTAAGTTATCATCCTTGATAATCACCACTGTTCCAGATAGAATGTTTTCCTTCCTTTTATTCCACCTTTGTCGGACCTGTAACTCCAAGAGGTATTCTTCAGACCAGCGCTTCCAGAATTCTCGACGCAGATGCTGGACATACTGCCATCTGGAAAGTCTATTCACCGGGATTCCATCATAACTAGGCTCCGGAATGGCAGTCAGATGACGATCGATCATAATCATAATCATAATCGATGGCCTGGGGTTAACGGCTCGAATTCCGACGGATCATCAGAAGGACCGTATAAAGGCCGAGAATTGAGTTGAGCTTCGATTTGACAGAGCAAGGTCGAAAACTCGGACATCGTCAGGAGGCTTGATTGGCACTTCCTCTTAAAAATGGTCTTGAAGCTCTTCACGCCTGCCTCCCAGATCCCGCCCATGCGGTGCATTTGGGGGAATCATTTTCCATTCAATCTGCCAGGGTTGACAGAACTCGAATATCTTGAAGTCGGTATCTTGCTGCTTGAAAAGACGATACAGTTCGTTTAGTTTATTCCGCGCACCTACGAAATTTGTCCCATTATCCGAATATATCTGCTCGGGGACACCAGGACGAGAAACAAATCGATGTAGGGCAGCTATAAACGCATCGGCTGACAGATCTTCTACTACCTCCAAATGAATGCCTTTAGTGACCATGCAAACGAAGACGCACACGTATCCCTTGACAGGTGCTAGCCTTCTTCCAGTCTGCTTGATTAGTATAGGACCCGCGAAATCCACGCCAACCCTTATGAAAGCCGGAGCCTTATCGCACCTTGCCATGGGAAGATCTCCCATGAACTGACCAGCACACGGAGGGTTGAGTCTAAAACACTGCACGCAATTCTTTGTTACCTTGCGAACAGCTGAACGGGCTCCTAAAATCCAGAATTGACGACGAATCTGGGCCAGCAAAGCAGATGGGCCAATGTGAAGGTTCTCACGATGTGCTATCTCAATCAAGCGTTGAACGATTTCATCCTTATTTGATAAGATCCACGGATGCTTAACTCCATAAGGAAGACTTGAATGTCGCAGTTGTCCGCCGACGCGAATCATACCATCGTCCAAAAAAGGATTCAATTTAGAAAACCTTTCACTGTATTCACCGGACATCATCATGGCTATCTCTTTACCAAAGTACCGCAGCTGAATTACCTTGATTATGACTTTTAAAGACTCTCGCATTTCAAACACACTGGGAAATCGACCAGTGATTCTCCTCTTGACCACCTTCTCCATTGCATTCCGGCAGAAACGCAAGACGTATGCCAGAACTCGTTGCAGCTTTCGAAAAGACTCGAACTTATGGAACACCGGCAAATACTCCAATGACACAATCGTTGAAGCTACAGTGGCTCGCCGCATCTCAGGAACATCTTCATCAGGTAGAAGCTCTGGAACCACTATCTGATATTCCTCGCTGCGCAGGAACAATGGGCCACTCCACCAAAGATCGTTACTCTTAAGAACGTCAGCAGATTGGCCACGCGACACTACATCGGCTGGATTTTCCAGCGTATCCACATACTTCCACTTAAATTGTGAACCGGTAGAGTTTATCTCACTAACCCGATTTCGTACAAACACTTCTAAACGTTCCGGGTTTTTCTTCATCCAAGCTAACACCACTTGATTGTCCGACCACAAACAAATGTCTCGAAAGGGCAGCGTTAATACAGCTAACATTTTCTTCACCAATCTGTGTAACAAAAACGCTGCTAAAAGCTCCGTTCTTGGAATGATCAACACTGTTTTAGGAACGATTTTCGATTTGGCACACAATAACTTCACCACTGCTGCTTCATCAGGTACAATTGGCCTGACGTATATACAGGCACCGTAGGCCTCCAAAGTTGCATCAGCAAATCCATGCAGCTCAAATGCAACGGCTCCATTGACCACAACACGACGAGGAATTTGGAGATTGCTAACTCCACTTAAAGCACTTAATAATTTATTACACTTTCCCTTCAAATCACCCGTGAGCTCATCGTCCCATCCCAATTCTTCCTTCCATATGGCTTTCATCAGAAGTTTGCCGATAAGAATCACCGGCGCCACAAGACCCAACGGGTCGAACATTCTCGACACGAGCGACAGCACTTGTCGCTTAGTTACACTGTTTTCACACACGGTTGAGACGGAAACGAGCTGCATAACATCCAGAGCGGGGTTCCACATTAATCCCAACGTTTTAATCACCTCATTTGAACCATTTTCGTCAATGCTGACAAGTTCATCCTGATCGCCTTCCGGAATCCGTTTCAGCAACTCAGGATGATTAGAAGCCCATTTATGCAGATGAAATCCACCTGCCTTGAGTAAATCTATTAACTGCACTTGAGCTTCACTTGTTTCATTTAAGTCGTCAAACCCGAACAAAGCATTGTCCACGTAGAAATTGTTCTTAACGATGTTTGTAGCCACAGGATACTTAGAGCCTTCGTCGATAGCCAGTTGCAAAAGTGCTCGCGTTGCCAAAAACGGGGTGGAAGCTGTGCCATAGGTTAATGTCGTAAGTTCTAGGACACGCAGCGGATCGGAAGGACTCTTCCTCCAGAATACTCGAGATAGCGGCGTATGTCGTTGATCGACGAGGATTTCTCCGACGAACAATTGATACTACGATGACCCATCCTGAGACAATTAAAGCAAACATTTCTCTCTCTTACCTTAACCAATCTCTGAGACACAGAAAGAGCCTTAAATTCTGAACACTGGTAATTAGCATGAACCATTCCACAAAAATCGCAACCAATTTCCGATTCGCTTAATGAGACGGCAGTATGGGCTTTCTGCACTACAGGCTTGTTGACTGCAGACACGGACTTAACAAGAATCGAGGACCTTTGGTTGCTAGCCTCGACTCTCTCCAGGATGAAAACTTGCTCCTTCAGGAACTTAAGCATCTCGTTGTAGTCAGGTAGTTCACCGTGCTTAATTGTGGTCTCCCACGTGTGACGCACATCGTTGTGTAACGCAGCTGCCAGTAGATGTATCACGAAATCTTCTCCTACTCCATTAAAGTCTCGCTCCAGGAACTTAAGACCTTCCACATGCTTACTGCCTTCATCAACCAGACTCCGCAGCTCTACATGGCTCTTCTTTGTCATGCGCAGACCGTGCAGACCGTGAATGTGAGAATCGATAGCGTGACGCTTATTCTCAAACCTCTCTTCCAAGACCTTCCACGCGTGGGCATAATTGCCTTCGTTGATTGTCTTGGCATCGATTAGACCCGCTGCATTACCTACCAGAGACTTGTCCAAATGGTATAACTTAACTGCTGGCGGATCTGGACCCTTATCCACAAGATCCTTGAACATGGCATTGAACTTTGGCCAGCTCTCATAACGGCCGTCGAATGTGGGAATTGGTATGCGAAGCGGTTGATGGATTACAACCGGCGCCTGCTGGGTTTGATGATATTTTCTCGCGTTCATGGTCGCAGCGGCTGCCGCTACAGCTGCATTGTTCCTGGTGAGCTGATTTTCCAATAAAATAGCAACGGAATCGTGAAGGATATCGAACTCCTCGTATTGCTGTTCGTGTTGTTCGTAGTCATCAACCGAAACCACATTCATAATTTCGTCGTGGGCATCGTTAAAATCTTTATGCGCTGCCTCCAATTTCTTCAGGTATACCTTAATCTCAGCTTCCGTCAGCTGGACTACTTCCTCTTCATTTGGGCGAATTATATTTAAAATACGAGTCACCTTACCTTTAGCTGCGCCACGACGGCGAACAACTCTTTGTATGTTCTCCATTGAGGCCAACTTTTCCATTAACTTAAGCTTCTTCTTTTCCTTCTTGCTTAAGGGAGTAGAGGAACTCTGATTAGACTGCCCAAGTGCAGAACTAGTTACAGATTTTCCGGTTTGCTGCTGCTTCGAAACACTATTTTCCGGCATGCTACACTATGCTCTGTGGTGGCTGGGAGCACAGCCAAGTCTATGCTCGCGCAACTGTACACTACTGGACACAGGTAACCAAATCGAAACACTGGCTTCTCAACAACGTACTTCACTCAGAGTTTTTCCAAAATCCCACTGTGGAACTACTTTAAACCAAGCCTTATGCCTGACGTCGGTTGGGAACACAGCCAAGTCTATGCTCACGCAACTGTACACTACTGGACACAGCGGAATAATCGGAACACCAGCTTTGTGATGATCAACATCACTTAATAGAGGATCTTAAACCAACTTCACTTCGTTGAGCACTTAATTGCTCGAATAGTCAATTTTCTTCAATTTATGATTCACTTCTCAAAATGGCGACCGCACACCATAATTTCAACTTCACAGAAAAATGGCTACGTCGCTTTTCTTAACTTCAATAGCGGCTATGAATGCACACACCATTACCGCATTTATTTTTTCTTAACAAATTTCCGACTATTTCGGAATTCGAAACCACTTCTTCACTTCAGATTCTTTATCAGGAACAGTCAGAGTCATTTCACTGCACTCAATCCAGTTCGATTGGACCAAAATATGTTGCCTAATTAACGAATGGACTGTAATTTTTTACGACTTAACATTTTTCCTTAATTTATACCACGGAAATTAATACGGAATCACGGAATCGCACATCATGATGGAAAATAACTTTCTTTTCTAGTTTTTAAACTATATTTCTCTAGAATTACATTTGAATATTTGATTGTTTAAAATTCACGTCTATACGCATCGAAAGCACAGTGAAGAATATAAAATTGGCTACTTTTTCACCCTCGCCTCGTGCGGCTGCAGTTTCTCGCTGTCATGATGGTACTGCGTGCAGCGATGTGTTGATAAATTCATCGGGGTGCATTTGCTGATGCACTGAGATAAATTATTCGCGGCGAACGGCTCGAACAGTGTTGGAGTATCAAAAATTACTCTGTTTTGAGGAGGCTGAATTAGAAAACCATTAAAACATAATAAAGATGAAGAAAACATATTTTAACGTGTTAAAGAATGCGGTTGGTTAACCTATTATAAGGTCGCCATATTGCCACCCACAGAAAATATTTTTTTTGTCGCACTTGGGATATTGTTTCAATATGTTGCTTAACCAAAGACTTCTAAAAGTATCTACCAATACTCCAATTTTTTTGGGCTGCTAAAAATGTACGATCTCCCAAGAGTTATTTTTTATGTAAAAAAACGCAATTTCAGAGTGCCGGCAAAACATTCTGTTTAAATTCGCTGAACATGCAACAAGTTGATAAGTTCACTGTAATCGTTCTATTTTGGATCTATTGTGTAAGTTCATGTTGTTTCTTCAATAAAAAAACTGGTGTATTTGATTAAAAATTCAAATTTTATATTTTTCCTTAGTAAGTGTCTATGAAAAAAAAATGTTTTCGCTGCACTATAGACATTGTTTTAATTTTTGTATAACATAAGGCACAATAAAGCTTACAATGCAGCGGAAAGCAGTTTTTTTTTTGGGTTAACGAGCAGTGGCAACTATGGGCCCTATTCCAGAAAACGAGACGAGCAGACAAGCGCACGTCTCGTTTGTTTTCATATTCCAGAAGCCGAGCTCGACTAAAAACAGACGAGTAGCTCGTCTGGTTCGACGACCGTTTAGCCACGCTCGTCGATGAATCAGTCGAATCGTCTAGTTTGTTTGATTGTTCACCTTGTTGATTAAAAGCATCGGTATTCTTCTGCTCCGCCTTTATCTTCAAAAATTGTTTCACGCCTAAACTAGTATTGCATAATCAATGTATGTTTTCAACTGCAACCATCAAATTCAATTCAGTAATCGCAAGATTTTACAGTTTTTCGAATGGGCCTCTTCCAAACAACACAACCAAATGTAAACATTGAACTCATATCCAGGGATACTAGATGAGAGTTTTCAATATATTAACACGGCACGAAAGGGTCTTCACATATTGTCAATGAGACCAAAAGATATATGAAACTTATTCCTTTTTTTATGTTTTTTTTTAATATTTTGGCACTGAGAAAAGAGTTTATTATTAAAATAAAAAAGTTTAAATTGTTTGTTGTTCTTCTCAAAACAAAAACATGTCTTCTCATCTGACATCACTGATTATACCGAGAAAAACTGACTGAAGTCTCTCCAGTCAACCAAATAAAACATTTCATTGAAACTCGTGTACTGGAATGGTATATTTTGCTCGTCTCGACAGTGACTGAAGCCGAGACGAGACGAGACGAATTGTTCGTCTCGTTTTTCTGGAATAGGGCCCTATATTGCCACCAACTTTTTCAACTGTTTCAATAGTTTATTTTTTATCAAACATGTGTTCTACCTCATGTAAGGATCATGTTCTCTGAAGTTTGAGTCGATTCCTTGCCTAATTTCAACGGTCTTGTAAAGGGTTAAACCAGAGTTGCCAGGTGTATTGAACAGAAATCTGGATGTTGGAAAATCAAAAGTCTGGATTTGTCTGGATTTTCGTCGACTTTTTTTGCGAATTTTATTGAACATTTTCACGAGAACGTCGTTTGATGTTTGTGGAAGTGGACACGTTTTGCTGACGAGCAACGACAATGAAGTGTCTTTCTCAAGGCAGGTGAAGAAGGAGTTAGGAATGAGTTTGTCCACAAGGGCCATTCTCAGGGCTTAAATTGCAAAAGTTTAAAATCTCTTACATTCATCTTATTCCATCTTACACCTGATGTGATTTAACAGTTATTTCTTCTTATCATTTTTTGACGCATTCTACTTAAACATGATGGTTGCAGACATGTGCACCAAATCACATTCTTCGGTGTTCAGTAAATTTTTGGGATAAATTTTCTTAATTGCAGGAATTCCATTTCACCACCCCGGGTAGTTGTGGCTAGAACTTTACCCCAAAACATGACTACATTGGTTCGTTCATCCAGAGAATAGCCTGAAAAATCAACATTGCATAGCTCTCTGAATTCCTCATCAATTGGTTGAATCATTTCTCTGGGAACCAGAATATTAAAATTTTCAGTAAGCGGTAGAATGGTTTGACGGATCCAGCATGAACCGAGTCGTTGAAGTCGAAGTTGATGCATTACATTAGCCTCAAATTCGTTGGGCCGATCAACAGATATTTTTCCATCGTTTACGTACTCCCTAATCAGTAGTTCAGCCGTTTTCCCAACCTACACATTTTCCAAAATTTCGAAAAGTGCGAAAAGTCAATCCCAAGGGGTCGATATCGACCTCTTTGAGAACCCCTGATTCAAATCAAAACAATCAATGTAATTTCTCTTAGCTTCAATGATCAAATGTTACAGCATCACCATTTATTATTCCTTTCGATCCTCAACAATTCGGGTTCGGGAATGATCTTCTGGACTGCAACATGATTATTCATATATTATTTATATTCTTCGGTTGTATCGCTTTGTACTTCATCTCTATCTTTGTGCCTGGGGTCTGTCAACAAAAAGTATCTACGTGACACTCTAAGCTCATCGAAGACCTCGAGTGATTCGTGTGGGCAGTGGCCGAACAATCGAATTTTATCCCTTTCCCTCAACCTGCGCATTCCAGCGTTTTGATAGATGAACCTCCCGTCGAATAGGACTTTCGGAATTGCAACCAGTAAAAGACAAAACCATAATTTCTGTCCTTTTCCAAGAAGAAAATACTTTGAATTTGTTTATTACATCCTATTACTATTTTATGGGTTCACTGACTGAATCATTTTCGTTTCCAATGAATTGATGTGTGCTATCATTTGTAATATTTAGTAACTACGATTTTTTCCAAAGTCTAACGCTTCCTTCTGCAGGGCCCCTCAGTGAAGGCTCCGCACCTCTCAAGATCTTAGGACTGTCAGTTTCGTTTCATGGAGTTTTAATTTTTACCAGTGCATCATATATCTCAATTCACAAACGGAGAAAACATCGACAGTGGTGTGCTCTATTTTTACCTGTTCATAGTTCTTTCATATCTAGAGGATATACTAGGTTATTTGTTGATAATACATGTTGCTCTCTTTTTCTGTGGCTAGACGTAAAATGGTTGACGTTTGTTGGATATCTTGCTTCGAAGTGGATATTTTTATTCAGCCAGTTTTTTTTTACGTTTTCCACTTGGCAATTTAATGTTATATTTATCTGAATTTCAAATTGAGAGATTGATTAAATACATTAAGATACATATTTTTTTCATTTTCAAAATTTTGTCTTACTAATGGTAATATTACGATTTCACTTTTTGTTCCGAATTGTTAGCGAAACTTATTGGTTAGACAAGAATGTTTCATCTCATGAAAAGATTGCCCAACGTTTTCTTTTGGTTCCTTGAAATAGTTTTCCTTCTCCTGATTAAGGTTTTCGTTCGTCAAAAAAGAAATAATTTAGACAGAGTTTCTCGCTGTTGTTGTCCATTCGTAGGGAGCATATAAAACACTGGAGATTGTTTGAAACTAAGAATTACATTGTTTTTCACATTGTTTGTTTGATGTAATTTTTTCATATGATTCCATTGTTTAAATAGTAAGACAATATAATGATATACGCTACGATAGTTATTAATCACGGTAGCTCTAAATCCAGTGTTCATGATTTCCTCTCCTACGAATTTTACTCGAAGATATTTAAGAGTTTTCAAATTTTTTTGCTGCATCATACCTACCTTATAAATGAGAGATCTTACAGTCTACTTTCCGCTTTCATTCTCCAAATCCATTGCCGCATTGTTGGTACCACTCTCACCTTTGTTCTCCTCTTTCTTAACCATTTTTCCATCAGCTAAAATAAAAATTCAATGGATCATTAGATTGAATCGTTCAATTTTAAAGTGTCTTCACAAAATTACCTTCGCTGTCGGCACCCTCGGTACCGGAACGCCTGCGCTTGCGGTTGAAACGCCAATTGCGATTGCCAACAAACTTTGGTGGCGGTAGAGGTTCCATTCCTAGCACCTTGTGGATCTGGCGGAAGGCAATGAAACGTAGGAACATCTGAGCCGAGATAGTGATATCCTCCCGTTGTTGTTTGCTCAAGCCGGCAAGAGCATCCTCGGGTTCCTTCTCGCATGGATCCAACAGTCCCGGACCGTTGATTAGGATGGATGATGCAATAGCCTCCATGACCCTACGCATACATTCTCCGGGAGTTAACGGTCCACCGGCAGACGAAATTACCTTCTCAATGAGCAGCTCCATGGCCTGTGAATTGACAAACAAAAGTGATTCAGAGCGAATCCAGCACTTTGTCAGGCGTTAGACTTACCCATTGGGTGATGTGTCCCCAGATTGGAATCCGCTGGCAAAGATCACGCATGATTCTCATAATCATCACACAAGATTGCAGTCCCGTTGCTCTAGCCTTAATACAATGCGAAAAATAAGCGATTAGCGAGCGAAGCTTAAAATTTATCTTAATGCTTAAGTATCTACGCCTTTCTAATCCTACTCTCGTCTCGGTGTTTTTTTTTATCTGAATACAAAACGTCAAACCAAAACAATTTGCTTCATTCGATTGCTTCACTCACATACACACGAATGGGTTATTTTTTATGATGATGGTTTCATCTTTTAGTTGGTGCTTTGGTCTTAGCTAGGAGATATAAATTTACGCGATTTTTTTGTTCTATACGGTTAATTCTACACGTTGAAACATAAAATTTCTACTTTCTTCCATGGATGTTGCACTTTAGTAGAGAGAAGTGCTCGATAAGTATCTTGTTCGAAAGGATATTTTCTTCGATGAAAGTGTTGTAGAAGGACTGTTTGGCTGACTGAGTACTTGTGTTCCCGAAATGGATTCAGCTTTGATTGTGTCATCATGTAAAGAAAATATTCTGAAACGGATTTGGATTTAGAAAATTTTAATTTTTTTTTGCATTCTAAATATACTCCACTATTAGCTATTACTTTTTCCCGTCTTCTAGGCAGCACACAACATACGCGAAAGTCATTAGTAAGAACGGAAAAAGTGATAATCGAAGGGGGAAATTGTATACTGAACACGGTGGGTTAGAAAAATTACCGTTTGGTCGTCGATGCATGCCAAGGCATATTCCACATATTTTCTATTTCGCTGTTTTTGTACCGAGGATT